>NC_071396.1:99515747-100150122 GCF_022682495.2 Desmodus rotundus
TTGGTGGAAGGGAAAAGTTCTTATTTGTGGGTTTGGTTGTGTGAAAATAAAGTGTCTTCAAAAGATGGTGTGCTGAGTTCACGAGATGCTAAGATGAAAATTTTTTACTTTTGTCACAGCATTTCACTCAGCTGTACTTGGTGTTGTATCATAACCCTCAAATTTGTGTTTTCCCCTTAGTGTGTCTTTTCACTTGTTTAGAAAAAAATAAACAATATTCTACAATTTATTTCCCCACTTCTCCCTACACATACCTTTGAATGGAATACTTTTGAAAGCGTCCGCTCCAAGAGGATTATTTTATTCTCAGTGGGGCAGATACCAGTTACATGAAAGGAACTGCCAGCTGGTGTGTGCAGCCAAGCTAGGGGGACGGGAGATTTCAGTTCTGCTTAGCTTTTGTATTCCTTCCCATCCCACCGCTCCCTTCCCTCTACTCCCCTCCCTTCCTTTTTCACTGACACTGTTTTTTAAAGGCATAAGGTAAACTACATAGGATTAGAAAGGAAAATAGTCATATTGACTTGTAGTTATGAAAATATTAAATTTCTATGTAGTGATATGTGATTATTAATGCATTTAAAATAAGACTACATTTAAAATATAGATAAGTTAAAATTCATTTTGTAAAAACATAATTTGAAGACCTTTTGCATAGATTGAGTAAAAGCATTAAATCGCAGCATGCTTTTACCTTTCACGTGTTGCTCAGCAAACAGAGAAAGGGAATTTTGGAAAGCATTGATTTCTGGATCACCAGTGAGACCTCGCTGTTCAGTGGGTAAACAGCCAGGCTTAAAGTTGTCTAATAGTTGGCTAGTTAAGTCATACGAGCTTTTGGACTGTAAACAGAAAGACTTAGACTACATATGTTCTATGTAGTCTAAGGCGGTGGCTTTGATACCTATTCTAATTTTGTAACTATCATATAACTATTATAATTTTGAAGTAATGATAAAAGATTTTTAGATTCCTGCAATGACTATAATGTGTTATGAAAATATCTCCATTTTCTGTGGCATATATAAGGTTGCAGGTTTTGGTCTGTTGCTTACATGCATAATGGAAAGATTCTTCTTTACAGAAAGTATTTAGTGAAGGTAAAGATGAGGATTTTTTTCTCAATCCAATTTCCTAGACCCTTGAAGTCCAAGGGATCTGTGGCCGTTAGGGTTGTGAACAGTAAGATAAGACTCTAGTCATTTGCTGTTTTCTTTTGCTTGAGTCACAGGTAGTTAAATAACAAGCCTGAAAAGAAAAAGGAAGATAAGTCTCAAGTATATTTACAAGTTACCTTTTTTCTCATAACTGCATCTCTAGGAAGAAAATAATTCTTTAGATAATGTAGAAATGGTAGTGTCTAGTTAATTTTGCCTAATTGCTTAGTAACTTTGGGTATGTTATTGTCATTTAGTTAAAGAAGATGAGAATCTCGAAAATTAACTGAAGTTGCCAAAAGGGTAGCAGAACCCAGATTCTTCTCTTATTAATTATATTTGAGTAAGTGTCCAAGAAAGAGATGTGGGAAAGAGATATAATGCAGTAATTAATACTGCCAGTTTCTTCCACCTCTTTATCTTGGGTAAAATATAGATGTATTTCATTTAATATACATTTATTGAACCTGTGTTAGAGACTATAGAATAGGGTGTCATAGTTACCACCCTTAGCTCACCTTAGTAATTGGCCACTAGAGATTACTGCACACATTGCTATATTATTTCTGTTTTTCTTGGTCTCTTATTTATCAGAGACCCGAAATATGGTTGATTAACATGGTTGACATTTTCTGAGTGGCTCTAGGATCTGAAGGATAGGGGAGGAAAAACTGGGACAGTTTTTAGAGCAAGATTGGAAAGTTAAGGGCCACTCTCTTCCTGGTTTGTTTGAAGGATGATTGAATTTTCTCTACTGATACTATAATCTTAGCTTTAGTTTTGCAAAAACAAGGTTGTTGGTATAATATTACATTATTTAACATAATTGTCATTTGTTTCCTCCATGCTCAATAAAAATGAGTTTTTCTGAGAACTGTAACTGATCCTTTATTTTTTTGAGTTTTAGCTATCTCGAGTGTACGTTAAAAATAAATGAATAGTTTCTGAAATGGTATACACAATATAACAAAATAAAATGTTATTTCACAAACGTGTTGTGAAAATTACATGAAAAAATGTTTTAAGTGTGATAACAAATGATACCCATTATTATTTCTTACTAAATTTACGCAGCTAACTTGCCAAAAAAAAGCCTTGAACACACAAAATATTTTAAAGATAAGTGTTGTTACAGAATTTTAGATGAATTATTTTAACCTTTGATTATTTAGATATCAAAGTTTTATAAGGAAACTTCATCACAATTTGATACTTAAGTTATTCTATAAATTCATTCCTCATACTAATTCTGATGTTATTAAACAATGTAATCACCATTGCCTGCTGTCTGTGTTCCTATCAGTCTGTAATATTGGTGTATAATATGTTTTATACTTTTTGATGAAGGGCTTTGCACCATTTATCTCGCCTGAGAGACCTGGTTGATGATACCAGTGGGAAACAGTCACCGAAAATGTGAAGAGGAAAATAAAAGTCTAACCAATAAATAGTCACCACAAAACAAAAATGTATTTTTTTCCTATTGCTAACTGGTAGAGTTATTATAAGCCATGCACTCTTCAGATGGGTTCAATTATTATATATTTAAAAAACAAACAAACTTGAAAATGTCTATAGCTTTTGTGACCTATCCTCATTTTGTACCAAAATACCAGAATGTGAACTGGAAGGACCCACACGATGTCCTGTAGTCGGACTTTGGTCTTCAGGCCAGCAAATGTCTAACATTCAAAGATGATGACTCCTGTTCTTGAAGCTCACATGGACTTAACCTTCTTCAGCACCCTCACCTTATCGCCTGCCTCTTCTGGATTATTAAACTCTTCCTGGTTTCTAGTTAAAATCTCTGAAGCGGAATAGACTTTTTGATACAATTAGCATCCGTTTTTAAGAAGCTTAGAGGAATATCAAAATTGTGCTGTATCTTATCCATGTGGAAGTATGTTATTTTTAAGTTTTGTAAATCAAATATTTAAGATATGTTGTATTTACAAAAAACTTTAATAATGGGGTGGTTCAGTGCTAAAAGGAATATTGTTTTATGTTGTGAAATCCAAGAGCACTTTATTTAATTAATGCTTTGATTTTGATTCTCTGTTACATAATCTTGTAATACTTGAGAGTTTACAAAACATTATTGGGGGGATATTTGAAAACGTAATATTTTGATATTAGATTATTTTTTCAATTTTAGTTTTAGGGTCAAATTAGTAAAAACTATGAGATCAGTGACCAGATGCTTTATGAAATTTTATGACTAAACTTAAAGAAAACAAATACGGGAAATTAGAAAGCAATACTCTTTCAAAGTTATTTTGTAAGAGATGAACTTTCTCTAAAACAATCTGTGGTCTTTAAAGTTTGTCTCTACCTGGAAGTGAGCAGAGCTGTATTCTTTACCAGCAAAACTCAGATTAAGTTATGAAGTGTGACTAATGAAGCGTATTAAAAAGCCTGATGAAATGAAAGAATATCCATCTGTGTATACAAATACTACAAATTAACACTTTACCCAAATGGCAGCATCTTTGCTAAGTAGCTTTATTTCCAGTAGGAATTTCTAAGTATATTAGGTTAGAGATTTTGCTTTTGATTTTCTCCAAATTTAACGCACTACATAAAACCTTTGTTTTAGAACTCGCATGTCAAAAACGTAGAGTGAACACTTTTTCTGGGTCAGTGAGTCAGCGCCGTCACGCTATGCTGGTCTTTTTGCCTGGTTTGAGAGTCCCTTGCCTCAATGTGTTTGTTTTCCTTGCTCTGTGGTGTGTCTGCCAGTGACATTCTGTTTTCTGAGTGTGGTCTTCTGCAAATAGTTTGCTTCCTACCAAACAAGGCATTACATTGATGATTAAAAATGTGGCTTAGCTGTTGCAGATTTTAAGCAGGTGAACATCAGGTGGATCTGGGCTGATCATGCTCCAGGCTTAGTAAAATCCACTATTAGACAAATTCTGAAGAAGGCAGAGAAGATAAAGATATCATAATAAACTTCTAATTACGTAGTACATGTTGATCAGACAGAACATGTAGTATATACTTAGCGTCTACGGAGGGTTTATGATGCAACAACTGGGACTTGTACTGGTTTGGTTAGTGCTTCCACCTGCAAGAACATATCTTCAACACTAAATAAGATAAGCCTATTCTAAAATTTTATGTTATAACTAGTATTTTAAGAAACTTGATTATATTTACCAAGAGTATTTTCTGTTTGTTAAATATGGAAGTTTAGTCTTTTACCTAAAAAGAAAATATACTTATCAAAATGATTAATTCCAACCTTTTAAAAAATATTAGGAGGGTCAACAAAGATAAAATTGAAACAATAAATGTTCAAGAAAAGAATTAATTTAGTTTATTACATGTTAAATATTTTAGTATTTTTTATTTTGAGCTTTCCTGGGGAGACTACAGTATTAAGACTGCCAAGTGAGGAGTTTAAAGCAGTTAATGAGAACAATTAGATTTTTTAAAATTACATTCCAAATATAAAATTGTATCAATCTTTTTCTCTCCTTTAGGTATATTGAAAAATGTTAAATAAGACGTTAACTTTTTAAATTGAGTATGAAAAATATTTAACCTAATTCCAAAAGTTATTTGAGATCTAGGGAAAAAAGTGTTATGCATATGTGAAGATAAAACTCAACTCAATTTTCTTTATTATAAGAACTCTACTTTGAGTTTTTTCTGTGATAATCATTTCAGCTTCATAGGGATTTCTGACCAAATTGAAGAACTCTGTCTTTGGTTTGTTTGAGTTATGTTTTTTAATGGTATTTCTTGTTGAAATGTATACATGTAGATATTTTTGGTGTTTTGTATTTGGTGTTCATGATAATGTCTTGTTAAATTACGTAGAGTTACACCGGAATGGTGCCTGAAGATAAATCATGAGAAAAATCCCCTTTCCCCACCTGCGTTTATGAATATACATGCAGTCACTCATAGATTGGGAGTTTTGTTTCATTTTCCTGTCTCACTTCTCATTGTGTCTCAAAACCTGCTTGGTGGCAGTGCCATCATGAAGAAGCGAATTTGCCAAAAGGCAAGTGGTATGAAAGGAGACAAGAGAAGTGATAGGCCAATAAAATTGATAATTTCTGAACAGCTGGGCTTTCTTCAAGTGTGAGAGACTGTGTCCTTCTATTCCGTCTATGATTTGGACGTTTCACACACACCGAGAGCGTGGTTTGAGTTGTAGTGCCCGTCCCAGCGACCGGGGCAGACCTGGGCCTGGCCTGAACACCTTGTGCGGCCTGAACACCTTGTGTGTTGGTGTTTTTCCTGTGATACCTGAAGTTACTCCTTTCCTACTTCTTCCTTTCTCTCCTTCCTCATAGTCACCTGTGGTTAAGAGCATTTCTTTTTGAACAAAATCTTAAAGCTTTTTACCCTCCCAGCTTATTCTACACTGTCCTTACCCTGGACTGGACTTGTCCGTGTTGACCACCTTTCTCACAGAATACCAGCTTTTAACACAGTGTAGCTGCATCTCTCCATCCTGTTTCCACCGTCAGCATCGCCTTTCACTTCTCAGCTCTGACCCCGAGGACGGACCGGTCCCTGCAGAACTCTGCTGCACCCCAGCACTGTAACCTCATGGTTGGTTCCGGCAAGCCGGCTGCAATGAAATGGCTTTACTCGGGTTCTCCCAGACTTCCTGAGAAATGTTCTCCCCTTTGGCATATTACTTCCTATACTTGAAACGCTCAGTTTTTCATTTAGGTCATCTAAAGTGTACTCTGTGATTTCTTGAAAGCTCTGACCAAGTCTTGTATTTCCTGTTCTGAACATTCTAGCCTTCTTCCAAACTCTGGTAGTTTGGCTTTCTTTTTTCCTTCCCCCGTCACTTATCCAGCTGTTATAGTTCATGTTTTATGTTGGAAGAGTTACTATTTTTTTGATGCTGCTGCTGTTTATCAAATAAGATGAACATTTGGGTATTATGGATGACTTAGCTGTAAGCTTTCTAACCCCTTGAGCCCTTAAAACTTAAGATTCTTGAGTTTGCAAGTATTTTGCATTCTGCCAGATATAAACTGTTTTACAGATTTAGAACTAAGTACAGGAAATCGTTCAGTGGGTGGTGTTCATTGTGTTGTTTTAAGCCTGGTGTGATGGGAAACTTGCTCTGGGCCCAATCTGAAACTGAAACCACACAATAATTTAAAGCAAGGGAAATGTAATATTAAAAAGTTTCAAACGGTGACAGAGACATGAGAACTTGGTATGGTACCACAGAGCTGAGAGAGAATACCTAAAAAAGGACAAACTTGCAAGAGAGGTCCCGAGATGTGGGTTCAAGCCGTGTTTGACTGGACGACAGAGAAGTTTACTGGTTTGCCAGACCGGAGCTGGTCTCAGTCAGCAAGCTGGAAGCCACCCTCCAGGGTTCGGAGAAGCTGTAGCTGGTGACTGCATCCATGGGGGTGCAGAGGGAGCGAGTGGTGGGAGTACCACGTAAGGTGGTACTCTTGGAAGGGCTGAAGGGAAGTGATTGGCCTGCCTGGACTCGGCCTGCGTGGTCGCCAGGGAGAATCGTGCGTTCTGGGATTCTGACTTGATTCTGTGCAGGATGTCTTCATACCCACCTTGTTACTGATGGTGCTAAGAGACTGAATTGACAACTGGCAGAGAAACTGATCATGTTCTAGAAAGGTTTTGGTGGGAGAGGACATAAGGGAAATACAAAATGCCTCACTTGTCTTCCTCTGTCCTTCCCTGTTTTGCTACACATTACATAGCCAGTCCAAACCAAGAAGTGAGCATGAAGGTAAGAGAGCAAAATATCAGGTCATTTAGAAAACAGGCACATCCGTGATTGCTGGGGCTCAGTGGGTCGGCACCCTCCTGCAGACCTAAAGATTGCCGGTTCGATTCCTGGTTCGGACACATGCCTGAGTTGCGGTCCAGGTCCCTGGTTGGGGCATGTGAGAGGCAACCAATGGATGTTTCTTTCATACATCAATGTTTCCCTCTTGTTGACTCTAAAAACAAAATCTAAATCTTAAAAAAAAAAAAGGCACAGTGAGAAACTTGGTCAGTATTTTCACAATGTAAGGAATTTGATAACTGGAAAAAATAGTTCTGAACTAGGAATCTGGGATTATTATAAGTGTTCTGGGATTATGTGACTGATAATCAGAATATCAGAAGCAAAGTGCAGTTACTTCCAGTACTTTTTGTCATGGTGGCCATCTGCCTTTATAGGAATGGTCCCTGCAATGGGGAAGCTTTGCTGGTATGTGTAATTCTTACTCCATTAAGCGGCAGTTTGTTTTTCTGAGTCTTCCATAGAGTGCTCTTAATTTTGCCTTTGAAGAGGCCAGGTACCTCTGAGAGAGTCATCAGGATATGCCAAGGTTGTGGGTCTGATCCCGGGTCAGGGCACATATGAGAGTCAACCAATGAATGCATTAAGTTAAATGGAAAAACAAATTGATGTTTCTCTCACTCTCCCTACCTCTTCCTCTTGCTCTCTAAAATCAATAAACATATATATTTTAAAAACACAATGTCACATGCACATTTCAGTCTTTCTAATATTAAAACCGACAAAAGTGATGTGCCTTCCGTCTTTCAGGTTATGCGTTTCTAAGTTATTTATTTGGACAAAGTTTATGTTTCATTGTTTTGCTTTTTTGGATTCTCTTTAGCTTTCAGCGTTTTGTCTAAATGTCTATATTTTACCAATGGTTCAGAGTCCTACTTAACAGCATAATGAGTATACATGTTTCCGTTTTTAAAATTGAGACGTAATGATAATGTGTCAGGTGTACAACATAATGATTTGATATTTTATATGTTGTGAAGTGATCAGATAAATCTAGTTAACATCCATTGACTTTATTTTTTCATATTGCTACCATTAGCTAATTTTTCAGCTTTGTTGAGGTGTAACGGATAAAATCGTAAGATATTTGAAGCATACATTGTGATGATGTGATGTACACGCACACCGTGAAAATACTCCCCCAATAATACATCCATCACCACATAGTAATTTGTTACTCTATTCAGCTAGCATTTGGTTGGGTTCTGGCACTCAGCTAGATGTGTGTGGAGGTAGATGGAGGGGAGGGCAGTGCAGCCTCGGAGAGGGGAGGACGAATAAGAAGGCAGGACCATCGTGCACTCAGTGGTGGGCGTACATGAATGGACACAGTTACACTGCAGCCAGGTAAGTTGTTTCAGAGAAACGCAGAGGGAGCAACTGCTGAAAGGCTCAGAAGATGGAGCACAGTGGCCTGGGAAAATCAGGAACGATTTCACCCAGCAGGGAAACCTTGAGTTGATCTAGAAAAATGAAGAAGTTTGCCATCTACGAGATTATTTATTCTAGGCAGAGGGTGCTACGTGCGAAGACGAGTGGTAAAAAGGTCGGATACAGCATTTAATGACTTGCGGGGCTGTGCCGTGTTGTGGACGAAACCTGTTCTGTAGTATCTGGCAGATTTTAGGGTTCCACCACGTAGCAGTTCTTTATCGTGAATAGGCTGCTTGAGCTGCCTGAGTCTTGTGTTTTCCTTCCCATGTGAAATAGCTGCCTAGCAGCTTTGTTTGGAGGATTAAAGGACAAGTGTGGCACGTGGACAGCAGTAACTACTAGCTGCTAATACGGTAATACGCCTAGCTGGGGGAGGCACTCAGCATCAGAGGGCTGCTGCTGCCCTTTTGCCTCCCCATGCAAGTCTCCACACCACAGCAAGCCCGATCCTCTAGAAACACCACCCGTGACGTTACAACTCTTCTCACAATCTCCAGCGGCTTCCCATCTCCGTAAATGCGAGTTTCTTACCGTAGCCTGAAAAGCCCCACGCGGTGCACCGACACCTCTGTCCCGACCCTGACAGCACCGGAGCGTGCCCTCCCAATCCCCGGGCCCAAGGCAGCCCCGTTAACCTCGCCGGTCTCCACGGCGAACGTGAGTCTGCGCCCGGGCCTCTGGGTTTCCTCGTGCGACAGTGTTTTCTCAAACGCCCCACGCGTCGCTCCTGCGCTTTACCAGAGAAGCCTACGCTGACCCTCATCACCAAGCCCCATGCCGTTATTCTTTGTCCCTTTACTGCAGCTTGATTTTTCTTCGTTTCGAGGGCCGGCTTTTCTCCCCGCAAACTAGGATCGTGCATAGCAGTAATTTGAAGTGCTACATGAACATCTGTTCTCCGAGTGAGGCTGAGAAAGTGTCGTGAGGGCCACTTACTATACTCAGCTAACAATGGGGGGTTTTGTCCTGCAGGCAAGAGGGGACCAATGCTTTTGATGCAGCTTAAATGAATGTTAACCTTTTTTTAAATCCCTGCGTTGATCTGTGGCTTCAGTCAAGTTGAACTTTTTACCACTGAAACCAATCGTTACCCTCTTTCCGGTAGTTTGCCCTTACAAACTGATACCGTGGTGTAAGTGCACTCCTTGGTCATGTCTTCGGGGAGAAAAGAAAGCTAGAAGGCAGGCCTCATTTAGTTTTTCGTTCAGAGGTCTAGCGCTACTGTTACTGAGGCTCCTATTATGTTTTCATGTAAAATAAGTTGCCAGAATATAGGTTTTATTTATTTTTGTAATGTTTAGAGGGCTATTGATTCCTCTTAGGTGGCCGTGGTAGATACTCTGCTCAACTCAGGAGCGAATGATCAGCTTGGGCTTGGGGAACAGGACTGTAAGAAATCAACACGCAGGCGCGAAGGCGTCTGGGCGGCGGCGGGGAGGGGTGGGGGGCGGGGGGATTCAGAAGCTCTGATGAGTGCGGGTGTTGCCCTCCGCTGGGCTCCGCGCAGCTGAAGGTAATGCGGCCGTGCTCCCGACGCACCGGTGATCCAGCGCCCTTTCAGAGCATTTACGTCTTCAGATTTCGTTCCAAAGACACCTAGGGGAAACATACAAAATTTTATTCAGAAAATTTCAGATTTATTTCATTATCGCAAGTTAAAGCAGAATCAGTATCCTGAAAATGAGCAAAGTGTAGCCAAAGTTTTCCAAATTTCGGCTGTAGTTCGTGTGGATGTGTGTGTGGTTTTGAGTCAGATTTCTTAGGAGGGTTTAAAATGTAAATGTTTGTGAACTGGGTGCCTTGGGCGAGTTGTAGCTTTGAGTAGCTCCCTCACCGAGTCTTAAGGATTAGAGGAAGCAATGCTTGTAAAGTGCTTGCTTAGCGCAGTGCCTCACACACAGTAAGTGCCCAGTGTTACCTATGACTGGTAAATACAGAAGTGTCGACTTGTTTTTTGAATTTCAGCTGACTACATGGAATTGTTTGTTGCCACTTACCTGCCTGTGTGTGGGTGTTTCGTAGAAGTAAGTATAGATCAGTGTTTGCAAGGACTGTTTAAATTTTTCCCTCTAGAGGGCACTGTCTACATTGGCAGTAACAAGATCAGAAACTGCCGATTGGTTTGCAATCCCTTAATCTGGTTTTGAGCTCAGGCCCTGTTATAATTTACGAAGGCTGTGCTGGAAAATGATAAGAAAAGCTCTTGATCCTGGCGGGGTGGCTCAGTTGGTTAGAGCGTTGTCCAGATGCCCAAAGGTTGCAGAGTAGAGCCCTGGTCAGGGCACACACAAGAACCAACCAATAAATGCATATGTAAGTGGAACAACAAGTTGATGTCTCTCTCTCTCCCTTCCTCTCTCTAAAGTCAGTTAAAAAACTTTTTTTAAAGTAATACTCTTATCCCCCTCCCTTCCCACACTAAGGTAGAACTATATTTTGTTTTGAGGAGGAAGAATCATCTCTCTCCATTTGGCGAAACAGGTTTGGATCCCAATCCTGTTCTCTTTAGCATGCTTCAGCCCCAGGTGCGGTTAGGCCGCTCCTAGATTTGCGTTGTGCCAGGTCTCATCCTCCTTCCCTCCCCATACTCACAGGGTAAAAGGGTGTTGGAGCCTTGGCTCGTGCTTTTGCCATTGTAAAGGGATGGCCCTTAAAAGAATAATAGTCTTCAGCAGGACATGGGAGCTGGGAGTGGAGGTTCAAGGGAAGTACCCTTGTTATGGCTCATCCTTGAGGCCTCTTTCCCAAGCAGATGGAAGGCAAGTTTATAGACTGAACCAGTGGCTGCAGTCTCCCTGACGTGTCTTGTTTTCAGTCAGGAAGAAGAAACGAGAAGGTGTGAAGTGGGGAAAGAAAAAAGGCCACAAAAGGTGAAAGAGAAACAGATGACATCACTATTTTGAACTAATAGATCCTGCTTAGGTTAATCTTTCCATGGATTAGTAGAAGCTTCAAATTCCTACCTAGTGACCATGCCTACAGAGTCACTGTGCAGGGGATGCTATAATATACACCTCCTGGTGTGCACGGGACTCACTGTTTCCTGCTTGTTTTAGTCTGTTGTATACAGTGGGACGTCCACTCAAGGGGCCCAGTTACTGTCAGGCCTCCGCTTAGCCGTGGCCACAAAGGGGAGCACCCACACGGGAAAGGGTGAGTAGGACATAGAGCTAAGCGGTGAGGAGAAGGGTGGAAAATCAGCCAGGATGACTGAATGCTAGGGATTCTCTGACACCCAGTGGGGATGGTGGGTGTCTCCCCTTTGAGTCATCCTGGTGGGATCCTGAATTATAAATCTAGGACCTGGATTCCCAGGACCCTGGGTTTAATTCTAGAAATGTCTCAATTTTATAGCATAGATTGTTCATAGTATTCTCTATGACCCATAGTTCCAGATTCAAATCAAGTCTAAATTCATAGCATAAACTGTGTATCAGGGGCCTGCAGTATCTTGCCTCTGACCGCATGTCCTGACTTCCGATAAAAAGGGTGTAAGTGCTTTTAATGTTGGCAGAGTTGAAACAAAGGGTGAAATTAGAGATAATGAAGGGGTTTCCCGAAAGCTACTGACTTAATCCAATGTGAGCAAGCATGGGTTCTATGGGAACTTGATTATAAACAATCAAGGAAATAATCACACCTTTGGTATAGCAGTGTCCATCCTACCTATGATAGAAGGCAATAAATGGTGATTAACTGATTTTTATCACATGTTTTTTTCCAGATGACTCTAGGTCCTGGACCTGGGAGTGGAGAGAAATGCATTCTAGACCAGGGGTGGGCAAACAATGACCCACAGGTTAAATCTAGGTTGCTGCTTGCTTTTGTACAGTCCTCAAACTAAGAGTGTATTTTACATTTCTAAATGGTTGAATAAAATTTAAAAGATGAATCATATTTTATGACCACAAAATAAAATAAATCTATATCAACATTATTAGATTAAGCACTCATCACAATATTACAACTCACAGCAACCTGACAGTTAATTAGAAAAAAATTTTAAAAAAATCATCACAGCAGAATTTCTTGATAAGTAAAAAGTGAAAATGAGGCAGAAGCCACAGTATGTTTTGAGTGGCTTACTTTGTTAGCCAAATAAGGAAAACTACTGATAATGAGTTAATTAAATAGTGATTGATTGCAGCAACTAAACAACTGTGTCCAGAGAAAATAAACTTGTTTAAGACTATTAGCCCTTTTGGGGAGAGTAATTAACCAAAGAGTTGCCAACATGGAGAACAACATTAATAGTTAATTAAAAATCAGGGTGAATGATTTCAATATATTTTCTCGATTCTTGAGGAATCCAAAAGATGTTACTGATACTAAATTTTAAAAAAAATATATTTTATTGATTATGCTATTACAGTTGTCCCAGTTTTTCCTCCTTTGTCCCCCTCCACTCAGTATCTCCCATTCCCTCGGACAATCCCCCTTCTTAGTTCATATCCATGGCCATGCATATAAGTTCTTTGGCTTCTCCATTTCCTATACTGTTGTTAGCGTCCCCCTGTCTATTCTGTACCTACCAATATGTACTTTTGAATCCCTGCACCTTTTCTCCAATTTCCCTCCTTCCTCCTCCCAACTGACCACCCTCCAAATGATCTCCATATCTATGATTCTGTTTCAGTTCTGCTTGTTTGCTTAGTTTGTTTTTTAGATTCAATTGTTGATAGTTGTGAATTTATTGCCATTTTAATGTTCATAGCTATGATCTTTTTCTTAAGTAAGTCCCTTTAATATTTCATATGATAATGGCTTGGTGATGATGAAGTCCTTTAACTTTACCTTGTCTGGGAAGCACTTTATCTGCCCTTGCATTCTAAATGGTAGCTTTGCTGGATTGAGTAATATAGGTTGTAGGTCCTTGCTTTTCCAGTCCCTTCTTGCCAGTCCCTTCTAGTCTGTAAAGTTTCTTTTAAGAAATCACCTGAGTCTTATGGGAACTCCTTTATAGGTAACTCTCCGCTTTTTTCTTGCTTCTTTTAAGATTCTCTTTATCTTTAACCTTTGGTATTTTAATTATAACGTCTCTTGGTGTGGTCTTCTTTGTGTCCGACTTGTTTGGGACTCTCTGTGCTTCCTGGACTGGTATGTCTATTTCCTTCACTAAATTAGGGAAGTTACCTTTCATTATTTTTTCAAATAAGTTTTCAATTACTTGCTCTTTCTTTTCTCCTTCTGGCTCCCCTATGATTCAGTTGTTGGTATGTTTGAAGTTGCCCCAGAGGATCCTTAGCCTATCCTTGTTTTTTTATGTTCTTTTTTCTTCTTGCTATTATAATTGAATTATTATTTTTTCTTTATGTTCCAAATCATTGATTTGATTCTTAGCTTCATCCACTCTGCTGTTGATACCCTGTAAATTTTTCTTATTTCACTTAATGCAATCTTCATTTCTGCCCGGGTCTTTTTAATGTTGTTGAAATACCCAATGTGTTCCTTGAGCATCCTAATAACCAGTGTTTTGAACTCTATCTGATAGCTTGCTTATCTCTATTTTGTTTAGTTCTTTTTCTAGAGTTTTTTTTTTCTGTTCTTTCAATTGGGCCATATTTCTTTAACTCCTCAATTTGGCAGCCTCCCTGTGTTTGTTTCTATGTGTTAGGTAGAACTGCTTTGACTCCCTGTCTTGGTAGTGTGGCCTATTGTAGAAAAGCGCACCCATAAGTTGGATGGGGCAGAACCTTAGGTAATCGCCAGGGCAGGGCAACCCCTGTGAACCAGGCTGATGGAGTCTCTGATATGATGTCTCTGCTCTGTGGCTCTGTGTGGGGTAGGGCTCAGAAAAGGGACAGTAGCTGCTCCCTGGCCTCTGGGGTTTTATCCAGGAGGAAGCTGTCCACTGGCACTCACCCTGATGCCAGACACTTGTCTCTCCCCGTGTGCCACTGGTGCCCTTCCAGCTGCTGTTCTGGTGTTGGAGCCCAGAGGGACTGAGTCTGTGTAAGTCCTGAGTCCATTGCAGGCCCTTTAGGAGGAGACTCCAGAGAATCTGCAGTTTCTTCTGCTGCCCCAACCCCACTGGTTTTTACAGCCAGAAGTTATGGGGACTTATCTTCTTGGCACTGTAACACCGGGCTGGGTGGTCTAGTATGGGGCTGGGATTCCTCGCTCCCGAGGTATCCCACCTGATTTTTATCCATCACACGTAGGTGTGGGACTGCCTGTTCCGAATCTCCATGTCTCCGCCCTTCCTACTTATCTGGACGAATGTGACTTCTTTAATTCCTTGGTTGTCGGACTTCCATACAGCATGATTTCTGACAATTCTGGGTGATAGTTGTTTTGTTTTTTTAGTTGCGAGTTTTGCTATGTTTGTGCAAGGAGGTGGGCTGTGTTTACCTACACTTCCATCTTGACTGCCCATGTTGTTTTTTATTCCAAAGGTCAATGCCGACTTTGAAGTGAAAAAAGAACCTTTATGAATAGTCTGTATGTTATAACTAAAGAGGAAATATTTCAAAGAAGTTGGGAAAAATTAATCAGTAAACACAAAGTGGAATCTGCTAAGACATATGATAACTTACAGTTATAAAAAGTATGAAGCAGAAAAAAAGCTTAGTTCACAACTTTACCAATCTTGTAAAGATATAAGATGCTTAAAGCTTATTCATGGTATTATTCATTAGCAAGTGCTTTTCAGAAAATACTTGAGTCTACTGCGTGTTACTGAAACAGTAGTGTCAATGCTGAACTTCATTTGTTCTTGTGTGCTTAACCTTGATCACTTTTGTGAATTTTTGTCAGGAATTTCCCTCGTATCCTACCACATATCAGTTTGATAGCTTGGCAATAGCAAGATTTCATTGTGATTTTTCTTATCCAAAATTGAAATTTTTCTTAAGGAGAACCAGTACCAACTATAATGGAATACTGAATGGCTTTGGAAATTAACTTTTTTTTTTATTGTTGTTCAATTACAGTTGTCTGCATTTTCTCCCCATCCCTCCACCCCACCCCAGCCAAATCCACGTCCGTCTCCTGCCTCCCCCCTCCCCCCTTGGTTTTGTTCATGTGTCCTTTATAGTAGTTCCTGAAAACCCTTCTCCCCACTCTCCCCTCCCCAATGAACCCGAAGTTGCCAGGCAAATACCAGTTACATGAAAATCTTAAACTGTAGTAGTCACTTTGATGACAACCAATATTGTTTGAATCTTCAGTGATATCAAATATTTCCCACAAAGTGGATGTATTTTCCAAGCTCAGACTAGTTCAGTGCATATTTTGGACCCCCATGCAAGTACAAAGGAGTTTCTAAATTTAAAAATCCTTTTGATGGATTGAAGTGTTTTTCCCCTTACCTTCAATTGGAGGTGATTAACGTAATAATGTATTTAAAAAGGCAGATATTAAGAAAAGTCAAATAGAATTCTATACATGCTTCCCAAATGATGAATGTGCTCAGCTGAAATAATAAGCCGTGGAATGGTATCAGTATTTGTCAGTAACGAACTGTGTGAAAAGGCTTTTTCAAAGCTGAGATGTATAAAGTTGTATATGAGTGATCATTAACAGTTGAACATTTGTAATTAGTTTTGGTGAGGAGGAACACTAGCTTTGGATCCCAATGAAGCAAAATATGACCTTCCCCAAAAGAATTCAATTTTTTCTATGTAGACTTGTATTACAAAAAAGTTGTACTCATTATTGTTTTGAATTTTATGAAAACACTTATGGAAATTTATTTTCTTTCTTGGTATAGGGAACCTATGTAATATCTTTGATTTTGCTTCTTGGACCGCCAGGACTGAAATATTTAGTCTCTGGTCCCTTACAGGAAGATTTGATTGACCCTCTGCTCAAGATGAGTGTTCTTGGAACGTAGGATTGAGGAGTAACCCTCCAAGTACCTGGCTGAAATATACGCTGAATACTTATAGACATATACTTTGAGTATCTACCTATAGCCCTATACATTGAATACCCATCGTCCTCTGGGGACTCCATTGCAGCCTGCGGCCTGATGTTTTCTGTGTATTTTCAGTTCTCGCTGATAGACCCTTTGTCCCAGAGACCTCTGAGCAAGGACGGGAACACCACCAGCTACAAATGATTAAGTTGTAAACACACAAAATTTAAAACCTCCCTTTTCCGAGTATTTAAATGATGGCAAATGGGCTCCTTAAATTCTGTGAAGTAATTTAAACTGCAATTTCAAACTGGTATAACTGATTCTTCTGACCACTTCTAATAGATAAAATATATATAAATTCAGCACCATAGCCTAGAGGAAGCGTGTATATGTGAATACGCTGAGAACAGAAAGTGCAAGGCGAATTTGTGAGACAGCAAAGTTCCCTTTTGAGTGGAGTACAGCGGGGCAATGGGACAAGCCTAGAAATGTAACTAGAGACCAGCTGTAGTCATCTTAAATGCCAAGTGAAGGAATTTAGATTTTTTTAATAAGCTTTAGGAGAAGCTCTAGGGATATTTGAAAGGAATGTGACATGATTTAAATTTTTCATTTTTCATTTAATTTTGTGATTGATATTACATTCACTGGACTAAAATTCTAAAAAATATGAAAGAGTATATAGTAAAAATGATTTAAAAGTATTTTTAGAGTTATGGTTAAACCACAAAACATCAACCCTAATTCATTATTTCTGTATTAGAGCCTACACTTGCCAAGGGTTATTGTTATTCTTCTTTTGAAAGTGTCCTAGGATCTTAATATTTTGATTCTCGCCTTTGTTTTATCAATTTTATGTGACATTGCAGAAATTGAGTATTAACAATGAATTGTTGGACGAGATATTGGACCTGGTTGTAGGGGCATTGGGTGGAGTGCCATTGTGGTTTTTGTACAATGACATCCTGAGTTCTACTTTTTACATCATGAGACCATAAGTACTTATCTTTCATACAGATTTTAACTTTTGAAATTTTGCATTTTTCCCAGAAATAATTAAACTTTAAATTTACCACTGCCAGCAGTGCCTGAGCCATTCTTCCATTATTACAATTTATTGACTGGGCATGTTGGCATTTCTAAAACACATGCATTTCTTAAAGAATTTCATCAGAATTAGTGGGCCCACCTAGACATCTTTTCTCCTGCGAGATGAGGACTGGCTCTGTAACTATCCTTTCCCTTTAGAAATTTAGCTCATTCTTCCCTTTGGGACACACAGTTGAGTCCTCTTTAGTCGGTAATCATGTGTGCCAACAGGTGCTGACTAACTGCCGAGTTCCTCTCCTTCCAGCTATTGCTTGTGACCTTGGGGGCCCCTCAGCACTTCCTGGGGTGGGCACAACATCGGCGTGCCCCAGGATTACTCAGCTCACCGACTGTTCCCCTCCCTGTGTTTGTTTACTGTGCTGTCTGCCTAGAAATCCTTCTATATCTGTAATTCATGAACACCTGTATCATTAATACCTATATATTAATACTCTACTTATTAAAATGCAGAATCTATTCTATTCTATGTATCCCTTTATATTGCAACTACCTTGATCAACACTCTATGTTGCCTTTTATCCTTTGGGTGTCATTATGAAATTAGAGCCTTTTAGAGGTTCAATACATTCCAATTAGCCACAATAAAACTGTTATTGAAAGCTCCAAAGATTACATTCTGGCTTCTTGGGGGTCTTTGAAAACTTCATTGGTGTTGACGTTCTTGAACGCATCATTGCTTCTTGGAGACAGTAGGATGTTCTAAACCCTCCCATTTGTTCTGCCATAAAACATAGTCATAAACTCCTTTGTAACCAAACTCGGGTCCAGCTGCCTGCGGCTACAAAAGCCAATACAAGAGGGGTAGGTGCTGATGTAAAGGAAAGTGGTTTATTTTCAGATGCCGGCCACCCGGAAGATGGGGGACTCACGTTTCAAAGCTCATCTCCACCTTTCAGTGCAGGCAGAGGTTTTTATAAGGAGGGAGAGGGGTACAGAACAGAGAGATGAAGGGAGGGGGTTGAAAAATTCTCCACATGCACAGGTGAGCACAATCCATTCTGATAAGGCAAGTGATAGTCCAGTGCGCAGCATCCTGGTTTAGTCATCCTGGCTTCCCATCGTCCTGGCTTCCCATCATCCTGGCTCCATGGTCAAAAGGTCAGCAAAGGTCAGGGACTAGACCAAGAGCCCAGCCCGTACCACTGTGGTTATTCCTGGAGTCTCTCAGACCTGCTCTTCCTTTCCCCTTTGGGAGTCCATTGCTCACCTCACCACACTGCCCCTCTGTTTGCCTCCCTCTTCCTCTGTAGGCCCTGGTGGCCTCGTGCCTTAGGCAATGGCCTCTGTGCTGATGATTATTTGCTTATGACTTTCCAGGTGTTTGAGTTCCCTGGTGGTGCAATCCAGTGGGCCTGGTCCAGGAGCAACGTCAAAGACTATCTCAGTGTGGAGGAAGAGGCCTTTGGCCGCAGCTTGAACAGTCAGAGGTCACAGCTGACCCTGGGGACCCTGAGAATAAAAAGCAATGGCCTCCGTGCCCCGCACCGGCACTTCAGTGCCAATGAGCGCGGCTATCTCGCACAGGTATAACCAGTTGCCGCATTCTGCACTTCAACTTCCATGCTGGCGTCCTCTGGCTCTTAGTTCAGTTGTGGCAAAACCTACTTAAGTCAGAGACGACATCCAGGCCTTGGCTGTCTGTTCAGTTACATTAATCAGCAGTGCCTTGAAGCATTAACGTGTTCGTTGTAATTATCCTTGGCATCACTTTAAACTTATTTCTTCAGGATGAAATAATTTCTCATACTCTAACGTTAAAATAAGGTCACTGTTCCATCCTTTGAGCCCAAGCTAAAACTGGTGGCTCTGACCTAATGATCAAAGAGAGTGTAGCTTTCCTCTAAAAAAAAAAAAAAAAAAAAAAAGCAGCGACTGGGATAATGAATGTGTTTGCAGATGCTCAGCCTGGAGTCCCAAAGATCAGGCCAATGGTGGTTCAGAGCATTCAGAATTTTCTGGAAGTCAAGTGAAATTAACAGAGCCGGAGGTGAAATGTGTGCACTTACTGTATATTTCGGACACTGGGGACACAGCAGGGACTAAGCCCTAATAGAATATTCAGAATTTGGTCATACACTGGTAATCTTGTTAATAGATCAGCCAATTTTATGTGACACATTTCTGTTTTATTTTAAATCTTTGAAAATTCATTCAGTTTTACAATTTACAACAGGAAGAGAGATTAGAGTTTCACCTGTGTGAGAGCAAATCCTTTTTATTTCTCATGAAAGAATAGAGGCTCGGAAAGATCGTGACTTCTGAGAAGATATACAGTAGTTGTTGTCTAGACTGGGACAAAGTCCATATTTTTTGACTTCTTGTTCTTTCCACATGTATAAAATATGTAAAAGAGGATAATCTTCAAAGGATTGTGTGGCTGAGTATTGGCAGGGTGGTAGGCAGAAGGAAAGGCAGTTAAGTGAGCTTTCCTAGAGGGGCGCCCCCAAAAAACAAAGTCCAAGCCAGAGAAATTTGTCTGGAGAATGTTCTAGTAGATAACAGGCTTGGGACCCAGCTCAGCTTGGGCAGGCGGTTCTGGAAGTCCAGAGAGAGTTTATAATCTTAAGCTTCTAAACGTGGGCTGGAAGGTAGTCAAAAGGTACAGACCTCCAGTTACAAAGTGAAGTAGGTCATGGGGACGTAACGTGCAGCCTGGGACTGTATTTAACAATACTGTATTGTTTATTTGAAAGCTGTTAAGAGAGTTGATATTAAAAGTTCTCATCACAGGAAAAATATCCATACCTATGTGCGGTGATGGAAGCTAACCAGACTTACTGTGGCGATCATTTCATAGTAGATGCAACTATTGAATCTTTATGTTGTACACCTGAAACTCATAGAAAGCTCTATGTCAATTATACCTTAATTAAAACATATAAAGTAATTCAACTATAAAAAATAATGTGGGCCAGAATGTTCTCTAGATCCCAGGAAAACCGTCGGCTCCCTCACTCTCACAAACAGGGTAAGGAGCCAGCCAACAGGATGTGAAGGCCGTCTCTCCGCTGCACACCCGCCCTCGGAGATCAAGTTTGTTTCTGAGCATCTTCATGAGAGCTTTGCGACGAGTTTCCTGAGAGGACTGGGGCAGCCAGGGTGACTAGTGGGAAGCTACAGGCCCTGCAGTGTGTCCCATTGGACACTGTGTTGTCTCTGCTCTGTGTCTTCAGTGGTTGAGGCCCTGATCAGAATAGATGCCTATTTCTGCTGTTCACTGCATGTGAACTTGGAGAGAGCTTTTCAGACATTCCCCTTCCCCTGCATCTCTAATACCCATCTGGATCTGAGAGGCATGTGTCTTTATAGACAGCGCAAAGACTTCCTTTTCATCTACCCTTGTGGATGCTCCACTATGTGACCCTGAGTCTCTGGTAAAACAGGAACAAGGGGACCTTCTCTACCTACCACACAGGGTACTACCAAGGAACAGATTAGAGAGTGAGAGAGAGGACGAAGTTCTGCATGAGCAGAATCAAAGTATGGCGCAAGTACGGATTAAAAGCACAGACTTCCCTCCATCCCTGGCAACTACCATTCTACTCTCTGCATCTAGATAATTTAAACAATTGTAGCTAGGTAATTTGACTGGATAAATGCGTTTTAGAGTTCTGCTATACAACATTGTGTCTATAATTAACAATGTTGTATTATACACTTAAACATTTGTTAAGAGGGTAGATCTCATTTTAAGTGTTCTTACCACAATTTTAAAAAAAGTATAGACACTGGAGCTGGACTGCTTACGTCCAAATCCCAGCTTTGCCATTGACTAGCTGAGTAAGCCTGGGGAAGTCATATATTCTCTCTGGATTGAACTTTCTCATCTGTAAGTGGTGATAATGCCAGTATTTGCTTCTCAGGGTTGATGTAAGGAATGCTTGAGTTAAATCAGGTAACGTGCTAAGAAGACTACCTGGATTAGACACAGTTAAAGCACTAGGTGCTATTATTGTTAATATTATTATTATTAAAATTATATGCAGACTTCTTATCTGGAAAGTACATACACTTCTCTATGCATACATGGACGTATGTATTGCACAAACATGCATGTCTATGCGATCACAGATGAACACACATGTGCCTGTGGTCTTTTTAAACTCTAAAGCAAATATTCTCAATGGGGATGCATTGTTCCCAAGGGGGCGTACCTGGTTCTTGGAGGCAAAAATACTGAGTATTCTTATGTATTAAAGCCTAGATTTCACATAGTCCATAAGCAGGAGGCGTCTACAGCGTACAGATCTACAACACATCCGTAGTATTGGAATTTCCTAGGGTGGCGCCGAGAAGAAAAGAGTCTAAAACGGTGCCTTGGGAAGGAGGGGATGGGAAAGGTCGAGGATTGCTCTACAGTGGCGCTGGATGTCCTTCTCTGCGTATGTTCCAGGGGACAGCATGGATTGGGGTGGTTGACGACGGTCATGTAGTCACCACATACAATGTTACCACCGGCCAAGTGATCTTCTTCCCTAAAAACACACTGCACTGGATAAAGAACGTGGGGGAGGAAGACTGCTTTTTCTTGCTCTTCTTTTCCACGCACGATGAACTTCAGACCCTGGATGTTGACGATGTTTTCTTTTCCACCCCCGAGGACATTGCTTCCAGGGCACTAAAGGTCTGTCCTGAAAACTGAATGCCAATGAGGGTGTGCATTGCACAGGCATGAAGAGAGCATAAGCATTAATGTTTCTAGGGCAGTGATCACAACAAGACTATTGGATAATGGACCCCAAAACATACCTTGTGTGTCCACTAAGGACACAAAACTTATTGAAATCGAGTGCTCAATATTTTCCTTTGTGAAGGACTTCCATAGGACTCTGTAATACATTTGGTAGAAAGGTTATGATATAGTTAACACAAATTGCTGTAATCTACAACTCTGAAATCCATAAGCTAATACAAGGAGAAGTTTACTACACATAATGTATTATGTTCTCTTACTCTAATGCAGGGGATCCCACAGTTTTCCCGAAGAACAGCTACTTTTGGTCTCTTCAGATATTTATATCATCATTGGAGAGATTGCTCCTAATGCTGGGTGCAGAGAGTCAGAGGCGGAGGCTGACATTGCAAACAGGTGGTCAGAAGATTTGGTGCTGGCTCAGGACTGGCAGTTGGAAAGGGTTCCATGGGAAATTTAGAAATTTTTCTCATAAGGTTTTGAGATCTATTTTGCAGCAGATCCCGGTCTAATATTACAGGGAGAAGTAGAAATGAGTTATTAGGGAGAGTATCTGTAAACATGGGAACCAGTGTATGTTTTTGTAGGAGTTTTTATTGACCATAAAATGCCAACACATTTAAAATCAAAATGCATGGAAAACTTGGAGGATTTTCATAAATATCGTAAGTCTTAGGTTTACTGAAGTCAGCTTTCAACTGGGCCACTGAAAACCACTCTGGGGCCAACATTACCCTATCCTCAACTACCTGATCTTCTATTGCTGGAATCTGTAGAATGTTTCAGATACCTAATGTGGCTTCTTATGTGTTTCAGCCTGAAGGTGGAATTAATTTTATCAGGACATTCCATAAGCAGAAAGAAGATCAGGCTGTCAACCTTCCTCCCAACTTGGCAGAACTGGTTAGGAATGCTAGTTATGCCCAGGCTCCAGACAGCCTTGTGTGGATATACTTTTATGACCTTAAAGGTATAGTATGTTATCTGATGAAGGCTTTTTATTTAAATATGTATATATGGGATGATACAAGTATATGAGACTGAGGCGTAACTTTTTTTTGTTTCGTTTGTTTTTACAATGGGTCACAGTCAAGTGATATTTGAAAAAACACATTTCTCAACAGAACAGGAAATGTGAGAAAAGGCCTGGAGGCAAAAGAGAAAGGGGCAAAAGATTGCAAAGTGAGAAGGTGTGTGTTGGGCTGGGGGTGGGGATTATAGCAAAAGAAGCTGAAGAGGGAGGAGGGGTCCAATTATGAAGGTTTTATGTGAACAAGTTAATACTCAATGGAAAAGGGGAGCAATTAGGGTTTTTTAAACAGAAGAGTGACACATTTATTTATTTACTTGAGAGATGATTGACATGCATTGCGTGAGTTGCAGGTGTCCAATATGATGACTCAATATTCGTACACACTGTGAAGTGATCACAATAAGCCAGTTAATGGCGCCACCACACACAAAGAACGTTTTTTCCTGTGGTGAGAACTTTTAAGATCTGCTCTCTCAACGACTTCCAAACATGCAATACAGTATTAGTAACTGGAGTTGCCATGTTGCACATTACACCCCCATGCTTTGCTTATTTTGTAATTGGAAGTTTGTACCTTCGACTCCCTTCACCCGCTGTCCCACCCCAAGTGCCCCTCACCCCTGCCCTGCGTCTGTGGCAACCAGCAATCTGTTCTCTATATCTATGAGCTTTTTTTCTTTTCTTTTTTTTTTTTTAGATTTCACATTTAAATGAGATTATTTGCCTTTCTCTGTCTGGCTCATTTCATTTAGCATAATGCCCCGAAGGTCCATCCAGTGGCAATTGCAAGATTTTATTCTTTTTTTTATGGCTGAATAATGTTCCATTGTCTATATGTACCCCATCTTCTTTACCCAGCCATCTGTGGGTGGACACCGAGGTTGTTTCCATGCCTTGGCTACTGTAAACAATGCTGCGATGACCTTGGGGGTGTAGAATCTTCTTGAGTTGGTGTTAGTTTCATTTTTTGAAGTGATGACCCATTCTGCTGAATTGTGGAGAATGGATTGGAAGGGGCCAGATGAGAGGCAGGGAGAGGAGTCAGGGACTCTCACCATCCCTCACACAGGGGAGGATGCTGGCCTGCACTGTGACAGGCCTGAGAGGGAGAGAGCTGCTACAGAGCAAAGGGAATTTAAAGAGGGAGGGCTGGCAGGGCGTAGTACACTGCCTTGGAGGGAAGATTGGTATTGAGGATGCCTCACAAGTTTCCTAGCCGGGCCACCTGAGTCAAACAGTTTATCTTGGAGAGGTCGCTCTTTGTTAGACATTTCAGGAGAGCAGGAGAAGTAGGATAATATTTGACCACATCGGATCAATAACTTGGGAGCACATAGGATCAGTTTTCCCCCACATAAGCTTTTTTTGTGGCTGTAGAAGAGCTAAGTCCTTTGTAGTACAATTGTGAGCATTTTATTTTATTTTGTTTTTCAAACTTCATCTGACTCAGGTTCAAAAGAATATCGATTTCCAGGAGGAATAATTCAGCTGGCACAATATTGGAAAAATTACAGTGGACTGAGCAACAATGAAAAGATTTTTAGTAAATTCCTGAATCAGGTAATTGAGAAAAGTGTTTTGGTGATTGTTAAGATGGATGACAGCTGAAGTTTAGATTGGACTCAGCCTTCTTTTGGGCAAAAAGAAAAGGAAATATCTAGTCAAACACTGGTTGGTTTGATCAGTGGAAACTATTAATTGAAGCCTTAGTCCACACTAAGCCTTCAAAGTGGACAAAGTGGACAAAATTTGGAAACTTAATTTTTTGGCACGAATGGTTACATTAATGAAAAGACTGGATGTTTGTGTCATTTCTCTTTCCATTTGTGTTCAGCTCAGTACTGCATTATGACCAATATCACAGCTATGGTGTCAAATTCCCTGATTCGAATCCCAGATTGTCACTGTGTGACCCTGGGTAAATTACTCAACCAACCTAGACTTTAATTTCATCACCTGCAAATGGGGAGAATAATATTACCAACCTTATAAGACTGTTATAAGAACAAGTAACATAATAAATGTAAAGGACATAAAAATTGCACGTCTTTGTGGGGGTTTCACAAATATCAGTTTAAATTAAATTAATTGTTAATTTGCTGAGTAGAATGTTGGCTAAATAACTGGATTTCATTTTTCTTTTTTTAAAGCATCAAAATGCCCTTACTTTGAGTACACTCAGAATTTACAACAATGGATTGCGACAGCCACACTTTCATTTTAATGCAAATGACATGGGATACGCAATAAGTGGGTGTGCAAAGGTAATTTTTCTGTGAACAGCTGTTTGGACTTTCCTTTTTAATGCAGAAAGAACCAAGTGGAAAGTGTTTATTTTGGTTCAGTTGTTGGTGACATAAAAGGACTCAGTGCTAATGGCTTTCTGGGCACCGTTTCCAGAGGAGGCCACGCAGGCTCCGCTAGATCGCTTCCCAGTTTGGCTGGAGCGTGAAAGGAAGCTAAGAACGCTTCGGAAGTGATAAAGAGTCACCGCTCTTGGTGGAGGGTCCGGAACCCCTGCTCACATTTTCAGAGTTTTGCATTCTCAGGCAGTGCAAGGGTCTGCTGTGCTGCCCCTCCGAGAGTGTGAAGTCACTGTCTGCTTCTCAGTGTAATGTGAGTCAGGGTGGCTGGGGAGGTGTGCAGTGCCAGTACAGTGGCCCCCTATCCCCATTTATCCAGGATCATCCTTGTTGTCTTGGTGAAATTATTAACAGCACCCCCTTTGTCTCTGGAGAGCATTGGCTTGGATGATCCATTATGTAGTTACTGTGAGAAAAGCCAAACTGAATAGCACGTTACCATAGTGACGCGGTTCTGGTCTTTCGTGGGGCTCCCTGGGCAAACCTGCAATGGTTTACTCAGGGCAAGTGGACTTTGCTACTCTGTACCTGCCTCAGTCTTGACAGGAAGACTCAGGCCAGACTGAACTTCACCTATTGGGTCATCCATGCAACCGTTTTGTTTTATGTTTCTCGAGGTGAAGGTTTTAATGGATTGGAAAAGGGCATTGTAATCTTTGACAAATTATATTTCAAAAACAGATTTTTTTTTTTGCTGTGAATGTGTCCACATTTGTGTGCACCTGTAATCTCCAACTATTTTAAGGAAGAAACTTAGGATGGTGCTTTGCTGAAAGGCTGCATTTTCCCAAACAAGCAGAAAGGAGGGCATGGGAATAGCAAAACACTCCAATTTAAATCCCTTGCCTAATTAGGTAATTACATAAGGTTAATTTATAACCCTTAATTAGAACAAGGTGATTGAGGCTCGTTTTGCATGATGTTCTGCAGTATTGAACTTGCTAATGGCATTTTGAGGAATACTGTCTTAAGTAAAATACCTTTTGATTTTTGTGGGGCTATGTCTCAGAAACAGGAGATTTTTTGTGAAGGATGGCCCCTGTCTTCTGCTATCTACCCTTACTAAGAAGTCCCTTTATAACCTAGTGTTTTTATTAATCTTTTCTTCACTATTGATATTTATCCTAATGAATATTTGATTTTATTTGCTTTACTTCAAGATATTTTTTCCTGCCTTAGGTGGGTATTATTAATACTCAGGGTGCCCTAGAGTTTGATATTCATGCTGGAGATGTGATATTTTTCCCTGTTGGAACTCAGCATTACATTAAGAGTGCGTGTGACGAGGATTTGCTTTTCATCCTCGCCTTCAGCACTGGAGACCAGGTGAGAATAAGCTCGCTTGAGAGAGATTGCCAAGTGCCAGTGATGTGCAGAATACTCTGCCCAGCAATGTGTCTGGACCACAGGGAGGCCTCAGTCCATGGATGCTGAATGAATGAATAAATGAACTGGCAGAACCAGTATGTGAAGAGGAGAAGCAAATCATTTTTTAAAAAATGATTTTATTTATTTTTAGAGAGAGGGGAAGGGAAGGAGAAAGAGGGAGAGAAACATCAGTGTGTGGTTGCCTGTCACATGGCCCCCACTGGGGACCTGGCCTGCAACCCAGGCATGTGCCCTAACTGGGAATCGAACCGACTACTGTTTGGTTCACAGCCTGTGCTCAGTCCACTGAGCCACACCAGCCAGGACTCAAATAATCCTTTCACTTGGTTATAAAGAGATCCAATATATATATATATATCGTATTCCCTCTTAATTCCCCAAGTTCTAAACCAACTGAGAAAAAAAGACCAAAGAGTAATATATAGCAATCCATGAAATAACTTTATTGCTAATAAAGCAGATGTTAGAGAGTGTGACTAATATCTATGGGCAGGTGGGTTGCTAATAGCTGTCCCCAGAACTGAACTGGCCTCTCCATGTTGAGACAGGCTCTGCACGTCTTATGGCATTAAGAAACAGAGCATGCTCTTTGAAGCTTTGCCAGCTCGCAAACAGAGAGGGAAAAGCTGAACTGAGCATGCCTAGTTTATTTTTCCAGAGTTTATTTGGCAGATGGAAAGAGAGAGAAGGAGAGAGGCTGACTCTTGTGCCTGGAAAGAAACTTTGGGAGTACATCAGTAACATCATGACTGAACAGTGCTACTGTGTAGAAAATGTAGTTTTTCCATCATTCTTTACTTTAAGCCAATCTGATCTATAATGATCTGTATTATAAAATTATTATGTAATACATTAATTTATAAGTGAAGAGGATTTATTTACTCTGTTAAATAATTATTTGCTTTTGAAAATTTAAACAGGGTTACTTAATTAAGGGGAACAATGTGTTTGAGGAATGGGAATAAACACTAGAATTTAGATTTTCATAAATCCTTAGGACTAGGTCCCCTTCTGAGACTGACAGCGGTGAGAACTCTAACAGTGTGTCTGGGCACAGAGCTCGGGGCAAGTCCAGGAGCCAACGGACATTTCTCTTGGCCCTGGTTCTTCCTACAAGGAGACCCAGCAGGGTCTCCAGGGGAAAGTGCAGCATGAAGTTGGCAGGACCTAGCTCATTTCCATGGTGACACGTACCTTCTTTGAGAGAGAGTGGAAGATTCCAGCATCTGCTTCCCTGGGTTTCCAAATCTTCCTGGGGTGCCTGGGATGGGGTTGGTGGGGAGCACTGTGAGGGAGGGATGGCGTTGAAAGCCAGCTGTACTCACTGTGGCAAGTGGAGGAGGAGTCCAGTGTCTCCTACTGTGGGTGTGGCTCTCGCTGATACGCCACCCCTTTGGTCACCGTCATCCACGGCCATTGTAAAAACAAATCATAGCACAAAATCAAACCAAGTACAATATAAATAGGGAAAGCAGAATCCCCTCCAAGTTATAAATAGCAAGTTAGGGTGTAAAAAGTTAAGAACAACAAAATGGAATTTTAAAAATGAGCACAATGTACATTTTATGTAAGTGTGAAAGTATTCTACAGGTAAAAATTTAGAATTAAATAAATATGACAGATAAAAGTAAATAAGCATTAATGTGACAGGAAAGGCTAATCTCAACAAATTAAAACTTAAAATATGAAAGGATAAAAATGACAGTTTAAAATTCATAAATATAAGCCCAAAACTAAGGAATATAAATCTTTAAAGAAGAGTAGAAATAAAAGGTGTTTTTTTTTTAAATTAAAAGAACCAATTTAAAGGAGCAATTTACAATGGGAAGAAAGCAATGAATCAAAATTTGGGGTAGGGGGAATTTTTTTATCACTACCCCACCTAGAGGAATGTCCGATGTCCCCTGGAGTAGGATCAGCCCCCTACTGCCCCATCAGAGTGAGGTCATGAGAAATATTTCCAATGGGGGTATGGTTTGCATAAAGTGTGTGGAGGGAAGGAGGAGGGAGGGGTGGAGAGAGGCAGAGTGAGGGAGTGGGGAGTGCATGCCCAGAGAGAAACACAGTAAGAGACAGAGACCCAGAGAGAGACATACATGCCCAGAGACACACAGAGATAGATGCAAAGAGAGATGATCAGAGAGAAGAAGACCTGCTCAGAGACATGCACGGAAATGAAGACATGCAGAGAAAGGCACAGAGAGGGAGAGGGAGGTACAAACAGTGAGACATGAGCTAGAGAGAGAGCAACACAGGCACCAAGAGAAGGGGGCACCCAGACATACACACAAAGAGGGTCTGGCACCCACAAGAGAGGCACGGAAGGAGAGAGACTCACAAGAGGAGAGACGTGCAGACACACACCCACGCACAGACAGTGCTATACACAGTGGGACACAGAAAGAGGCACACCCATATATACGCACAGGGACAGACGCAGAGACAAACACATACACACAGACGAGAGAGGTTCAGAGACAAGCACAGACTCACACACACAGACAGAGAGACAGAAACAGGCAGTGACAGAGGTACAGAGAGACACAGATATGAGAAATTGAGAGAGGCACACTGTCCCAGAGGCAGACAGAGAGAGAGGCAGAGAAGGAAAGGCAGTGGAAGGGAGAGGGGATGAGGACAGTTGCATCCAGCTGATGGGACAGAAGGCCAGGCAGGCAGAGGTTATCGACCCAGCAGAGAGAGGCCAGTCTGTGGCTGTGGAGCAGGAGGACCACTTCCCTGGCAGAGGGGTGTCCTCCATCCTGTGCGTCTGGGCACGGTGCTCCGAGAAGTTGAGCACGAGTCCCTGCTGACAGGGAGCCAGGCAGTTCTGTTCCCTCGTGGAAGAGAGCTGTGTCTCAGGGCAGTGGTCCTTTGTAAAGGAAGCTTCAGACGCCCCAGCACATGGAGCTGCCAGTCAGACTTGCCTGGTTCTCAGAGAGGAAGGGGTGAGCTCCCCGTGGCAAGGGACAGCCAGGCACACAGGGGGCCATTCGCTGGACTTTGTAGCTGTGTCAAGTTACACAGCCAAGGACCCCGTGGTTCTGTAAATGTCTCAATGGCTGTGAGATTCTAGTAGGGGCCTGAGCAGGTCAGTTCTGATACTTTCTTTCATTTCCATTGTCGGCTACAAACCCTTGACATGGACGATTATATTCAAGCCACAGCAGACCACATCCTGGCCCAGCTTTTCTTCAAGAAACAAAGCGAGTTTAAGAAGATCCCCAAATTCAAGGAGGACCAGGCAATCAACCTGCCTTAGACTTGCTGATGAGTTCATATCTGTTCTTCCTTCTTCATTTGCTGTTATTGTTTTTGCAGAAGGACCCGGCTAACAAACCTGGAGCCCTTCACACAGTGGGAGGGGGAAGCAGGTGCGAAGCAGTGCCGTGGCTCATTTAGCAGACAGCGATTGCAGGCACTTTGTGCTGAGGGAAAGTTTCAGTAGATTCTGCGTGGATTAGTGAGTCTACAGAGGACACCTAATAAATTATATTTTTGTAAGGATTTTAGCATATGAGTATACATTTGTTTATTTTCTCTTTGTTACTTCAAATTTATTGCTCCAAATGAAAACCCATTCTTCTTATTCGTATCAGGAAATCTTAGTACCTGCATGTATCTTTGTTACCCATCTCTGTGTAAGGAAGTACGCGGGTGAGCCTCTGTATGTGCGTGTCGAGGCACCGGAACCCAGGAACATCAGACCTAGTTCTGAGAGTTTATCACAGAACCCTAGGCTGGTGATGCCCAACCCTTCGATTGGCATGAAGAGACTATTTATAATGCCAACATTTTCGAGGTCTTAACACCTATCAGTACTTGTCTACTTACTAGATATTAGCTGAGAAAATATTGATAAAGTAATTATGAATTCAATAGCTTCTTTGAATGTGTTTGGATTTTATTAGTCATTTCATTAACTACATACACTTGAGGAGCAGCCGCCCCTATATGTGAGAGGTTTATTTAGTGTATTGGCAATGCTGCTGTTTGGATGTGGATTTGGGGACTGCTTGTCGTCACTCAGAGGCTGATCAGGGGCTGGTGGTCTCCACGCTGGGGATCATCGTTTCCAGTGGGAAAGAAGACATTCATATCTGATCTGTGCTTGGCCTTTGTTTGTAATTTATTTGACAGGTTTGGCGCCCGGCACTGTGCATGGGGATGCCATCAGTGACGGGGTCCCCTGTGTACAATTATTAAATCAGCATAGCTGATTTTTAATGCTTTTGACCCCCCCCCTTCAATTATTCTCCTGACATTTAATAGGATGTTCGGATATCTTAGGATGTTTGTTCCTGACTAAAAATAATCTGTCCGTTCCCCTCTCTCTCTTTCTCCCCCTCTCTCTCTCCATGTCCATGTCTCCTCCATCTCTGTCTCCTTCTCCATTTCTCTCTCTTTCTAGCTCTGTTGGCCACAGGTGCAGAATTCAGTGGGTATCAGGAATGGCTCAGTTTTAGCATTGGGAAGTGGCCACCTACGTGACGTACACAGTCACATTACCAAATGCCTGTTATCCCTGGGAACCTCCGTACTGCGTGTTTACTTTATTTTCACTTTTCTGGGGAAGCTGGGGGAGATCAGAGTGTGGTGGCAGTGGGAATTCGGTGATGGTGGGATTTGATGGGGAATTGGCCACCAACCAGGAGGAGGGACGCAGTTGAGAAGGTGCAGGGACAGCACAGGGCAGTGGGTGTACGGAAGGAGGATGTAAGATTGAGGGAAATAGTCATAAAAGGTAAATGTGCAGATAGATTTTATCTACAAATTTAGTTTTGCTTTGGGAATTTCTTCATATATTATAAACCATTTCATAATCTATTTTCTTGTATCAGGAAGTAAATATATCAGATTACAGTGTGATCATTTAATAAAGATTTTATGCATCTTTGTATATATTTTTTGCTATTGTAATTTTAAATGAAATCTATTCTTATGGTTTATGAGCATTATTGGATTTCCTCTGTGCATCATTAAAATATGACTTAGGAATCTAGTTTACTATGTTTTTAAAAAAAATCTTAAACATAAAAATGTAATGAAGATAATGTAATTGGAATATTGTTGGTATTTTATGGGAAGATATGTTCTTAATTTTAGTTGGTTATTCCAATTTCTGTCCTTTTTCTCTTTTTGAGATGCTGATTTATAGTTTTTACATCATTGTTTTTCCTCTAGGGTAACCCACTAGTAATACTCAAGTGATTTTAGGCTTTTTGCTATACCTACTTTATTTATTAACAAATCAATAGATTGAAGAGTGAATTACCAATCAGACTGATTATTTACTGCTCCTCATTCAGGCAAAACCCAGACATTTGACTAAAAACCTCCTTTAAAACTGAACCCACCGTAACCATTTTATTCACACAGTATAAAACATCCACATTTGATTCTTTTGAAGTGATATGAATTGTACATAAAATGTTCTTAAAAACATTTAAAAGGAACTCTTTTTAACAGCAGCTCTGAATGCCTGAATGGAATGAGTCAGTTTGAACAGAAGAACTACAGGGTAGGAAAACACCCCTTGGAATTTCTTTACTGCTTCTAAGTGGTGGAAAGTAGTTAAAAAAAGGTTTTTGTTCACACACTTATCCCTTCCTGCTGAAGAGCAATCAGGCTGCTTTTTATCACCCAATAGATCAGGAAAAGAAAGTTACTGTTACTATATAACTCGGGTTCCAGTGACTCTTATTTACTCAATGCTTGAAAATATTATTGCTGAAAAAATTTTAAAAGGAGAGCGAAAAAAAAAAAAGAAAGAAAGCGATAGCAATTTTGTGCGCTGATTAGAAGGCACGAGTGGCATCCCTCTGTACTCGGCCCCCCCCATAGCTCCGTGAAACTGGTATGTTCACGCTGGATCACAGCTCCTCTGCAAGGGCAGGAAGGCCCTGGGAGGCCAGGGAAGGACAGTGGTGGCTAATGAGGCGGGAGGCTGTTTTCTTTACTGCGCTTACATTAGAACGGGCGTTAAGGGGTGACGGAGCACCATGAAATTGTAGAGCTGGCAGAGGCCACGCATTACTTGGTTTTATTGCTTCGATTTTCAGAAATGGAAATTGAGACTCAAGAAGGGCAAGTTGCCGGAATTGCAAGTAAGCTATTTGAGACCAAAGTCCAGATGTATTGAGGTGCTCCTCTCCCTTGTGGTGTTTTTGGGCGACTATCTTCAAGTGCATGAAAGATTCCTCCGCACAAAGCAGAACTCCATCCTAGAAGATGTAATGTCTTCAAGTGGGAGGGGCGGCTTCTGCTACCTACAGCTGCTCAGCAGGCCCCATGCCCGCTCCCCCTGTGCTGGGCCTCCCACAGCCGGACCCCCAGCTCCCAGCTGCCTCTGCTCAGAGGTGGTCAGAGCCTCCTGAGACCACAGGTCCCTGTTCCTACCTCGTCAAGTACTCACTGCCTGTGTTTTCTCTTACACTTCTAATTGCAATTTTTTATTGTGATAAAATAGACATAACACAATTTACCATTTTAGCTATTTTTAAGTGTACAATTCAGTGGCCGTAAGTACATTCACATTCTTCTGCCATTATCGTCATCATCCACTTCTAGAAGTTTTTCGTCATCCCAAAGTGAAGCTCCCTTCCTGTGGCATGTGAACTGCCCGCTCCTCTCTGCCCGCAGCTCCTGGTGACCTCTATTCTAATCGCTGTCTCTAAGAATATAAGTGGAATAATAAACTATTCCTCATTGTTTGTTTTTATGAGGCTCTTGCTCATTTTTAAAAACTACGCCTTTACTATGTGCTTAGAATTGTGCTAGGACATACAAGAAATGTAAGATGTGGCCTCAGAGAACTTTTACTGTAATTGAATGGTTCTGTATTTCTCTTCCCTCCCCAACCCTTCCCAGGGTGAATTCAGCCCTATTGTGAGTAGTCTGAAGAATGTTTCTTTCATTCAGATTATGTCCATAGTAACAAACACAGAAAAAATTAGAGGTTAGTCTACATTCCGCTCTCACAACCCGTCAGGTGACTCCCATCCCAGGGCCTTAACAGTCCTTGGTCCTCACATGTTTCATAGAGACTTTCATAGAAACTCTCATAGAACTTCTTTTAATTTACTTTTGTTTGGGGTGGGACTTCATCCTAGTCCCCAAAGTTTAAACATTCAGATAAGAGTGTTTGAATTGCTTCTTTTTTAAATTTTGAATATTAACAAGAAACCCTAAATGGCCTCAACAGGTGGCTTTCGCATCTCTTATCTTGGTCCGGTCGTGCCAGACGTAATCCTGCTGGCAGCGGATCTCTCATTTCACTGCTTTGTTCAGAGTCTTCCCTGTCCAGAGTGTGGCCAGCCCCTGCCGGAAGGAAGGAAGCTGCTCCATGCCGGGAGAATGAGACATCGCACTCTGCGGGCTGGAGCGAGGGCAAACTCAGACAAGCCATTAGCACACTTAAAATTCCCGCTTTGGATGTCAAGTCAGTGAAAAGATTTTAAAAATTTAAATCATTACCCAGAACAAATAAATGGCAAAGCATTTAGTAACCACTTAAAACAAAATCTCTCTACTCAGGAAATTGGGCCATTAACAGAGAGGGTTTTTAAGTTTTGTTTTGGTATTAAGGATACAGTGTGCTGTAGGTTGTTAGTAGCATCAAAAAGAAATTAAGTAAAAACTGGAACAATTACTAGTTTTATTGAGTATTAGACGGTTATTGTCCTTGGAGACGGTTTTGTCTCTGTTCATGAGGAGTTATTGGGAGTAAAAGCTAAGACGAGAACTTCTCTGTTGGCCACAGTGCAATGTACCTTCAAACACACTTTCTCCTGTCTTGTAAAACAAGCCATTGGAGATGGGTTCACAGCTTATGGTACTGAGCTCCCAGCTGGCTTGGGTGTAGGATGGGGCTCTGAAATTTACAGACAGGTGTGGGACAGAGGCTCAAAACACAGAAAAGAAAAGGGAAAACTAGGAGCTAAGTTTTTGTTTTAAGATTCATGACTTGATTGGGGCTGGAGCAAGAACTCCTGAGTTTTCTTCCAGTGAGATATCTTGAATTTGCTCCATAAAACATTTGCTTTTGGATGGGATACTCCTAATCAGGCATAGCCTACTTCAACTCATATTTTGAGCTTCCACCCCTTAGGTTTTTAATTTTTAAATTCTTATTTAAATATGGACTACATGGAGAAAAGTGTGCACATCACAAGTGTAAGCGTGTTGGATTTCTACACACTCAGTGTGTCCATCCAGTGAGCACCTTGGCATTGGCAGCACTGGAGAAATTTGGGCGGAAGGTGGATGTTGGGGGCGGTGAGAGGAAGCAGAGTAATGGTTGTGTGATTTTAGTTGCTAAGGGAGATACGGACCCTCCTGTCACCCTGCAGTGGCTGCAGGAAGGGGTGTTAGAGTGGTGCAATATGGCTCAGGAGGTGATGAAACCCACTGGCAAGTCCCCTCTTACATACCTCAATGCTGGCTGCCTATCTGGAAAAGCCACTCCAGAGGCAACAGCCCAATCAAAAGGGCCCCTCCTCCATTCTCCTCTTCTTGGGGCATGTGCATCATTTCTACGTGTAACACGAAACATTGAAAATTCTGTATATGCAGGTACTAAAAATTCCCCAAACCCAACACATAAAGGTCAAGTGGAGTAGGACATTCACATTGTGAGTGAAATATGGCTAGAAATTTTGAATTGAAGTATTTGGGGACTGATTCTGGTAAGGGCAGCTTGATTTGAAATGAGGAACTGGGTGCAGGGTTGGGGCTCTAACCATCAGTTACCCATCTGCAATAAGCATGCAGGAAATAAATATGAACTTGAATTAGTATCTGAAGGCGTTCTTCAAAGTGCCTTTGTTCAAAGGACAGAAAACCCCACCCATTAAGTGCCATAGGCTAGATTACTCTGTCACTCACTATGGCATCCCCGTAACCATCTGGAAGGCAACATGGTTTGTTACTGTGCTTAAAGACTCCCCACTTGTAGCGACCCTACTTCCTTCACCCAAGGCCCCCTGTTTGCTGCTCTACTCCTACCTTCCAGATCCTTACCATCGCTTAACCTCACCCTACCGCAATAATCAGGAAGGCTGTAAGAGAAAAAGGGGCCCCTCTGAGCTGGGAAGGGACCATATAAATCTAATCCAAGAAGTCCAAGCTGTGCTCCTACAAGGCCCCAAGCAGCCTCGGTAGCTGGAACTTGGAGCAGGGGCGAGGCAAACAGGATGCTCATTGCCCCCACGAGCCTTCACCCTGCCCTGCTTCAAACAAAACAGAAAAGAGTTTGAAACGGACTTCGTCCAATCCTTCCCTTCCAGATAGGGAAATCGAGGCCTGAAGAGTTAGCTTCCTAGGTACTGAGTGCATGGGAGTGGCAGTGATAAAATTGCTCTAGAAATTCGATGACTTGTGGGAACTGGAAGCCCAGGGCTCGGTTGTGGAGGCGGGGGTTAAAGGTCAATGCAACTTTGTGAAGTCTTTGTTTCCTTGAGGGATGTGAACTTTCCCAAGGATGTGCGTGCCACCTTCTTTAGATTCTCTGTGTTTTTGCAGCACAGCTTTGGAGACGTGTACGTGCTCTATCAGGACAGAATTCACTGGCAAATTTCAGCTAGTGCTTCTCACGGCCATGTGAGGCGTGATACGGAGACTACGGTGAAGACTGTTACTTTCTTTAGGTTTATCTTTAGCCCACAGCTTCCTCCCACCCAACAGAGAAGGTCACAATAAAATGATAAACGTGCCTAATTGACACTCTGTAATTCCTGGATGATTGCTTCTTGACTTTTGGTGGAGCTGGAAATCCTAGCGGTCACTCCTCCACCTGTATAAACCCATTTAACCTTCCAGGGGTGTCCAACCTGAGGCCCACGGGCCACACGCAGCCCAGGATGGCTGTGAATGTGGCCCAACACAAAATCGTAAATTTACTTAAAACATCATGAGATTTTTGTGTGTGTGATTATGTGTTGTAATGTACTTAATGTGTGGCTCATGGTCACTCCATTCCTGCCATACCAGCGTCCTGCCTGAGCCCCAAGCTCCCTGGGCCTGCTCCTGAATTAGGGCATATGGCTGGTGGTTCCTTCTGCCAGAACAACTCCGGCCATATTTCTAACTCCCTCCCACCTTCAGGACTTTGCTCAAATGTGACTTTCTCAATAATCTCTCTCTCTAAAATGGAAACATACCTGCCACCCCACACATGTCCCTCCCCACCCATTCTTGCATATGGATATGCATAGGAATATATCTAGACGTAGACTAACTATCACAGATGGCGGGGAAGCTCGCTTGGAACTCCCGTGAGACCCACCGACGAACCAGCTCCTGCAGCTGGAACTGTGCGCCGGAAGCCGTGTTGCTCCCTTGGCCCTGGCTGGCGAGGGGTAGGGGGAGGCTGCTAGAGGCCTTGCTCAGAAAGTCCAGGAAGCCGAAAGCCCCGGAACAGGTGGATGCCGTGGAGCTGGTGGGGCATCCAGAGCTTGTTCCCCACCATGAGAACTGGTTCTGCGCCTGAGCTGCTTCCCCAGCGCAGCCCTCGCCCCTCCGGGGTGGCAATGGGGCTGCTCGGTGACCAGGACCCATGGAGACGTCAGAGGACGGGCGCCACGCTCAGCCACTTCGGCCAAGGTTCTGAGAGCGTGGCCCGCGGAGTCCTCTGGGCCGGCAGTGGAAGCGTTGGTTCCAGGCATGATCGGGATACTCAGTGGCAGCAGCAATGGCTGGAGGACGCAGAGGTACCCAGAAGAAATGACACAGGTGCTTTGGGAGGAGGCAGTTCCCACTGGGTATATTGCCTTATACCATGAGAGGGGATGGTGGCTGGGCTTCTCCATGTGATACTGACTGGCTTTGACTGAGTGCACTTGAGACAATCCTTGGGGACTGTCAGAAACACCGAGGGGGCTTAGGGGCCTAAGTAGTGGGCAACTGTAAGGGCCAGCAAAACATGATTAGTGGGATTCCTTTGTGTCTTTGTGTACCCATCCAGGGGTGTCCAACCTTTTGGCATCTCTGGGCCACACTGGGAGAAGGAAAGTTGTCTTGGGCCACCTGTTAAATACACAAACACTAATGAAAACTGATGAGCAAAAAAAAAAAAAAAAAAGGTCTTAAATCAATTCATGATTTTGTGCTGGGCAGCATTCATAGCCTTCCTGGGCCGCATGCGGCCCGTGGGCTGTGGGTTGGACACCTTGGAGGGTTTACCCCAGGCAACATGTGTTACCCATGTTGTACCCATGTGAAGGAGTTAATCCTAAATAGGCCACAGGAGCCCCAGCAGAACAAGACCATTTACTGTGGCATTTGTGATCGTCTCTGCATTCCAAAGGATTTTAGTGGGGGATGCACAGAATTCCAGGTGGAATCTGGGAAGAGGGGCTTAGAGCATATTGAACAGGTATTCTTCATAGACGCTTTTAATTGGGGTCTCTGGTACCCTGATTCAGTCAGTCATGTTCATTGAGCACGTACCACGTGAACTAGGTACAGCGGTGGATACCACAGATGCGGTCCCGCAGTCTAGGAGGGGAGACAATGCTGACAAGACTGGGGATCTCCAGGAGGAAGGGTGTTCAGCATTCCCCACATCCACCCCACGAATCCCTCCTAGAGGAACTCCTGTTAACAGCTGTCATGTCCTGTGGCTTGCTGTTGGGGAGGAACGCTGGGAGGGCGAGGTAGCGCTATCTGGTCTCTGAGTAAAGGACATTAAACTAGTAAAACAAAGACAATATACACCATGGAAAGTGTTTATCAATTGCAACAAATCCCAGACTGGGGAGAGGTCAGAGGAAAGAGATTCTGAATTGCTCCCGTCCTTCAGACCCCTGACAAGGACTTCAGTAGGAGAGCTGGGTTGTGCACATTTGGTTAAGGATCAAGACATTACACAGCGTTGGTCCAGGTTCCAGGACTGGGACAATGACAATCAGGACGTGGCTTAGGTGACTTTTACTTTGGTTCCTTCCTGCCTTCCTGTCTTTCTCTTTCTATTTCATTTTCGTGTTGCATTACCTCCGTATAATTTGAAAACCCCTCTCACATTTATACTGATCCTTAAACATTTTTAATCATCAGCCCAAATTGTAAATGATGCAGTTACCAGATTATTGCATATTATATATGTGCTTCAAGTATATTTTTGAAAGTGCAGATTGGTTATCTATTCATAACATATGCCCACCCTGTAATTAGTTGACGAAACCATTTGTTATCGTTAACCCAGTCAAATCAGACCTTTGTTCTGACAAAAAGTGGCTTTCTTTACCATTTTGCAGTTCCATTTAAATATTGTATCCCTATGGCAGGCACCCTGCTTCTGAATTCTCCTCCCACAGTGGAGGGAAAGGGAGAGCACAAGCCGCAGAGGGCAGCCGGGGGGGGGGGGGGGGGGGGGGGGGGGGGGCTTGGAGGCCACCTGCAGTGCGTCCCTTGGATGGATAAGGCTTTACCTCCTTCGGGGCGTCCTGCCCCACTTTTTCACTTTGCCCTCTAAGGATTCTCCCTCAGGGGAGTGACTTTCTCAAGTCGTCTGCAATTTAGTGACCCAGAGGTTTTCCCAGCCTGGGACAATGCTCCAGAGTCAGATTGGGCGAAGTCCGAGTCTCTCCTTTGTGAGGAGGGAACAGGGGTGGCAGGTGACCCAGCCCTGCATCACAGGCCTGCTTAGGTCAGTCACTTTTAGGAAAAGAGTGGAAACTGAGGATTTAGTCTCTGTGCCCATGTGTCCCCTGAAAGCCTTGCTGTGCCCCAGAATACGTGTGCCCAGTTAAAAGACCACCAGTGAACTAGCCAGGAAGCAGTGGGAAGCAGGCAGCTCTGACCAAAGTTCACAGTCAGTGCAGAGGTTGGAGGCCTCTGTTCTTCCCCGGGGGAGGCACCCCTAAATCAGAGCCCAAGTTAGATGGTCTCACAGCCTAGTCAGGGGGGTAAACCTACTGGGTGAGGAGCCTGGAGCTGGAACTCATAGATATTTGTGTCATTTTAGGCTTGGACCTGGAGAGAGGGGGCCTATCGTCAGCACCTGGGGCGTGATCCATTTACAAAAGAAGGAAATCATTTTATGTGCCTGAGTTGTGTTCTTCTGCCTCAACCTTCCATCTGTGTTACTGGGTGCCCCTGCTTCCCAGCTGCCAGGTTGCAGTGTTGCAGGCTCATCTGTTCCTACCGTAACCCTCCCCTTGCTGAGCCCACAAGTCCTAAGGAGAGGAATGCTGCCCCTCCCCCCCAGGGCAGTAGTTGCCCCAAGTGATCCGCTACCCACACTCATTCGGTCTCCCTCTCAGCTCTAGGACAGTGAGTCTTTTTCCGGATATTCTTTCAGCTTACTTCCATTCTCTATTATAACACTCGTAACCTTGACTTAACCCTGCTAAGTTGCCAAGGTGTTTTACTTCCATTGCAAGAGTAGAAACTCCTTTGGAGGCAGGTTTTTTTTTTCTCCTTATTTATGTTTTCTCCACAGTACCAAGAATGTGGTGTCTTACATAGTAGATGCTCAACAAATGGTGGATGAATAAATGCAATTGGAGGTGACATAATAACAAGTATAAATAGATGAACTGTCTTGATAAGATTTAGGCCACAAGTATGAAAGGAAATTCATAGAAAGAAAAATACGAACATCAAATTTACAACTGAGGTTTTTAACAATTATAATGGGTATTATTGGCTCTGCATTAGTGATGGGAAATCCATGGAATCCGAGTGGGTGACTCTGTATTTTAATGACATTTTGTGGTTAGGATGTTTAGCCAGAAACCAGGAATCTGAGGCTGAAGCCACTCTGCCTCTGGGCATCAGATGGCGCTCACACACCACCAGAGAAGTTCTGCAAACTGTTAGAGTGAAGTTTCTGCTTTACAAACGGGAAAGCTGCAGCTCTGTGTGAAATTCGACAACAAATCGATTTCCTGCGGACTTCTGGGCCATTGCTCTCGTCTCCAAAGAAGGGTTTATTTAATACACAGGCATGAAAAGCTGATTGTAAAGCACCAAGGTCAGCCGAGTAGAAGGTGAAATCCTATTCTGTGAAGGCAGTGACACTGCCTTTTCTTGCTGGATCTTTGTGCCTTTTAAACAGCTTCCTTCCAGAGAAAAAAAGACCAAAGGAAAAGGCAGAGGAAGAGAGAGAGGGAGGGCATTATCGGGTCTCAGAGTCACTGCTGACCTACAGAGAAACCCCAGGTGGAGAGATTTGGGGCAAATCACTTGCCTGAGCAAGCCTGGGTTTCTTTGTGCATGAAATGAGGGCCCTGCCTCAATGCTTTCTGGTCTCTAGGGAGGTGAAGTTTTACTGTCTGATCAACTCTCAACCCTTACTCTGCAAGAACTCTTGTGCCTTGACCTCTCTCCTCCTGCTTACTCTCTCTTATTCCTGGGTCTCCACTGTCGGTCTGCAGGGATGAAGTGGTTAAAAAAAGAGGTTGTGCCACTTACCCCCTGAGCTGGAGTCCTCTCTTTGAGCCCCAGTTTTACCGATCTGTAAAATGAGGTTAACAAACCATACTTGGAAAGGTTGTTTTTTATAAGAATTGAACAAAGTAATATATGGTGAGTCACTTGCTTTCTTATGTCTCTGAATAAACAACCAATGCAGATTAACACTAACCAAGAACTTAAGTCATAAGTCTCCACAGTTTCACCTTCAGTCTCATCACTTCTGAGCCAATCACGTCCGTTTCCCTCCCGTGGGACCGGCTCCCTGGCTCTGAATGACGTGATTGTTTTCCCACTCATTCGTTTATGGGACAGACTTCACGGAGCACCTAATATGCTCTAGGCACTGTCCTAGGTGCTACTGAGAATGTGATAACGAGAACATCAAAATCCCTGACCTCACAGAATGCATGTTTAGTGGCAGAAATAATAAATAAGTAAAGGAAAACCTAGGAGATGACTATAAATATTTACTGTGAAGGACACAAACAGGGGGCGCGGGTTGGAAAAATAACAATGAGGGGAGGGATATCGTGGTTAGGATGGTCAGAGAAGGCCTCTGTGGAGAGGTGACATCCAAATAGAGAAGAAATGGGGATGAAGGTGACCACCTTCCTGGGGAGTCGGCTAGGGAACAATCCATGGACACCTGCTGAACGATTTTTATTTTGGTTACCCTTCAATAACAAATACAGCTAAGCTTATAGTAATGTAACGATACCATCCATTTAATAACGTTCTACAGTTCCTATTGCCATGTTTTTTCGGGAGATTATATCAAATGTATCTTTTTACCCTAGTGCTTCATCTCAGCCCGATCCAAGTAGGTGCCCAGTGAGCACCTGTTGAGTAAAGAAATGATTACGCCGATCCCCAGTGGAGGCAAGGCGGGTATTGTTGCTCCATTTAAGGGATATTAAGTGGCTTGTCCCTGGCTCGCAAGGGAGTGGAACAAGAACTAGAATCGTGACTTTTCTTTTTGACCTTTACTCCAGTGTTCTTTTCAGTATTTCAATCTTCGGAATTAAATTCTCATCCCTATGTTCATGGAAGTTCTCTTTGGGGTATTAGAATGTTTAGGGGAGACACGGGTGTTAATCCAAGGGGAATTATCCACGCCGCCTGCACTGCACCCATAGAATTCTGGGCAGGTTCACATCTGACAGTGGCTGATTCTTGCGCATGCTTCACGAACCGGCGATCGGCTCTGACATCCCAGCGCTGGCCCGAGTTGCTGTTAGAGAGCGACTGCAAAGCTCCGGGAAGGAGGGGGCGGCAGAAGCGTACGTGTTGTAGAAAATCAGTACTGTAGGAGTGGGAGATGGTTTTCCTCGCATTCCCATCTCTGTTCACTGCTCCGTGTGGGAGGTGAAGGTCAGGGAGACCTCACATGGATCTCACGTGGTGGTGGAGTAAATAGTTCACTAAGGAGATGCCTGCATAGAATGATTCAAAGTTAAGATCTCTGGTCAAAAAAACATTTCTCATGGTGATCTGGAATGCCATCCACTGGCTCTTGATTCCTCAGTTTTGGTAGCGTATTTACCATGAAGCTTTTCTTTAAATACAGATAATCAATCACCGTGCTAGGTTCTGGGAGAGAAGCAAAGAAGAATACAGTTTTTCTGCCCAAGAAACTTGTTCATTCGCTCATGCCTTCATTCACTCAACAAGTATTTCCTGAGCACATACTAAATGTCCAACGCTGTCTGGGCTCTGAATGAATCGGACACCTAACACATTTTGAATGCTCATCGTGGCCAAGCACTGACCATTCAAAGTGCTTTTTCTGTGTAAACTCATAGGCTCACAGTCCCCATTGCTACGTCAGAACGTGAGGTCCAGAGAGCTTAGGTGCTTTACCGGAGGTCGCACTGCTAAGGAGGAGTAGCAAGAGGATCCGGGCTTGGGCATTCTGGCTCCAGTGCCTGAGCCCTAACGGAGGCCCTGCCTTTGAGGGGCTCACAGCCTAGTTGGAGGAGACATATGCATTCAAAACATTAATTCTCGCCAATTCCTGTGGAGTAACAGTTAATACCTTTGAATAAAGTTAGACCTATAACAGGGGCACATGTCTCTTGTCTTTGCGTGAGTTTGTTCTTGGGCTATAAGGCACAGATGTTTAAGCTCACCCAGAAGTAGGTGAGCAGCTCCTCCAACTAACCAGATTGGAGAGCTCTTCATTATTTATTTTTGATGCCCCAAGTGTTACTTGCCACATAAATGTTTGAGAAATAAACTAATGAATATTACTTGATTAGAGCCCAACAGAACGTAGCACTGCGATCATCTTTGACAAGGCAGTGGAAACAGCTGGGCAGGGAGCGGAGTTTGCAGCGAGAGCTTACCTGCTGTTGGGGAGGGAACTATTCCTGTCAAGGAAAATATTTAAAGTATATAATATTGGCTTTGTGCATGATTGCAAATGTCAAAATTCCATTAATTTGATTTTTAAAGTTTAAGGTATTCTGCCATTTGGTTACTAAGTATATGAATAGAACGACATTTATTCGGCTTGGCTCTCTGCGAGCTACACATGCACATTTGTTTGAAGGGTATCATTTATCCCTTTAATGAGAGTTTTAGGAGCACACCAGGTTGGGCTGGAGAGGATGTGTGATCTAAAGGGAAAGAACCTACTCTGAAATTCAGACGCCGATGGAAACAGACCTAATACACGTGACATCTGCAGTTATAATGCAAAAACAGTGTGGGGTGAGGTAGCAGGGAATGACACAGACAAGGCAGTACTACAGAGCTCAAAGGAGGGAGAGAATGGTTGACCAAGGCCTAGGAGGGAGTTAAGATTCTGTTTAGACTTTGACTGCAGGGAGAGGAAGGCGGAGGGTCCTTTAGGAGTGGAGGTACATTGTGCCCCTAAGCAGGAGTAAATAAGATCTGTTTTTTGAGGAAAGGTAATGATTTTTTTCCTGACTGGAGCGGGGAGGTTTTTTTTAAAAGGTCGTTTAGTGAGTACTTAACCATATGCCAGGCGTTGTGCCAAATACTCAGGTGCATTATTAACTTAATCCATAAAATAGCCCTCTGAAGTGGCTGTTACTGACTCCACTTCCATGTGAGGAAACGCAGGCTAGGGGAGAACACGTCACTTGCCCAAGGCCACCCAGCTAGTCAGTGACAGAGTAGACACTTGATCTCAGGTCTCTGCTCACAGAATTGTTTGCACTGACCTGTCTGTTCCCATCGCAGTTTGTCCAAACCTAGATGTCACCTACGTGTTAATCTCCGTCTTCAGGACTTCCTCTCCATTAGTTAGTGTCTTTAGGGTAAGGTCGCGTTTCCCCCAAGTTCATTCTGTCTGATGCATGTTCTCGTTCATTTCTCTCAGTTTGGCCTGGGCGGTCTGTTCCATGATCAGCGTGTGGCTGGACACTCCAGCCATCGTCCCTGTGGTACGATGCTGCCACGGTAAGGCTGGCTTCGGCAGAAAGGTGGCGAGGCGAAGGGTCCAGTCTTCTACTGCCCTGTTCCTTAGTTCTTTGCCATGCCACCACCACGAACAATTACTGAAGGAAGGAGCTGGAGGTTATCTTAGTTTGGATGTAGGTTTGGATGTGGAAACAGAGACCCGGCATTAACGATGGCTTAGCTGTGATGGGAGTTTGGATCTCTACTATATACAAGTCTGAGCTGTGTGGCGGCTCTGCTTCATCACAGGAGCAGGGGCCAGACTCCTACCTTGTTGCTCTGGTACTACGGAGGTGGCTGCAGGTAAGGGCACGGGTGCACCAGCACATCTGTGTCCCAGGAGGGTCTCCCAAAGGAGAGCCTGGAAGTTGCACATGTCACTTTTACAACCATCCTTCTGGCCAAAACTTAGCCACATGTTCCTTTCTAGCTGCCAGGGAGGCTGGGAACATGGTCTGTGTTCTGGGTGGCCAAGTAGCCAGCTGAAACTCAAAGGTCTGTTACTACAAAAGGCAAGAATGAAATGCAAATCGAGGGATCAGTACTAATCTCTGCCCTAGAGGGAGGTCTGAAAAAGGAGAAAGCTATAAAACTTAGATGATAAATATGGCTGTGCCAGAGTCCTATAGCAAAGACTAAACTATTAAAATCTCTTTGGGAGGAAGGCTGTTCCCTAACAGACCTTGTCCAGGTACACGCAGTCTTGGCCTTCGAATTTAAGAGGTGCCTCCTTCTATCACAGGAGACTGCGCACTGTCTTCCCCAGAAGTCACGCTCACCTGGGGCCCCTCCTCCAGCACATCCTGAGACACAATACCCTGCAGCTGATCTTTGCTAAATTCCGAGTTGTTTTACCTAGGGTTACCCACAAGTGATACGAGCAGAGAACCCCAGCGTCCGCTTCTGCTGAAGTCATGCCTCGTCATTCTCCAGGAGACCACAGTCAATGGCATGTGTGTGTGCGCACTCATTCACACACAAACACACACTCAGATCCTGCTCACAGGGATGAAAATCATTCTTAGGTTCCGTTCACTCTAAGTCTAAGGTCATGAAGACAAATGCTTTGTAAGGCCACGTCTGCGCAGACCCCACGGCCTGCAGCATGTGGGGAGCCCGTGCTTGACGTGGAGCGGCGTGAGTCCCTCCTCGCTCAGACTCACCGCTCACTTCAGACATCGGGGCCTAGGACTCCTGCTCAGCTATTTAAGGAAGCTTTGAAATTACACCTCTTCCCTCCTTTTGGGTCGGGTAATAGTTCTACCCAAGGTGTACTGTCTCCGCAAACTAATCTGCGAAGGTCATAGTAACATATGTATTTGCCTGTTTTCAGAGTAAACCCCGGTGCCTGGGTGGGTGTGGTAGAGTTGCGTTTCTACTTCTCTCTGCTTCAATGTTCTCTGGCAATTGGAGACCTCTCTGAGCCTCCAGTGGGTCCCTTGCCCCTCTGCCTGCCTTGCCACTTCAGACTCCAGCTCTTTTCTGACGGAGAACACACTGCACCCTCCCTGTAAGCTGCTAAATAGTTACTTTTCCTTGGCTTGCCTTTCCCCAGAGGCTCTGTTCCTCGGAAGTTCCCCTCTAGGATCAGAGCATAACTGTCTAAGGTAGAAAAGTTCAGAAATATAAAACTTATTAAGGTGAATAGTTTTCTTTCTTTTTCCTTTCTCTCCTCTCCTTGCATCTTTCTTTCTAAGCAGATGAGACATTTAACTGCAATGCTGTTTTAAGAATTTACATATAATTTGAGTCTAAAAGATGACTTTATGTTATTAAAGTGAACAGACATAATAGAAGAGTGTTACAAATACAGTTCAAGTGTTTTTTTTTTCCTTTACATCCTCGCTATTTGCTTTTCAGAAGCAAAGTGGGAGTGAATGGGTGGCTTGACCCCGCCCAGGCCCTGCCTCAGGCTCTGAGTCTCATTTAGGAGTGCTCCTGCCTGGCTGGCCAGTAGAGTTCCTGGGGGACATTTAAAACTGCCTGTGCCCAACTCTCAGTCCCAGGGCTTCTAAGTTAATTGGTCTTGAACATGGCCTGAGCCTCGGGACTTAATATGTTAGATTTTAGTTCACAGCCATCTTTGGAAATTGGCCCTCAACCTTTTTATAGAGATATTTCTAGTAGGATGCAATTCTGAGTTAGTGACTTATTTAAAAATTGTTCTAAACACACTTACACTGGGCTGGTAGAGAGAATAGCTGGTGAGCAGCATCGAGGAGCAGGTAGAACTAGAGATAAACTTGAGATTCCGACTCCTCTGGCTCTAGAATGAAGCATGGCACAGGTGTGCTGTTGGGTGGGAGACAAGGGGACTGAGAGGAGTGGGGACACAGCTCAGTGACTAGATGCAGGGCGGGGTCATGGAGGGGTGGGCTCTGACTGTGCGCTGTGGCAAAGTGCACAGGATGGAGGACCCCGCCGGCCCCGTGAGCACCCACTGAGGGGCTCGGAAGACGCAGGCTGCACCCACCATACCTCTTCCCACACCCTCTTCTCTCTGAGCTTTTCCGCCTGGAGACCACGGGCAGTCCCTACTCACAAGAGGGATCACTGGACAGTTCCTATCCAGGCGAGGGGGATTTAGATTTGACCTGGACTTTAGAATTTTCCTAAATCACTGTTTACAGCTCTACCCCTTGGTTCAGTTCATCTCTGCTTCAATCCAGGGGTTTTAAAGGGAGCTTTAAAAAACGGGACAGAAAGAGGTGGAAGAAAGGAGAAGAAATTCAAAGTGGTCACTTTGACCTCTTAAAGTTTGGAGACAGGGAGCCAGCTGGTGGTGCCCAGATGCACAGTATTAGTACAGCTTCAGTGGCTCCCCAAGGGTAGTCTTTCCCTTGGCAAACACTTATTTGGTGTTTTTCTGCGTCTACTTGCTCTTCAATAATTGATGAGGTCTATGTATGTCCAGATAGAATAATATTAAATGATTTTGCTTTGATTCATATTACATTTCTGCCTTATAATCATTTATTTTATACGTAATTCCCCACCAGTGCGTACAACACTGAGTTTGACCTGTCTCCAGACTGTGCTCTTGGCCACTGGGGCAACGCCGTGCGAGACTGAGCAAGTTGCTTTGGAGCCTTGCTCAGTCCACTTGCTTTGGAGCCTTGTGGGTACGGGCTCAGGGTATTTTCTTTGAAAAATTACTTAAGGTCTCTGAGCCTCAGTTTCTCTTTTCTAACATGAAGATAGTACAGTCACTACTTTGTAGCATTGTCTTTTTATTGCTGGTTTAAAAATTACTGATGGTATTTTTTTAAACCTGTTTTACAATGCTGGAATAATTCAAGCAATAAAATAAGAGTATTATTGGACTATAACTCAAAGTATAAATATTAATACTTATATAAAATACATGATAAATTAATAAATAGATGGAGGGAGACTAACAAATCTCCTTTGCCACAGAATCATAAGTAATTCCAAAGTCCAATCCATTTCTCAATCTCAAGGCCATCCAACTGTTTAATGGTAAGGAAAAGAAACATTAATTAAAAGAAGAACCCAGGACATCCTAAAGAAATTTTCAACACCCGACGATAACCAGTTAACATCGAAGAGGTTAGGGATGTCGGAGGGAGGTATTCTGTCTTCAGAAAGCTGTTAAGTTCTGCCCGGGTGGCTCAGTTGGTTGGAGCATCATCCCAGGCACCAAAAAGGTTGTAGGTGCGATCCCTGGTCAGGGCACATACCGAGGTTGCAGGTTGGGCCCCTGGTCAGGGTGCATGTGGGAGGCACCCCATCAATGTTTCTGTGTCTCTCTCCTTCCCTCCCGCCCCTTCCTCCTTCTCTAAAATCAGTATAACATATCTTCGGGTGAGGATTTAAAAAACAAACAAACTACTAAAACAATGTAGATAACTTTCTGTCTTAGAAAAGGGATGGTCTTGAAGTTCTTTCCCCTTTGTTTAAAATGATTTTTAATCTTGTAATCCTGTGATATACAGTGTTTGGCAGATCCCTAGCGTCCTTTTATTTTTCTCTCTCACTTAGAAAAATGAGGCTGGAGTAGCTGTGTTTAGCTTTGCCAATTTTATTTTTCCTCATTCTCTTCGTCCTTACCCACCATCTTCCCTGAATATTATTTTATGGGCGTGCAAAAACTATTCCTTCAGCCAAAAGACAAATATTGTCTGGAAAAGTTAAAAATGTGTGTGATTTATTCTCCAAAGGCTGTCTCTATTTCCTTTTCGGTGAGCCTGGAAAAGATGGGTGCATTCGAAGGTGTGGAAAGGACCAGGAGAGGATCTGGGAGAAAGATCGGGTGTGTCAGGGGTTTGTACTCCTGTTAAGCCAGGCCTGAGCCATCCTCACCTCTTCCTTACCTGCTTCCCTCCCAGAAGAGATTGTGTTTATCCCGCAGCTTTGCACCCTGCCTGCTGGACCTGTTGGAAGGGTGTACTTGCATAATGCTTCTTAATGCATGCTTTCGACTCTGCTTGCCTGCATAGTTTCAAGGACCCAGTCTTGTTAAATTTTGCTTCCTGTGAAATAGTTCAGCATCAATGCCTTAGATCAGTTTCCGAGACTGGGAGCAAAAGTAGTGAGGCAGTATAAATTATTAGCTGGTTGTTTTATCCTGTTATCTCCCCTCCTTCTCTGTTTGAAGAATATAGCCTGCTCTAGTTTTTTTCTTTTTTCTTTTCCTTCAGAGATATTTGTGGGATAGAAAGGAGAAACAACCAGCCTTTTCCTCCCTCCCTTCCCCCCTTCCTTCCCTCCCTTCCTATTTTCTTACTTTCCTTCCTTGGAAAAGACTTGATGATTTACCACTTAATGGGAATGTTCTACGAGAAGAGAAATAGATAAGGACTCTGAGGACCTGGAGAAATTGAGGTGGAAGATTCTCCCTGAACTGAGAAGAAAGAGGTGTGAGGTCCCAGGGGAGAGAAAATAAATGTGTTGCATTGGGGCCATGTCTGAGGGAGTGGGAAGACCCCAGAAAAATGATGTCTAGATTAAGAGAAACCTTGGGCATGACAACGGCCAGCCCAGGAGAAGGTCTCCAATGTTCATTCATGGCAAAGGGACCAGGGCTTGGAGAATGAGGATGTTCACCTAAGGCTCTTCCTGCCTTTTCTGCATTCCACATGGCCCCATTGATTCCAGTGCAGCCTGGGGATGGAAGGGGTACTGGTAGTGACTGGCATGAAAATGCAGTCTTGGCGCCACATTAAGTGGATTAAGAAGCAAGAAAACAGCAATATTTCTTAAACACCTGAGCTGGTGGACTGAGATTCGTAGCCGCTGCACTAGAACTAATTCATGGCTAATTGATTTGAGGGGAGAATATTGATCCTTCACACCAAAGGCAAATGTTTGGCTAAGCTCCAGAAAAAGGAGAAGCTGCATGTCACTTCCTCTCTTAAGGAGGAAGAGAAGTAAAAAGTGTCAGTAAATACGTAGGATTTTGTTTTTCTGTATTTGAATTTCCAGAGAAGTTTTTTTCTGTTAGAGCATCCATTCATTTATTTATTTATTTTTAAATTAAATTTATTGAGGTGGCATTGGTTACTAAGATTATATAGGTTTCGAGTGTACAATTCTGTGATACATAGTTTCTATATTGCATTGTGTGCCCACCATCCAAAGTCAGATCATCCTCCATCACCACGTATTTGACCCCCTTTACCCTTTACTTCCCTCCTGCCCCCCTCCCCTCTGGTAGCCACCACACTGTTGTATCTGTGAGTTTTGTTTGCTTGATTTACTTGTTTGTCCATTTCTTCCTTTCAGTTTTATATCCACACATGAATGAAATCATGTGGTTCTTAACTTTTTCCAACTTATTTTGCTTAGCTTGATATCCCAAGGTTCATCCACATTGTCACAAATGGCAGTATTTCATCTTACCCTTTCATTTAAAAATTTTCATTTTGTATGTCCAGATACTGATGTCTAGGGCAGAAGTAGATACCGATGTAAATCATTTGTATAGCAAATATATTGAACAAAAAATGTTAGGTCTTTGGGCAGAGGATTCTATTCATGATGAATTTCTATATGTTAAACACACTCACATGTAACAATAAATGATTTTGAAAATGCATGGTGAGCTGTAGTAAAGCTATTACATGAGCAACAACAATAAAATGTTACAGTTGTGATGGTCAGGTGTTTCATTTCCCCATTAAGACCTACTCACCTTCAAACATTTAGGGCACCTTTTGAGGAATGAGGAAATTGGGAAGCACCTTGTGGTAACTGTATTACATCATCAACACCATTTGATTGTGGTACTGAAAACATTATGATACAAGGTGGCAAGTTTAGATGGAGAAACTGGAGTTTGCTTGGAGAACTACATGGTCTTTCAATAAAAATTTGCATTGTGTGATCACTTCCTAAATACACCTAAAAAAACCAGTTTTACCCCTCCTCTCCCCCTCCCTCTCTTCCTCTCTCCACTCTCTCCTCTCCCTCTCTCCCTGCTTTTCCCCCTTTTTCCCTTTCTTTAGCGTGTATTTGCTGAGTGCCTACTATATTCCCGTCCTTGTTTCAGTCACTGAGTGCAGCAGGACAGTTGGGATCAAGATAATCACTGTCTCTCCAGTGCAGTCCCTGTTTTCTTCATTATCACTGCCATTTCTCATTCATAAATGCAGGCTATTGCAACTAGACTTCTAACTACTTTCCTGGCCTTCAGCTTTCTCCCTCTAATCTGTTTAGCATATGGCTACCAAATAAATTTTCCATACAGTGAGGGCCTAATACTACCTACCCCATAAAGTTAAATGAAACTTGCAGGCAAAGACTTAGTGCTGTAATTTCCCACTCAGTATTGGTTCATGTTGTTATATTAGGGCCCACATTGGCTTCTCCCTGTCCACTAGGGAAAGGTTAGCCTCTCGTCCATCACTTGTGCTCTCCCAAGGTTTTGTTTAGGGCTTGACCTATAACATATCGGTGTATTTCTGTTTGGCTTAGGGTTTGTGGTGCAGGTAGGTTCAGGTTAGGTTTATGATACACACGTAAGAATTATCCTCCAGGTGATGATCCTTCCTGGATAGCAGGGAGATAGTATGTGTCTAGAGCACCTTTTCCTATTTCAGGTTCTGCTCCGACAGCCTACGCGCAGGCTGTCCATCTGCGGGAAGTTGTTACTTCTGCTAAGTTCATGCCGATACAACACTAAGTCTCAGCCCAACCGAGAGGGCGGAAATGACTTTCCTGAAGACACACCGTGAATAGGGAAACTGAAAAACTAACAGCAACAACAACAACAAACTCTAGATCTGTCCCTACCCCGAGAGATTCTAATTCAAGAAGTGGGATCTCGGGGGGTCTGCATTTTTAATGAATTCCCAGGAGATTCTGAGGTGTGGACCACTTTTTGAGAAACGTTGACCCATGAGAATGAGCTTGTGAACGTGAAGAAATGAGCTCAGGGACACAGCGCTGCTGGGCATCATTTGGTGTTTCAGATACACTGAAAGAAGGACAATAAAGCTCACTAAGTGGGGCTCATGGAAGAGTTTGTAGTGCAACGCCAGGGGCACACTTCTTACAATGGGGAGAGGGTTTGCAATGATTATGAAGGTGTGCCCGGAGCTGAAGACCAGCTGAGGATGGGATTTAACTGGGTTACCTAGACATGTCAGGATTCCGTGTTCCTGCTGAGAGAGAATCCAGTGTCAGCTTGGATCCCACCTGGAAGGAGTCTGGGAGAGAGCATTTCCTCTGTCCACAGATAAAATACAGCCCATACAGAGAGGAATCATGGTTATCAGTTGAAAAAGATAACGCCCACCTTGGTCCTAAAGAAGCAGGAGGAGGTATTTGAGTGTGATTTCTGGAAGAGGCAAAGTGTCACAAACATAAATTACAAATAGTGACCCAGAAGGAGCTTTGGGCAAATTCATTATGAGAAGCTGAGTATTTCCTGTTGTAATATGGGTTCCAATACAGGACCAAAACATCCCCGTGCAGAGCTGAGTGAAGCAGTGAGAAAACACTTACAGAACCCAGAAAAGGAGCTCCATAATGCCCAAGAGCAAAGATGTTGTCTTGGTTATTTCCCACCAGGAACTCCACCCTTTGAGTCAATTCCATAGTATGTACGCTGTGTATAAGTTAACTGCATTGTAAATGTATATATTTAACATTCTAGGGTAGAGTATGTTCCGATTATGTCCATATAATTCATTTGTGGTCTTTATAAAACTCTGAGTTTGAGTCCCTCCAAGTATTATGGTGGACAAATGGATTGAGTGGGCTAAACATTAAAAATATTATACAAGAAAAAAATATAAAACGTGAAAATGTCTTATTAGTAATTGCTTTATTTCATTTTAAAAAATGCAAAGAAAAAAAGAATGGCCAAAAGCAGACATTGCTTATCTCAAATAATGAAAACAGAAAACCTGGAAGAGGAATATAAAATACAAAAGCAAATGTCAAAGTTTACTTATAGCAATAATGTAAATTGCATCCTAAATAACATTTCTCTTTTTAATACCAGTATATATTTGCAAGTTCTAAAGTGAATACTACCTACTCCAAGTCATAAAGTATCCATTCAGCTTATTTGAAACAAAGGGAGGATGACAGATTCTACACATGAGAATTTTTAGAAATACCACTGACATCTAACACTGTTTTTTGCATATCAGGGATTTTTTTTTTTTTTGGCAACAGAGAGCACCATGAAACGGGAGCATATTAAGGAATTCATCTAAAAACTGGCTGCAGTCTTGCAAATGCCAAACGCTTACTTAAGGTATTTGATATTTCACGGAGCTGCTGAAAGGACTGGCTTTCTTCTGTCTCCAGTTTCTTTCATTCTCTTCCTGCACTAGGGCCAGCTCCTCAGAGATCAAACCCTGCCAGGTTGTATCTTTTATTTGTCTCAATTTCCGTAAATACTCTTCCCACATTAATAGTTAATGCTATATTGTTTTTTTATAGAAAGCAGATGAATATTCATTTGAACAATGAATCAGAATAATTGCAAAACTGTACAGATATTTTATTTTATTGCATTAAGTTGATTGAAATGGTATTTGTCCTTCTTGAAAGGTAATGTATGTGTTCTGCCAAGGCCAGGGCTTGGCAAAGCGTGGGCACTCACTAAATGGTAGTAAGTTTTAAAAATCCCTCTTAAGATTTCCTGCCAGAAAAATATTGGACTTCTCTAAGAAGCTTATTTGCTTTTAAATAAAATGAGTAATGAGAGCTATGCATGGTGGGACAAAAGTAGGCTTACAGTTTTTCGTATGGAAAATAATACAATAATTAATAAATACTAATACGAGAATAAACTCCGTGTTTTATATACTCACAACTCTAAACCTACTTTTGCCCACCCTGTCTACTCTTACTTGTTTACCTACTTTATATAACAGATGGACCCTCAGAACTAAAGTTAGTGCTTCAATAGTTATCATATTCTGCACACTTAATACACTAGTCATTTTACAGCTACAAAAAGTTATCTGTCTTATTTGGGTAGTAACATATCAGTCAGCTTCCACTGGTTTTTGGAAGATGAAAACAAAACAGTAGCAAGAAAGAATGCTGTAAGGCCTCCAACTACTAAGACTTTTCCTAGACATTAGGCTACAGCCAAACAGAATATAGAATATTTATGTATTAAAAATAAAATCAGTCTATGTGCCAACACGTATAGTTTATTCTTTTACTCTAGTGTTGGCTGTTTAAAATATTTAAACTCTCACAGGAGAAACAGTCTGTATAACTGATTTATGCCCCACTTAAAAAACAAAACAAAACAGAAGCCAACATTCCACAAGGGTAGGAACATTTCTGTTTTGTGAAGAGGATTCTAAGAGAAGCAAACACACGGATTTAGGCCGTGTCGGATCACAACAAAGCACCGTGCTACACTCACGAGTACGTGGACACAACCCGACACACCTGTCCTGTAATCCTGGAGCACTGCCTCCTGCTGGCTGGCCTTTGCAGTGTCAGCCAACTCCTCCATGCCTCTTTCCCTGTTTGTAAAATTTTAAAAAACAATTTCTTAAATTCATAGTTGCAAGGACTTACAATAATTTATGCAACCAGCTTAAGAGAAAGCCCTGTACCAGTGAAATATCCCATATTTGGTGGCTGTCGAATTAATAACACAACCAACAATATATGCCCCTGCTAGCCTGGAAGTGTGTAGGACATGAGCCCTCACGGGATCTTCACTAGATTGAATTTAGCAGGCAGAGCAGCACCAGCAGCGAAACAAGCTGTTTCTTACTTCCAGGGTGATTCTGGCTTGGCTGGCTTTCTCTCTGCTTGATGACGCCGGGCGTGAAGGTGGAGACTTGACCCCATTTTTAATAGCAAGAGTTATTAAATATTAGTTTTTGCAACACTAAGAAATGAGCATTGTATTAGTGACATAGTTCCACTTCACTATTTTTCTGTAAGGAAGAGAAAAAATACTTTAATTACTTATAATAATCATCACAGGCATCTTTTTCACGCCACGAGGTTGTTGTCTATAGCACCCTGAGATAATTATTTACTTTTGCCCCACATCTGCCCTTAGTTAATTGCATGTATTTTCTGGCGATTAGATCAGAGGTGTGCTAACATTATGCACATAACATAATACTCAAATTGAATGGGGAAATTGTGCCTGAGGCCTTCCTCAGGAATAGGACTTCGAGTCCTAAAGCCAGTCAAGTTCTGGAAGAAGCTGGACCGGTCACTCACCCTAAAGGTGACATGCCAGGCTGTGAAAACCTTGGTCAATATATGCCACTTTGACTAGTACTAGTATAGGAAGTGGAAAATCAACTTAATTCACAAAGAAGAGTGACAGCCATGCTCTTCACCATTAAGACTTGCGATTGCTTTGAGTCTCAGGAGTATTTTCACTGTTATTCCTTGCATGGTGTTTGCAACATACAACAGCGAACGATAACTACCAACCAAGGATTTATGGACCAACTCAGCAGTGTATAAGCAAATGCCAAATTCACTCAGTAAGGATTTGTAAACCATGTTCTCAGACTTGGAGGGACTCTGTGGGAAATATGAAACAGGACGGGCTGAAAGAAAGGGAGGTATAATCCACCGCAAAGAATCTTCTTGGTTTGGACTGGCTCTTCTCTTGTGCAGTTGTGTTAATGAGCCTAAGAAACATAAGGAGAAGAGCAAGGGGCTCTGGCGTCAGGTGGGACGGGAAGGAATCCTACCTCCACGACTTCCTGCCTATGTAGCCTTCCTCAAGTTACTCAACCTCTGCAAGCTTCTGCGGCCTCGTCTCTGAAATCAGAGGCCTTTAGTCTAGATCACTCCTTTGTAGAATTCTGCGATGACACTCTCAGAGAACTGTGGTCCACACAGAGCTCAGTGGTGGTGTTTGCTCACGGTCAGCGACCCGGGGGCTCTCTGAGAAGGGCCGTCTCTCTTTTTATTTTAACTGCATTGCTGTCATGGACAGTCAATCACCTTTCGTTGAATAGAGAAATGAGGGCTTTTTTGTGAGAATTACATGATATGATTTACATGTAGGCTTCCTGGAAGCTCCTTTTCTTCCTACCTCTCCACGTCAAACTTACCCGATGCTTAAGAGTTAACACTTCAGCTTTGCTTCTATATTTGTAGAAAAAGGTTTAGTTAACATTAGATTTTTTGCAAATATGTAGAGAAACTGAACATCCAATATTCAGATATATCGAATGGTATATCTGAATATTGATCAAATTCCTATATTTTGCATAATGCCAATTCCTACCCTGTCCATTTGAGACCAAGGAATTGCGACCACAGAGAACCGGTGGTTTATTTTGTTGTGACTAGTGCAGTTCCCACTTCCATGGTGAGCATGAATTGATTGCCAACAATTTAGATGGATTGCATAGATTTTAAAAGTATTTGTTTATGCCAGTTTTGAGTCCAGTTATTGCATCCTCGACAAGAATAGTGTCTGAGCAGTCAGTGAAAAGTGAGGACTGGCAGGGACTTTATTCATTTTATCCAATCAGCTCGATACTTCAGCTGTCTGTGATTTTCGCTCCAAATTACGTGGTTGATTGCTTCGATTTTTTTACTTCCTTCTGCATGTCTAGACAGTTTATTAGAACTGACAAAGAAGATGAGAGAAATGAAGTGGCATGCCCAGGACCTTGGGAGGAGGATAATCTTCGAACTTAGTCCTTTCTAAAAGAATTGATACAAAACAGGCCAGACCATTTGTTTTTCAAGGAAACTGTTCCTTGTACAGCTCACCAAGAAGTTAACATGGGACAGATCAGAGTAGTGAAGTTACATCCTGTTTTTATGGTGGGCTTAAGGAACATTCCAATGGCCTTTCAAGGAATCCTTTAATTTTTGTGTGTTTTTAAAGAGTTATCTAGATATAATAATTAAAAAATTGTGTTGTTCTATGATAGGATCTCTGAAAATCCACAGTGGATGATTCCCTCACTGTTATTCTCTAGATTAATGTTAGTTTTGCCTCACCAACTACCCTGCTATTCTGGAGTATGTTACTCTTTGCTATACTTTCCTCAGTGTTGGAAGTAAGGGGAGGGAAAATCTCTTCCTCTGTCCATTTTAGGTTCTCCAGCTGGGGCCCTGTAAATTAGGCTGGCCAAAGGAAGATTAACAAGAAAAAAACTAAGAGATGTTTATTAACATGGGCATGGGCACGTATCACGTGGGAGTACCAGAGAGGAGTGGCTCAGAGGTTTGGTTAGCATTTTAGCAAAGGAGCAATACATTTTGGATAAGTGACAAGACAAAGGAAAGGGCCTTGAGTCTGTAGGGGCAGCAGATTGTGGGGAGGCAAATATATGGGAAACTAATAGAAGATAAGGGCTGGTCAATAAAGTTTGTATGTAGATCCCTCTGGTGCCATCCCTAGGCCCATAAGGGTCGGAAGTTGTGTCTGGTGATTAACTGTAATCCTTCCTGGTAGAGAGGGGAGCAGGGACGCCTTTGTGAATTTGTGTCCTGGTTTAGGCATGTGTCAGGAGGGCAGCCTTTTTGTATCTGCTTTTCTGAGTTTCCTTCAGCTCAAACATAATCCTCATGCCATATTTTGGGATGGTATATTTTGCTACCCTACAATGCCATTGGCCTCTTCTTGGGCCGCTCTTGTGTGTCTTTTGTTTGTTTTTTAAACTGTAAAATGAAACAGAGAGATAAAGGTTGTATTCAGGGTTCAAGTTAGATATATGTACTTTGTAGAGATCAGTTATATGATATGGTATGAAAACTACCTGTGACTTTTTAAAACAGAAAAGCATACCAAGATCACCTCTTTTATTCACTGTATCAATTCATTCTGATAGTTCTCATCAAATGCAAAAATATTTTTTGGTAAAGAAGATTTCTAGAATAAACATCAGTGAGAGAAATTTAGACATAAATTAAAGTCAAGATATATCACATCAATAGATAGGAAGGTTCTATTTTAAGATGTGCACTCACCCAAAGTGGAATCCTGGTCAAACCCTATTAGGGCATCTTTAGTTTTGCAGATACTACTCTGCACCTGTTAAAATGTGTAACGCAAATATAAAGTCGAAAACACTACCATCCCAACTGTTGACAGAGTCATGGAGTAATTGTAACTCTCACACATGGCTTGTGGGAATGTAAATCTACAACAACTTTGGAAAACAGTGAATGGATAAATTATTATAGGGTATCTATACAGTTAAATTTACTCAGCAACGAAAAGGAATGAACTTTTGATACATGCAATGACATGAATATTAAAATAATTATATTTAGTGGAAAAAGATTAAAATGTAGATACTATATGACTCCATTTATATAATATTATAGAAAATGGAAAGTACTCTATGATATTGTGAGAGTAATGAGCTCTGTGGGTGTTTGGGAAAGCAATAGTGTGGGAAGGGGCAGGAGGGAAGGATTAAAAAGCTTTCCAAAGACATTTCTTGGGGTGATGGATATATTCATTGTGTTCGTATTAATGCTGGTTTCACTGGCAAGTACAAACTGAACACTTTAAATATCTGCAGCTGTTTGTCAGTTACATGTCTATAACATTACTTATATACTCCTTATACTCTTAGCTATTACAAGCTATTGTTTTGATCCCTGGGTAAAAAGTGCCTCCCATTGTCAGAGAAGCCCATCGGAGGCAGGCAGGTCAGCATGCTCTTGCTCTGAAGGGGGTGCCGTCCTGTGAGGCCCGTGGATGTGGGGGCAGAGGCCCTTCTCCACCGAACAACACCCTTCGTGTTTTGTGTTCAGACTTACTGACAGAAAGGTGAAACCACCTGGCAGGTTTTCATCCTATGTATATCCTCCTGTTCCTACCCTATGAAATGTTAAGGTGGTATTTTATATTGGCTCAGATTTAAATGCTTTTTTCTTCACATTTTTGAGTCTGAAGGATTACTTGTTTGTGTCAAGGGAAGCCAGGCTGTCGGTGTCACATGGGTGGGTGTGGCTTCCAAGGCCGGGCCTGGGTAGCATTGTGGGTGTGTCCTCCACAATAGCCAGAAAGGGATGCAGCCAAAGACCAGGACACAACCAGAGATGGAGAAGACATCCAGGATCAGAACTAGATATGCCATATTGGCCATCAGTGAGGGAAGGGCGGAATGGTGGTGGGGGGAAGTAAGGGGGATTTTCCAGAGTTTTGTAGCTAGAAGGAAAAGCCTATAGCAGAAATGAGATGAGAGGGGTCAAGACATTGGTCAAGAATAGGTGTGAGTGCCTGGAACCCTCATGAAGTGTTGATGTGTCGCTTGGGCAGGAAGGCACAGGGTTTAAGGGCCCGAACACTAGATTGAAAGCATGTGTTCAATGTTGTGTCCTCTGAGGAATTAAAGTATTCATCCCAATCGAGAGGCACAGGCATTGCCTTCTGTATTTCTTGCTTTTGAAAAATTTCCAGACAGGACATGATTTTTTCTTCTTTTGTAAAAAGAGGGAATCCTCTCTTAAATATTTAGATCCATTTATTATAAGAGAAGGAACAGATTACAAATGGGAAAGAGAACAAGAAGAAAAGGGGCATATAAGTTATGAATATTTAAAGTATGTGCAATATGAAATGTGTTATAGAAATGTATTTATTGGAAGAACGTCACCCAGATAACTAAAGTTGTTAAGATACCTTTCTGGGACCAACGGTAAAGGAATTTTATACTGACTTCCCTAATCAGGAGGAAGAACTTGAAAATATCCAGGGTCTTCCAACATCCGTAAAATTTTAAAATTTAAAAGTTATGAAGATTTAAAAGAGACAGTTTCTTCCCCAATTACTTTTGATTTCAGTTCAACAGACATGAATAGAATGCTTACAGTTTCACCCGACACCATCCTGGGCTTTGTCTTCTCCCCTGGTGCAAAGGAATGAAGACGAAGTTGTAGAGAAATGTCCGCTCTTGCACCAGGCAGTCACATCGTCGCTCCAGAGACCTGGCAACCTGAGAAAAGTCTGCATCTTGGCTAGTGCTTATTTTTGAGCAATGTGTTAATACCATGTATCTCAGAATCGAGCAATACATGGAGACTTTTTAATGAAAAAAATCTCATAACCTTTGTTGAAAATATTTTTATTATAATGCTACTTGAAGTATACAAATATAACATTACTTATATACTCATACTCTTAGTTATTAATCAAATATAAACCAAATTTCATTTATACATTTAGTATGAACTATACTTGAAAGCCACCCAAATTCAAACCAACATGATTAATTTAACGTGATGGATGATGCTGTACTACTTTGCCTTGGTAGCGAGAACTTCCACACCCCAGGCACACAGGGCTCAGCTGAGGAGCGCCCTGCAGTGGTGCTGTGACCCTCTTCCTGTCACACTGAGAAGGCGTGTGGTGTCGTAGACACCATGTGTGCTTTAGGGGCAGTCAAACCTCGGTTTGAATGCCTTGTCTGATTTTTTGGTTGTTGTTAAGTAGTGTGACCTTGGACAAGGTAATCTAACTTCTTATGCCTCATTTTTCTCATCTGCGGACTGGGGTGTGTGGGTGGGTAATACCCATTTTTCAGGTGTCGTCAGAGGATTTAATGAGATCATTTAGGATGCCACTCACAGAAAGTATGCAATAATTATTGGTTGCTTCTCTTTCCCTAGTTAATCTAGGTTGCTTTTTAAAATTTCCCCAAATTTGGAAATTTGGATTTCCAAAAAGAGTTACAGACTTTCAGACTGTATTAGAAACCAAAAAGCTAAGAATTAATCTTTGAAATCTCAAAATAATCAAAACTCTCCCTCTCCTGTTTCTCTGTGGTTGCTTATGTTTTCTTCCTCCATCCATAATGTCCTTCCAGACATGGCCACATGTCCGAATCCGGCTCAGACTTTAAGTTCCAGATCGAGTGCACTGAGTCCAGACAGCTCTTCCAAATTCATGGCTGGAGTGATTCTGACACCCAGAGCGCGTTATCTGTACCTCTCTGTATTCACTATGACTTACACAGTGGCAGAGCCCTGAGGATGGGCTTGGAGAGCAGCCTTCCCCTAACCCAGCCCAGCCAAGGACTGCTGGGAAACAGCTGCAGACAGACCACCCCCCGGCGGGAGCAGCCCCAGCGAGGCTCCTCGGAACGTGGGGTGGGTAGGCAGCACCAGAGCCATGAAAGGGGCTTTGGTTCTGAGGATCACTGGCCTCCCATCAGCCTTTTCAGCCAGCCATGCATGCGCCCACAAAGAACAGTCCGGTCAGCCCCTGCCCTCAAGGAGACCACAGTCTAGCTATTTATTCCTTAGGATATTAAGATATAAATCTTATGTGTTTGGAAACATTTTCCTAGTGTTTTAATCTCTCTTTCTCTCTGTTTGGACAGGGTAAATCCTTGATGTTTACTTAAATTTCATAGTGTACCTTATGGCTTGAAACGAGATTAGAAACTTCCCTCTCACTTGGATCAAACATAAGGAGGAGGCTGTGGCTATTGCTGGTACTTACACATATGGTTACATCATTTCAGATACTCAAGTTCAGTCTGGGTTAATTGGCTAGACCATTCATTCATTTCATCAAACATCTATTGAGTGTCCTAAAGGTTCTGGGTATTAGATATTTACTGTTGAGTCAAACTTGACTCTAAATCTGAGGAAGCTGATAATTTAGTAGAGAAGACGTAAATAAAACCCTAATTCTAGTGTAAGGTGATAACTGTTATGATATCAGAGTGTACAGAATGCTCTGGGAACACAGAGTAAGGAAATCTCTAATGAGATGGGTTACTCAAAAAATGCACTTGAACCATTTTGAAAGTTTAGTAGGTATTTAGTAGGCATGGAACGGCATTCAATGCAGAAGGAACAGTATGAGTAAATGTGCAGACACAATACACATTGAAACATTTCGGAAATAGGCAGTAGTTTTGTTTGTCTGAATCAAAGAGTGTTGAAGAGTGGCAGGAGGGAAGCTAGAGATGATGTTGGTGCCCGGATAAAGTGGGTCCTTTGTGGGCTAAGTTAAGGATGTTGAATTTTACCTTTAAATCTTTGAGGGGGAAGAAGGAGAGGAGTGGAATTGCAAAGGAAACAGTGGGGACCTGAAGGGGTATTTGGGGGGGATAATTTTAGATTTAGATATTGCAAATTGAGTTTCCACATGCCCTTTAATTTGCTTTTGCTTATGTTAACACCTTACCTAGTCATAGAACATTTATCTAAACTAAGAAATGAACTGATTAAGGAATGGAATTTCATACAGTTTCATCAGTTTTTTTAGTAACATTCCTTGTGTGCTCCAGAATCCAATCTGGTATCCCTCCATTACCTTCAGTTGTTATATTACCTTAATCTATTATAGTTCCTCATCTCCTATGACCTTGACACTTTGGAGGAATGCTGCTCATTCATTTTGTAGTGTGTTTCTTAGTTTGAACTTGCCTGTTGTTTTCTCATGATTAGATTAAGGTTATGTGTAACTTGGAAGGCTAACTCAGAAATGACAAGCCCTTCTCAGTATATCCTATCAGGGTGTACGTTAATTTTTTAATTAATATTTGGTGATGTTAACTTTGATCACTTGGCTAAGGTAGTGCCCGCTGGGATTCTCCACCATAAACTTAACATTTTTGCTTTTGTAATTACTAATTATTTTGGAAGTGTCAGCTAAAAATGTGGAACAGCTTTGTGGAGATTTGGACACATTGTTATTATTTTTAATATATACTGTGCTTTCTGAGCTGCTCATCTCTGTCTCATTAGAGGTCCAGGCATTCTTGACAAACAGACCAGTAGTAATTGAGGTGTTACTGCTCAGTGAAGACTCAGCCAGCCCGGCAGATGTCGTGACAAGTGCCCGTGCTCTAACTCTACCTGGCCAAGCTCCCTGGATCTTTAATTTCCCCTCCCCTCTCTCAAATACCTCCTTCTGCTCAGCATACACATGTTCTTAAGTCTCTCTCACATTAAGAAAAATAAACAAAAAGCCCTCAGAAACTTCCTTTGACCCTTGAACTGTCTCCCTAACCACCACCCTTCCCAATACTTCTTTCACAGTGAAGCTCCCAAAATATATGTGAGTATGTGATTTACACTCTGTGTCTGCATTCTGTAATTAGCCAACCTACGGCCTTCTGGCTTTGCTCCATCAGACAATTAACATCGCTCTTATTAGAGTCATCAAAACCTTTTGTTGGACACCTTTCCGTAATTATCTCACTTCACTTCCGGCAGCATTTTTGATGTTGTCGACCGTCCTCTCATTCCTGAAATCCTTCTGTCTCTCTTGACCACGTGGACAGTATTCCTTCTGGGTTTTCTTTTTTTCTCTCTGGTTGCTCGCTCTTTATTTTTTTCTAGATTATTGTCAATCTGCCTGCTTATGAATAATGAGAGAATCACACTTCCAAAGACTAAAGGGAAAAACAGTAAATTTACAGTGAAGAACCTAGCAAGGACTACCTTAGCCTTGAGGTTAACATCCCTAGTGATGTCATGTGAGAGCAGGTACCCTGGCATGGAGATTGTGTCCAAATCTCCGAGATGCTGTGGTGGGTAGGGTGCTTTTGCTCTGTGATATTTTTTTCAAAAAACCCATAATCCAAGTACAGGGAAGTTGACCAAGATGGTAACATAGGAGGCTCCTGAGCTCCCTTCCTCCCAGAGACACTCTGGTGTACAGCTACATACAGATAAATTCCCTCTGGAAAGAGGTCCAGAAATTAGCGAAGTGATTCCTACACATCAGACAGCTGAGACAATATCCTCACCAGCATAGGCAGGAAAGGCTGAGACACATCATAAACCCCACCCCTGACACAGCACATTACAGGGAGTGAACGCCCCACTCGAAGCTTTTTCTGAGGAGCAGATCTACCTCACTAACATTTATTTAAGAGTCCCAGCAGAGGGACCGGCTCCCAACACACCTAGCTCTCAAAGGTTAGGGCTTGTGTTCATGAGGCCAGAAGACGACAGCAAACCTAGAAGCGATACACAAGGAGTGAGTGAGCGCTCGTCAAACTCTCCTCCCAGGGCTCAGTGCACAGGGAGCAGGTGAAATCGCCCTCCCCCCAGTCTTTCCCTGAACGAGGTTTATCAGCGTTCTTTAAACACTGCAGCCTAAGGGCCAACCTCTTAATTCCTTCCCAGAGACCAGGGAGGCTGGAGGACACCTCTCCCCGCTGTTCTGCCTACCTGCTCCAAGTCAGCAGTTTGGCCGTGGAAGGGGCAGATACACATATCTGTGCCCCAGCTTTTATGGCGGCCGTGGAAAGGAAAGGCCAGGTTACATGCCTCTGAGCCAAAAAGGCTTGCATTCACAGGCTGGAAATAAACGAAAGGAGATACTGTAATTTCGAGGAAAGTCTTTGGGTTGTCCGTGGTAAGACTTTGATGGGTAGGTGACAGTATGCTGTGGGGGCGCATTGGAAAGGCTTAACAGGTCAGAAGTAAATGGCGGGGTTTACTTTGTAAAGCGTACTTTGCAATATATGATCAGTTCCTTAGTTAATCCTTGGAGTGTAATCCCTGTGAGGTATTATCATTACACAGTATTCCCCTTTTTACACACAAGCAAGCTGAGGTAAACAGTTTGGGTCGGGTCCCATCGAGGGCCAGAGACCTCGCTCAAAATGTTGCTATTTTCAGCTGTGCTCATTACTGAAAAAATTTTTCCATTGTTTTACTAAAACTAAGCCCTCTCTAACTTGTATAGAGGGTATTTGTCCTTTCCCTCTTAAATGTTGTGACCTCCCTTTATTTTTAAGGTTTCTTTGTTCAACCTTTGACTACAAACCTACAAGGTGTGTGACAAAAATGTTGCTGGGTTTGGGTCTGAATTTGTGCCACAGCGAGGCAGTGCTGGTGGGACGTGACTGAGCTGATTACGTCCCCTGAGTGTCCTGGAGAACTGCAGGGAAATAGGGAGTGGCAGTGGGATTAGAACTTTCTGAGCTGATTAAATCCATTTAAATCTCTCTGATAAAAGTTTTTAGTTCTTTTTAATAGTTTTGTTAACTTACATAGTAGAATTTATAGCCTGAATTCTACAGTGCAAAGTTTTCTACTTTTCTGAATGCAGGAAATGTCATTCCGGTTGGCTTTTTACCCCCACAGGTGTTTCGGTCCCTTGTATGTAACAGGTAGATGTGCAGGGATGGTCCCTGTTGCCAGGCCAGTGTGAGAGGCCAAAACATAGAAAAAAAATACAGAACAGCACAGGTTACATGTCTGATGACAGGCACTGCTGGCAAGAATAATTGAAATTTAGAGAAGGGATATCTCAGTATGCATTAAGAGCAGTCAGGAGAAGTGTCGCAGGGAAAAAAATGAATTAAACAGAGACAGTGATTAAGTGGGTATTGGAACCAGCCTAAGTAAGGATTAAGTGAGTGAGTTGGAGGAAAGAATAATTCAACTGCATATCAGTGGAAAGCATGAGTGTGTCGTGAATTTATGACCCATCTCCCAGGAAGAGGCAGTCGTGAGAAAGATGTTCTCGTAAGGTGTCGGGGAACAGCACGTAGACTGCCCGTGGTTCTTCCTCGTTCCTCCGGTGGGAGAACAGCCATACTTTGTGGTTGGTGATCTTTTAAAAAATTTATTATTATTATTTTTAGTCCTCACCTAAGGACATTTTCTCATTGCTTTTGAGAGAGAGGGAGGGGGGGGAGAGAGAGAGACAGAGAGACAGAGAGAAACAGAGAGACAGTGAGACACACATTGATTGTCTGCCTCTCGCACACTCCCCAGCCGGGGATCGAACCCACAACATGGGCAGGTGCCCTGGCCAGGAATCCTGCCTGCAACCTTCCATTGCTGGGATGACGCTCCAACCAACTGAGCCACACCGACTGGCCAGGGCTGTGGTTCATGATCTCTTATACCAGATTTTCAGGAATTTGCTCCTCAGGCCCAGTTGAGGAAAGCCTTTTAAATTGTGACAGACCCAGACAGACAGACAGACAATCAGGAAAGATGTTCTTTTTAATCTTCAGTGAGATCCTTGAACTTAGAACAGTGTAGCGTCTATTCCAGGCATCCAGGAATTTAGAGTTCGTTTGGAGGGTCATAGACTCTTGGTGTTGGTGTTATTTTATTTTGAGGCATGTAAAACGTTTTATTTTTTATAGTTTTGATAAATATCTGTTACTAGAATATTCATATTTTACTTGATAATAAAAATTAGAATTTTACCAAATATACAGTAAAAAATTCTAAACTATATTAGAAATGGTCTTGAAAGGCAAATGGGATCGTGTATCAAGTGAGGCCAATAAATATGCTTTTCCCCCTTCCCTTCAAATGAACTGGGTCAGCCCAGCTTTTATGATGTTAGACCAGTTAGATTTGAGAAGTCCAAGGATATTAGCAGCAAAAAGATCATGAGAGTATACATATGATTCATAAGTAAGACATTTTTGAAGTAATTTTTCAGGTATCCGGCTTGCCTTGTTGTGAAGGTAAATGAAGTTGGATGCATCTACTTTTAGGCTCCAGACCTCAGAACACTTCAGACATTTTACCAAAATATTCAGTTAATTATCTTAGTTTTTCTTAGCCAAAGCAAATACATATAAATTAGATAAGATCGGGAACATTCAGGGTGGTCTGGCCGGGGACAATACATATAAATTAAAGTGCATTAAGTAACAGAGCCACTGAGAAAGACATAATACTCAAAGAAGTGTAAAATTAAAATATGAGCAATGTAGTTTTCCATGATCTAAAAAGGATTTTAGCTAAATTTTAATATGGGCCCCAGTGAAGAAAAGAAAGCAGTTCTGGTTTCTGAACTACCTGAAATTCAGCAGGATGACAATGATTTCAGTTTTAATGCAATCAAACCTTGGCACAGTTCTTCACCTGAGTAAAACGAGAACTATCAATAAATATGAACTTAGAAAACAATTATGTAGAATATCCTTGAGTGACATATGTGGAATCTAATGAACAAACTGAACTAACAAGCTAAACAGAGAGAGACTCATAAAGAGCAGGCTGACAGCTCTGGGAGGGGGTGGGGGTTAGGGGCTAGAAAGATCCAGCAAAAAGGAAGAAGGACTCATGGACATGGACAAGCATGGTGACTGTGGGGGGTGGGGGTGGGGGTGGGTGGAGGTGGAGGAGGGTCTGAGGGGATAAATGGTAATGGAAAAAATACAATGAAAACAAACTATTAAAAAATATCCTTGAGCGAGTTATAGTTATTTTACTTAATAGGAAACTTTTTGCCTTCTTTCTTTTAGCTCTTGTTGATGTACTGCCAGAAACCATTCAGGAGGGTTCACTGAAGTAAAATGAGAAAAGCAAAAGGGGTAAGGAAACATGGAGATAAGGACAAATGTCTGATCTTCAAAGGGCAAATTTACTGGAAAAATAGTATTTTTCATTTTTCCCAGAATTTGTTGAGGTTCAAATAAATGACAGCATGAAAGTGTTTTCTTGGAAAGAAGTGGCACTCACATGTTATGAAAATTAAAATGTCAAGGTCCCATTATACACTTTCATTTATAGTGCATTTTTCTTCATTAAAAAATTTTAAAGTATTTGAATAAAATTTGCATATTTAAGGAATACAGTATAAAGTTTTGATATTCAAATAGTGAGCTGATTGCTGTAGTTAAGCTCCTTAACATATTCATCTCCTCACACAGTTACCGTTTTCTGTGTGTGTTGAGTACCTGATATCTGCTCTCAGCAAATTTCCTGTGTACAAGAGTTTTAACTACAGTCAGCACGCTGTACATTCACATGTCTTGAACCTACTCACCGTACATAGCTGCAACCTTTAACTAACCTTTAACTGTACCCTTTAACTAACAAACATCTCTCCGTTTCCCCTACTTATCTGCCCCTAGTAACCACCATTATACTGTCTGCTTCTATCAATTTGACTTTTTTAGATTCCACATATGAATGAGATGGTACAGTGTTTTCCTTTGTGTCTGGCTTATTTCACTTAGCACGGTATCCTCAAGGTTCATACATGGTTTCAAGTGGTGGGATTTTCTTCTTCCTTATGGTTGAGTAACAGTCCATTGTATGTATATACTGCATTGTCTTTTTCTGTTCATTCACTGAAGGATTGTTTCCATATCTTCGCTATTGTGCATAGTGCTGCAAAGAGCATGGGAGCACAGATAACTCTCTGAGGTCATGATTTTTTGGTAGTGTTTAGTATAACTGTTATTAAACATTTATTTGTGTGTGCTTTTGCTATGTTCTAAGCTTCCCAAGAGAAAAGATAGAATCTTAGTCCTTTTCTTAGTGTCTAAGACTCAGCACAGTAGCTGGCGCAGATTGGGGCATAGCGAAGAGTCATTTCAGGAGTAAATGATGCAAAGGAAATGGAAAACTGAACCCACAGAGAACGTTAACAGAGGATGTTTGACTACTTCAGTCATTAGACAAAGATTTTGTGGAGATAAACAGACCAGCCCCCTGAATACAAACAGAGGCTCTTCATTCAGAACTCACTAGAGCGAGGGTGTGGCCACCACCACTTGTGTTGTCTGAGACTCCGGAGGCAGGGGGGCGGGGAAGCTTTACATGGCTGGAAAAGTGGAAGGCTTCAGGTGTGCCCTGATGGAGGCTGTTGGCATGGGGAAACCAGAAGGGAGCTAAGTAAAAGCAGGTCACCTCATGTAGTTTGTTTGGGGGCCCTATTAGGCCTTCTCTGGTTGGTTCTGAGTTGAGAGAGGGGGCAAAAATTAGGAAAGCTGTCTGTCACTGATGAAGTCCTGACCATTCTAGGGCAATTGTGGTTTGGCTGAAGTGGCTAGCTGCTGCCAGAGGTTCAGGTCAGAATCTATTGTTATATGTGGTCAGGCCGTGGTCCATTTGTATATTAAGTCTTTCAGTTTAGTGTTCCCCAGATAAGTGATAGTTTGAGAGCCTCGTTTGATTTTTCTTCCTAAATTTTATCTCCACTGACAGATATATGGGGGGTGCTTAATAAGTATTTGTTGGGATGGTGAGGAATGGGAAGGGAAGAGGGCTGAAGTCCTTTCTCTGTTGCACTCCAAGATTGTGCTGGCCTATGCATGCAGTAGCCACTTACCACACAAAGCTGGCCAACAGCTGAGACGCAGCTAGTCTGAAGTGAGATGTGGTGTAATACACACCGCATGTCCAAGACTTCATATGCATGAAACAATGCAAACTATCATACTAACGACTTTTAAAGTACTAAATGTTCAAGTGATAATTTTTGGATACATTAAGTAAATATATCATTTAAATTAATCTCACTCTTCTTTTTTTAAAATGTGGCTACTAGAAAAATCTAAGGTTACATATGTGGCTTGTATGATATTTCTGCTGGACAGTGATGATCCAAGGAAAATGTTTTGTGCATAAATTTTCTCTTCAATAAAATAAGGCAAATAATTTCTATAGCATGTTCCTTTTTTATTGCCTCAATATAAAGGTATTTGAAAAGGCCAGAAACAGATCATGCATTCATTTTTTTCATTCACCAAAAGTATGTTTTGTGTCTACTCTGTCCCAGACAACAAGCTAGGGTCGCTCCCTCTGGGATAATTTCCAGCCCTTGCTTCGCCAGTGTGTTGAGAGAGAGACGTAAATGTTGATTTGTTTGGTAGGCACACAAAACTACTGAGACCCAAGAAAATTTCATGGGAAAATGCTGTTGCTTTTGCAGCCTACTTCTCACAGTTATGTATCAAAAATGTTATAATTCATTTGTCGGAAAAAAATCAACACCAAAAATATCTGAAAATTCACCTCAGGAAGAACATTGTTTTCACATTTTCAAGAACCAAAACCTGTTTCAGTTCTGATTTTTTTTCCCACTTAGAAGCTCTCTGACCTTGATAAGCCCCTGAACCCTGCGGGAATCATAATGTCCTCCCCCATTAACTGGGCTTACCTCGGGAGATTGCTCTGAGTCTCAAACAAGATAATATGTGTGAAAAACCAATATAAATGTGAAGGATAATTATGGTTATTCTTAGAACAATTATGGCCATTAGGTTAAATGAGGGTATTGGGAAAAGAACTGTTTGGAGACCCACAAAATAATTTTTAGCTTATAGATTCTAATGGAATAGAAGGAACCAAATAAAGAAGCATAAAGATGCAAAGCAGAATATATGATATTAATATCTAACCCTTCACAGGCTTCTCAATATTTTTTTTAAACTGCCTTCCTGTAACCAGTGAATGACCGAAAGCCCTCAGGGAGAAACTGCCTCAGGGCTGCGTTTTTGATGGAAGCTAATAATAGCCTAAGGCTTGTTTTTGTGGGAGTCAAATGAAAAAGAGGAAGTTAATGCTCCTTGTTAACTCTGGTGGCCTTTTGATAAATTTTGACTGTTTCTATTTAGCTAGCCATATAAAGATAATAAGTAAGATGTCCAACAATTTTAAAGGTCATTGGAGAAGGTAGGTGTTTATAGCTAATGCTAGAATTGGTTGCTGGATTAGATACAAAACTGGTTAATGAGCAGGGGGTACATGAACTGTAAACTTTGATCTTTCCACCAGACTGGAAGTTATTTGCATCTTTACCAGACAAAAATCTTCAACCTCTGCTTCTACAAAATATTAAAATAGCTTATACATCAGAGAAGCAAATTCTGGGACTGCATTAGAAGAACACCCAGAAATCTTTTGCCTATTTCCAAGATTTACATAGTTTTCTGATATAAGTAACTATAAGATATATAGGATTTTGGATGGTGCTAATTATTTTAGAGAAAAATCAAGCAGATAAGCAGATGAGGGGGCATATTTGTGTGTGTTTGTGCTCAATTTTAGACCAGGTTAGAGAAGACCCATCTGAGACATTGACCTTTGAATAAATATCTCAAGGAAGTGAGAAAGTAATAAGTACTGTATTTTTTGGACTATAAGACGCACCAGACCATAAGACACACCTAGGTTTTAGAGAAGGAAAATAGGGAAAAAAAACCCACTCCACTGCTCCCCCTCCCCCCAGCAAGACAGGTAAGCTACATTTGGACTATAAGACGTACCCCCATTTTCCTCCCAAATTTATGGGGCTGGAGGGGGCAGTGCGTCTTATAGTCTGAACAATACGGTATATCCCCTGGAAGATGATACCATCGTACATGGAATAATGAATGCAACATCCCCGAGATGGGAATGTGATTGGCATGATCTCAGGACATCAAGGAGGCCAATGTGGACGGAGTGGAGTGAGTACGAGAAAGGTACAGTGTAAGAGCTGATGTCAGAATTTATGGTGGGGAGCGGGCCAGATCCCAGAGACCCTTGTAAACCATTATAGAGACTTAGTTGCTCTTTGGGGAGATGGGGAGAGAGTTGGAGGCTTTGAGCAGGAGTGATATGCTGTACGACTTCCATATTAATGAAGTCACTCTGGCTGCTTTATGAAAATAGACTGAAGGGGCCTAAGAGTGACAGCAGGACAGCCAATGAGAAATGAGGGTGTCTTGAAACGTGGTAGAAGAGTGGGGGCTGTGAGAAGAGAGATTAAATTTCAGGTGTATTTGGGGGAGAAAAGCCAAGAAAGATTTGCTGGTGGGTCACATTTAGGGTATAACTGAAACTGAAGGGTCAATGATGACATCGAGGTTTCCGAGCATTAGTTGACATTGGAAGTAATGTCCTTAGCTGAGAGCTGTGTAAAGATTCTGAGAAAATAACTAACCAGTGACTTCCGACCCCCCCCCCCATTTTTTCTATCTAAGGGATACAAACCATAAATTAACAAACTTTGCTAAACCAAAGTCTCCAAGGGGATTTTTTTGTTGTTATTTTCCTCATTTTTTTTTGTTTTGTTTTGCCTAATCATCTTTCAACAGCCAAAATGAACAAAGGTCAAATATCAAAGAGGTGGTGTCCCCTTAGACTAGAAGAAAAGGAAGGGGACAGGAAGGAAGAATCAAATTCTAGTTACTCATATAATTATATCATAAAATAGTATATACTCATTATATGGGGTTGGCCAAGAAGTTCGTTTGTTTTTTTTTCTGTAAGATGGCTCTAGTAGCACTTAGTTGTCTTTAACTGCATTGGAAACAATTTTGTTGGATTGTTTTGTAACAGCTGTCATATCAGCATGCATTAAAAAAACTTGAGACTGGATTTTTGTGTAGCCATTTTAATACTGAAGATGGAAGAAAATAGTGACGTTTTTGGCATATTATGCATTATTATTTCAAGAAAGGTAAAAATGCAACTGAAATGCAAAAAAAGATTTGTGCAGTGTATGGAGAAGGTGCCGTGACTGATTGAATGAGTCAAAAGTGGTTTGTGAAGTTTTGTGCTGGAGATTTCTTGCTGGACGATGCTCCATGGTCAGGTAGACCAGTTGAAGTTGGTACGGATCAAATTGAGACATTAGTTGAGAATAATTAACATTATACTGCATGGGATTTAGCTGACATACTCAAAATATCCAAATCAATTAAGTTATTGGTGAAAATGAAAAGTGTGTCTTTTATGGAAAAATCTAAATGGGCTTTTTGGCCAGCCCGGTTCTTAGCAAAGCAATGCAGAGGTGGTTTGAAAAGGAAAACAGGACAGTCTCCTCCACTTCCACCCTGTTGAGTAAACTGTTAATCATCTGCTGTGTATTCTTTTATATCTTTCTCTGTGCGTGTGATCATGCTTATGTAAATTTTTCAAACATATGCACGTTTGCAAATGGAATACTATGCTAGGTTTTAAGCAGAATAACATTGTCCCGGTTCCACCTAACGTGTTGTAGACACCCCTCCCAGGCCACGTGCAGGACTGGACAGAGTCTGTGCGTGCCTGCGGCTCGTGCGGAGGTGGATCTGGATCTGTCTCCTGAAGGCTCATGAGAGCTCACTGTCACCATGTCTTCCCAAATCTGCATTCAGTGACATCACAGTGGTGCAATTATTTACGCTGTGAACTGTCAAAGGTAACAAATCAGGCCCCCTCTTGCCAGAGCCAGTTAAACATACCATCCACCTGACCAGGGTGGCCTCAACATTCCCCTCAGCTGACTATACTTTTGAGCAACGTCCTTAGTATAGGTTCCTAACTTCCCTCTTTTAGATACTTTCTCTGCCCCTGTGAGATGTTTTCCCAGCCTCTTGCTAGTTGTATAACCCAGGACTATCTCAAGGACTATCTCCTTTCTTGCTCTTTCTTTGTGGGGCAGGAGGGCCATGCTATGTCTGAACAGCCATCTGCCTGGCTAGCTGACCCTGGAATAATCATGAGTTCACTGAGATGCTAGGATTTTAGTATCCGGTGCGGTGAACTAGTGGTGGTTTTGTAGTAGCCCACCCATGACAGGGGTCTTCGTAAGGAGTACGAGCTTTTAGTGTAATGATTTAATTACAAATTTGATATTGATAACCTAGGGGGCACTTCTAGTAGTAGTTAATATGGCATACGTTATTTTTTGGAAAAGGATTGTGTAGATGGTTCTGATTTTTAACTCATGAATGAAGTCTGTGGCAGCTTATAATCCCCGCCAGGCTCTATCCAGGAGCCTGGTTCACAAGCACCAGGCGTGCACCTGTTGTTGCTTTACTCTCAGACCATGGCCATAAGGCTGCACTTCTTCACCCCGCCCCAGAAGTTCAGCCAGTGGTTGTTAAACCCCTCTGTCGTTACAGTGGAGGTTCTTCTATGGTCCTCGCTATGTTTGACGTTAAGGGGAATATATACAGCTCTGTTAATTGTATGGTATGAGAGAGACGGAAGGTGTTCTGAGTTGTATTCCCCACTAGCCCTGCCCCGGTAATTCCTGCTTCTTTGCGTATAGTTGCGATACCCTTAAAGAAAGAAAACATTGTCTTCTAACTGTTCCAGTTAATGAGAGGAAGAACTGAAGAATCAACTTGGATATCCTCTTTTGTCTTTTTAGAGCCTTTCAGTTCTTTGAACCCCACATCTGAAGTCTTCCCTGCTCCCCGACCCCTCTGGCGGTTTCCCTGGCCACTCCACTCCCTGTGTCTTCTGTCCTCTGACTCTCACAGTCAGAGTTCTGTGGCTTGATCAGGAGCAGGGACTCCAACAGGTCCTCATTGTTCTTGGTTCCATATTTGGAAGTTGACCTACTCGCTAAAACTTACAGGTGACCCCAAATCGGCACTTGCTGTGCTTTTGATGTCATTCACGGACATGAGCAGAGTGGTGACAACTTGAAAAATTGGAGTTTCTCTCTGTGTCTGTTTCTAGTGGAGATAAAGCAGGGAGACATTTTGCCTGTTGACTCGTCTGTCACACTGTTGTATATACACTTCATGGTCTTTTTTGCATTTTTGTGCTTTTTGTTGGTGATGACATTGTTTGAAATGGCCCCAAGCGTATTGTTGACATGCTATCTAGCGTTCTTAAGCTCAAGAAAGCTGCCATGTGCCTTGTGGAGAAAATACCTGTGTTAGATAAACTTTGTTTAGACATGGTTATAGGGCTGTTGGCCATGAGTTCAATGTTAATGAACCAACAATGTATATTAAGATGTCTTTAAAAAAAACCATGTAAAACAAGTTTCTGTATTGATCAATTAATGAAGATGTTATGACCACAGGCTTGCAGAAACCTAATCCTTTATTTCTTCTGGGGGCAATAGTTCAGCGTCTGCAGTTATGTTATAGAACATAATTACTGCAAATAACAAGAATTGACTGTGCGCTGTTTTTATATCTCTAGGGTGAAGAATGTAAATCTCAGTTTGTTTATTTAGTGGAATGGTCTGTACACCATAAATATAAGCCAAGTCAATGGAATTTAGGGATGTGGGACAAGGTGCAGAGCAGGAAAGAGCTCTGATAATCCACAGCTTGGGGATCTGTCTGTTGGACAGGGGGTTCACCGTGTGTGGGGAAGGCCCTGTGCAGTTAGCCACTCAGTCATCCCCAGTGAGGCAAGGAGCCAGCGGCAAACACAGCAAGGCCCTGGGTAGTAAGGTAGAAAAGACTCTGGAACGAAGGAGCCAGGATCCTAGCTGGGCTTTGCTACCATTTAAGTGTGTAACTTGGGGAAAATAACTTCACCTCTCTAGATCTCAAGTTTCTTATATGCACAATGAGGCAGCGGGGCTAGGTTACTGTTTTAAATCCCAGTGAACTTAGAATGTGAAAAGAAGGAGTTGCACTTTTTGGGCTGCAACAAAAGCTTACACCCCACATCATATTTTTTCCAAATGCAAAAATACAAATAACCACAGATGTTTCGGGGTATGAATTCTGCCTTCCACTGAATGCCACCTCATCCAGACCATCTCAGTGACAGTTCCGCAGAACGTGTGTTCTGATTGTACCTTCTGACACAAGAGGGGACCGCTTCAGCAGACCTCTTGGCAAGCTCTGTGGGGTGCTTCCAGTCGCATTCTGCTGGAAGTTTGTAGTTCAGGTCAAATGAAATATTTTCAAGGCTCACTATGTATTCCCCAAACAGCAATAAATCACTCAGAAAGTTATGTGCTCATTTGCACATGGCTTCAAATTACCGATTTAGCCAGCTGAGGGCACACATTATGGTTTTTCAGCATATGATTTTTTTATTTCTGGTGTTCTGATCATTCAGTAATTAGTGGATACAGATGAAATTACAAGCTGCTGCCATTGCCTCAGATGGTCAGGTTTTCAGGATGCCAACTCCCAGCTCCTCTGGAGTTGACATAAATATTATGGAAGCAAAAAATTATAGTCATTTGCAGGGAAATCATGTGGTTAATTGCCAAGTGAAGCAGAGGAAAAATAGCAGAAGCACACATCATGTATCAGTTAATGTGAGCTCATTATTGCATGTTGCAAAGGGGTCTAAAAGGACTTTTCAGTAGCAAAGTGAAAACAAAACTATTCTAAAAAATGCCATCTGTGAAGCCTCCAGATATGTCTGACTGGCTCATTTCCTTTCAAAAATAGTCCCTGCATTCCAAAAGCTGTTAATAATGAATGGAAATAACCCCAGAGTAAAAATGGACCGTGGCTGACGGAGTGGGACTTAATGTAAGGAGGTGCTATTGAAGTAAACACGGAGAGGAATATTCCACAGACACAGTTTGTACAGATATCTCGATGTTTGCTGCAGATGGCACTTTAACACAATAAAAGACTCCCCAGATCCTACACACAGGCAGATGATTTTGATAATTAATTTCAAACTCAGGATTTACTTAAAAATTTTATTTCTAAATAAATAGTATTTATTAAAAAAATATATTGAGGTCCCCCACCCCCATTTTCCTTTTTTGTTATTTGGTAGACTTGTCATCATTGGAAAGATAATTGATAATCATGTAAGGTTTTATAGGAAGCCAACAATTAATCTAATTTGGAAGGACTGTTATTATATTTCCATATCGGTAGATCACCAATCATCGTAGAAAAACTTTAACCTAATAATATTTCACATGTTTTATTCTTATTTTTAAATTTCACATAAAATTACATATTTCATCTATTATTCAAAAACAAAGGAAAAGCTCTTTTAGGTTCTATCATATCAAGAAATCAACATGGTATCGTGGTCAAGGTCATGAGCTCTGGAGTCAGATTCTCTGGTTTCGATTTCTATTCTGCCACTTACCAACATGTGACCTTGCGCAAGTTTTACATTTATATACCCTAGTATCTTCATCTGTAAAACAGAGATGGCCAGTACCTACTTGGCAGGTATCGAGAATTACATGAGACAATATGCTAGAGCAGATAGTCTGATCTCTGGCATATGTGAAGTGCTCAAGAAATGTAAATTCTCACTATTATAGTAGCATATAGCCAGAAGCTAAATGGTGACCTTCTGTTATATAACAATTTTTAGGTAAGATGATAAAAGAGCTGTTTTTTTATGAGGGTCTCTTACTGTCCTGGGCCCCTTATTTAATCTATTTGATCTCCACAATAAATCTAGGATGTAGGAATTATCATTGCATTTTGTAAATGAGGAAACTGAGGTTCATTGAGGCTAATAATACTGCTTTTTGAAAGAAAATAATAACTAGTACTTATTGAGTGATGGTTATGTGTCAGGCATTATCCAAACACTTTAAATTGAGGTCTTTCTCAATCTTCACAACACGTCAGGAGGAAAGTATTCTTAATATAAACTTTGCACGTGAAGGGACATAGGCACAAGGAGATTAAGTAACATGTATAGAAACACATAATGAATAAGTGATAGGTCAAATTTTTTTCCATCAATTTGACTCTAGAATTTTTGTTCTCAACTCATATGCTGAAAGAAAAAACAAAGAATTCACAGCTATGTAAAAAGAGTTACTTATAATAAATAATAAAAAATAAGTGACAGAAATGTGGGGAAAGCACAGAAATAGAAAATTTACAGTGGAAGAAATAACAAATGGCCACTATCCATCTGATATTGCTACTGCCAAGTTCTTTAAAAATTAAAATTATAATGAGATACACGTTTTCACCTACCAGATTTACAGAATATCAAAATATCAATAGTGTTGTTGATATAAACTCTATAGAGGTCAATTCAGTGAAACCTATAAAGATGGGAAATGTACATATCCTTGGACCTAGCAATTCAACTTATAGACATTTACTTAAGAAAACAGTCATACAAGTATAGCTGAATATTTCTATAAAGATGTTCATTGTATCATTATTTGTAATAGTAAAAAAAATTGAAAACAGCCAAAGCACATCAACAGGATAATGCTTTGATAAACTGTAGTTTTTCCCTATTGTTGTATGCTTAAAATTCCACCTATTGGCCAAGGACTCCCAAATTTATATCTCTGAGTCAACGTCTCTTGAACTCCAGACTCATTTATCCCACTCCCTACTCAGTCTCTCTGCTGGTATGGCTAGCAGAGATTTTAAATTCAACACGTTCCAAAAGGGAAGGGCGATTTGATCTGGAAGTACAAGGGCTAGTACTGGGGGGACTTCAGAGGCTGGTGGAGTCCATAGCATCAGCAAGAACTATGAGGAGCTGGACGTGTGAGTGGTCAAACCAACCTGCTGTTTTTAGTAGTTTGGCGACAGGCTGAGCAAGGCAGGAAGGATGATGAGTGAATTCCTAGTGGGAATGTCAAATATGCTTAACTACCTCAAGGGGAAAGCACACAGATCTATCAGAATACAAGTGTCTTTGGACCAGTGACTATTTATGACATTGGAGGTGATTTTCTTCCTGTAATGAGGAATCACAGTGGCTTCCTAGCTACTCTGTAGCACACAACAGTACAAGCTCATGTACTATTTTGAAGGCTTTACCTGTGTTTTTACATGGTACTTGTACCACGAGGTAGGTACTATTATTATCCCATTTTACAGACGAGGAACCTGAGGCACAGAGGCTGAATCCACTGCCCTGAAAAAAAATCTCTTGTTAAGAGTCAAGAATCTAACAGGCAAGGAATGGGACTCTTAGACTTGGGATCGATTTATATGAGGATGTAAAAACCTCAAACCCCAGATTTTCCTGAATTTCCAGGGCTGGCTTGCTATAGGAAACAGCCTTCCATTTCCTGAAGACTGTGCAAGGCCTTCCTGAGGTAATGGCCTTGAAAGGTGATGCTTTTCCTCCTCAAGATCAGCTCCCACCTCCTCATTGCTTTTGGGTAAATGAGGTCAAGTGTCGGCATAGGCCGGTTGAGTGACTATTGTCCCTATATGGGGAGGAAAGAATTATTCACCAAAGAGCTGTGGGGCCTGGCCCACGGGTACCAGCAGAACTGGGAGAACATGCCTGTAGTGGAACCTGAGGGTGCTGGACCAGGGAAGGCAGGCTGTGGGGCTGGAGATAATTGTTATGGGACACTCGCTGATGACTCAGGATTTAATATCTTGTCAAGGGCTCCGGGAGCCAGTCCTAATACCCTAGTACCTAATATATTCTCCTATCTATACCAAAGACAGTTTTCCTTGGCTCCCTCAAGGGGCTTGTACAAGGTGTTGATCGCAACACCGTTGGTAGTGAACAGAAGCTGGAGTGAGCCGGACACCCACCGGGAGAGTAGATGGTTCGGTGGCGGTGGCAGCACAGACAGCGGTTAGATTAATGGGCTGAGTGCACCATCAATGGGTCTTAAAGCAGAGTGAAAGCAGCAAGAGTCTGAAACAATCATACTGGTTTTGCAAAACCACTCATAGAAAACATGTTAAAATCTATAAGGTGGAAGAGAATGGGAGCAGGTTGTGGAGATAAAGTGAACACAATGCAAGCAAGGACCAATGCTGATACTGTGCTATGAACTGAGGAGTGGAGCTCACCCAACCCTCTGTGCCCACATTAAAGGAAAGGAAATAAAATAAATATGTGGGGGCGCCAATGAGTAGTAGAGAGAGCAGCAGAGTGAGGAGGGAGCACACAGGGAAATCTGACTTCAGGACAGGCCGGTGTGAGACTAAATGAAGTATGCGTGCTGGAAGGGGCCAGCAGCAGGAGTGGGAAGTTCAAATAAGTTCATTTGCGTGTGATTGACAACTCTGACCCAGGCGCCAAGGGGGAATTCAGGTCGATGGAAACTCAAAGAACCTGTGGCTTTGGGAGGTCTCCCTACATGGGCCTTCACCGATGGGTCCGTTTTGGGTAGATGGAAAAGGAAGGATCCCCCCAGCAGTGCAAAAGAACAGCATGAGGGAAGGGGCTAAAAAGCATCTCCCCCACGCACGGAGGAGATGACTGGCCTCTGCTAAAAGGTACGTGCTACAGGAGAGGGGTCATGAGGGATGCAGCTGAACAGATGAGAAGGGACCACACTGGGAACCTGGGTGAGCACTAGGTCCGTCCGGTGATGGACATCGGTTGCTGAAGGGTAAACCATGAAGAAGACTGTATGTGGGGAAGTTAGATTAGGAAGCATACGAGCTGAGTGGGGGCTAAGAGACTGTCATCGGGAGGCCCTGGGGGCTGCTGCAGGGAACCCCGACTGAGGTGAATTCTTGAACTAGGGTGCAGGCAGGGGGTGATGGCAGGAAAGGGCTAATTTATAAGACCTGGCAAACTGGCTAGATGTAAAGAATCAATAGAGTTGTCAGTTTTTGGAATTTGGGATATTATTTTACTATGAAAATATTATGCTGTTTTAAAATATGAGACAGCATAATACAGTGGTTAAAAGAATGGACTCTGGAACCAGACTGCTTGGGTCTGGCACAAATAATGTCCTTTTTATTACAAAATCTTTTATTGCAAAATCATCAGCATGTAATTCTGTAACATAAAAATATCACACTGAAGCACACCATGTGACATTTTAGGTGACATATTCAAATTAACACTATAAATTATTACACCCATGTTATTACTGCACCAACCACACTCAAGCAGGCCTTACTTCTGCTGCATCCTGCATTTTGGCTCAACCACTCCCTAGCCGTGTTGCCTCGCCTGCTGGCTTACCTCTTTGTGCCTCAAAAGTGGTGCCTTATCTGTAAAATTGGGAAACTATCTCCTAGGAATGTTCTGAGAGTTAAATGAGCTAATATTTGTAATACACTGAGAACATTTGCCTAGCATTTAGTAAATGCTCTTAAGTGTTTGTTAAGTAAATATACATAAAGGACACTTTTTCTTGGTTTGGGATGCAGATGCCTTTTCTTCCCACTTACAAATGGTGCTGGAGGGCTTCTATTACAGAAATATGCAGGTGTTGAAGCACCTTGAGATGGCTTTGGCATTCCCATTTTGGATCTAGGGCCTGGTAGGCACTAAGAGACTAATTTCTAGGACCTACAGCCTGAACACCCAAAGCTGTGATAATTCTGATATTCTGGATTTTCTTCTCTCCACAGCTCCTCCCTTAATCCCTGGAGTGAGCTCTTTTTGTGAGGCTGACCTGGATTTTACGGGCCAGTGCACTTACCTGGGGAAAGTGTGCAGCTCTGCCCTCTGATGCACAGCTGACTCTGGTCAGCAGGGACTGGGAGGTCCCAGATGCTTGGGCTTGGCCCTGAGGGTGGCCTGGGCTGTGGGTGAGGCAGCATTGCTCTGTGCCTGGCGCTCAGAGAAGGGACAGTGTGACCCGAGGTCATCCAGCACTGCCTGGCGAGTGACACTTTTCTCTCTAATTTCAATTGTGTTAATTTTCACACATTATTTAAGTCTGAATTGTTATTATCAAACATAGGGGAGAGAGAGAGAGAGAGAGAGAGAAAAAAAAACCTTTCCCCATTACATTTCCTGGCCTTGTGGATGACAAGTAGTAACACTTTCTTTTTATCTTTAGTTTACTAAGTTTTTTAGCTAAGAGAAAATGGTAGAAATAAATAAATAAACAAACAAATAAATAAATAAATAAATAAAATAAAATTCTCCAGCATTCCTTTCTTTGAGGAGCTCACATTTTGGAAAGAAAGAGAGGTGTACATAGATAATAACAGATCTCTGCTGTGAGAGCCGCTTAGAGGTGAGCCTGAGGGTGATGGGAGGGGGCTGTGCCTGAGGCTGTGAAGGCTGCCCCTAGGGGCTGGCAGTCCAGCTGGGTTTTGAAAGAGGAGTAGACGTTTGCTGGGAGGAAAACGGAGACTGTGTTACTCACTGGTTGTATGACCTTGAGCAAGTTACTTACACTTCAGAATCTCAGTTTCCTTGGGAGTAAAATTGCCTAATTGTTAATGGAGTGTGAAGATGAAACAATAAAATGCTTATGAAGTGCAGGCCTGGCACAGAGTCAGGGCCAGCGAGTGTTAGTTGAGTGCAGGAGTGCATAAGTGAACGAAGGAATGAGTGGTGTGCACAGGTGCACAGTCCTGAAAGGTCAGGGCAGAGCTGGCAATACAGGGTCACTGCCTAGTTGTTGTCTAGTTAATTGACTTTTACCCAGTACTCTTAATTTAAAAATATAAATCATGAGCAACCCCTGACATTTGTCCCTTCACTTAAAGGTAAAAATTAAAGAATGTGAAGATTCTTTGTTGTCCTGCCTTCTAATCCTTTTTAATTTTATGAATAAGCATTGGGATTTTGCCTGGATCCGTTGTGGTGTGGGTTTGGGAGCTACAATCCATGGGTTTCAGTCGATTCTGGAAGACGGTGAGTGCCAGCCATAGAACTCCTAGTTTCCTTAAAGGCATGAGCTGTTGAGGATGGAGTTATTAATTGAGAGAGAATAACAGCTGCTAAGAAATGGATGACCAAGCGACAGACCTGAGTCTCAGGATCAAATCCCTGGTGTTCAAGTTTAAAATCTCCAACTTAGTTGCTCTGTACCTTCGGTAAATTATTGAATCTTTCCAAACTTCAGGGGTTTTTTGTTTGTTTGTTTTTATTTACTTGGAAAATGCATTGCAGACTTGTGGAATTCTTTGTGTTTCTCCTGTAAATACTGGTTGAGGGTCTGCCATGTGCAAAGCACTGTGCCAGATGCTGGGGATACAATGATGACAAAAACTGTAGTCCCCACCCTTGTGGAAATTCAAGTCCCAAAGGAATGATAGATAGTAAACAAATAATCATGAAAATAAATAAGTACCAAGTATGATGAGTACCACAAAGAACTCAGTGAGATTTAAACTGAGACCTGAAGGATGGTCTATTTCTATGGCTGCTATAAGAAATACCAAACACTTACTGGCTTAAAACAACAGTTCTGAAGGTCAGAAGTCCAACCTGGGTCTCACTGGTATAAAATCAAGATATTGGCAGGCTATGTTCCTTCCAGGGAACCTGTTTATTTATTTATTTTTTCCTTTATCCATCATCTAGAATCTTCTCACATGTCTTGGCTTTGGGTCCCTTCCCTTCTTCAAAGCCAGTAAAATTGCATTTCTCTAACCATTTTTTTCCATAGTCACATCTCTTTCTTTGACTGACTTCTGTGTCCTTCTTCCACTTTTAAAGGACCCTGTGATTATATTGGGTCCACTTGGATAACCTAGGATAATCTCCCTAGTTTAAGGTCAGCTGATTAGCCATCTCAATTTCATCTGTGACCTTAATTCCCCTTTGGGGAATGTGGCTATCTTTGGTAGGTCATCATTTTGCCTGTCACAGATGGGTAAAACAGGCTGGGGAACAGGGGCAACGGTGGGAGTTGAATTTCCAAGAAGTACGCAGGTAGACAAAGACCTTGACATGGGCTTCCATTGAATCAGGGAAAAAGAAGAATGTGTTTGAAGGCAAACCAGGGTTTTAGAGATAGACCAGATTTTTCAGGGCCTTTTTTTGCCTTTGTTCAAGTTTTGTGATTTATTCCTACATGCATTGGGAGTCATTTAGAGGACTGAGTAGGGCATGTGATTGGCGTTTAAGGACTACTCTAGGTCCTTGGAGGAGAGTAGGCTGGGGAGGCTAGCAATGAGGCTGCTGTAGTTACCAGAGGGAGTGATTTATAAGAATCTTTATCACAGGGCCTGACAATTAGTAGGGGGTCTCATGTCTGTAGTTCTCTACAACCAGGCTGTTTCCTGGCATCTCCCTCACATGGTTATTTTTTCCCCATTCTACTTCTCTCTCAAAGGCTCTCTTCATTTTTGATGCCTGCCTTCACTTTCTTTTGCCAACTTCCAATATGATTTAAAATCTGGCTCAAGATTCATGCCTCTAAGAAGTATTTAGTGACTTTCTTGATTCCACATCAGTTACTGCCTTTGAACAACGTCACTCTCTGCATGTTAACTTTTAGCTTCACCACCTTACTCCTAATTAAGCCTACTCAAACGTCTCACTCAAGCACTTCTGGCTAAATTCTAGAGACATGTTAACTGAGACAGATCAGAGAGTTAAATCTCCAAGTTTGAACATTAGGATGCCAGGGTCTGATACCATCTACCATGCCCTGATATCGAATATTGCAGCCTTGAGATGAAGTATATTTCCCACTGATGACCACTAGGAGCTCTGTTTAGTTTGCATTAGTGGCGTTTTTGCTGCAGTAACAAATAGTGTGGGTATTGCAATGGCTTATGACTAGAGAGTTTTAATTCTTGATCACACTACTTGCCTGTTACTGGACATGTATGATGGGCTCTGCTCCATTTATCATTATGGGACTCAGGCTAATGGAACCTGGCCTCTTTGTGGAACATTACCATCGACCATGGTTTATGAGCTGTCTCAGCATTAAATATCTGGCCTCAAAGTCATACACCTCTCTTCTATCCACAACTCTGGCCAGAATAAAGCCGACTTCAAGGAGGCTGAGCTGGAGGAGGACAGGAAGTGCAGTTCTGTCATGTATTGGATGGGCTTGAGCCAGAACATTTGACAGAAAGCATGAATGACTAGTATTTTCATTGTGATCTGGGTGGGTGGGGGTTGGGGGGAGCAGCAGTCAGTGCTCAGTGGTGCCCCAGATCTGATAACCAAATTATAATACTAGAGTTTAGAAGTTCAAGTCCTCTCTCCATGACTTGTTCTGCAGACCTGAGATCCTGCTGGGTGTCCCATCCGAGGTCCTGTTCTAATTAATAACCAGCTTGTTTCCCCCAGTCCCTGATAATGTTGTCTTCTTTTTTGGTCCCCATCCCTAAGGACTGGAGTCTCATCTATCCACATGTCAGAGCCCTGCTACCTGTAGGGAAATCACAACACGGGTCTGAATTCCAGCATCCTCTCCCTAGTGGTCATGTCTGCTCCAGTCATTAACACCACCCCTTTCTTGCTGCCTGTAAACAACCAAGCATGTCACCAGAGTCTCTGGGTGTGTTTCAATTTTGCTCTATCCATAAGAGATTAAGTTTATAACCTCTTCCCTCCTCCGTCACCTATTTTTTTTTTGCTCAGCTTCTAATGCGATGTGACACAGTGAATATAGTGAGTATTTAATGACCACTCCTTGGGCGCGTGAATGGGGAGACACAAACTTATCTTGGGACTCATAAAGTGTCACTAAGTGCTTTGGTATTTCATCAGGAAAATAGGGTAATACTACTTAACTCAGGAAGGCATTAGAAGGATTAGATATGATCAGTGTGGTATGCACTGGAATCGACACCCCTTCACCAGAAATGTCAATAATATTAATGACATGATGTGGCTGAGTCACAAGCCACCAGATGTAGAGTAGCGCCCTTTAGTGTGCCCCAGTGACATTCTTCGGGGAGGGATGAAACCTTTGTTTTCTTACCTCTCGCCTACCTCTGAGCTGCTCGCCTGCAGCCTTCCCCTGATGTTTAAGCAAAACTGCACCTTGATTTACTTACGTTGTTTTTTTTGTTGGGAGGGGCAAATCCACCAAGAAAGGGGAATATACAGATAGTTTTTTCACTCTTCTCCTTTGATCACCTTTTTTGCAAAGTCATTGCATTGGTTCAATTTTGACTTGATGCTTCAAAACTTCCTTTACAACTTCATTGTCTTATGAAAGATGCTCAAGTTTAAAAGAATAGAAAATGCAGATCTAAATACTGTACTGAAGCCTTTGAAATCTGGTATCTGTTTGGTTATCATTTTAATCACTCAACACAACATGATAAATGGCAATAATGTTCTGGCCTAAACACATGTCTGAAGAAGAGAGAGCTGGACCTGTCATACTGCTTGTCACCACACTGAAAGGCCAAAGTAGAAATACAGTGATGCTTTGCTTGCTGTCAGATCTTGGTGAAATTTCAGTTACTGAAGCGTTTGAAGTGAGTAACTTGATCAGTAAATGAAGTTTGTTGTCTTCTGTAGACTACAGTGTGGTTCATTTTATAACAGGTGACGTGTTAACAGGGTTTTCATTCTTTCGGCTAAAAAAATGACCGGTTGCTAAAGAACTGTCAACCACTCACCACTAATAGAGAGTTCCAAATTCTTTTGGCTTAAAATTCTGCAGATTTCAAAGAGTTTTTCTAGGAGCTATTCAGCATAGCAATGAGACTTACCTGTGTTTCTTTGCATGTGGTAGTAATCCAGGTGTGGTCTACTCTAGCTGTTGGCTTGTGACAGAGTAAAAGCTCAAAAAATATTCTTTGGAAAAACAGCGAAAGTTCAAATTTCATGCTGGAAATTTAAGTACACAGTAATTTACTTGTTCATTCTTACTTTGATTCTTGCAATAGTTAATCAATTAATGATAGTGAGGATGGGACTTTGATATTATTTTGTTAGTGACTTTTTTTTGACATTTTAAAAAATTGTTGTTCAAGTACAATTGTCTCCATTTCCCCCCAGAACTCCCCCCACCCCAGCCATCCCCACCTCCCACCCTTGATCTTACCCCACTTTGGTTTTGTCCATGTGTCCTTTATAGTTGTTCCTGAAAACACTTACTCCTTTCCCCCCCTATTATCCACACCCCCCACCTGCCCTCTGGTTACTGTCAGTTTGTTCTTAATTTCTATGTCTCTGGTTATATTTTGCTTGCTTGTTCATTTTGTTATTTAGATTCCACTTAAAGGTGAGATCATATGGTATTTGTCTTTCACTGCCTGACTTGTTTCACTTAGCATAATGCTCTCCAGTTCCATCCACGCTGTTGCAAAGCATAGGAGCTCCTTCTTTCTCTCTGCTGTGTAGAATTCCATTGTGTAAATGTACCAAGTTTTTTGATCCACTCATTTACTGGTGGGCACTTTGGTTGCTTCCAGCACTTCCATTGTGTAATGATATACATTTTAGAATTTCACCTACTCAATGGTTATGAAACTCCATTGTAAAATTTAAATGTGTCTAGTACCACAATGCTATAATTGATTTTTTAAAAGTCTCAAGAAAATTATGTATCTTGTTCAATTGAAATATGTGTTTGCTATAGATAGTAAGTTGATTTTTAAATTCATTGGCTTATCCAGTTAGGTCATGATTAGTACTAGTGAATCTTCTAACTCATGTGGGTTCCTTATAGTTAAGTGACCACATGTCCTTGTTTGCATGGGATAGTGTTGTCTCTATGAAATTAAATTAATACTGCTTTCTTTTGCTCATAGAAAAGTATTTTGGTTTGGAGTGATATATTATGATATTATCGCCCTACTTAGTCCCAGCCGTCCCAGTGTTATTGGCTTAGTTTCAGCATGGAATGGTAAAGCACTGTCTCTTACTGCTTTACAAGTGCCTTCTGTGTATTTTTCACAACTTTTATGTACTGAGGACCCTAGGGGCATTTTACTTTGCTTCTAGCTAGTAATGGAATGCCAGTGGAAACCTCTAGCTAAAGAATGAATTTATAAGAGAACTTTAGAAATGATAAAAATGTACATAATCAAAACATGTTTTACTACAGGAGGGCAAGAATCTCGACTCTTTTATTCGCCATTGAATACTTAGCACTTTGCACAATTTTTGAGTGTGGTAGAGATTTAGTAGTGCTGGTTGAAGGAATAAGCAATTTAAAAATGTACCCATTTGTTTTTCATTTAAGAAAATTGAGATTTCTTCACACACACAATTTTTTTCCTAAAGCTGTGAAGACACTCCATGACCACTGTTGGAATCATTGTTTATTAAAGTATTTCTCAGACATTGTTTGAATAAGGATCAGTTGACATTTGGCCAAAAAATCAAACTCTCAGATCCTGCCCCTGGGAGTCTGGTTCAGTAAGTCTCAAATGGCCCCAGGGCACAATGGGCATCTCATGTAGGATTCTGTCCAGCTCCACATCTGAAATGTTTGTTTCACTTTGTTTTCAAAAGGACATTTGCTTGACTTCCTACTGGGCTGTCCATCTTTCTGCAAAGTCACTAGTTATGGAGAGAATCTTAGACAGAAAAGACAACTGGGTTCCACACTATACAACTGATTTTATCACTTCCCCGGAAGCCAAATTTGCTCCATCTTAAATCGACAAAGTTGAACTCCAAGATCTTTCACACTTCCTGCAACTCTATTATCAGGTAATTCTTATCTTTGAAATCCGATAGATACCAGGTCAAATAAAAAGTGCTACATGGGACACTTTTAACAAAAAAGCATAAATAGCTTGTCTTTGTTGCTTCATTTGCCAGTAAATTATCTATGGATTAATCACTACTGAAAAGATAGCTTTCTGCACCAATTTTATTTGGGATTCTCTGGATACCTGTGTTGGAAGCTGACTGATAACTTTTCATTGGAGGTAGAAAGTCATTTCTTAAATCTCACCAATTGTCTTTTAGATCCCGTTAAAGCTATTCCTATAGATAATAAAATAAAGCTCTTTGTTTTTGAGTAAAATACACAAAAGTTAGAAGAGCTTCACCTACCCATGTGTCCTGTTACTAAATTCTAAGCAGGATCATAAGTAATCTGCAAACCACGCCAAACAAATCCCACAAGAGGGAGGAGAATAGACCCCGGTGAATACATTCACAGAGATTTGTTCATCAGATTAACTACCTATATTTGGAGCTTGAGGAAGTAAGCCAGGTTAGATCAATTTTTTTTCTAGAAGCAGAGAGAGAATAACTTGAAAAAGTTTTAGAGCTGGGGAGGAATCCAAGAAGTCAAGACTTGATGAACAGTGAGTCATGTGTGTCTAAAAGTCACTTCCAGTAAGAGGGGAAAGCTGGTCACGTCTGGTTAGTAAAGGAGGAACAGCAAATTGGCTTATTTCAGAATATGTCTTGGGCTATTGGTGAAGTTGGAAGGGAGGATTCTGTGAAATGATGTGATAGGAGGGAGAGGGAAGAGTCGTTCGCTTGCAGTTTCTTTCTGCTAGTCAGGCTGCCTGTTGGGGTAGTCCAGAGAGCGAGAACATACTCTCAGAGGTGAGATTGATTTTCTTGTATTCTTATGTAATTGCTTAACACCCCACTTCTTCCTTAAGGTGGATCCCATATAAAGAGTAATTATTTATTATTTTGTGTAATCCACACACCAATGTCTCATAGTAGACTTAATATTAATCAACACAATTATTTCTCAATGTTGCAGCTATAAAGAGCAATGAACAGGCTGAAAAATGTTTCTGGAGTTGAATTGGTGACACTGGCTGCTGGAAAATGGACAGAAAACGGGGGAAATACGTAGTGAACATTGAGCACTCCGAAAACCAGCCGGTGAGTGTTGGTGGCACCACTGTGGCGTGCTCTCATAGCTTGGAGTCCTGTTTTCAATATTTATAGCACTCTAGGATTTTATATTACAACACGGTCTTTCCCAAAAAGAATCCTTAATCAAAGTTTTATATGGAAACCAATTTTCAGCTATTATTACTTATTAATTAGGATATTTGTATTTTATGCAATGTATGTATGATTGGGACATCTGTTTTAACACTCACTAATCTAGGATATTAGCAATTTGGGGGTAACAATTTAATAGTCTGTTGAAATAATTCTTCACAGCTATCATAATTCAAATGTAAGCCAACACTCTGCATTTGATTGCATTAACAAATTATGTTTTTAAAATATGGTGTATAGATTTTTGTGCTAACTGCCTAGTTTTTTAGTGTAATAGATTTTTAGAACTCAAATATTTCTACATATTTTGAAAGTTAGAAGATAATCTTGTAGTGAAGATTAGTCCTAGGAATCATATTATCTAGCAAATCTTTTAGACTGGTCTCTACTTAACTACTTAGGAATTTATTTTCTTGGTAAAGAATTGTATTAAGGTGAAGTATTAGAGTTCAGTGACATACAGTATTATTTGACTATTGCTTATGTTTGTAAAAGAAAAAAACTAGTACTGTGTATTTTGGGATTGCTTTTTATGTAGCTGATTAGAGCCCTTGATAATAGAAGTTGAAATAGAAATGTGCTGAATGAAATCAGTATAAGTTTCATTGGACAATTAGATTGTGTAAGGAAAGGTATTTCTGTCCCCTGTGCTAACATGGAATTACAGGACAGGGAAATTGGTCTCTTGATTCTAGGTCAGTTCCTCCTCCTCTGAAAATGTTCTTCACGGTCCCTCCGGCCTGGTGACTCTCACTGTGTATACACAGTGTTAAGACCCTCAGATAGAAAGTTCCCTTTAGTAAAAAATTAGTCATCCTGAAGATTTTCCTAGACAATGCTGAGAGTTTTCAAATAAAGGGCACAGATCTTGATGACTGACAATGTTTCACTTTACATCTGGATATGTGGATGTACACTGAGGGCCATTTGTAATCCATTTTCACCAGTGGATTAAAATAGCAGTTGAAAGTCACATAAAAAAAGTATAATTTAGGAGTTTGTTTTCCCTCTTAGAAAACACAAAATGGTAAATTAATCCCTTTTCAGTTATGAGCAGAGAATTTAAAATTATATTCCATGAACATAGCCGATGCATATTAGATGCATATAACAGAGATCATTGGCTTTTTCCAAGAGCTAATTAACTGTAATTCATAGATCTCCAACTGCTCAAAATTTTAACTTTGAGGGATTCACTTGTATTAAGATAGAGGGAAAACTAAAGCAGTGAGCATTATTCTGCCCCCAGAACCTCGCTTCAACTCTGTGGATCTTAGTTTTCTCATTTTGAATGTGACCCAAGGAAGTTGTTCTCGATAACCTTAAGGTCTCTAGAATATTTACTGCAAGATGCTTTTTCTTACATAGTCTCCTTATGCCAGCTTGACACATAATGATATTTAACAGATTGCATTAAACATTATGAGGATAAATGATAATGTTTATTCCTGGATTTTAACATCAATAATTGTATAAAATAATTAACTGTACCTTATGATGACTATCTAGATTTCCTTGTTTTAAGAAGAAATTATTATGAATGTATTCACTTATTCTTTCAGTCAGGTTTCAAATGAAGTTATTTGATCAAATATGTTGTGATGTGTCACAATCTGGTTTATATTTATCAGAATTACATTACTTTAGCCATCGAATATAATAGCTCCCATTTTCCCCATTCTTTTCTATGTACAGCCATTTATATACACAAAAAATCATGAAGATCGCGGTTCAGCATGTCGGTTTCCGGTGTCAACTGATGTGACTGGTGATGCTGATACCAATTTAACTGGTGTCTGCACCAGTGCAGGGACCCTTGGACTCTCAGAATTTCCAAGCAGAGAATTACAGCACTGCCAGGTAGTGTTTGGGACAGCTCCATTTCTCTGGGTTATGATGTAGTACACATGGAAATACTCCTGATGTGATATTTTGGGTAGAAACCATTCAATCCATTAAAGATAACATTGTCCTTTGCAAATCTGCAGCATTCTTTAAACATGTCAGGTCACTGAGAGGGAATGCAAGAGACATAGATTGAAGGGACTCTTCATTTAAAGAGTTAATAATTGTGATGGACAGGCAAAAACATATGTAATTTAGAGAAAATATGTAAGGGTCAAAGAAAATAAAGTTTTGGGCTCCCTTCTTTTTTTTTTTTTTTTTTTTTGAGGGCTGAGTAGGGGATGACAGCAAATGCATTGGCAGTGAATGACATTGTCACCCTTGCTCAGGTGGGAGAGAAAGCCATGTGTTAAGGCCTTGGGGCCCTAGTTGTGGGTGGTCTGCCTTACTCTCCTTCCCTTTCTGCCTCTGAGCCAGCCGCAGGCCTTCTGTTAGCCCTCCTGGTTCTGACCTGTGTGTTTGCAGCTTGCCTTAGGAACCATTTGGCACTCTCATTTTGGTGTCCGGAAGCAGATTTCCTGTATTCATGACCCTTTTTCTGGTTGTTCTGTTCTCTTTACCTTAAGGTCTGATCTCTGAGTCTCCCCCCAACCCTACCACCCTAAGATGAAAACGTGACTCTGATTGATGGTGATGCTTTGCAGTTTAGCTTAATGCTCCTAGCTATGACTCCGCCCCTCCTCTGGTTAATCTTACTGTGGAGACAATTTGGAGAGATTCTGATAAAATGGAAGAGGATGAACTCTATGTCAAGAGACGTTGTGGAAGAATGCTTTTGGTAGATAGGAGTTATTTAGAGAACATGTCTCTGATGACCTCAAACAAACTGGACCCATCAGAGAACTGAACATTGTTTTAGATGCCTTTACTTAGATGAAAAAATGTGTGGTCTGGGAAGTTTAGGATGTTTTAAGAATTACACATCCAGTTAGCGGCAGTATAGCGCTGGATCACAGGTCTCAGGTCAGGTTCACATGAGTTCCTATTAATCTTGCTCCTCTTTTTAAAGATTCAAACCAAAAATGAGGGTAATTTCCTCCCTTTTATGAGATGTGAGTATGGTCCTTCCTCTCCTCCCCCTTTGACTTCCTTTCTAAGATTGGATGCCATGGGGCAGGAGGTGCCATCTGTCTTTGGGCTCTCTTGGTTGGTGCCCTGAGTCCCCTTGGCCTTCATACCCAGTGCCCTTGGACTGCTTCTGACCACCTAGTGGGTGCACCTCTCAACACCCAAACTGAGTTTACTATCTGGAACCTTGCTCCAAATTTTGCAACATTTAAGAAATGCTCTGTGTGCTCCAAAGACCTCTGCTTTGTGTTTGCTTCCTTTAGTGTTCTGTTTTCAGTTATAAAACAAGGGATAATAATGAACTAATTAGTGAACTCAATTTTTTAATACTAAGTAAGTATAGGGAAACGTTACCGCTATTTTTTTTTTACTATTTATAGCAACCCTATGTAATAGGTGATATTATCCACATGAAGGAATCATGGCGTTACAAGATAATGAAAATTTCCAATTATCATCATCCATCTCGTGGAAGGTGGAGTTAAGATTTAAACCTGAATCCATTAGGTTCCATGCCTGTGCTCCTAATTATTGCAATGAACTGCCTTCTGCGGGAATTTAATTATGGAGGACATTTCTGATTTTAGTTTTCTGAGATATAATTATCCCCCCTTTTGATATAAGGCAAGTTGAGAATTAGACAAGCTAAGCAATTTGCTCAAAACGTTAATGGTATGGGATTTAAATTTAAGACTCTCTGGAGACTTAGATGTTTTACATTATGCAGTGTTTCCGCTACAATGTCAAATTATATATATATATGTAAATATATCAATTAAATATAAATCACATATATTTGTATAGTACTTGTCATATATGTAGTATTTTAGAATTTAAAAAGTAATTTTACTGACATTAATCCTTACTCTAATCCTGTCGCGTACATCTTTATGGATGAAAGAATAGGATCCAAGAGGTGAGTACGTTACCCAGTGGAAGTAGCTGATGTCATAGAAGTGAGATTTCAACAAATATTTTCAGACTCTGAATTTCATCTTGCTAAATACTAACCTGTATGGAAAGTTAGCTAGAAAATTTGATAAGCCACTTAAAATGGAAGGCTCCAAAGCAGCTAAATTTCTGATAGTTGACAAGTCAGAAGGGGAGGAAAATTTAATCAGATGATCTTTTGGGTCACTCAGATACCTGTGTGTGACAGTCACCCACACATGTATAGATACTTCTTTTGATGGTGAGGGGGACAAAAAATTTCTAAGAAGAAATCTGTTACTTTTTTTTTTTTTTTAGTTTGAGATACAGGTATATGAAAAGAAAGCATAAGAGGTCAGTGAAATTTCTTTGTTCCTATAATAAAGACAAACAGGACCAAGTCTTTCCTAAGTGCAGTCTTAAATTTGAGTCAGCTTTTATTATTAGATACTATTAAAAGTGTTCTTTGTGTATATTGTCTTTCAACGAGGTTATGTGTGTGTGTCTGTGTGTATGGATTACCAATGGCACTGATTTTTTGGAAATTTTTAGCTTATCTGCAGTAATTTTGTATAAATCCTTTCCAGGTGACACGAAATTTCTTTAGTGACTGGTCTCTCTGGAAAATCTTCCTGGCTTGTCTCTTAGCCTGTGCACTAACAACAGCAATGGGAGTACTCATAATGTGCTTGGTGTATAACGGGAAAAATAACAATGCCTCCATTGTTATCCAGTTTCCCTCAAACCATGGGACAACCTCTTCCGCAACTGAAACTACTTCTGAGCCCACAGTTCCCACTACCGTGACAGATTTTACCACACCGTCCACTTCAACTACCATCACTACAGCCACCAGTTACACTTCAACAGAACCTACCAGTGGAGCAACCAGTGCTCGAACAGAAACTACGATAGCAGAGGGCACCCCTTTATCTGAAACAAGTACTGCAGTGACTGCAGGCACTGCAACTGAGGCTACAACCGCAGCAGCCAGCAAGACTGCTCCTGCTGAAACTACATCCACAGCAGCAGCCACAACTTCAACTGTAGAAACTGCCACAGCAGCTTCCAGCAGCACCAGTGAAGTGACAACAGCACCCACCAGTGCCACTTCTACTGAACCAACCGCCACAGCAGCTTCCAGCACCACCAGTGAAGTGACAACAGCACCCACCAGTGCCACTTCTACTGAACCAACCACCACAGCAGCAGCCATCACTTCAACTGAGCCAAAAATCACTATAGCAGCCACCGTATCAACTGAAATGACTACCATAACAACTGCTAGCACTACAACTGAGGCTACAACCACAGTGGGCACCACAACTATTCCTATTGAACCTATAACTAACAACGAAGCCATCAAATCAACAGAACCAGTTGAAGCTACAACCACAATGGCCATCGCTACCTCTTCTACCAAACCTACAACCACAGTTGCAGCCACCACTTCAACTGACTCTACAACCACCACAGGAGACATCACTACAACTGTACCAAACACAATGACTGCCAGCACTACCACTGAGGCTCCAACCACAACAGGCACCACTACCACTTCTGCTGAACCTGCACCCACTATAGCAGCCACAATTACAACTGAAGCTATAACCACAACAGCAGCCACACCTTCACCTAAACCAAATACAACAATGACTGCAAACACTCCAACTGAGGCTAAAACCACAATGACCAGCACTACTGCTTCTACAGAACCTACAAACCCAACAGCTGCTACCACTTCCACTGAACCAACAACCACAACAGTAGCCACTGCTTTAACTGAACCAAATAGTGCAACCACTGCCAGCACTACCACTCAAGCTACCACTACAACAGTCACCACTACCATTGGTACTAAATCTGCAACCAGTACAGTAGCAGACATCACTTCTGCTGAACCTACTACCACCGTATCAAAAGCTACCTCAACAGAAACACCTACCACAACTGCTAGAACTACCACTGAAGCTACAACCACAACAGCCACCATTACAGATTCTACTGAACCTGTAGCTACCACAGCAGCTACCACATCAAGTGAACCAACGACCACAACAACTTCTAGCACTATCACTGAGCCTACAACCACAGTTACTGCTAACTCTTCTAACAAACCCACAACAACCATAGCAGCCATCACTTCAAGTGAACGAGCTACCACAACAGCTGCCAGTACTACAACTCAGGCTACCTCCACAATAGCCACCACCACTGCTTCTAGCAAACCTACAGCAGAAACCACTTCAGTTGAACCCTCAACCACAACAGCAGCTACCACTTCAACAGAACCACCTGCCACAATGAGTGCCAGCACTACCACTGAGGCTATCCCTACAACAGCCACAGCTATGACTTCTAGTGAACCTACAGCAACCACGGTAGCCACCACTCCAGGTGAACCGACTACCACGTCAACTTCCAGCACTACCATTAAAGCTATAACCACAATGATAACTACTGCTTCTGCTGAGTCTACAATCACCACAGTAACAGACACCACTTCAATTGAACCAGCTACCACCGTATCAGCCCCCACTTCAACAGAAACACCTACGACAACTGCCAGCACTACCACTGAAGCTACAACCTCCACAGGCACCACTGTGAATTCCACTGGACCTGCCATCACCACAACAGCCACCACTTCAACTGAACCAAGTACCGCAACAGTAGCCACCACTACAATAGAGCCAATTACCACTATTGTCAGCATTACCACTGAGGATACAACAACAGCCATCACTACGGCTTCTACTGGATCTACAACCACCACAGTAGCAGATGCCACTCCAGTTAAACCTACAGTCACCATATTAGCCACAAGTTCAACAGAACTACCTACAAATGCCAGCACAACCACTGAGGTTACAACCACCACAGCCAGCACTAACACCTCTATTGATGGGGCATCCACCACAGCTGTCACCACTTCAACTGAACCTACAACCATCACAGGAGCCATCACATCAATTGATCTGATGATCACAACAGTAGCCACTACTGTAACAGAACCAGCTACCACAACTGATGGCACTACCACTGATGTTATAACCACAGTGGACACTAGTACGATATCTACTGAACCAGGAAGCAACACAGCAGCCACCACATCAAGTGAACCCACTGCCAAAACACCTGCCAGCACTACCACTGAAGCTACAACCACAATAGCCACCAGTACAACTTCTAGTGAACCTGCAACCATGACAAAAGCCATCACTTCAAGGAAACCCATGGCTACAACACTTACCAGCACTACAACTGAGGCCACAATCTTGATGGACAACACTATGGCTGCTACTGAACCTATAATCACTTCAACAACAGATACCATGTCAACTGAAGCTACAACGAGCACAACAGCCTCCACTTCAACTGAAACGACTACCACTGATGATGCCAGCACTGCCACTGAGGCTACAACCACAATAGCCACCACTATGACTTCTACTGAACCTGCAACCACCATGACCACCAACAGTTCAAGTGAATCCACTGCTACAATGAGTTCCAGCACTACCACTGAGGCTACAACCACAATAGCCACCACAACTTCTACTGAACCTGCAAACAGCCCAGCAGCCACCACATCAAGTGAACCCACTCCCAGAACCACTGCCAGCACTACAACTGAGGCTACAACTTTGTTGGACAACACTATAGCTGCTACTGAACCTGTAATCACTTCAACAACAGATACCATGTCAACTGAAGCTACAACGAGCACAACAGCCTTCACTTCAATGGAAACGATGACCAGTGCTGCCAGTACTACCACTGGGGCTATGACCACAACAGCCACCACTATGACTTCTACTGAACCTGCAGCCACCATGACCACCAACGGTTCAAGTGAACCCACTGCTACAATGAGTTCCAGCACTACCACTGAGGCTATGACTACGCTGGACATCACTACTGCTTCTACTGAACCTGTAACCACTACAGGAATAGATGCCTCTTCAGCTGTAGCTACAACCACCACTACAAGTGCAAATACCTTTCTATTGCACTTATAGTGTGCAAAGAGTACAGTGTGTATAGAGTACAAAGTGTTTATTAACTGATTCTACGATCACAATAACTTTTACTGATACTCTTATGAGATTACAATACTAGTTCACCTTTTTCTTATCTACTATCAATAACCCCTGTCACTTCAGTTTTAGGTATAACTAAAATTCATTCAACAATTCCAACTCATATTTGAAGAATTTGTATTTCAAATGAACCTGTTTATTAGCATCTGTTAGCCTCTGTTTAACAGAATCTCTGGACACTGATATTTTTTCTTCAACTGAATGTACATAACTCACAGTAGGTATTCAAATGTCGTGGCTGAATTAGTGAATGGATCTAGTCTGTCTTCTGACTCAGCTAAAACATCATCTTCCACCTCCACTGCCACCTCCTCAAGTAAAAGTAAAATCCACACAGATGCTACCAGCTCAACTGATTTGACAATCACAGTGACATAATGACTTCAGCTGAATTTATAATCTCCAAACCAGTATTACCTGTTCATAGAAAATAATCATCACCTTCTAAGTAATCTAACATAATACAGTTAGCAATTGTATTTCCCCTTCAAATTAGTGCATAGCCACAACATTACTTTAAGAAAATATGCCAGCGCCATGACTTCAGATATTTCACAGCAGGGAACACCTCACTGACCGATCATACAGTCATGTACCGTTCTCATGCATCGTCATTTCTGCCATGCTTACTACTACAACAGGCATAACGTCACTGAGCCCTTCCGCACCTCATCCCCTGAATCTGTAAGTGCTGTGACTTCTGATGACATGTTGTTCAAGGCCGTTTATTCCATATTCATCTGAACCAAACGCTGCCTCTGTTAATGGCAAGTTCAGTGAGTCATATCATCACTCCCACTTGACATAAATGGCAAGTTCATAATGACCCCTTCCACTGCGATGATAGTTAGGATGCCTGCACATCAAATCCTGACACCCACCATCATCACTCCCACACCAGAACCTTTGTGTACTATTGGTAACTTCAGCCAACAACTGCCCTCGTGTAACTCTAACCACTCCCAAAGTAGCCACTCTAAAATGAGACTTGCGTAACGACCAGTTCAACTGTCATCATAACAATAATGAATTTTACCCCTAAGATAGCATTTAGATTTTACAGTAACATTAATTTGACCTGACCATTTAACGTGAAGATTTTGAGGTTTTAAATAATACAGTTTTCATGCAAAGTAAATTCAATCTATTTATTTATGTTGGAAACTTGTTATGTTTCAATAAAATGTTACCAAATATGAATATAGTCATTTATCATTCCAAAGTTTTAGTATTTAATACACAAATTCAATATGTATAGGGAATGGATATTCTGTATGGTGAGAATGTGTTAAATACATTTATGTATTACCACACTTAAGATTGTGTAAAATTAGTTTTATTCCATTTCCTCTTTAAATTACTTTGATTTTAAATATTTATAAATGTGTTATTTTCAATGTAATAAATTTGTTTTCTATTTATTGTAGTAATCTTATAAGCCTGCTCAATTAAATATGTTTAGTAAATATTTACTTGTTCCTGCTATCTGCTGAAATCCCAGAGAATATTCAGAACAAGAAAATAGCAATGCAGAGAGTAATACACTCACCGATTTGAGATCCGTTGTTTAGAACTCTTGGGCCTTCACAGGTGTATGTTTGTGTTATGGTACTTACATGCCACTGCAGTTCCCCCGAGTCAGAGTTATCGAGGATGGGCCGTAAGTCTGTACTTTTCAAAGAGTGTGCGGGCAGGACTGATAACCACTAGTTGAAGCAGTAAACTATGCCCAGAAGGGCATTGTCATTTGTTCCATCTTTTGGATGGTATTAATGAGGTTGGTAGAAATTAGGAAATACATTTGTTAAGCCGTAATAAGAGTCAGTTTCCTTATGTTGCTATTCATTGTACCTGTAAACAAAGCGTGGCTGGATGGTGTGTAGACAATGAGCAGGAGGTCGGGAGCTGGCAGAAAGTGCCCTTGGACCCAAAGGAAAAGTGGGTATTCAGTGATTTAAAACATGTTTTCATAGTCACTATCTAATTGGAAATCATTTTTAACTCTTCTTTCAAGTCAGTTCTACAGAAGTACTTTCCTCCTATTTTGCTAGCTTACTTATTGTAATTACATGCAACTAATAAAACTTTACTACAACCCTTTCATTTTAATTCCTTCCTTCATTATTTTTTCGATTAGTAATCTTTGTGTAACTTACTGAACGCATCACTGACTGAACTCTCCTCTGTTAAAGAAGGCACAGCTTTTACTATTTTCAAGTTTTATATCTCTTCCGGGACCTGGCTTCTCTTTAACCAGTGTGTGCACCTGGCAACTAGTAGATAATAAACACTTGTTCAGTAAATGAAAATGGTGACAGTTATAAGAATTTATTACCAAATAAAACTTTTTAGAATTGGAATTATACCATGAAATTATCTTTTAATAGACTTTTTATTTTAACCTATTCTAATTAGTATTTTTCTAAAAATTTTTCAGGTGAGTACAACATATGACAGAAAGTGCACCAGTCATAAGCTAGAGCTCAGTGAGTTATGACCAAGCGTACACACTGAGACCCAGATAAACACAAGTGCAACATTACCAGCACTTCAGAACTCCCTGTGCCCACCATGCCCGATCACCACCTCCTTTTTCCTGCCCCCCAAGGGAACACTGTCCTGGCTTGTGACACCACGGACTGCTCTGTCTATTTTGAACACAGGAGAAATGGAAAGGCACTCTTGTTTGTCAGACATCTTTAGCTCAGACTTTTATTTTTGATATTTTTATGTATGTTTGCTTCTACTTATGGCTGCTTCACTGTCATTGTACTGTACCAATTCAGTACGTTACCACGCCATGATTTATTTGTCCATTATTTTGTTGGTAGACATTCAGGTTACCGTATTTTGCCGTGTAGAAGGCACATCCTTATTTTTCCCTCAAAAATTTGGGCAAAAAATGGTAAAATATGGTATTTCTGCTTTTGGATCTTACTAAAATTATTGCTCTGTGCAACATTGCTGTATGTATCTTTTGGTGTGCTTCTCACAGTTCAGGCTTTTACTAGAAAATATAGCTGAATCATAGAGTAAGAAAATGTTCAGTGTTAGGAGACACTTCCAGTTTTTCAAAAGGACTGAAAACTACCCTCTCACCGGCATCATACGAGAGTTCTGGTTACGGCACATTCTTGCCAACGTGATTTAGGCGGCCTTTTTCACGGGTCTTCCTGGTGGAAGAGCAGTAGTGTATGTTCAGGTGTTCACGCCATCGAGGAGGCTGAAGTGACATTTTATAACAACAGATGGCGCTATGGTGGTAGTCCTTTTTTCAACCTGGCCCATTAAGAATAATTGTTGGAAGGCAGCTATGCTCGCCACTATACCACCAATGCTGCACGGTGTGTGGATGGCCTGAGGGAGTGGGAGGGTCGGGCTGGAGGGGAGCAGAGGGGGAAAAACTGGGACAATTATAATAGCATAAACAATACAATATAATTTTAATTAAAAATACTAGAAAATAAAGATGAGTTATTTGAAAAAGTAATTATTGAACTTAGGTAGTCAAATGACTAACTTTTGTCTTTTAAAAAGTGGAGTTTTAAGAACATTAAATATTGAGGAACATACTGTGGTGGCCAAACAACTAAGACACTGTTGGGGAGAATTGGATTTATCAGATTTACCAGGATTCACATACTTTTTTTTTTGCCAGAAGTGACCAGAACAGGGGAACTTAGGTGTCCTGTTTTCTGGTTACATGCACTTTTCTGCACAAAGCTGCTCTTTTACAGTTTCTTTAAAAGGAAGGACTACAGACTTCTCTCAGATATACGTAAGCCTTTTTGACACTTCCTTTTCTTGTGGCTCCATTATAGTGCCTTCAGTCAAGGTAAAGAAGGTATTTTTTTCTAGGGCTAACTTGAACTTTGTGGTCCTCATTGCTCTGGCCTTGGCGACCCATGCCTTCATTCTTCTGCTGCTGCTTTGGGGCGGCCACCCTTTGCACAAAACCCAACAAATACCAAGACCTATATTTTGTACTATCTAAGATCTACTCTAGTCTGTCTAGAAGGCATGAGTGTTGTATCAAGGAAACCCATTTCTTGAGGGTTTTGGTCTCATCCTAGTAACAAAGAAATAGTCACATTGGACACTTGAAAATTTACATGTCTGACATGAAGCCAGGCACTTTACAAACATTGTCTTTTGTCTTTCTTATTAGGTAGGTATCATTATCATTATGAAGAAACAGGCTGACAAAAATAAAGTTGACCAGTGCTACACAGCTAGTAAGTGGCAGAGCTAAAATTCAACCCCCGAATCTTCTGGACTCCCAAGCTCTTGATTTGAATGAATCTCTACACTACCCTGCATCCAGAATAAAAATACTTTTGAGAATCAGTGAGATAAATATTTTAACCCTGTATTTCAAGATAAAAATCCATTCAATGATGGTGATCATACATTTATAACAATTCTGATCAGTCCGGGTGCTTGGCTTTTCCCAACAGTGTGGCTGCTCGAGGGCAGGTTGAGAGAAAGCACATAGCATTTGTTTGCCAGCTGGAAGAAACAAGAAGAGGAAATTGTAAGAGGTTTGGGGGAATTAGTAAGTGGTATTGAAATAATGGAGCGTAGAACAAAAGGTGGATAAGTAGGGATATGAGTGAAGCAAGGGCTGCTGGCCTGAAGATTTTAATAAAATTAAAGAAAGGTTGTTATGCAAATGGACAAACTAGATGGAAGGGGAGGAGGTGATGGTTGGAGCACAGGGTTCCTTTTTTTAAAAATTTATTGTTGTCCAATTACAGTTGTCTGCATTCCCGCCCCCGCCCCCCACTCCCCCCACCCAGCCCAGGGTTCTGGAGGAAGTGAGTGTGGAAGTGGAGCAGTTGGGACAATGACAGTGTCTCTAGGAGGAGCAGGCGTGTGACAGAATTTACCTTTAAAACGCTATTCTGTCTACATGATAAGGTGAAGAAACCCCTACCTGTCACTGCAAAATAGAAAAAGAGAATATGAGTTATTGACATATTTTGATTTCTTCTAAAGTTAGAGAAAGCATGCAATTATTTCCACTGGGATAAAAACTTGGATTTTAGCCTAAATTTCTTCAGAGACTGTAGGGATTGAAATGCTCTTAATGTACTAAGTTGTAAATAACACAAACGAGATGATAAATCACAACTATTTTGTTTTTTTTTTACTGATATTTTCACTGATGCTCTTAGGTGAAAGGAAATTGCTGCAGTTACTGGTCTCTGTGGAACATCTGTTTTGCTTGTCTCTTTGCCTGTATAACAACGGCAACTGGAGTACTCCTAATATGCCTGGTGAATAATAGAGGAAATGACAACTCTCCTATTGTCATCAACATATTCACAGACAATGGGGACCCTATAGTTACCTTTCATGGAAAAGTCTCTGCTCCTTCTCAACCTGCAGTGGCCACCTCATCAACTGAACCTACAACTACAGCCACTTCAACAGACTCTACAACCATTTCAACATCCACTGAACCCTCAGCCACAGTAGCCACAACCTTCACTCTGATTGAACCTATAACCTCCACACATTCAACTGAACTTAGAACCACCTCAGCCATCGCTCCTACTTCAAGTAAAACCACACGTGCCCCCAACAGAGTCTACAATGGTTACAATTTTAACATCAACTGTTAGTGAACCTTAATCTTAGCTGACAACCAAAGCATCACCACTGCCACCATCTCTTTTAATGTACAATGACATTTGCTTCTGTGGAATCTACAACCACTACCACTTCCGCTCAGCCTACAACCACTGTAATGTCCACTTGCCCCACAATAGCAATGGTCATCAGTCTCCTTCAACAATCTAAAACCTGCACCTCTTTGTCTGAACCTGCAATTACAAATGCCATGCTCATTATACCTAATAGGCTATCAGTTATCAAGATGTTCTCTTTTATGGCAAGTTAGCCTTCAGTTATCACTGCAGACTAACCTACAGCTATCCTCCCCCACTAGCTCTTCTCCAGAACTGTGGCTAACTCTTTACAGTAGCTGAATCTGTATCTACGGCTATTGCTATATTATACCTACCACAGCTACCATGATGCCACTGGAAGAGCAATAATTTAGAAAGGGAGTAATGGAATAATTACTTAAATCTTCACTAAATCAACACTGAGGACTCTAAATGTATTGAAATCAATTAAAGACATATCTTAATTCCCAGCTATGTGCCAGAGACAGAAGTCACAGAAGAAAATAGCAATGCAAACTAAGCAGTAAATTAATTAATTTAGACTCTTAATTTTTGATTTCTTAATAATTCCAGCAGATTTAAATTACAATTGATAATACTCCTGACTTACTAAATCAGGATCTTTAAATTGGAACTAATAATCTATAATTTAAAACACCTCACAGATGTTTGTAATGTCTGGGCAGACTTGAGACTCACTGGTTAAAGGTCATAGCCTAAGAATAACATTAGCTCTAGTGATATAAGTTCTTATTAAAAATATTAGAAATCAGAATCATGTTTTAGCTATGCAAGAAAAAGAATTACAGACCAAGTATGTACAAAATAAACCTACTTAGATTATATATATTATCAAGATGGGAATGCTTCATTTACCAAATAACAAAAAGTATTTTTTAATTAATTAATTTTTTTATTGTTGTTCAAGTACAGTTGTCTCCATTTCCCCCTGACTACGCCACCCCCTGCCCCACCCACCTCCATCTCCCATCCTAGAACCTACCCCTTTTGGCTTTATCTATGTGTCCTTTATACATGTTTTCTGATGGCCCTTCCCCTCTTTTCCCCCATTATCCCTCTTCCTCCTCCCCTCTGGTTACTGTCAGTTTTTTCTTTATTTCTGTGTCTCTGGTTATATTTTGCTTGCTTGTTTGTTTTGTTGATCAGGTTCCACTTAAAGATGAGATCATATGGTATTTGCCTTTCACTGCCTGGCTTATTTCACTTAGCAAAATGCTCTCTAGTTCCATCCACGCTGTTGTAAAGGGTAGGAGCTCCCTCTTTCTTTCTGCTGTGTAGTATTCCATTGTGTAAATGTACCATAGTTTTTTTATCCACTGATTTACTGATGGGCACTTAGGTTGCTTCCAGCACTTGGCTATTTTAAATTGTGCTGTTATGAACATTGGGGTGCATAGGTTCTTTTGAAATGGTGTTTCAGGATTCTTAGTAAAACTTTAAAATGAAAGCTTCTGAACAAATTTTAAATCATTTAAAATCCCTTAATGTTGGACCTAAATACTCATTGTTAAATTTCACTAGTCGCCTTATTTTAATTATATGTAATGACATTTTAGTAAATACATTTTATTTACATTAATTTACATTTCTAATAATGCGCATTGGCCTTCACTTCCCTCCTTGCTGTTTTGGTTAAGAATATTTTATGAGATATTTAATATATCAGTGATTAGACCATTACATTTCTGATTTAGAGTTACCATTTTCTGATTCTTTCACAGATCTGCTAATCATCAGAATGATAAACGGTCTGAAGTTTACCCATACTTATAAATAAACACATGTATGGCTTATTTTATAAAGAATGATAAGATTTCCTCAGCCTGTAACAAAATTGGCCCTTAAAAAATATGCATTGAATAAATGAATAAATGGTAGCCGACTTGTATTATGGAAGATCCATGAGAATAGACCCTCTGTATCACCTATTATTGGAACCACCTGGCATAGAGTGGACCCCAATAAGTATTTATTTCAAATTTCAAATATTGGTGTTTGAAAGATAATTTTTAAGGCATGATGCTATAGTGTCAGTATTAATAAAACATCTTAGCCAATTTTTGTTTAAATTAAATTATTTTAATTCTTTTAATTTTTATAAGATTTATTTCCCACCTTTTAGTAATGTGCTTGATTATTTTCTGAATGCTCACAGTTCCCATAGATGTGAAGTTCCTAAGCTCTCATAGTACTGAGTGAAGGCTTCAGGTCACGGCCGATCGTTGGAACGGGAGGTTTAGTGGTGGCAGAGGGTGGAAACAACACTAAGTCCTTTCCCAGGAGGCAGATCTAGTTCCTGGACTGATCACACTTCTGGAATGTTCTTCTCTCATTCTTTACCTATACCTGCTGAAACTTTATACACCTTACTTGCTTTCTACATTTCCCATTTCTTTGTCACTTTTTTTTCAGATCTCAGCATATGCTACTTTGAAACTTTATGGTATATTTTCTCTTCCTAACAATATTACAAGAAATGGAAAACATTTTTTTGTGGGATCATTACAGATAATATCTAGTTTGATTGCAGCCAGCTTTCAGGAAGCTCTTCTAAAGACAACTGCGTTAGGACAGATAAAGCACCGCTTCCCAGGTAAATGGAACGTAGATATCTAATATTAAAAAACTGTGGCCAAACACTCTCTACTTGACTTTGTTTCAAGACCACACCTGGCGGACTCTGATCTTTTAGCTCCAGTTTTCCTGGCTGCTGCTCCCAACGCTTTTGCTTTAGCTGCCTGGGCATGGTTTTCTGTTTTTCTCATCTGGGTTTATATTTCTGTCTTTATATACAAACTGTCTTTGATATTCTTGAAGTATCCTTTTTTGTTTTGTTTTGTTTTCCCTTTAGATTTGCAATGACTTCCACCCCTTAATCTGGGCCTACACAGTCCAAGTCCTTTCTATGCACTAATCTAGGATGACTTCTCAGCCATTTGACCGAGAAGGGGCAGAATGCCATCAGAACTTGACAATCTAAAGGTTCTGTTTCGATTAGTGCTTTTGTTCCCTCTGTAGGATAAAAGGTGGGGTGGCTTCTAAGCTGAAAATGTAATACTGTTTATTTAGGATTATCATTGCTTGAATCAGAGCAATTTCATTTACGGCAGGACAAAAGATTGCGCAACAGCTGCTGTGACTTTCTCAGAACTAATATTAAAAGCTTCCTTTCAGTAAATTGACGCTGCAAATAATTTCAAGTAAAGACACAAACAATCACTTCCTGGGCCATTTGCAAGGCTGGCTGACATGCAGGTGTTTAGAAACAGCTTGGTGCAGCTAAGAGATTCTTTTCAAAAGGCTCAGATTTTGCCCCAGTAAAACATATAACACTTGTTAGGACTGTTTTGGGATATATGTTCATCAAGTCAACACTGTCTTGGGATTAAGTCATTTTAAGAGGACCAAGAAAGGCCCTTGTAGCTCTGATTTTCCTTTTGAGGAAACCAGATTTTTGAATAATTCACCTGTTTCTGCAATGAATAGCGGTATTGGGCCCGACTCTGAGCTTCTGACCCCTGAAGCTCTATGCCTTTTGGAGAACTGTTCTCCAAGGATTAGAGTTGTCCTCCTCTAGCTGTGATTCCTTGGAATTTCAGGCACAGAGTAGGATGAGGTACACTCTTTTCCCTGAAGAGAAACCAATCATAAAGGCTTAAAGATAATGATGCCATTGGAAAATCACTGAGCTCTCTTCAATTACATGTATAAATGATATTAGCAAAAAGAGTGAAGAAACAGAATAACAACTCAGTAACAAACAACCTTCAACATAAACAATTTAAAATAAAATAACAAATATCTTTGTTTTCCTTGGTTTCACTGGGAATAAAATCCATTCAATTGTGGTGAGCATGAAGTGAAATAGGCAATTTTGTATTTGGTTGATGGCACTATTATTGGATTATGGGATGTTTTTCATTGTACGTTTGAGGGAATGCATGGAGGAAAGAAACTTGGCAACCTGTATTGATAGCTGGAAAATGTACACTTTGTCAGAGTAAGTCTGATTATTGGAATATATGCTAAGGAAATACATGAAATATGGTACAGATAAGATTTTTATAGTTTCAAAATGCAAAATATTGAAAAAATTCTGAAAAGCAGAAGGGCTACGTGGCGAAATATAATCATGATACTTTCAAACATCTTGAAACAAGGTTGTAAAAAAGCAGATTATGAAATAACGCAATTTCAAGGTTAAAAAAAGAAATATACTAAAAGATGACTCAGATAGTGAGTCTCTAAGCAACTTTTTTGGTGGATTATGGCTTATGTATTTTCTAAATCTTCTCCTATTATATTTTTATCATTCAGGAAAAAATGGCATTGAAGAAAATTAGATGGTCTTTGCAGCAAACACAGATCACCTACCTAGCACACTTTCCTTTTCTTTTGAAAATAGTTTCATGCATTCTGTGAAGTGATACCAGCTGGGGCCCGGTGGGCAGAGACCGGTGCCCGGGGTGCAGCAAGAGGGAGAAACAGTCTGAGGAAGCAGCTTGGGCTGCTCCGGTTGTCCCGTGGTGAAGAGAGTGTGGTGGGGTGCAGCAGCTGGCAGACGGCAGCGCTCGCTGAGCTCACGACACCCCTGCTTCGTTGAGAAGCTCTCCAGTAGTGCCTCCTCTTCTTTCCCTGAGGTAGAGGGAGAACTTACCTTATTATTTCGTTCTCATTTCAGCACGCATTTTCTCACACACCTGACACTAGAGTCTGTTTCTGTACGTAATTCCAGTCTCAGTGAACCTTTCCTACCTTGTCATCCCTCCTCTGAGCTCAATGGTACCATGAAGGCCAGGGCGGAATAATATCTGGCAAACACATAGTAAGAGCCCGATAAGCCAATGTTGAGTAACTGACTCAGTTAAATGAATAAAAGGAAAAGGAAACCCATGGACGCCCTTATAACCTTAGACCTGTTCTGATCAGTTTCACCGGGTAGTTTTGTCATCCTGTTACCTCTACCAACTATTTTAATCTTGGAAAGAATGAAAATTTGTGTTGACCAAGCCAAAGGGGGGCAGGATCAAGGGTGGGAGGTGGGGCTGGAGGGGCAGTGGTGGGGGGAAAATGGAGACAACTGTACTTGAACAACAATAAAAAATACAGTTCTTTTTTTTCTAAAAAAGAAAAGAAAATTTCTGTTGAAACCGACTGTATAAAAGGAACACCAAAATTTCCACCCAGTCATTAAAGTGTGTAGAAGTGACATAATTGATGCAACAGAATTTTAATGAGTTCCTAATAAACACTAGGGGGCAACCTGAGAGAGCGAGGACATTTAATAAGCACGTGTTGTGGACGAGGTGCTTTATACCTCAGAAAACTTCCATGACAAGTCAATGAAGTAACTGTTAATGTCCTTATTTCACAGAGGAGAATATGGCAATTCAGAGCATTTTGTTGCCTAAAACACCAGTGTACTAAGGTGTAGGAAGCTGAGAGGAGCATCCCTTTCACCCTAACAAGAAAAAGATGGATAATCCACAAAGTCATGACGTTTTGAACCCATCAGAGAACCCATCATGTGACATCACAGGGCAACCTTCCTACCTGAGATTCCAGTGAAGACAGGTGTCTGCGAGGAAAGGGGGGGCCCGAGTACTGCCCCCTTGTGGCAGACCCTACAGGAAGAGGAGGGTCACACTGCTACAGCAGTTAGGAATTCATGTTGCTAAAGGCCGAGTGTGGGCTAGTGTGGGAACCCAGAAACACTCGAAACCACAGACAGAAGGGGAGTTGGCACCTGTTAACAGGATCTCGATGGATTGACGCTGGATGCTCCTGAGAAAGACAGAGGATGGTGCAGGACATTGGAGAATTGGTCTTGGTGATGCAGGCAGGGAGGAGGGTGAGAACGCCACCTCAGCAAAGGCATCGTGAAGCAGTCTGCTATTCATTGGCAGGGAGGGTTCAATATGGTATAGTTGAAAACAGCATTTGTAAAATATATACCTATTTTACATTTATACAAGCTCAGAGTTCCCAATAAGTTGGTTAAATACGCTAGTGGATATTTTCAGCTATTAGTGTAACCTAGGCCACTCACAAAAGCTATGTATATTAAAATTCCTATCAGCTGTAATTTTAATCTTAGATGTTGATTTGACCCATAATTAAATTTATAAAGTGCACTGATTCTACGCCTTTACTAGTTGTCAAAATTGGCCCCTTATCTCACTCAGCTTCCAGCATGGACTCCCTCTCTGTCCTCTGGCCCTTTCAATTCATTCTCCCTGCCTCAGCCAGAGGAAGCTTTCAAAAATACAAATTCTGTTTTTAACTATATTTTTATTGTTTACACTATTACAGTTGTCCCCATTTCCCCCTTTTGCCCTCCTTAACTCAGCTCTAGCTTCCTGTGCCGCCTTCCCTCAAGCCATCACCAAACCGTGGTCTGAGTCTATGGGGTATGCATGTATGTTCCTTGGCTGACTTTGTGGTTCTCCTAGTAAGTGAATCCTGTAATTTCAAACAGCCTTCAGAATGGCATGTAGTTTCCTACATCAGATCTGCCTCCTCCCCTTTCCAGCCCGTGGCTAATGCATTTCCCGTGATTCCACCAGTGGCTTCGTAGGAGGCTGGCTCTTGCGGGCACTCTCACTGTTCTTTCTCCACCTGGCTCACTTCTTACCCATCCTTTGGAACTTGAGCAGGTATAAAATTCAAAGAATAACTCAGATTTTCCAGACAGGCAAAGAGATAAACACTATGTGCTTGCCTGTCAGAATATATTGATACAGTATACAGGATCTGACTCTCCAAGCCAGCCTCCTCCTAATTACGAAGAGGACCTCCCTGCTCCATCTCTCTCCTCATTTTAGCTAAGCTGGCTTCTCAGTTCATTCTGATCATTTCTTTTTTTCCAACTTGGTTACTTACCTGGGACGTCCCAAAGAAATGACAACTTCTGCCTTAGTGAAAGTTTCAAACTAAACTGAAAGGACAGAAATCATGGAAGATGAACTTGGTTGTCAGGGAACCTCACTCCTCCACAACTCTGTGAATCTGTTAAATGAGGAAAGGGGACTAGGTAATGTTTCAGTTAAGAAATCACGTGACTAACTCCCTAAGTCAAGAATATAGGCTGGAGCATGGTTTTTAAGTAGGAGATGACAGGTTGGAAGCTAAGAGTTTGCTTTCTTTTTTTTCCGCAGGAGATAATCCACACCTCATCCAAGCCACGTTTTGAAGTTAAGCAGGTCTAGAATTTAAAGTGGTTTGGGCGGTTACCAGTAGAGTTTTCTGATAATTAACACAAAGGAGGGTTGGGACTTTTGCTAAAGCAAATGGCCTATGTCTTTTTGGATATTTTAATATGTTGATATAAATAGACTAGAATGTTGATGGAAGAAATTTTACACTGGATGTCGGTCATTGTCTTGCTAAGAAAGTACATACAAAGTGGTTATATGTATGTATTTTCAGATGCTGATGTGGTCATATTATTGTTTTACAGAATGTATGTGTTCTAAACATCTTATCCTAACAGGTGTAGCTATAATATGAAATCGTAATTATTGAACTGAATCCACCCTGGGGTAGATGTATCATAGTTAACTTAGCGTTAATTAAGTCCAGTATTTCCTGAAATCTGGTTTTAACTACAAAAGGCATCAAAGAAAGTGCAAAATATTTTTAGAGCTGGATTGTGAAATCAGTTGCCATGGAACGGAAGGAGAAAACGAGACAAGCCTACAGATGTTGAGCAACTTGAAATCCAGTGAGTGGCAGAAATATTTTTAACTCTTCCATTTGACTTATGCTTTGAGCTCTCTACCTGTGATGAGGTATCTATTGGTAAATCAGTATGTTTTGCAACAGTGTTTATTTCACCTGCATTAAGACTCAATAGGCACAGTTTCATAGAGGCATTTCTAATGTACATACCTCTCCTTGTGCGACCAAACGGTAATCATTTCAATACAGAATTCAACTGCTTTTTGATTTCAGCCACTTGAGAAACCAGTTTCTGCGGACCCAGATTCAACCTCACTTTTCCACAATAGTAACTACAGAAACCTAGCCGGGTAGAAGATAGAATACATGATTTCAGAGAACAATTTCTGGATGACTCTTCAGGACTTAGCTAAGTTCTTAGACCAGAGTCTAAAATTAAACATAGTCTTTGCAGCCTACAGAGAAAACTTATTAAGAAACAATGGGTCTATTCCCAGTTTATTACCAGTAGTGCCACATGCAAAGTATACTCAAAAAGACCACTGCTTTCTCTGGAAGGGTTTCTTCTGCAGAAGTAGCAAGTGGGTGTGTACATGCAGTTCCCACACAAACCACTCAGGAAAGGTCAGGAGTTGAGGTGGAAGTAGTCTTGTTCTCCAAGAGCTGGAATTAGATGATGTGAGAAAAACAGTTCACTCAATGTCTTAGCAATGGATGCTCCGTACCATTCTTTCTCTGGACCTTTTTCTATAGCCTGCTCTTGAGAAATAGACTTCCAACTGGGCAGGAAGATTCTGGGAAGCAAAACAGGCAGGCTCAGAGATTCTGAGGGTTTTGTTTTTTAAAAAATGATATACTTGAAGTTTGTTTTTCAGAGATTCCACCCCTGGGCAAATTGAATAACCTCTAAAGACTGGGAATAAAACCAAATTTAAGAATTAGCGATTGTGTTTACCAAACATGTTGGGACTTCGTCTAAGCTAATTCTGCCTACAGTTCTACAATCAAGCTGTACAAATGTTTGATCCCCAGGCTTTAGTCTCGTGCCAAGCTCACAGTACATGGCTCCGAAATGTTTGCTCAAAGTGTTGGATCAGACCTGGACTCGTTCTGTCAATGTCTCTCAGTTTGGAACCCGGAGACATTAGGCCTTGGCTGGTGTTGCACCAAAACAGCTTTACCCAAAATGTCCCTTGGAACAGTGTGATCGGCTGATTCCACCTGGCCTGTGACTCATGTGGAGATAACCCCTTCTCATCACGAACTCTGGACTTGCTTTTCATCTCCATCTTGCTCTCTATTTCCTCTCTTCTAGTTCACCTTTTGATTCTTTCCCTTCTTCCTAAACTCTCCCACCCATGCCCTATGGAATACCTGTTACAAAGTAAACAGTATCTCTTACCTTTTCAGTCTCTTCCAACACTTATTCCACCATCCTTTCGCCTTAGTGCTGTTTTCCTCCACTCCCCTATGGGATAACCTGTCCCTTTGTCTTCTTTAGTGACTCATTACTGGGTATTATTTGTAGCATGTTTTGACAAAATTGGTGGTGGCAATGAGGGGTGACAGGAAGGCAAATATTCTCGTTGCTGATCATTGCTGGCAAATAGTTCATTATCTTTTCTCACTAAAACACACATTATTTGAGCCTCTTGCCATTTGGCTAGCCTCCCTTCCCCACTTCCTGTGACCGTCATTATTCAGCTCCTGACCATTTTTATTTGACATCTGTTCAGTCTTTTTCTCTGCTCAGTTTCTGCCACCTCATAATTCTTTGTTTCAATGCCATCGCGTTATGTAGTTAGTGGTCAGTCAGCCTCCAATAACCCGCAGGCCCTGTCCTTCGCGAGGACCACTCCCCCACTAAAAGTTTAGCCGTCAATTTTATACTCCGACTGCAAACACCTCCTTTTCTGGATCTTGTTTTCTGATTTTCATTATACCTGTTCTTGGGACTTGGAACCACTAACAGCCTTGTTTTCCCCAGTAACGCAGCATCCTTCGGGCATCATTATTTCCCCGCCTTTCTCTCCTACGCTAGCACCCTTGCTTTTTTTTTTTTTTTTTGATGATAAACTCCTTTATTTATTTATTTATTTTTTTAATTATTATTATTATTTTTTATTGTTATTCAATTACAGTTGTATGCCTTTTCTCCCCATCCCTCTACCCCACCCCAGGTGAACCCACCTCCCTCCCCCCTCTCCACCCTCCCCCTTGGTTTTGTCCTTGTGTCCTTTATAGTAGTTCCTGTAATCCCCTCTTCCCACTATCCCCGCCCCCACCCCCCACCCCCGCCCTGGCTATTGTTAGATTGTTCTTAACTTCAATGTCTCTGGTTATATTTTGTTTGCTTTTTTCTTCTAGCACCCTTGCTTTAAGCATAACTGGATCCTTTGTTTCCTTCCATTGTTCTAGAAAGCCACAGGTTAGGCTACACCATCTGTCTTCTGTACTCCTCCCCTGCAATGAGTGTTCTTGGGGAAAAGCACATGAACATGCATATTGAGATTACCACGTTCAGGAGTCTTAGCCCCATCCAGATCCACTCAGTGCATGTTGAGGTGTCTTTGGAATATACAAGAGAAGACGTCGAGTAAAGGCCAGATGTATAGACTCCAGAGAAAGGTCTGGGCAGGGGTAATGATTTTGGAATTGCTTTCTCCCCTAGATGTTCTCCTCCGCTGGTTTCCTCTCCTTAGCGAACAGTGCTGCCTATACGAGGTCTCCTGGCCATTATGCATCTCCTGCCTCTTGTAAGGAAGTAATAAACATCTCATCCTAAGACGTTGAGCCCCGTTAATTACCAGGGAAATCCAGATTGAAGCCACACTGAGATAGTTTATATTCACTAGATTGGAAAACATTTATTATTATTTATTTATTTGTTCTTGTAAAGATTTTATTTATTTATTTTTAGAGAGAGGGGAAGAGAGGGAGAGAAACATCAATGTGTGAGAGGTACATTGATCAGTTGCCTCTCGTACACCTCCAACCGGGGACCTTGCCTGCAACCCAGGTGTGTGCCCTGACTGGGAATCGAACCAGGGACCTTTGGGTTTGCAAGCCAGCGCTCAATCAACTGAGCCACACCAGCCAGGGTGAAAACATTTTTTAAAAGTCTGAAAATTTCAAGCATTGACAGTGATCAAGAAAAGCAGTCACTCTCATACACCACTTGTAGGGATGCAGACTAGTACAAACACTTAGGAAGCTATTCAGCATTTTCCAACAAATTTGAAATACGCATGCCCTGTGACATGGCAACTTCTCTCTCTCTTTCAATAGATACAGACATACATGCCTATATCTCTCTCGCTACCTCTACCTCTACCTCTGTCTCTGTCATCTCTCTCTCTATCCATATTCAGTGGACCCTTGGGCAACACAGGTTTGAACTACATGAGTAATTTACATGTGGATTTTTTAAAATAAATACTACAAATGTATTTCTCTCCCTTCTGATTTTCTTAATATTTTATTTTCTCAAGCTTTTTTTAGGGTAAAATTCAATATATAATACACATAACATACAAAATATGCATTAATTGACTATTTATGTTATCAGTAAGGCTTCCAGTCAATGGTAGGCTATTTGTGGTTGTTTTGGGGGGAGTAAAAAGTTATACCTGGGTTTTCAAGTGCACAGGAGTTCAGCGCCCCTAATACTCCCCATTGTTCGAGGGCCAACTGTCCATCTCCTAGAGAAGTGCGAGGAAACATGGATGAGATACTCATAGTAGCAGAGTTTGAAGTAGAAATTTCAAAATAGAAATAAAAGAAATAAATGCAAGCCCAGAAGCATACAGTTTAATGCCTGTACAACTTATGTTTCTAAAGCTACAAGGATGTGGAGTCTAGCTCTAAAGAAAAATAAAGGAGTGATAACCACATAATTAAAGTTCTGGATATTTCTGGAGATAGAGGGTATTACAGGAAGTGTAAAGTGGGCTTCAATTGTATTACAGACTTCTATGTGTTATCATGGGCCATAGATACATAGGTTGACATCTGTATTACCACCCTTTATGTTTTTTATTGTTAAATATATTTTTTGATGGATGTCTGGAAATATCCTACAATGTTAATAAATGTAGTCATTCTTCTACTTCCCCCAACTTGTGCCATCATGCCAAAATGGGCTGCCTGAAACTCTCTGGAGAGGGCGGTTTTAGGAAGTAGCTGTAACAAAGCCACAAAGGCTCTCAGCTTCATTTCAATGCAGATTTACTCCATTTTCTGCCGATCAAGACAAAGCAACAGATGTACTGAAGTATAGCCATCCACGAGGACACAAGATTGGAAGGTTCTATTAAATTGGCTGAAATGAGAACTTGGAAACCTTCATTGTAGTGAAACATTTTTGTAGAGTAAGTAGACAGAATTCTCAGACTAGAAAAGTGACGCCCAGTACTTGGGTGTACTAATTAACTCACATTCTCCAAGTCTGTTGGGCGTCACATATTCACATACAAGAGATTCTTTAGTAATTATTATAAACTAGTTCTTTACAGTCATTTGTAACCCCAACCAGTAATTTACCCATTAGTCACCCAGTATTGATTAACTTCTTGTAAACTGTGCTGTTGAATACTAACCACTCAGGAAATACACTTCAAAAACTGGCCTGGCCCCTGCCCTCTTAGGAACTGCCATTATATATATTTAAGTACAATAGGCTGTGCTCAGTGCCCCAGTAGAGCTCACTTGGGACAATAATATATACAGAGAGACAATTGTAGCTGCAGGATTAAAATAAAGAAATGCATAAGGTAATTAAAGGGGGCACCTGTTTTCAGAAAAAGGCGTTGTCAAAAGCAAAGACATGTGTCACATGCCAATTGTCCATATTAGTTGGTGAGAATTAGGAAATGACTGTGGGTGATAGGCAGTGGGGTATCACCGGGTATCAGCGAGCTGTATAACCAAATATTGTAACACATAACATATGTAGACCAATTTCCTAAAGTGCCAATAAAGCAGAAAAGTTTGGATGTTCATGTCATATGTGTCAAAAAATGTCAAAAGTTGACATTTCTGGGATTTAAAATTGGCACTGTGACTGTGACATATGGATCAACTTGTCGTTTCAGAGATATTTACAACAGAACACAGAACCACAGTCTCTTTAGTTCTGAGGATTCCGAACAGTCGCCTCCTCTTGTGCACGTGAGCGTCTGTGCATTTTTTCTCGGGAACTTACCAGGAGTGGCACTGACAGGTCATCGTACAGGAATATCTTTGAATTTACTAGATAATGTCAAGTGTTTTCTAAATGGTCTTACCAATTTACCCTGCTGTCAGCAGTATATTTATTTGGGACTTCATTAATGATTTACTTAATAAAGTTTCACAATTTTTCCAGTAAAAGTATTACATGTTTCTTGGTAGGTTTATTGCTAGATACTTGAAAATTTCCAGGAATATCTCTTTAAGTTTTAGTTTCCTGAATATTTGTTGTTGGTATATAAATATTGTTAATTTGGTATCTACTAATCTGGCTAAACTGTGACTCATTCCAATAGTGGCTTGTGGGTTCTTTGGATTTCTATGTTTATACTCAAATGCAAATAGGAACAGTCTAGCATTTTCATATTATTAACTTCTTATTTTACTGCCCTGGACAGGAACTCCAGTACCACACTGAGGAGCAGGCGTCATAGTGGACATTCTCGTCCTGCTGTCTTTCCTTTGTACATCGCGACCCTTTCAGAGACTTCTTTCCTTTTGCTCTTTTGCATTTCTTTTGTAAGTGTCTGTTGATGATGACTTCGAATAATCTTGTTTAAACTTTTTATTGATACACATTTTTGCCGAGCATAGAATTCTAGCTTGCCAGTAACTGCTGTTTCAGTACATTGAAGACCATTTCCACCGTCTTCTGATTTTTTCACTTCTGATTTAGAGAGGTCATGTCTTTCTAATGAAAGGTAGTAGGCTATATAGAAAACAAGGTAGGAAGCCAGGTTCCTAATGCTAACTTTAGTACCTTAGTACCTTAGTACTTTCCCTCATTATTTGCTACTCAAACATTTATACCACCACTGAGAAATTTAGAATTATAATTTGAAGGTCTCAAGTTATCCCACCATTACAAAAGAATGGGCTCAGGTGCCATCAGAACAACACTGGGTTAATGAGATAGGATTTGTTTTGGCCACAAGGGAAAAAAGAAAGAGAAAAGAAGAAAAAAAGAAGGAAGGAAGGAACGGAGGGAGGGAGGGAGGGAGGGAGGGAGGGAGGGAGGGAGGAAGGAAGGAAGGAAGGAAGAAAGGAAGGAAGGAAGGAATTAGCAATTAACAATGACTTAAAGCATATTTATTATTTGCTTAATTAGTACAGAGGTTTCGAATTCAGTTACATAACTTTGCATGAACACACTTATGACATACAAGAAGACATGTCTTCTCTTAAATTAGAATATGTGTAAGTTTATTGATATTTTGGAAGTTCCTGTCACTAAGCACCCCCAACCAAAGTTGTTGGCCTACGGAAATGTGTGACTAAGAAGAAAACGTCACCTTTTCCCCTCTATTCTCTATTGCGTGCCACTTTGCCAAAGGGTTGGATAGCATCAGCTCTCAGGCTGATTGGAAATCCCGCCTCAATTTTGCATGCCGTATCATGTCCACCTCCCTTTGCAAGAAGTGGAAAGGAACCAAAGACATTCTTTCTTTTCCAGTCCCTGATCGTTTAAAAGATTAGGAGTCTTCAGAAACAGTGACAATTCTTACATGACCTAAATCAAGATATTATGTGCTAAAAAGCAGACAAGGTTTACTGTGGATAATCCTTGATTTATATCATGAAGAGCTACTGAAGCATACTTACATCTTATTTTTAGGTTTCACTCTGGCTAAAGCCATTGTAATGTTTTTCTCCTTGTTCAATTCAATGTAGCTACTGACTTAAATAGTGCAGCAGATTTTAATCACCATTCATCTGAATTTATCACGACCCAGTAAGCTCAATGTTGTCTTATTTTTGGACAGTTTTGAACTTAGTCATCACTGTAATCCCCCTGCTTAGTCACAGAGCCCTGCAATATTTATAATTAAGGAGTGGCTTTGCGGGCTTTTTTCAGAAGCAAAAACTAAATTCCTAACCAGTTAGAAATCAAGTTTCTGGGATTTTAAACAAGTTCTGTGAAATAAAGAGGGCAAGCGTTCACATCTGCTCAGAATCCTAGAGGTAGAGGCATTCTTACAGTTCAGATACTTTTCTACATGACGGTTTTTGAAGGGAGCAAATTTTTTCTCTTAATTCTCCCCAACTAGCATAAATTTGTACTTGGGGGTTGAATATGGAAATTTTTCTCAGGGAATAGGAGCCAATTGGTTTACATAATCCAGACTGAATACGTACTCAGTTATTTAACATAAACTCAGTATTTCCTAACTTGTAATCCACAGGGCGAGCGCAGACATACTTAGAACCCTGTCTGGGACAGCAGCACCCTCAGAATGGATGGTAAGCAACAGCAGTGCGCTATGGATACTGACGAACACGCGGCTGAGCTCGTGAGTATTGTAAATCCTCTTTAATCCTTTCAGGTCGAATATTGTCGCTTTTGACTTTTTTAAAAATTATTTTATTGTTGTTCAGTTACAGTTGTCTGTGTCTACCCCCCACAACTCCCCCCACCCCCACCCCAGCCTTGCTTTTGACTTTTAACATTTAACCCTTCAACAAAATTAATTGCATTTTTTGGTGTTGGCTCTTACTGGATGAGTAGAATCTGAGATTTTATTGTCAGTAATCATAAGTGTTCAGAGAGTTATTTAGTTTGCCAAATGGTGCTTTCATGTCATTGGGAATTTTGCATCAGACGTCTTGCCTAAATTTTGATATTTATATCAGAAACCTATCATAAGGTACTGGTAGACAAAATTTGAGTAGATGATTTGAAATGTGTGTTTATAGCAAATATTAACAATATTATTTATATTTGTGCATATTTTGATGCAATGAAAATATTTATTCTCTTTGGCCTACTTGTATTTAAACTGGTAATTTGTGAAAAACATCTTATGGCAGAGTAACTTATGCTTAAAATGTGTTATTCTAGTAAAGTAAAAATTCTATTTCTTAGAACATATAGAGGGTCTCATTCACCATTCAAACAAATCCCTTTATTTTACAAATGAGGATATGGAAACATTAGAAGTCCATTTCATAATATAGTAAATATGAATTATGGTATATTTCCATATACAGAAAACATTTATGCAATTTATTCCATTAAGTCAAATAATTAGTTAATTGTGCTAAAGAACACAAACAGTAAAATCAACTTCTAAGACTAAGAAAAGGAATAGTTAGAATTTTCCATTTTTAGCAATCTCATGACAATCTCTTAGATCCCCCAAAACAAGGGACAGAAAATATATATTTTTTACAATTATTCTATGACTTTTATTTTATAACATTTAGAAAATGTAGAAAATTACAAAGAAAAATAGTCACCCATGATTCATCCCAACGAAAATTACTGCTAATATTTTGCTTCTTTTATCCTCCCACCCCAATCTAATGTAATTTTATTGTTTTAGTTGATTTATTTTATCATATGAAATTTTTGTCTTTTTTACTTATTTCTTTTCCTCTAAAAGTTTCCATACAGCTCTTAATTAAAATTCAGGGAATCAAGAACTTATGCTACTGAAAACTTTTATAAGAGAACATTTATTTAAGTTGCGTTTTTGTTCTTCAGTAAAGTTTCATGGTTTTCTTTATATTAGTCCTATGGCATTTTATATGCTTAACCATTTTATGTGCTTTTTAGCTACTGCAAACAGCAGTTGCTAATACACACACATATACACAAAAAAGTGCTGTTACATATAATTTTCATATTTTTACAACCGGCTGAGTGAGTTATTATTTTTGATAGATTACATGGGATTTTGTTTGTACGCAACATTTCATGTGCAAACAATGCTAGTTGCACCTTCACATTTCCATTATTGATACATACTGATGGGAATGTCTGGAAAGTTACCTGACATTGGCGGTCGGAGACATTCGTCATCTCTGGCTGCAAGGAAAGGCACCTGACCTGTCACTGCCTCCGTGATCCTGGAGGCCATTGGTTTGAAGTCAGTGTTCCTTGTCGTAACTGCCAATTCTTCTTTTATTTTTATTCTTCGAGGTCTGTATTGTTCGTCTGCTCATGTCAGGGCTGAGTACTGAAATTTGTTAAATGATCCTTGGGCATTTACCAAAACGATCATGTATTTTTCTTCTCTGATGATTTGATGGGAAAAATGTATTTGTATAATTCAGATCATGAACCCATTTTTAGAGTTTCAGATTCTCCTAGAGTTGGATAGTTTTCTATTTAATACATGATAGAGTCACACAATTTTTCCTATATTTTATATGTTTGTGTTTCTGCATAACATAAACTTTCTTTACCTTTAAAAACCAGGGTTGTTTGTTTTAAATTCTTTCTCTGCAGTTACCCAGAAATCCCTACTGTTCCAATGAGGGAACACACTGTGGCTGTAGATTGCCCCATGTGACCTTCCAGCCGCAATGGGTAAGGTTTGAAAACTGGGGTGGGGGGATGGGGGTGTGGGGAGTCTTCAGTAGCCCCCATAATGAAACACAATGAAAAAATGGGACAAGCAGGCCCTGCCTCCCAGGCCCTTTGCAGGGTTCTGCTCTTCTTTAACCCCTCACTTGCCGCTCATCCGTTGGCTAGTCTGCACTTCTTCCCAGATGCCACTCCATGATCTCTGGGCAAAACCTAGAGCCCACAGCTCCCAACCGTTTATCACTGTTGTATTCTGTTCCTTTAAGATCCCCTCCATACCAGAGATTTTCTATTTTGATGTCTTTCCAAGCTCAGTGAAAGTCCTTTTATTTAGGTTTAACAGATAAAAATGTATTTAATAAATAATTTTATAATTATAAACTCTCAATATATAATGTTAAAACAGGAAATAATGATAAACAAAAGAAATACTGGCAGTTTTTCATCACCCAAAGATAACCAATCCAAATGTTTTGATATGTCTATTCATTATTTTTCTGCCCGTGAGGACTAATTATTTAATTTATACTGCGAAGTCAGTAGCCAGTAATAACCTAACGAATGTGTCCCTGAGGCAATCTACTTGCCTTTGCAATGGCACCTTATTGCTTCAGTATGAAAGGGTAACTAGGAGGAGACATTATGTTCTCACGGAATGTGGGCAAGGGGTGTGTATGTATGTGTGTATGTGGAGGTGTGTGCGTGTTTGAAAGAGAGAGAGACAGAGTGAAGGGGGTTGATAAATTGTGCTTTAAATTACAGCATTTGAAGTAGTGGGAAAGGTTAGCTCTATTCTAGTTGCAATCATTTCCCCAAGTTACCACTATGTAATTTGCTGAAATATCCCCTGATTTTAAGCCTTTGCAGGTTGCAGCAAAACCATGGTCACTCTGGAAAACATTTCTGGTGTGTCTGCTGGCCTGTCTGATTGCCACAACCCTCGTTGTTCTGGTCGTATATTTTGTTCACTTTGGCAAGCCCACCGTCATCGTTCATGCAGACGGGAAGGCCAGTCCTGTGGCCTGCACCTCTGGCTCTAGCCCAACTCCTGCCCCATGTCCTACCCCATCTCCTGCCCCATCTACCCTTCATGGATCTCAGAGCACCCTGCCTTCTACCCCTGCGACCAACCAAAGCTCTTCAACCATGGTGCCTCCATCTGCCCCGAAGACTACACCGGAACATGAAGTCCTCATTGAAGGAGAATGATATTTTCGAGCCCTCAGCGCTCCTCAAGCCAGGTCAACACTCTTACGCTGAAGGAGGCCTATCTAAGCTGTTCTGTCCTCCCTGCCGAGAGACTCCAAAGCATTTGACTCCATGAGATCTTGCCCCTCTTGCTCAATCATTGGCTGGATTCCCATATGGTGATGACTCAGTCTCGGGACTGGCAATGTTCAAATGATCAGAAGAGAAAAATTTCAGCCCTGCCTGGTTAACTCATGTAGACGGGGTCCAGAGTTTTCTCTTCACCCCTTTCGTACAACTGACCTCGTTTATCACCCATGAAGATTTTAGCTGCTGAAGGGGCTGCCACCTGGAGCCTGCTCTACTGAAGCTAGTATTTGTCATTTGTTATTGATTACTTCCCAGTCTATTTTCAGCATTTGTGTCCCAACTGAGAAAGAGAAATGTTCAAGCAAAGTGATTATTGCTCACTGATTATTAAATACCTGCCGATCATTACATAAGTGTTCTTCTTGTTGGGGAACTGAGAACAGGGGGAGATGAGTGAGGACAGGAGTAATCAAGGGGGATTTTAGAGAAGGGCTGACAGTTGAAGAAGGGTGAAAATTTGGATTTAGGTAGAGATCGTTAAGACAGGAAACGATAGGGCTAAGGGGGTTTAATAGATTTAAAATGAAAAGTACACTTAGAAACACTTTCAAAGTACCAGTGATGTATTTTCTGTATCTGCACCTCTTTCACTGACATTATCGATATTATTTTCCACATTTGATGTGCTGCTTAATCTCTAAACCACTGTAAACTACTTATAAAATTTGAACATTTAAATTGTGTCATACTTTGTACTGTAAATTTGAGAGCATACGCTTATAATTTGCTATGAAACACAGACTCTTGTCCATTATTACTTATACACTAAGTGTTTGGTACTTAGTAAAAGCATAAACATTTCAATCTGGAAAAGACTTCAGAGTAAAGCAATCTGCCCATTCCATCCCCATCCTACAAACTCCACAAGGGTAGTGAGTATGAATGAATTTTTTTCCAGTATCGTAGTAAATCAATTCATTTATCTTGTAATTTTCTTTTAATTGCTTGTGAAAAAGAAAGATTCAATTCATTAGGTTACAATGTGCTTCCTTCCTTAGATAATTTAAACTTTGTTTTGTGATTTACAAGAAGAGCTTCTAATAAAAGGTTAATTTACTGCTAAAACTTTTTTGAAGTTTTGTGTTCTAGAAGCCATTCTAAATAACTAGATGTTTAATAAGAGCTGCTATATTCTTCCTTTACTCTTAGGTAATACGAAAGGCAGTGTGGTAATATAGGAAGGATAATTTCTTTGTGTTTAAGGAGGACCTTCTCTTAGCAATGAAATTCCTACATTGAGTATTTGGTTGGAGGACATTGTAATTGAGGTCATTAAGGTTCTGTGCTTTGCATAGTAGAGATGTGAATGAGCTCACAGATTCTTTTTTTGCTTCAGACTTCTATGGTTTAATAAAATAGTAAAAATAGTAAACAGATTTGTGGAAAACATCTTCACGAGTTAAAGTATATAACAAAAATTTTATAAAGTACTATGAAAATATTAAGTGACATGCACCTGTTCAATAAATAAATACCCAGTTTTAATGATGTATTTAGCAAATATTGAAGCCATACATGTTCTAATATTTTTGTTTTAAAAATGTATTCACCATGCTTAAATGACAGTGATATATTTTACATAAGGAAACTTCTCTATTTAAAATGTCTTCTACAAGCACTTTGGGGAGTCCATCATTTTGCTCCTAAGTTCCAAGTAATTCATGTGGGATTAAAATGTCAAGTTTTCAAATACATTTTACCAAGTAAGTGTGTAATTCACTTCTTTGGATGCTCTTTTTAATAGAGCATCCAAAGAAGTGAATTTATCTCTACAGATAGTAGTTCCATGTATCTATACAGAAAATATGCTGTAACAGGTAGCCCTGCTCTGTGATGATGTTCACAAATATTTTGGGGGAACCTGTTCAGAAGGCATACTATTTAAGCCCCTCACTTTGATTTTGTGTAATTTCCAAAGCTTTTTGAACTTTGGCAGCATCTTTGTAACAAATGATTTGTGAATTTTCACCTGCTTAGTCCTTAAGTTCTTCAGTAACCTCCTCAGCTTCTTATCAAGACGCCATTGGAATGATAGGCTTCGATGTCAGTGTCCCGATCAAGGATAACAGGTTTCTAGTTTGTCCCTTCTCTAGCTGACTCTTGTCATGGCACCATGAGAGCATTTTCGAAGTCTGGTAGAAGTCTCTCTTTGTCCTTCAAAATGGTCCCTGCCATCAAACAGTTTCTGTCTCAAATCAAATGCAACATTCATCATTTTTTTCCCACCAGGATTTTAATTTTTTAAAATTATTTTTTCTACTTACATTGACTTCATACAAGGCTTCCTCCTCAAATTTTCTTTATGACATTTTAAAACTCAACTGGACAGGACGAGCTTTAAAATGTCCATGATGTACCTCAAGGCAAACACAAACAAAACAAACACTTGGTAGTAGATTAACAACACAAAGGAGAAGGGGACATAACTGTGCACAGGGGTAGGACGTCACCAAGATGACAGCGAATGAGATGGCAGCCTCCCTACATGCCCCGCCCCCGATCAGCAATTAGACAGCTACTCATGAATGAAGCAGTTCTGGGAGAGCTCTGGAGTCCACTTAAGACAATTCAACATCACAGCAGAACACACACACACACACACACACACACACACATCCCCCCCCAGAATAATTGCAAATGAAGAGAAGGAAGACCGCTTCATTTTGTCTGAGTCATCCCATCTCCCACACAGGCATTGTTCAGCACCAAGAGGGATCATCCCAGCTTGAATGAATTCCACTTGGCAGGAAAAGATGAGCTGGGTGAGCAACCAGCCTGCCTAGTCCTTCAGGGCATCACACGGAGATCCCTGCTTTGATTTTGTCCCACCCAGACTGGCAAAGCTGAGGCACACAGAGATGGCTAAGAATAGTGCAGAAAAGCAGTGGCTACCAGTGGTGGCCCTGCAGGTGGAGTCGTCCCTGTTGTACAGATAAATCCATCAGCTTTTGCAACTGAAGAAGGAACCAATGGCCAGCACAGCTGCAGAGGATCACCTTCAGATTTCACCAGCTTTTCCTGCTCCCGAGTATTTGTGTTTGCTGACACCAGCTCCCATCCTCCCATCCCTGCCCCCATTGGAGCCTGGTAACTGCACAGGCAGCCAGCCCAAAGCCACTGGGCTGCAGAGTGTGAGATACCAGCACAGACCCTCACAGCGGAAGCCCACCACCATGTGCATGTGTGGGAATAGCCGCCCCAGCTGCGCCCTCGTGCTCTGCAGGCCTGATGGCTGCCATAGGCCTCCACCACTGTGTTCATATCTGGGGGAGATAGTATAGCCACGAGAGAGCAGGTGCCAACCAAGGGTCCACTGCTGTTTGTGGGCTCAGATCAGGACCTGTTTCTGTCACTGGCCTGCACTGCTGTGCTTACCCCTAGCTAGCCGCTCCAGCTGTGCACTGAGGCTCCCAGCCCAACCCGTCACGAGCCTCCACTGCTGTGTACTTGTAGTGAAATACAGTGGCCTGAGTAGTGCACACTGCCAGTCAGGACCCCCACAGCTGCCCCTGTGCCTGCAGTTAGCCCTGGCCCCCACCACGGTGTGTGTGTGTTGGTGAAAGGACCCTGCCACCACACAGGCACCTGAAGCTGGCCCTGCAGCCGAGAGTGGTACATCACTATGATTAACCACGACTTCGACCTGCTGGGGTCCCTTGTCACTGGACCTGGTGGTGCTGCTGAAGACCCCAACAGTCCTTGAAGCTACCACAGGCTCCTCATTGTGCTGGTGAAGGACCACATGGCTGTCAGTGTTGGGGACTCTGTACGTCCTCTTGGACTCATTGCCACACTTGTGCCCTACACCACTAGACTTGCTTCTCCAGGTGCTGCAACATGCCCACACCCACACAGAGGAGTTCTCCTGTGCAGAAGTCGGTTCATAAAGTCAGGAGACATGACTCCTTCTTCAAATGTGCAGACACCTACGTGAGGCTACAAAATCACGGAGCATCAGAGAAACCACCAAAGGAACGTAGTAAACTGCCAGCAGCTGGTGTAAAATAAATGCATTTCCAGGAATTACCCAACAACAAAAAAATCTAGATAATTGTTATGAAGGTTTTCGGAGAGCTACAAGTGAACACAGATGAACACTCTAAAAATATCAGGAAAACAGTATATGAGAAGTTCAACAACGTGACAGAAAACATAAAATAAGAACCAAACAGAAATTTGGGGGCTGAAGAATTCAATGGCTGAATTAAAGAATTCAGTAGAGAGCTTCAGGAATGTACTTGGCCAAGCAGAACAAAGAATTGGGAGCCCTTAAGAGAGATTAATGATATTATCCAACAAGAAAAAAAAATGGAAGAAGAGTGAAAAAAAATCTATGTAATCTATGGCATACATCAAAAACAATCAGTTTAAAATTTACTACAGTTCCAGAAAGAGGAGAGAGGAAAAAGAGGACAGAAAATTAATTTAAAGAAAGAGTGGCTGAGAACTTCCCAAATCTGGAAGATATTCAAAGTTTGTGAAACTCACATTTCACTAAAGAAACTCAAATAAAAAGGATCCTCTCCAAGACACCCTATAATAAAACTGTCAAAAAAAGGTAAAGAGCCTTAATCTTTTACATTTCAGCTTAAGAACTCAGTATTTCTGGTGATGAAAGCCTAGTGGTGATGAATTAACTTGGGTTTTGATTGTCTGGGAAAGTCTTTATCTCTCCTTTTATGAAGCCAGAATTATGCTAATACCAAAGCCAGATAAGGACACTATAAGGAAACACAACTATAGGCCAGTATCCTTAATTAATAAATATGCAAAAATTCTCAACAAAATATTAGCAAACTGAATTCAACAGCACATTAAAAAAATCATATACCATGGTCAAGCTAAAAAGTTTCTGGACAGCAAAGGAAACCATCAACACAATGAAAATGCAACCTGCAGAATGGGAGAAAATATTTGCAAATCAAATATCTGATAAGGGGTTAATATCCAAAATATATAATGAACTCAAACACCAGGAAAAAACAGTCTGATTAAAACATAGGCAGATGAAATGAGTAAACATTTTTCTCAAAGAAGACGTACAAATGGCCAACAGGTGCACGAAAGGTACTCATCATCAGAGACGTGCAAACCGAAACCACGAGGAGATGGCACCTCACACTTGTAACAATGGCTGTGTTCGGAGAGACGGGAGGTAAGTGTTGGTGAGCATGTGAAGAAATGGGGACCCTTGTGCACTGTTTGTGGAAACGTAAATTTGTGCAGCCATTATGGAAAACTGCATATAGCAGCTGACCCCAATCTCTTTGGCACTAGGGACCAGTTTTGTGGAAGACAGTTTTTCCATGGAGGGGGGACGGCAGGGGGAGACAGGAGGCGGAGCTCAGGCAGTAATGCATGCGAAGCTTCACTGGCTCTCCTGCCCGCCACCCACCTCCTGCTGTGCAGCCCAGTTCTTTTTTTTTTAAAGTATATTTTATTGATTATGCTATCCCAGTTGTCCCATTTTTTTCTCCCCTTTATTCCCTTCTGCCCTGCACATTGACTGGTACCAGTCTATGGCCTGGGCATTGGGGATCCCAGTATATAGGATCCTGAAGATATTAAAAATACGATAGAGCAATCACACTTCTGGGTCTACATTGGAAAGAGCCGATAACAGAATCTGGAAGAAATATCTGCACCCCCATGTTCATCGCAGTGCTATTCACAATGCCAAAATATGAAAACGGCCTAAGTGTCTGTCAAATATGAATGGCTAAAGGAGACACTATATATATATACACACACATACTGTCCAGAAGGTATCCAACCATGTACTATGAAAAATAGAGACATTTATCTAGGAAGACACAATGAACATTGTACGTAGGACAATGACACCTCAGTCCCCTTCCAAGTAGGCACCTTGGGACCTCACACAGTTTTCATAATCTCCATCAGCTGCCCGTCGTATTTTCCTGAATCTCACTGATGGTCTGAAATCTCATCCCTTTCAAAGATGACTTTAGTTTTGGGAAAAGCCAGAAGTCACAGGATGCCAAATCTGGGCTGAATTAGGCAGGCTGGGTGATCTGATGTTTTGCCAAAAAACTGCATGAGACGTGATGCATAAGCGGGCACATTGTCTATGGGCACATGAAGCTGCCAGTCTCCAGTTGCCCATAGCTACGGCCTTTTGAATCATCCAAAAATTTCCATGGAGGAATGTTCAAGCTCAATGCAAAAACTGATGCATATTCATTGTTCTACTCACTCAGCCATTTTGAATGTAACGACCACACAGTACACACGCTGACTCAACAGCATCTGCCGCCCTCACTGACTAGTCCAGTGAAGTCATCACTGTTCACACATGTGCATTCCAGTCATCTCTCCTTGGCTGCCAGGTTATGTCGGTGTTGCATAAACCATTCTTGTAATATTAACAATGGCTGGACTTTTTCCAGACAGACTTATGTAATATATACTATATATACTATACACACACACACATATACATACATTCGTACACACATACAGGGTGGGGCAAAAGTAGGTTTACAGTTGTTCCTATGGCAAATAATACAATAATTAATAAATAACAACATAAGATTAAACTCTGTTTTATGTACTCACAACTGTAAACCCACTTTTGTGACATTTATGACAACATGAATAGAATGTAAATGCATTGTGCTAAGTGAAATAAACCAGACAGACAGGCAAATACTCTATGATATCACTTATATGTAAGATGCAAAAAAAGCCAAAATCATAATAACAGAATTGAATGGTGGTTACCAGGGGCAGGGGGGTGGGGTGGGGCGAGTGGAGAGATATTTGTCCAAGAGCACAAGTTATAAGATAAGTAAGTTCTGGGGATATAATGTATGACATGGTGATTATAGTTAAGAACGTGTATTATATACTTGGAAGTTGCTAAGAAGAGAGTGAATCTTAAATATTCTCACCCAAGAAGGAAATGGTAATTGTGTGACCTGGTAAAGGTGTTAGCTAAGCTATGGTGGTAATCATTTTGCAACATGTAAGTGTATCAAATCAACACCTTGTACACCTTAAACTTGCATGATGTTATATGTCAGTTATATCTTAATAAAGCTGGAAAAATTGATGACATGAAATAATTGTGCCCAACAACTAATGTTATGTTTTCCAGCAGCAGCAGTTTGGATGTGTTTGCTCCGAGTGTAGTTTGGTTTTTAAGAAACGCTGTAAGCACTCACGCTTCTGTGTCAGTTGTACTTGTTTCTACATTTGCAGTTATCCTAAAAGGAAGACATGGGTGTACCTTACAAATAAAACCAGAAACCCCAAATCATTACTTACTACTTACTACACCAAGGACCACTGTATTAGTTTAGATAAATTCAGCTATATGTGACAGATGTTCCTGAATTATGGTGAAGTTGTAGAACTAATAGAAGAATAATATATAGAAGTTTCCCTCACATACAGGTAAAAAACTGAAGGTAGTTGGTCCAGAGATAGAAAAAGTAATTTCAGGGCCAAGAGAGACCTAGACCTCTTTATCCCATTGCTCCATATACCAAGCATTTGGCTTCTATTTCACGGTTCAAAACTGCTGCATAAGCACCAGTCATTTTGTCTGCATTCCAGCCAGCAGACAGGAAGAGAGATGCATCCTTTCCTCTAAGCATATTCCTCAGAAGTTGTACCCAACAATTTTATTATATCCCATTGCCATAAAGTAGTCATACAGCCACACCTAGCTGGAAGGAAGACTGAGGAAGGGAAGCATTACCCTGGATGTTTGTGTGACCACTCAGAGTTCTATTTATAAGAAAAACAGAGAGCGTGGATATTCTGAAACGACTCAGAGTCTCTGGCACACAATTAAATCCAATATATTTTAGAGGAAGAAGTAAGTATTTCACTTCAAATTCTTACTCCTTCTATGAACCCAAGCTACTCTTTTATAAACATGATCACAGTTGCAAAATTATAACAGTGCCTAATAATCGTGAGTCAGTGTGCTGAATTACAGGGCCAGAGGGAGAGGACCTCAGGTGCCAAGCACACCGGCTGAGGATTAAGGTCTCTAGGAGTTTCACCTGGCACAGGTGAGCATCAAGCGCCCCTCCCTGAAGGAGGCAGTTATGCCTGATGCTTTTGTGTATCCCTGCAGAACCCAGCCCTGTGCCTGGACTGGAAACACAAGGCAACCACTACTGTGCCCGGCTACAGCCCACAGCGTCAATCAGGAAGAGGCCGTGGAGATTATCTAAGTCAAACTCGCCACTTTTGAGATAAAGACCCTGAGCTGGAATTAAGCGGTTAGTGGTGAGTGACACAGTGCCAAGGACTGGAGCCCTGTTGTCTCTCCCGACAGTGTGTCAGCGGCCACACAGAAACGACGTGACTCGGATCTGGGGCTCTGCACCAGCGTGAAACCTCCCACTCTGCATGTTTTGACTTCCACTGTGACTTTCTTCCTGCATGTATTAATGCGTTTAACTCCCATTTTATTAATGCCTCATGTTTAACTTTATTTTTATTGTATTTTTTCCATTGCCATTTATCCCCTTATACCTCCCTGCCACTCCCGTAATCACCACACTGTTTTCCGTGAGTCCTCTTTCCTTTTTTGCTCCATCCCTCCACTCCCTAGGCCTGGGGTGTCAAACTCATTTTCACCGGGGCGGGGCGGGGGGGGGGTGGGCGCACATCAGCCTCGCGGTTGCCTTCAAAGGGCTGAATGTAATATCAACTCCTTAACAGTTAGGGAGTAGTTACATTTATACAGTCCTAAAATTATTTCAGCCCTTTGAAGGCAACCTGGAGGCTGATGTGGCCCCTGGTGAAAATGAGTTTGACACCCCTGGATTAAGCCCTGCCCCCCCATAGTTGTCATCTGTTCTCATCTGTGAGTCTGTCTCTGTTTTGCTTGTTAGTTCAGTTTGTTCATTAGATTCTACATGTGAGTGAAATTGTATGGTATTTGTCCTTCTCTGACTGGCTTATTTCACTTAGCATGATGTTCTCCAGGTCCATCCACGCTGTCACAAAGGATAAAATCTATTTTTTTATGGCCGAGGTGTATTCCATTGTGTAAATGTCCCACGATTGTTTTATCCACTCATCTACTGATGGACACTTGGGCTGCTTCCATATCTTGGCAAGTATGTATAAATAATGCTGCAATGAATGTAGAGGTGCTTTTGTACTTTTGAGTTAGTGTTTTGGGTTCCTTTGGATATATTCCCAAAAGTGGAGATGGTGGATCAAGAGGCAGATCCACTTTTAATTTTTTGAGGTGTCTCCATACTGTTTTCCGTGGTGGCTACACCAATTTGCATTCCCACCAACAGAGCAAAAGGGTTCCCCTTTCTCCACATCCTGGCCAGTACTTGTCGTTTGTTGATTTATTGATGACGGCCACTCTGATAGGTGCAAGGTGATATCTCATTGTGGCTTTAATTTGCATTTCTCTGCTGATTAGTGACATTGAGCATCTTTTCATATAGGAAACCATCAACGAAATAAAAAGACAACATATGGAATGGGAGAACATATTTGCCGATACATATAGTGAGGGGTTAATATCCGAAATTTATAAAATACTTATAAAACTCAACACTGAAGAAACAAATGATTCAATTGGATCTAAGATGAGCAAAGGATCTAAACAGACACCTCTCCAAAGAGGACATACAGATGGCCAGTAGACTTGTTAATACCTCATTTTTATGTATTTTATTTCCAGTTGGAAGAAAATCATATACTCCAATGAAATTTTACTCTTCATATTTTTCATATTATCTTCAATTTTACTTTCAATTTTCCCTGATAACTAGGTTTTCTTTTTTGCAGGTCTCAAAGGGTTTTATGTTTGTCTCTAAATATAGTAAATAGAAGAGTTGAAGGGTACAAGGTCTAAAACCAAACTTTCCGACTTACTGTGTGACCTTTGGAAAATTACCTGACCTCTCTGGTCCTCCGTATCCTCATCTAGGAAGAGGAGATAAAAAAGACCACTTCCTTCATATGTCTATTGTGAAGGGTGAATAGATTAATACACATGGAGCACGTAGCCTGGCACCTGGCAAATGTTCAATAACTGTTATCTGAGGATATGGTGAGTTCTTAAGTCAAGGACAGGGTTACCCTTGCCACCTAGCATATTTCTGGCCATTGGTCTTCCTTTAATTAATCATTTATATATATTTAGAACATTACAACCAATGTTGACGTTCAGTTAAGAAAAAATATCACAACATTGTTGGAGCTTCTGCAAGGGCATTACTCTGTGGTCCTGTAAAGCTGAACAGAGGCTGGGGGTTGGGGGGAATCAAATGCAAGAGCACCTGCAGTGGTTGGAGGTAAAGGTCGAGTGGGAGATGAAAGGGTCCCCCTCCCCTCCTGCAGGAGGAGCGGGGCGAATGTGCTAGTAGCTAGCTAAGCCACGTGAAGGCATCTCCTCAAAGTAAAAAATAGTTGTGAAACATATTTAGCTATTTTTAAAAAATTGGGAACCAGTTAGAACCACCTTAGTACCAAAAGTTAAGCTTTAAATTAAAAAAAAAAGGGTAAAGGGGGTCAAATATGTGGTGATGGAAGAAGGTATGACTTTGGATGGTGGCACACATCATAGAATTGTTGGAATCTATATAATCTTATTAACCAATGTCACCCCAATACATTTAATTAAAATATTTTAGTGAATGAAATCTATTTTCATATATTTTAGTTTATAGGTACTTCTGGTTCTCACAGACCCTTTCTCCAAGGCCATCTTAATAACATATACGCACTTAAACCAGTTGCTCTTGACCAATGAGCCAGATTATCCTGCTCCGGGGGGTTATCCAGGGCAGGAGGGTTAACCTTCCTCTCCTGCCCTGGATTCAGTTACTTCCATAGGTGTCTCTTCTCTCTGGGACAGTGTTCTCGTCATGCCAGGGTTCCTCGTGTGGAAATGGTGGCCTTGCACAGAGAGCAGGGCCCTAGAATGGTATGAGGGGACAGAGCCCACCTGCAGAGGGAACCACTGAGGCAGGGTGGAGGCCTTGCTTCTGCTGCTCACCAGCCAGCTGTGTGCTCTCGGCAGACTCTTTCTCCCTGAGGGGAAATCAGCTTCTCTGTCTAGAAAAGAGAGATAATCACTCTGGTTTCTAGGGTGTTTTTGAAGATCACGTGACATCTTGAGCATGAAAGCACTTTGCAGCTATCAAAGATCACACCAATAAAGAGCGGTATTATTACTTTGACTCCTCTCTGGGGATGAAGAACTGCTTGATTTTCAAGTTTAGGTGCAGCGTGGTTCTGTTCTTCTAGACAAATGAGGCTGTGATCCAATGTGGCTAGTAATAGGGACTTTTGGAGCAGAGAGACTTGGGTTTGAGCATCAGTTCTTTGTGTAAGATGGGTAGGCCTGTACCCTATCCAAATCTTGGAGTTGGAGACAGCTGTGCATAATGTTGAGCTGATAAGATTAAATAGAATAGTATTTTTCAGTAGGATGACTGTACCTTATAGTTAAGCATTTGCCATGGGTCAGTAGTAGTGAAATATTCTTACAATTTCCATTTTAAATGCCTGGATTATTCCTACTTTGCTTCAGGACTCCTCCTGGACCAAACTGTGGAGCAGGTGATGTTTGTTTTTACTGACACCTCACCCTCCTCTGGAATCTCTTTTCCATCTGGATTCTATACAATGCTTTGCCTTGAACCTGGGTTTGTTCTCCATGGGCAGCAGGTGATACCCTCTCTGCACTGTGTCCACCTCTCAATACCAACAACAGGGTGACGTTCTATTAGGGGCCCATTTCCTCTGGCCTTGTGGGCAGACTGGGAGCCGCCCAATATATTTATTTGCATTTGAAAGTGGCCTTCAGTGCTTTCGCTCAAGGCAGTCGCAGATGCTGGAGATGCTCTGCATTTCACCTTTACAGCAGTTGGCACACTTTGGGATTTTGTGTTCGTTTGCACGACTATTGCTTCAAGTCGTGCACTGCCTAGATTATCAGTCATGACGACTGTTTGCACTCGGGGCCTGTTGGAGGGACTGGAACATCGGGAGCGTTCAACTGTGCAAAGGGAGAGTGAGTAAATGAGTAACAGTAGACAGCATCTAATGACAGTTAATAATGTGCCAGGCTCTGTTCTAATTGCTTTAGTGCACATTAATTCAATGTATTTTCATGTAACAACATAGGAAGTGAGGTTTGTTATTATTATTATCCCCATTTTACAAAGATGTTGAGGTATAAGTAATTCCGACAGCGCATCTTCTGGCTAGTTATGTGGAAGACTGGCCATTCAAACCTAGGGAGTTCAACTTCAGAGACAATGCTCTTTATAAAACAATTTCAGCTTTAGTGATGTATAATTGACACATTCAACTGTAAGATATTTAAAGTGTGCATCATGACGATTTGATATACATATACGGTGTGAAAGGATTCCCCCATCTAGTTAATTAACACATCCATCCCCTCACTTTATTTATCATTTTTTATGTGAACATTTGAGTTCCACTCTCTTAGTAAATGTCAATGCTACAATACAGCATTTCAACAACAGTAACTGTATTTCCTTATATCTTCAGATCTAATTTATATTATAGTGGAAGTTTGTATCCTTTCTCCAACTTCTCCTTATTTTCTTCTCCCCCCTGCCCCTGGCAACCACTTTTCTACTCTGTTTCTACAAGTTTGGTGTCACAATTTATGTATTTTTACCTAATATATCCATTAACAAATTATTATAGTTCTATGTATTTTAATACTTTTTTCCTTTAACTTCACACTAGTTTTATAAGGGATTTATCAGCCACCATTATAACATAGGAGTATTCTGAGTTTAACTACATATTTACCCTTACCAGTGAGAATTATACTTTTTATAAGTTTTCATGTTACAAATTAGCATCTTTTCACTTTAGTTTGAAAAAGTGCCCTTGACATTTCTTCTAACGTCAGCCTAGCATCAATGAATTCCTCCAATTTTTCTTTGCTTGGAAAACTGTATCTTTTCTTAAATTCTGAAGGACAGAATATGCCGCATAGATTGTTTATTCTTGGTCCACAGTTTTTCCCTCTCAGTACTTTGAATATATCATGGCATTCTTTTTTGGCCTGCAAAGTTTCTGCTAAAGAATCTGTTGATTGCTTTACATATGTTCCTTGTATGTAACAAGTTGTTTTCTCTTGCTGCTTTTTAAATTCTCTCTTGTTTTATCCTTTGATAATTTAATTATAATATGTATCATTATGGATCTCTTTAGATTCCTCTTATTTGGAACTGTCTGGGCTTCCTGGATCTGGATGTCTGTTTCTTAACCCAGGTTAGGGAAATTTAGCCATTATTGTTTAAATAAGTTTTGCTTTCTCTCTCTCTTGTTCTCTCTCCCTCTCCCTCTCTCTCCCTCTCTTCCTTCTGGGACCCCTATACTGTGAAGATTGGTCTGCTTGATGGTGTTCCAGAAGCAGGAACAATGTTTTCAACCACTCTACCATGTGACTTTCTCTCCATATATGGACGAATTCCATGGTAGGTTTCCACATTAATTGGGACTGAAGGAAAGAGTCGCATTGCAAAGATATGGATTAATGCTGTCTGTTTGCTCATGGCACATGGAGATTCTGTTACTGCCACTGTCTTTTCGTGGTGGGGGGTAGTAGAGCTGAATACAAAGATTTAAGACCAGTGAGGTTATCCTTAGATTCTTTTTCTTCTAGGTAGCCATTTTATCTTTCCATGTTTTCTTAGCTATATCTTTCCCCCATGTAGAATAAATCAGACAGAGTCATAGCAATAAATGCATTCATACATTCAATATTTATTTAATACATATTATACACAAGGGATGTACTAGTCACTTTATGTGACGTCAGATGGAGTGTAGACGTAGAACTAGTTAGATATAGTGCTTTCCTTTCAAAAACTGACAGCCTTCAGGGTTGGAACGGTACAGAAACCACCAACTGCACCAGAGTGGGGTTAATTGTAGTGATAGATCTCTACCAGTGCTTCTCAACCTGGGGCAGCGCTGCCTCCTGGGGAACATTAGGCAACATCTGGAGACAACTTTTGATTATCAGACAGTGCTGTTGCATGTAGTGGGCAGAGGTCAAGGAAGGCATTAAACATTTCATAATGGAAAGTGCAGCGCCCCGTCCCCCAGTGAAAATTACCCTCAAATGTCAGTAGTGCTGAGGTTGAGGCACCATGGCCTATAGATAAAGTGCCTGAGAGCGCCCAGCAGGGAGAGGGTAGCTGCTAGGCAGACCCAAGAGCTTACGTGGCAAAGTGGCTATTTGAATCTTGTTCTGAGTTTTCACAGGCAGAGATTTGGGGTTGGGATTTCCAGATAGAAAAAACAAAACAAACCATGACCACCATAGAGTATTGAGTATGTGGGGAGTAAGGGGATGATGGGCTGATTATTAGAGAGCACCTTGCAGATAATTGCAAGTTAACAACGTTGATTGTCTTATCCTGCAAGGTAAAAGGTCTAATTTCAGGCCCCAAGTTGGGGTGAAAGGGAACCGTCCCATGGAGTACACAGGCTTCCACTAAGGCAGGTGAATTGGCTTCTCTCAGCAGCTGCGCTGAGTTTCGTTCCTTCCCAGCCCAAGGGGCATTTTTTTCTGACAGTGAAGAGGTTTCTGGGTGAGGAAGTAGAGCACTGCCTTCATGAGCAGCAATCTACGTCTTGGGTGTGGGGTTCATTGTGCTTCCGGGCAGGTGTTCTCAGCTGGAGAGCTGGTTTCAGGGGGAAGGTTTGCTCTCACAGCTACGCCATCTTGTGCCTGCTTTCCTGCCCTGCACAATGGTTCTAGGTATTTATGGCACAGAATTAGAACATGAATTATTTTGACTTGTCATTATTAAATAATTTCACAGATAAACGGTATGCAAGCTTACAATAACATGTCAACTCTGCTTTCTTAGGGTCCTTTCCCCAGCTGGCTTAAAGATCAGTAAGCAACTTCATACAATAGCCTCAGAATTATGTTAAACCCAGTAGAGCCAAAAATGAAGCTAACTCATTGTTGGTCATTGCTAGTGTCTCTCCTCTTTCCAGGCTCAAATCTGAATTCCCACCCTAAATTGTTCGTGAAGAGAAACTGTTAGTTTCTATTATCACTGTAAAAACTGCCAAAAATTTAGTAGCTTAAGTAACAACAATTTATTCTCTTACAATTCTGGAAGCCAGAAGTCCAAAAAACAAACAAACAAAAATTCTGTAAGGCGCCAGCAGGACCGGTCCTCTAGAGGCTCCAGGGGAGACCCTGTGCCTTGCCTTTTCCAACTGGGAAAGGCCACCAGCACGTGGCTGCATCTCTCCAACCTGTGCCTGTGGTCACATCACCGTCTCCCCTCGCATCTCCTGTTCCCTTTTATAAGGACAATGGTGATTACACCCGCACACCCCTGTAATCCAGGATTATCTCCCTATCACAAGATCCTAAATTAATCATATCTACAGTCCTTTGTACCACGTTAGGTAATGTATTCACAGATTTGGGGGGTGTAGACATCTTTGGAGGGCTGTTGTTCAGTCTCCTGCCCACTGCACCAAATAGCACTTTGAGCATCACACTGTAATGCAGTCTGAAGCGTGCTTTCTTCTGGCTCTTGCAGGAAGCTGCCGTACAGTTTATTCTGGTTATAGTGAGGGTGGGGGAATGATCTCTCACAATGGCCCCTTGGGATTTTTGCATTTTACGTTCCTTCCATTCTGGTTGACAGACTCACAGACAAGTATTAGCGTTAGCACGGACCAGAAGTTATATACCCGAGAGATGTGTGCGTGTATGTATGTGTGTGTTTCATCTCTTGGTCAGCACTGTCCTGTCCTGGGCTCCGCCTACCTCCATTCCCACCCTCAAACCTGGGCCAGCCAGACCCGGCTTGCCTAAGGAGTTCGGCGTCACGTTGTGGAGACTTTGGGCCATGCACCACCACGGACTGTGGGCAAGATTGCTTTTCACTGACTTAGACACAAACTCTTAGAGGGTGTCCTCAGCCCAATATTCCCTCAGAGCAGTGGAGAAAGAAGAAAAGACAACGGGAAGAAATGGAAAAAGGAATAACGAATTTTCCCTGTTACAGTGAATGCTGAGAAGACCCATCCACTCAAACGCCTTGTACCATGAACACACCACCCTCCAAGGCAGGAATTAAGGGGAGGTGAGGGCTGGGGAGGTTCTATTCCTTTCTGTACCCAACAGGTATGTCAAGATCTGGAACCTATGTCAGCGCTATGGGGTTAATTCCAAACATCCAAAATTTACTCAACCTGGGTACTTTAATGGTTGTAAATTGTCAGTGATATCAGCAACAATGAAGCCTGAATACAAAGACAAAACCTCTCTCCTATAAGTCCTCATAGTTAAAAAAAAAGTATAGGAAGTCTTGTAAAATGATGAAAATAAGGATTTTCAAGAAAACAATATGGAGGGATAGATTGTTTCTTTGAATTTTGGCGTTGTGTCTTTTTAAAAAGACAAAAGAGGACAGTGAAAATCATTGGCTAGTGTTGGGTGAGATGTTTCGACAATGTTAAAACAACGCAAGCACTAAGGTGAAAGGGACCCAGCTTTGCAGATTGGTCGGTAGGTGATGCTTTCTGCAGAGGCACCGGGTTTCAGCCAGCGTGGGCTCCCCTCCGACCACCCCGGTTGCTTCAGAGCTGGTGCTTCATCCAAACTCCAGCAGCACCACTCCCCACCCCGAGAGAACATCATGAGACACTTACAATATTAGTGTGTGAAAAGCTCCTGAAGATAAAGGACAATCCTTCTGCATGTGGAGAAAAGACAGCCTAGGGGTGGGAAGGCCTGTGAGCTCTCTGCTGTAGCCTCTGCCAGGTGTCCCCAAGTGGAGGTGGCTGCAGGTTCCTTCACTTCCCTCTCCAGGTTTCAATGTCTGCAGAGCTGCTGTGAGAATGAGGGGAAATGCAACTTTGAAGAAAGCGGTACCGATATTATATGGATTGTATGAAAGGATTTGGGTGGTGGGGAGTGTGGGGCATCCTAGAATTCTACTTTTCCTTTTCAAGCTTTGTTCTCAGGAAAACCCATCCAGGGGAATGAGAAGGGTGGAGGAAAGTGGGAGATTCAGGTTAAGAAAAAGAACACTCGGGGCTCTTTTCCTCTTCCACTTCCTTATTTTGAACAGGAATCAGGTCTGACTGCTCTTAAAAGATCTTTGGTGAGTGTGTCTCATTAGGGAAGTATGGCTGCCACGGCTCCCAGTGCTGAACAAACAGCGTCCTACACTGCGTAACTGAGGCCTCGCTGGTCTTACTGGAGGCTTTGCTCTCCGCCCCTTCTCCTGCTTCGCAGCTACTTGCAAACAGAGTTCTTGTTTGTTTTTATCAATCGCCTGCCTGTACCAAGTGACAGAGGAGGTTTTAAAAGATACCATATGATCTCACCTTTAACTGGAACATAATAAATAGAAGAAAAAAGGAAACAAAATATAACCAGAGACATTGAAGTTAAGAACAGTCTAACAATGGGCAGGGGGGAGAGAGGAGGGGACAGTGAGGAGAGGGGATTACAGGAACTACTATAAAGGACACATGGACCAAATCAAGGGGGAGGGTGGAGGTGGGGGAGGGAGGGGGGTTTGGCTGGGGTGGGGTGGAGGGATGGGGAGAAAAGGCACACAACTGTAATTGAATAACAATAAAAAATAAAATAAATTAAAAAAAAATTTTAAAATGTGTAACACTTTTTACTTCACACTCTATATTTATATAATTTGGCAATATCAGAAAGAGCTTGCCTGCCCTTGAGAAACTTTGGAAATATTTAACAGGCTCTCATAAAAATGTAGGTGGGGTTAAATCTATTTCAGTTACGAGGGGGTTTATCCCTATTCCACCGGAACAAATTGGTTCAGTTGGTGGATTCTTTTAAGTAAATCATTTTTATATATTCAAGGTACACATTATCCCCATATGTAATTATATTTTCTTTAAAAAAAAACAAACAAAAGTATTTTTCTGTTATCGGTACACTCCCTTTTTCCCCCTTCAAATGAATGAAATGTTAGCATTAAGCCATTTCTGCTAATGTTAGGTACTTATTCTAAAAGAAGCATTTTCATGCTGATTTTTAAAGAGATAAGCTGTACCCTGAAAAACAAATTCTATGAGGAAATATTTTAAGTGTTACTTTCCGATAGGTAGGTACTTCTGGAAGCAGTAGACTTTCTGAAAAGTACACCTGAGCGGAGAAGGGGCGACCTCTGGTGGACAACAGTCGGAAAGAATACAGAAGTCACCAGATACCAGGACCTAGGGAGGCTCGTTATTACTAACTTTATATGTCTCATAAAACAATAATGAATAACTAAAAAGACAGAAGGAAAGCCTGTTACAGCTCTTCATGATTACTGCTTTGCCTTTGTTAGCAACAGTTAAAATTATTTTAAATGATTGAATATTTCAAAATTTAGATTTCTTTTCTCCTGCTAGCAAGCATGCTCCTCTAAATTTTTAATATATCATATTTAGCCCTGCTGCAGGTATTAATACATTTTGAGGGGAAATAAAAACAATTATGAGCAATCCAAGGTTATGAGGAGAGGGTTTTCTCTTAATCTATTTTTTTTTGCATAGCTATTAGCAATCTCTATCAAAGTTTGAATGCAGAGAGAGAGCGAGAGAGAGAGCGAGCGAGCGCATTCCACTTTTAGGAAAATATGCCACGCAAACGCTGGCAAAAGTACACAAGATATGTGTAAAGTCATGTTCATTAAGCATTGTTTGCAAGAATCAAAACCTCTGCTCTGTGCAGAAGGTACAACAGTGAGTCGGAAAGCATGGATCCTGCCTTCGTGAGCCAGAAACACTAGTGGGGGAGACAGAAGATAGACAAATGGCAAAACACAAGCTAACAAAACTAAAATAGTTTTAACTTGTGATAAGTGCTGTGAAGGAACAAATGGCCTATGAAGACAAAATAAAAGGCGTGCACGTGGAGGACTTTATGTGCGTGGAGATTCAGCAAAGACCTCCCTGAGAAGGTGATATGCAGGATAAGACCCAAAGAATGAGGGAGACCCAGCTATGTGAAGACGGGCATTAAAATCCTCCCAGGAATAGGGGGCTGCCTGCAAAGGTTGTATGTAGCACAGGAAATAACTCGGAGAGTGTGAGCACTAAAAAAGGCCGGTGGGGTGCAGAGAATGAGAGATGAGTTAAGCAAAGCTAAATTCCAGAGCAGTTTTCCTCCAGGAAAATGCACCAACATTCCAGCTCCCAGGTCATAAAGCTGTTGGTTTTAGCTGAACTCAAGGATACTTCACCTTACCAACTACTTTGTCCCCTGTGGACAGATGTCATTGAGGGGGAAAATGGGGCCAAAAGCCAGAGTGGCCCAATGCATTTGACTCTACATTTTTAAAAAAATTAAGGGTCACTTAGGTTATAAATGAATTTTATAAAACAAAAGAGAAGTTCTATGAAAAATATTTTTACTCTGCTTTATGCATAGTCACATACATAAACTTTACAAATTAATCATTCAAAAATATAAGTACATTTTCTTTCACGAGCTAGCTCACTCAACAATATATGATTATGATCTATTGATAGAAAATTATCAATTATCAAGTTTAATTATTTCCCCGTTCCTGTTGTTTGATCACCCACAGATAACATCACACACCTAAGATACTGAGGCTTTACCCTTCTCTTAACTGTGCCTGTGACTGTCCATTTCTATAGCACCCACTTCAATGATTTTCTTAGCAACCACATCCAACCTCAGGTCAGCCTCAGTGCCGCTGTGACAAAGTGTCTTGCTGGTAGCTACTTGTGTAATTGTCTCCATAGACTTCTTACAGTTTTGTGCTCAATGCGTGGCCTACAGGATTCTTTGCTGAAGGCCGTGAGTCAAGGACAGCCAATTGGAGGCCACGGGATATCATTTAAACAGCTCTATGTAGAGGGAAAAGACAACCTTCCATCACAGAAACAGACCTCGGGCTTTTTTCTCGTAGTTAATCTCACCCACTGACAAGGATGGTTTGAAAAAGCATTCAGCAGGCTCTGGGAAAATTTAGGTTACCGAGTACCTGGCCTAGCACCCTGAAGGACTGGTGTGCTGTTTGATTGCCTCAGGTTATTCCCCTGTAGCTTGTCCTGACCTCACCACATTAAAGAGAACCACTACCTTGGCCTCCACACGCCGTTTCTCTATGGTTTTGCTCTGGTGATGGCTTACCCTTGGGTTTGAGAGCTACACAGACTCCATGAAACCTCCCCCATTTGTGAGGCCCCAGGAGAAGAAGCGTGCTGGGCTTTGTTTATTTTTCATCCCATGGAGTGCAGAGACCTGAAGTAAATCAGGATTTTGTTTCCTTGAATTGTCAGAAAATCCAGGATTCTGCCTCAAAAACAAGGGAGATACTGCGATGTGCTCTGTGTGAAATGTTCAGCCCTACGCCAGGCACGCCATAGCCGTGTGATCAACGGCAGCTGCTGTTGTCGTCCTTGTTTTTATCATCAGCTCTTACAGCAACCTTTGTTTAGTGACTGACTGTTTGAACTTCAAGCTTACATCAGTCAGTCACATTAACAGATGTGTACTGAGAGCAGAACATGACTCAATCCTAATTCGGTGGATAGCTGGGAAGAGTTACAGTAATTCAGAGAGGGACAGTTCACAGTGAGGTAGGTGATAAGATTTTACACACACACACAGCATTTAGTGCAGGATGCAAAGGATATTTAGATTTTTCACCTATAGCAAGTGTGTCCCCTTTACACCCCTTCCCTGCATTATATTTTATTGTTAAAAAAAAGAACAAACCTGCAAGGAATGGGGAAAAAGCAACACCTATTTATTCTTGACCTAGATTCCCCCAGTGTCATTGCTTTATTACATTTGCTTTATCTTCAGACTCTTTTTTGGTTGAACTATTTGAAAAGAAAATGCAGGTATCCTGACCCATCACCCTGGATATTTCGACATGCCTCTCCAAAGAGAGAGTCACAATGTCATTATTTTACCCAAGAATATTAAAAACACTGCCATAATGTAATCCATCTTCAAATTCTCCCAACTGTCACAAAACTGGATTCCATAGCTCTTATTTTCATCCCAGGAAGCAATCAATAAACAATCAGTTGGCAACTAGCAGAACGGTAGCTCCAGTCTGATTCGATTCCCGAGAAGGTAGGGGATCTTGCTATCATTTTCTCCACACGAAGAATGGGCGCTTCATCAAGCCCCATATTAACCATTTTGGGTAGGAAGGTCTTCCTAACTGAATTCTCATGTGAGAGGACTGTCTAGAAAAATCAAGCAGAATATTAAAACAATTACTCATAGAGTTCGCTTTTTAAAAGAAAAATCTATTTCTTGCTAATTTTGTGATATTTGGAGGGACATAGAGGAAAGGAGGGCAGATGATTGCTTTCCCTTTAATTAGCTGCCTAATTGCTTTCATTCTCCGCGATGCGTTGCCGCAGATGAAGTCGACTTAGCGGTACGTTGGGAACACAGGTGGCCCATAGGTAAATATTGTTTTTGTGCATTCGGTGGTTAATTTGGAAGAGTTAGGAACGTAAACACCTATTTCTTCGCTCTGTGTGCACTTTTGTTTGTAGCATATAGATCACATCTCCTCGGAAATAATTAGGTTAAGTGATAACGCTCCGCAGCTGCTGAGTTATTAGCCAAATGCTCGCCAATGGGATCGCTCATTAGGACTCGTGAACAGGTAATCTTTTTTGACAAATGAACTTATAATTTTCCTATTCATTTATGTAATATGCAGATATCTTCTTTTATATTGATTTCTAATGTCCTGGAACATAAGACGCTATATTTGATTTCCCCTTTTGAAGAGTATAAAACCATTACCTGCACTCAATTAAACTCATTCTCAGTGGCACAGGGTCCATTAGGAATTGGAACCTATGGATAGTGCTACTGTTTGCATTAAGACGCAACTATAGGGGGGGAATGTGGGAGGGAAGGGGTGGGCAGGATGGAGTGGAGTGGGGGGGAATGGGACAACTGTAATAGCAAAATCAATAAATATATTTTTAAAAAAGACGCACGTACTTTTTCCCCCCCATTTTAACTTCAAAGACAGGCCACATCTTCCGATCGCCCATCTTCACAGGAATGCAAACTCAAATGATAATTGCTATTCATATAAAGATCGCTGTCCTGTCCTTGTTTAACCCAAACTGCTGAATAGAAGTTAAATTAAATTACAAATAAAAACAGGTGACAGTGTTCATTTTTCCTCCCGTGTCTGAGCCAGACTGTTTCAAGATCTCAACTGCTCCCTGACAGCAGTTTAAGAACTTTAGTATGGCGCAGTCTTTTTCTTGATGAACTGAGAGAATGCCAATGTCTTCTCTCGTGCTGAGTAGAAGCAGCTCACCTCGTTTACCGCGGTCAATAAACACACCTGCGGGGTCTCCATTGTTTTCTTCGCTGAAAGGCAGTGTTGAAATTGGATCCCTTTTACAGCGCTAGTGGGAGTGAGAAATGGTGCCGACACTCTGGAAAATTCCAGCCCAGAAGTTCCTCACAAGGTTAAATAAAGGGTTACCATAGGATCCAAATTTTACTCCTAGGTGTATATCCCAAAGAAATGGAAAGATCTGTCCACATAAAATCGTGCGCTGCACACATCGTTCAAAGCAGCATCATTCATAATAGCCCCCAGTGAAAATGGCCCAAATGTGCCTCACCCGATGAGTGGAAAAGTAAAATTGGAAATAGCTATACAATGAAATGTTATTTGACAATAAAAAGAAGTAATGCTCCATCATAGATGAACCGTGAAAACATTATGTTCAGTGAAAGAAGTCTCTATAAAAGAATAATATTTTATGATGCTATTTATATGAAATGTCCAGAATAGGCAATTGTATAAAGACAGAAAGTAGATTAATTGTTCCTTAGGGCTGGTAGGGTTGGGAGGCAAAGCAGTAGTGACTGCTAATGAGTACCAAGCTTTTTAGGGTGGCACCTGCCACCAGGAATTGTCACCGAGAAAAACCACAATGTCCCACAGACAATTTTTGCAGTTTCTCTCTCTGCTAGGCAGGAATCCTTTTGGCTGGATAAAAACCCTTGCTGTTTCTTTGCCCCTACAAGAAGATGACCTGGTCTAAAAATAATCCTTTCTTGTCTTTTATTAATAGCTCCCTTTCCCCCTGTCCCCCCTTCTTGCTAGAAAAGCCTTATTTTGTATAACCCCTTGGAATGCCCTTTCAGTTCCTGGGTGAGGTGCTTGTTCATTTCATGTACTGCTTAATAAAGCCAATTAGCACTTCAAAGTTGGTTGGCTGAATCCTGACTTTTTAACAGAACTAACTGGAAGGAAACATTTCTGTAACGACTGAAAGATGTCATGTAGCAGTTCTTTCCTAATTGCTTTACCTGTGCTGATTCAAATCGTAGGGCTTTATGAGGTAAGTACTACTTTTATCACCATTTTGTAAGTAAGAGAATAGACCGATTGTGGCTGGATATACATATGTAAGTAAAAGGTAATACACTTAAATATATGCATACACATTTTTAAAGAATGTTCACCAAAATATTAACAGCAATTATCACTGGTAAGTGGGACTGTGAATGATTATTATGTTCTTTGTATTTTTAAGTGATTCCCCCAATTTCTGCTGCAAATAAATATATATATTTTATGTGTTAATTAGAAAACTACACTAAATTTTAAACAGTCAAAACTTAAATCTAAAGCCAAAACACACCATTTACCCCATAATCATTTATTTTCTATTCGCAGTGCAAGTGAGAACATTTAATGGAAGTCACCACATTCTTAGGAATTTTATTTAGAATTGATAAAGCAGATAGAGAACCAGAGAAAGACATAGTTACTACCAGTAAATTCCTTGAGGGAAGAGCTGCTTTCATCTGGTTCACCGCTGTGTCCCCAGCAGTTAGCCCAGTGCCTAGTGACAATGACCTGCTGAGAAGCCACGTGGCCTCAGTGTCCCCATGGCCTCAGTGGCTCAGTTGTAAAGGTGAACTGCAGGTGTCTGTGGCGGTACAAGGGGGCAGTGGCAGAGGTGCCTGGGAGACCCCCTAGGTTCCCAGCAGAGATGGGGTGAACTTAGAAGAGAAACCAAGGGACATAGGGAAGTATGGTTTCTGTACCAGTAACAGGCCTTCCTGATCCTCATAAATCCTTTAAGGGGAGCCCTCATTTCAGGGAGCTAAGGCCCTGTATGAACAAGTGTGGGCAAAATGAACCGCATCAAAGTTATTACTGTTAGACGTTATTCTGTCTGTAAGCAACAGAACAGGGCAAGATGGTTAAACGTAGTGCCTTCAAAGCCAACGGCATTTGAGCAGGCATTTCATGGTTTAACATGTATCAGCACCGACATGAGAGTGGAATTCTACAGTATGACACATACCTTCAAGTCTGCAAATTTCCTGAACTTTTGACCTTTCATCTAGAGTTTTGGCTTTGTAAAGATTTGTTATAATATTTCTAATTTTGAGAACTGAATTATGATTCAGTTACAACCGAGTTATAAGCTAAATTCCTTAGGAAAAGATTAGTCTAAATAGGATATTCTAAGAAAGTGAAAATGTTTTTATATTTAGTCACCAGCGCTTGGTCTACAGTAATTATACTCATCAGTCTAAATGATATGGAAATTGTTGCTCCTGGAATTCCTGTCATTATTCTTTTGTTACTGTTGTTTAGTGGACTCAATTTCTTCATGAGCACCAAGAAAATTTAGGCCTTGTTTGGAGAGTGGAATCTTGGTGGAATTCAAATGAGTGCAATTTAATCCCGAGAATCATTTACCGTATTTTGCCATGTATAATGAGCACCTTTCTCCCCCCAGATTTTTGAGGGAAAAATAAGGATGCACATTATACACAGGTATGATGATTACCTACCGTGGGTATAATAATGGGTGTAATACTCCTGTGTATGATGAGCACAAAAACGTGGATGCACATTATACACGGCAAAACACGATATGTTTTACCATTTGTGTTGAATTGTTAACAGCTAGTTATTAATCCTGTACAGTCATCCCCCCTCATCTACTGTTTGACTTGCCTGTGGCCAACCATGGTCTGCAAATATTAAAAGGAAATTTCCAGAAATAAACAAGGCATATGTTTTAAATTGTGGGTCCTTCTCAATAGTGCTATGAAATCTCGATCTCGCGAGGCGGGGCAGGTACTCATCCCTTTGCCTGCGTCTCCAATGTGCTGTAGCTCTCCTCCAGGTAGTCTGCTAAGATCTACAGTCAGAACAAATCTTCTCTTCATAGAATTGTGAAGAGGGAAAAAGAAATTTCCAGAGCTGCCGGCCAGCAACCAGAAGTGTGCTTCTCTGTCCCTCCTTCTCTTAAAGAGAGAGAGAGAGAGAGAGAGAGAGAGAGAGAGAGAGAGAGAGAGAGAGAGAGAGATTTGTGCTAGTTTTGCTGTCGCACCTCAACCTGTAAATGAATCTCATTGCATATCATCTCACGTCATCACGAGAAGGGTGAGTACAGTATAATCAGGTATTTTGAGAGACAGAGAGACAGCATTCATGTAACTGTTATTATAGAGTGTGGTTCTATTTTATTATTAGTTGTTAACTTCTTACTGTACGTAATTTACAAATTTATCACAGGTATGAATGTAGTATAGGAAAAACATAATATGTATCTCCCCAGTTTCAGGCACCCACAGGCGTCTTGGAACATGCCCTGGCAGATAAAGGAGGGACTACTGTATATATTACATGACTGTCATGAGTAATAGCTCTTGAGTAAATAGCTCCCAGTTGTACTTTAAATGTAACCTTTACATGCAGTTCATGAACTTTGAGACTAGGCCTGTCTGTCTGAAACAACTGTTCCATCAATCATTAGGATTCTTGGTTTATTTTCTTGACCTGGGTATGTCCTAGTCAGAAAAATTTTGGCAGTTGTTTAGTGCCATCTAGTGGCCAATTTGTTGTGAACAAAACCTCAAAATACCTTGTTCAACAAAAAGGGCTGTTGCATTTCATTGTTTATTATATAATACCTCTGATGTATGTCATTTTAATTTCCAGTTTTATAAATTAGGATATAAATTGGGACATAGCCACCAAATTTTAAAACTGTTTAGTATTGCATTAAATAACTGCTTTTTTATTAACTGATAAATATATTTAATATTGCCCAAATAGGTTATAATCATTCTCTTTTATTAAAATTAAACATAAAAGAAATACAATAAAAATTAAAAAGACTATACTTTCAGGGATCATTTCTATAGTTCGTTACTAGAGAAGTTTCTCTGAACGTGTAGAGCACCGGAAACCACGAGGAGGAGATGGAGTGTTCTCTCCCGAGTGTGAAGTCGGCGCTTGGTGTTGCTTCGGTAACTGCTATTTGCCGTTGATGATCATTCTTCTTCCCCCTTGGAGGAAGGAAGAGGGAGAGAAGACCGTCTGAGTGGTGAAAAAAAATTAAAGAATTTAGATCTCTACACTCATATTTCTAATTAATCAAAACATTTAAATTATGCTATTCAGAAAGAGCTAATAGTGCTATTAAGTGTACAAGGATGAAAGTTCTTACAAAATTACTTAGTTTGGAGTGCATATGATTTGCTACAAATAAATATTTTAGAGAAATAACCTGGCCTATTGTAGCATAACATTCTATAGACTTTATAGGCTCTCAGTTGCCTCTATTTACATTAATTAGTATAAGATTGAGTAGAAGTGTATACATTTCAAACGCAGACTTAACATTAGTATGATATTCGTAACCAAAGACCTTATTTGAACTTCACCAGTTTTTCCACAGATGCCCTTTTTCTATTTCAAGATGTCAAGATGGATAAAGGATGTTTGGAAACTCTCTGTCCTATTGTTGTGACTTCTCTATAAGTCTAAAATTAGTTGAGAATAAAAAGTCACTTTTCAGTGCCAAAAAAAAGACTAAAAATTTAGAAGGGTAAAAATAATGTTTTATTTTTCCCTTTAAAAAACTTGCCGAATAAAAGTGGTGACCTGGAATAAAATGATGTCAAAGGAGATTTTGACACACAGAATTTTAGTGAGAAACTGTGAAGCTAGTCTGCCATAAACATTTCCTTAAGGGCCCACCCCATTTTCAGCAATAGAGCAGTACCGGGACGGTGAGTGACAGGCAGCTAGGGCTAGATCCTGTGAGTCTAAAACGAAACCTTAACCAGCTTCAGCTGCCAGTCTCACCCAGTCCTCAGTCTAAACTCTTTTCATTGTATTTATTTGGTCTCTTCTGTCTCTAGCTCTGACTTTCCTTACACACACTTTTCGACTGACCTTCTAGGACACAGCTGTCTTCTGTGTTTGGGGTAGGAGTGCTCCAACATTCTCATTGTCTCTGCAGTTCTCACTCCGGCTCACAGACAAGTCACCTGGAAAGCTTGCTAGTTATGCTAATTCTTGGATGGAAGCTCAGACCTACAGAATTAGAGTCTCTGGTCTTAGGAATCTGCATTCCCCAAAGCTCCTGAGGTGTAAATTTTAAGACCTCCAGGATGCACTTTGAACATCCATGCTTGACTTCTGAGACCCTCTTACCTGCCGATCTGTCTTCTCCCTCCCATTGGGCCTGTCTTAATGCCCACGTTCTTCTCAATGGGGTTAAAAAGCTGGTCTTGGATTTTTTTTTTTTTTGCATATTATTGAGCATATCCTTGGCTCAAAGTACTTTATTTCAACCACAAATATAGTAGCTTTCTCACTCATTTCCTTCAGATTTTGACTGCAACGGAGAGGGGGAAAGTGAGGAAGCCCAGTAGTGACGTGATTACCTTTCCCAACCGTCAAGTGCTAATAGGGTTTAGGGTAAAATTTTATGTATTTTATGCAAATCAAATAAAATAAGACATTTCTTGTTCAACGGAGTGTATATTTGTAAAATGATGCCTATTCCATGGGTACTGTAGGCACCGGAAACATAGAAATTGTCGGTATTTAAATTGAAAATAATACAATTTGCACTGAAGTCAACTTTGATTTCAGCATCAGACAGGTGAGCAGCTGGGTCCTCCATCCATAGCACGGCAGCCATAGTAGCAAGGAGTCCAAGTCACCAAGAGTGACAACAACCCAAAGCTAATGATGCAGGGCTGAGCAAGGCCCGTGTGTGTGTGTGTGTGTGGCCTCCAGGCAGGTCAGCCACTGCGGGGGCAAGTGGGGGATGGTCAGACACAAATGTACGCTTCAAATCAGCAAGATAAGGACCTCAGCCTTGGGACGGGAGGCAAACAGATAAGCGGTTTACCTATTCTTCACCTTGAAGCCTAATAAGGGTTAGTCTTTGGCAAGTCTAGCCACGACCTCTACGGGACTCAGTTATGGGTGGAAACAGAGGAAAATCTAAAGCCATGAATGCCCTGGCATGGCTTCTGGCAGGTAGTAAAAATCCACAGCTCAGAGAGGGGCAGGAATAGGACTCGACTGAGTTCCCTTCGCATATCCCTTACCAGTCAGTCACCTGGTAGGACTTAGTCTTTGAAATGTACCACATTAAAAAAAAACAGCACCTCAGTGATTTTGTGGTTGTTGTTGTTTTGGTTTTGTGTTTTTTTATCCTCATCCAGGGAAATGCTTATTGATTTTAGAGAGGGAAAGGAAGGGAGAGAAAGATGGAGAGAAACATCGGTGTGAGGGAGAAACATTCATGGATTGCCTCTCACTTGCCCCCAACTGGGTATATGCCCTGACCGGGAATCGAACCCATAATAACCCTTCAGCGTATGGTATGATGCTCCAACCAACTGAACCACACTGGCCAGGGCCACACTATTTTGTTTTTAATAGTGTCAATAAAAAGTCTTATGACACACATTTTTCACAAAAATGTTAGCTTATACTAATGTTAGTTGGTTAGAGAAAACCTTGTTTTTCTCCTTCCTCAAGCACAGATAATACAATTCCGTGCTCCCTGGGAAACCCTGGTTTCAAAGCGATTACTTTGTGTGGCTCCGAGAGCAGCGCTGTATCTGCTCACTCAGTGGTTAGGCTGTCACAATACTACCAGCTCATGCACAGTCTGTCTTACAGCTGAAATGTTGACAGAGATCACAGATTGGCCCCCGCCCAGGGTTAGTCAAGGATGAAATAGCATTTGTTCCTCTGTGGAAAATTTCCACTTCCCGGGCTCGGCATTTGGAGGCCTGAGACAAGACCATTTATTTCACAGCAGTGAGCACTTAACTTTGGAGGCTGTGTTTTACTTGTGTTGGTTTGTCATTGGCTAAGCCCCATGTATCACTTGAAGTCATTCCTACAGAAAGGAGAACAAAAATCCTGGCAGAGCATGGACTAATTGTTACTGTTTTTTAAGATGTATCTCCAATACCTCCTGTATGGAGTCTTCCCTGATTCTGGCCAGCCCTTCCTCTAAAATTTCCCTGCAAATCTACCTATATTTCTCGTGTCACTTACCACATTCTAGCTATTATCTTTATTGTAACATAGCACTTAAGCCTGATTAAAAACTTGGGCTCTGAACTTACAGAAATCTGGTTTTGAATCTTTGCTTGGCCACTTACAGGTTATGTGACCATGGGCATGTTTCCTAACTCTTGTTTACTCCTCTGTAAAGTGGGGGTAAAGCTAGCACGTAATGTTTTGGGTAGCTTTGAAAATTAAGTGATAATTAAGCATCTAGCACAGATAATTGCCCAGTGAATATTGCCTTTTATTATTATTATCTCTCTAATTAATCTATGAGCTGCTTTTAAGAGCAAAACTCTTGTCTTAGTCAATGGTATACTCGTCTAGCGACTCCAGGCATAGCGTCTTATGCAAAACAGGCACTCAGAAATAATTTTTGCGCAGATGAGAGAATGATGAGGCCTTGAGATTATGAAACATGAGAAGAAAACAGAAGATAGAAAGAGAAGCTCGAGAAGGAACCTTGTAAGAATTTGCCTTGTGTTTGGTAATAACCTAGGAACGCTACAGACATTATTACTTAATTTAATCAAAACAATCCTGAAGTAGAGATGTTAGTGTGTCCATTTTCTCTGAGGAGGACACCAAGGCTTATAGACTTAAGAAACTTCTCTAAAGTCACAGAGGCAGCAAGGGGTGGAGCTGGGCTTCCAGCAAAATCCTCGTTCCCTGACCTTCCCTCTCCTGAAGCCTCTGCCGTTCACGTGGTCCTGTTTTGTCCTGGGGGAGGCCGAGTTGCTAGTGCAAGGCCTCTTTCTCGAGTTCTGAGTCCCAGCGTCAGCCTGAGGGAGTCTGCACTGTAAAAGTCTACTTTAGATGACTGCAAGCTTAATCCAATCCATTGTGTGCTAACTGGCCATCAAAATGGCTGAGAACACAGACCCCCGAATGCCTTGGGAGATTCATTGGTCACACATGGAGCTGCTTTTGTGAGTCATACAACAAAGACCGTCTGAGAAAGTAGGGGAGAATAGCTTCTATACCTTCTCTGTTTATTCCTCCACTTCCCTCGTTTCCTTTGAGCTTTTACTGAATTTCTCTTCTGTCCAACACAGGAAGTTCTCTGCCCCACCCCACCCCACCCCCCACCAGTCTTAGTAAGGTATGATTGGCAAATGAAAATTGTGTGTTTAAAGTGTGTAATGGGATGATGTGATGTATACATATGTTGTGAAGTGATTATCACAATCAAGCTAATTAATATATTCATCCTTTCCCATAGTTACTATTATATGTGTGTATTGACAACACTTAAGCTCTACTCCCTTAGCAAATTTTGAGTATACAACTATTATTAACTACTGTCACCATACTGTACGTTAGATCTCCATGAAGTTCTTTTTATATTCTCTAGCTTTAAGGCTGTGGCCCACGTTCTTCTCTGACAGTATTCACCTCTGTAAGAATTTAAAGAAAGAAGTAAAGTGAAGTTTCCTGAGCAATTTCTAAGTACTGGAATAGCACTGGAGTAAACATATGCTGGCCATTTTACGTCATCTCTCTTCATTCGACATTAGAGACACGTTAAATTTCTATTTTTGTAGGGATACTGTATATCCCATGTCAAAACGCAGAAGCTATCAAGATAAATATTAGCAAATAGCACTGCATGAAAGTCCTTAAATTTTAACACAGAAAAGGCACAATACACCAGTCAACAAAACATGGGGAAAACTTTTTCAACATACGGTAAAAATTTAAAAGTATTCTTTACGTATACCGAGTACTTACAAGTTAATAAGACACTTATAGCTGCACAAAAAGAGAGGAGGACAAAGGAAAGGAATGTGCTTGTCAAGGAAAAACCAACAGCTAATGAACGTGAAGAGAGGGAAGACCGTGACTTCACTGATAATACATAGAAACTACAAGAAAAGTGAGATATTTCTGTTATTCGATTTAGGAAATTGTTTCTGAAAATCAATCTTATTTTCTTTAGGAGAGTTACATGTGCTTGATTTAGGTGGCCCACTATAAAAAGAAACCTGCATTCTGGAAGAAAAGCACATTTAAAAAGATACATTAAAACATAGAACATCAGAGAACTCTGCTACTCTCGCTGTACTTTGGACATGGAGACATGAGACCTTCCCCTTTCCTACCGTGCTCCCCCTTCTTCTAGCCATTCTGGGAGACTCGAGTGGCCACCAGCCTCAGTAAACAGATGGCCAAAGTCAACAGGGTTCTGGAAGGAAAACTCATACTTTGGGTATTCAGGAGACTCAGGAAGATTCATCTGTCCCTTCGAGTTTTTCCAAAAAGATATGAGTAGATACTTTAAACACAGATATTTAAATCAGGGGAGTATGGTGATCTTGAGAGTGGTTCCAGTGACAGCTTGCCACTTACTAGCTGAGTTACTCTGGCATGTGCCTTATTCCCTCTCAGCTTCAGTTTTCTGATTCCGTCATACAGTCTTTTAATCAAGAAAGGTGTACGCCATTTTAAGCTTCAAGACGGTGGTACTTCTGTCCACTTTGGTGACTCGTGTATACAATGGTTGAAATACAGCCAGCTCTCTACACTTACTGAATGACTCTCTCAGACAAGGGACAGAAGGAATCATGGCATTGTGCCAAGAAGTGGGGACTGTCCATCTACTTGCTGGATTTAAAGAAAAATTTGTGGGTGGCCATAGATAATAGGAGAAGGAGGCCCGTAGCAGAGCTAGAAGAAGCAGGGGAAAGGCTCTCAATGGGAAAACCAACCTTCTGATTATGCTGTGGGTGAAAGAGCCCTGTCCTCTCAAAGGGGAAATTTGGAGGAGAGCTACTATTTGGGTGCATATAGAATGCATTTTACAGAGACCAAGCAGATACATATGTATGGTGAACAAAATATATCCTAGACACAATCAGTTTAGGAAAAGCAGGCAACAAAGTAGTACTGTGGTATGTTTTCATGTTTATGCTTGTATGCAGATATTCATGTTCACCAATGATACAAACACCAAAAACATATAGCAAACCGGGCGGTGGCTTGCTCTGTGAAATGATGGGACAAAAAAGGGTTTGAACTTTTACAATGAGCTATGCTGCGCTGAGAATCGGTGAAAACAATAGGAATCCTACCTCATAGCTGGTGCTTATGGCAAGCGATCAGTTCTGAAACTGAGTTTTGTAAAACAAAGGAAATATACCTTTTCCTTGATGTGCTTCTTTATTTCTCTTTTGCAAATTGATATCAATATAGTTCTCTTCTGTATTAATGGAGATATATTTTGTATGAAATCAGCTCAACAGTTAATGCTTTTGTCTTTGGTTCTAGCATAGAGTTGTGCCTTTTCCTCATGTAGGAAAGCGAGAGAGGGCAGTCATGGGGATAAATCATAACTCTGTGTCAAACACCCAGCTCTGTCCCGACTTACAATCCACGAATCACTTCGTATGTTCCAAATGCATTCTATGATCAAGTCAAAACTCAGCTGAGCATCGCACAGCTCAGCACCTGCCATCATTGTTCTCCACACTTGTATTCGAGGTGAAATATTCTCCGTGGTGAAATGAAACAGCCAGGTCTGTCTCCACAGATGTCGATAAAATATAGAAGTACAGAACAACAGTGGAAATGTTGTACAAAAGTAAAAGTAGGTTTGTAAGACGGAAACGTATCATGAAGCAGAGGGGTGAAAGCCGCCACCCCTCTCTGTCCAAGAGGTCAGCCTCTTCCAGGTCAACCCTCTTAAACATAAACCGTGGGTTCTCAGCTTCCAATGGGAGCCTAAGAATAGGTCCCAAATCATTATCTATTTTCCTAATTATTGCCTACAACTGAACTATACAGGAAATCATCTCTGACAAGGCTAGAATGGCACATGCATATTTTTTCCAACAGGGCCATGTCTGGGAATTGCCCTGTTTGTGCCTGCCCCCACCTCACAGGCTGGACTTAGCAGGGCTGGCGCTTTGCCCTCTCAGTTATCAGAAGCCGCCTAGAAACCAGTGAAGTGCATGCGGGGAGAAGATTGGACCGCGAGCACATTGGTCCCTCCAGGTTTCCAATTAAGTGACCCAGGTTATTGGTCAATATAATTGGCTGCATAGTCTGTAGGCAGTTCTTATAGGCAATGCTGCATAGTGCTGGTTAGTTTCAACTCCTTACGACAAGAAATTAATCCCTTAGAAGCCAGAGCAGAAGCAAAGAAACCCACCACTAGATGTCCCTGTGGTGCTTCAGTTCAGTCATGGTTCTGCGTGTTCAGTCACAGATGGCTGCGGGTTCAGAGAAGCAGTGACATGCAGATTTGCGCCTTTTACTGTGGGCAGGCGTGTGGAGGCCCAAAGTGCCCTAAAAGTATACCAGAACCACTCAACAGTGAGTTCGCTACTATCTGAAAATACACTTAACCAGTCATGTCTTCATTTCTGATCTCATCTTAAAAACAAACACAAAAGGGTGCTTTACTTACAAAGATAATTAGTTATACAATGTTGGACAGATTTTTGCAAAATGACCACATGAGTAATTTTGGAAGTGTGTATCCAGGTGAAAGACATTTGACCTAAGAAAAAGTATATAATTTCATACTTAATGGTTCTAATTTTTCTTGGTCAGACACTCCCAAATCCCATACCCTCAAATTTACTCCACCTTAAAAACAATTAAGTAATAACAACAAGTAACTTTTTTATCATCAACACTTCAAAAATACTCAGAAGTCAACAGATTATGAACCATCACGTACCTACCGGGCAGCCTTGACAATTGTCAGATCATTTCCCGTAGTTTTAACAGTGACTTTGGAAAATTTCTGTAATGTCTTCCTGAAGTTTTTTCTATTCTTCCTCCCTTTCTTTCTCTCTTTTCCTTCCTTCCTTCCTTCCTTTTTTCCTTTCTCTCTCTCTCCCCTACTTATTCTGCATTTCCCCCAATGACACCACATTCAATTTGAACCCTGGACATGGTTCAAAAGCCATTAGGGAAATGAGAATCTAAGTCATAATGAGATACCATCCATAACCCTTAGGTTGATTATAACAACAATTTTTTGAAAATCAGAAAATAAAGTTTAGGCAAGGAAGTGGAAACACTGGAAGATACTTTGTTGGCGGATATGTCAAATGGTATAGCTGCTGTGGGAAATAGCTTGTGACTGTTTCAAAAATTCATTTGGTTGCCTCCCACACTCACTCCAACCAGAGGATTGAACATACAGCCTAGCTATGTGCCCTGACTGGGAATTGAACCCACAACCTTTTGGTGCATAAGACAATGCTCCAACCCACTGAGCCACCTGGCCAGGGCACATTTCCAGAAAGTTTTATAGTTTTGAGGAAAATGTAGGTTATAGGATTATTTGTGTAAACATATTCTTCTCAATCCCAGAATATAAGTATTTTTGAAATATTATGAAGACAAATAAAACCAGAAGGGGCTGGTGATAGATTTTGGTTCTAATCTTAAATGAACCTTTTATTTCATATTTAAAAGGCTACAAGAAGAAACATGAAAAGGAAAAGAACCATTTGATATTGAAAATAATTCTTCACATACACACACCCACACATCTGAGACAGCTATTTTGGCAATCTATTCAATAGGTACTCAATCGGTTGTCTTAGTCCATTCAAGCTGCTATAACAAATACCATAAACTGGGTAGCTTATACGCAACTATCATTTCTCATAGTTGTGGAGGCTAAGAAGTCCAAGATCTAGTTAATTAACACATCCATCACCTCACTCATTACACATGTTTATTTATTTATTTTTCTTTGGTCAAGAACATTTAAGTTCTACTCTCTTAGCAAAGTTCAATGATACAATAGGTGTACCTTTTGAATTTTGTTTCATGGGAATGTGCTACTTATTTAAAAATAGATTTCTAAAAGGAAGAACGTGTATAAGATCGAGGTAGGGGCAGATCTGAGGCCTTATCAGGGCCCACTTTCTGGCTCCTCGACAGCTATCTTTCCCCTATATTCTCACATCAGAAAAGGTGAGGGTGCTCTGTGGGGTCTCTTAGGAGGGCACTAATCCCATTCCTGAGGACTCCACCTTCATGACTTAATCACATCCCAAAGGCCACAGCTCCTAACACCATCTGCGCACTGGGGATTAGGTTTCAACATTGGAATGTTGAGGAGACACAGATATTCAATCTGTAGCAGCTTTCTGCTGTGCTTGATTGTAATGGAAGCCATAAAAGGAGGAATTATAAGGTAGTCTTTACCCTTAAGGGAATTGTAATATAATCGGGGGGATAAAGCTCATATGAGTGAGAAGTTTGCATAAATGAGGAAGGAGAAGGAGGAGTGCGCAAACATTTGTCAGCATTCTATGTACTATTTGTGTACTATGTTTTATGTATGCTAATAACTTGATATAATTTCTTCATTGATCTTGAGGATGGTTCTTTAAGTTAATGTTTCCCAATTCTGTTTTGCATCATGCACCCTTTTGAGGATCTGATGCAAGCTTTGGGCTCCCGAAATTAAAAAATGAGAATATGTACATATATATTTTGCTTACAATATTCAGGAGATTTTAGGACTGCTGAATTTAATCTATGGACTTCAAGTTTAAAAATTCTGTTATGAAACTTACGGAGCATTGACGCAGATCTCGGCCGCAAGATCTGCTGTTGAGGTTTCAGTATTCCAACCCACATACACATGGACTACAGAGGTCCTGTGGGGGAAAGGGACGGCGCGGCCACTCTCTCAAGAGGAGAGTGCCTCTGAGAGCCTCCGCCACTCCCTCAAGTGGGGAGCTCCAAGAGCCTTGCCTCGACCAGCCTTTATAGGTTTTTCAGGCCCTTAACATCAAAGAAGGTCCTCTTTACTATACAAAGGTTTGTTTTGGGTGGTTATCTTTGCAGACACAGGACAGAGGGTGTCTCTGAATACGTCAAAGGGGGACATTTGCATTGTAAAAGGAGAAATGGTCAAACGGCTATTCCCATACCTGGAGGGTCTAGCCCAGATTCTGTAAAGATAAAAATACCCAGTAAACATTTGCTTGCCTCAGGGTGAGGGAGTTTTTTTTTTTTTTTAGCAAGAGCAAGTCTCATAGCAGTCTAGGTACAATGCAGGCCTAATTTCCCACTGGAGAACTTATCCATGGATGTGGGTCCTGCCCACCAACCTCGCTCCCCACTGGCTTTTCCGAGTGGGGGCTGAGCCACATTTCCCACGCTTGGAACGGTTCCCCACAGAGCATTACTTCTCATTTAAGAATGAAACTGACTCTTAGAAGTTAATATACTTAAGTGGCTCTAAAAGCACCTTCTTTATGACATGTAAGGTATATCTCTGGTTAATCAGACTATAAAATAAAGTATAAAACTTACAATACTATATTAAACCATATAGAAATGTATCAGAAACTTTGCAAAGGACTCTAGGATGTCTCCAGGATGTCATTGCCGTCTCTGCGACAGATTGCCTCTTTTTCACTAGAGATTTTCCCTATTAAATATTTATAAAAATCTTTCCGGGAATTTTAATTAAAGGTATCTCGACATCAGTATCTGGATTTTTTTTTCCCATTCTCAAGTTAAAAAAAGTATATTCACACTGGCTCAAGCAGATAAATGAATCAAATAATTAGAGTTTTGAAACTGATAATAAAGGGGTATTTTGTGGAATTTGTGAAAAGGATGCACATATAGGAGGAACACCTGGGCCCAAGAACAGGCCGGGAGCAGAGAACCAAGGGTGTGTCTCTTCCCCTCTCCTTCTTGGGTTCCCCAGCTCTTACCTCTGCTTCTCTGAGCCCATGTTGGACAGTGGTCAACCTCACCTCTCAAACTGTCTGGTTCTCACTTTCAGCAATTAGAAAAACCAGGCATATATCTTTCCTTATGTCTTTAATTTAAACTTTTACTCCAATTTTATGGCAGAGATCAATTTATTTCTTCACGCCATTGAGTGTTCTACTCTCTGCTGATCAGCTACCATCGGACAGAAGGCAGGAATCAGCTAATAACAACCGGATGGTAGGGGTCCATCTCCTGGGTGCCTAGGTTGTGCAGAACGTGTCTATGGGCACGTTCATGTCTATAAAGGGCCAAAGAGTAAACATTTTAGGGCCTGTGGTCCACATACATGGTCTCTGTCACAAATACTCAACTCGTATCGCGCAAATGCACACATACCCAATATACACGGTGGGGCAAAAGTAGGTTTACAGTTGCAAGTATGCAAAACACACAGTTTATTCCTGTATTATTTTAAATTATTGTATTATCTTCCATGCAAACAACTGTAAACCTACTTTGCCCCACCCTGTGTAAGCAAATGAGAGCATCTGCTTTTTAATAACACTTTATGAACACGAAAGCTGATTTTCATGCATCACAGTGTATTATTCTTCTTTTGCTCCCACCCCCAACCATTTAAAAAATGTAAAAAGCATCCTTAGCTTGAAAGCTATGCCCAGGCATGCTGCATGCCAGACTGGGCTAATGGATCACACTTGCAAACTTGCAGTTTAGCTCAAGAAGAGCTCCTCATGAAGCTTTGGAAGACTCCCTGACTTGGAGAGCCACGCTTTCTTCATCTTGTCATGTCCCCATGTCAGTGTGTGACTTCCACGGTTGCTGGAGCAAGGGGAAAGGAGGAATGGAAAGAGCACACATACTCTTAACTGTCTTGACCTAAAAGTGACACATATTTTACATCACTTTTCACAATCCATTGGCCAAAACCAGTCACAGTACCCTAACCTAATCACGTGGAAAGTTGGGGAACATAGGGCAGCAGATACAAGATACAAGATACATGGTGAACAGTGATAATCTATGCTGCAGTATTAAACCAAATGGTGGCCAATGATTTATATGTAGGGCTACCAAAGAAGTATATATTAATTTTTTGCACTTCTGTTTATTTTTCATTGCACAGCTGGATGCATATAACCTCAGAAAATTTCCTCCTAAGTAATATTACTGTAAACTTAATGAATATGGAATTAGTATAGTAAATTTAATGAAGATGTAGGATAGAATTCAATTCATTCTCATTTCTTAAATTATTTGGGAATATTTCTGCTAATTTTATTATGCCTTAGAAAATGCCCAAATGTATTTTATGCTCAGCCTATCATAGAAACCCTCCATGTCGACAGCTCACTGAGCAAAAAGAAAACATTTTCCATTAGTACTGGATGTCACTTAAAATGCTCACACAAAAATAGTGCCCACTTTCACAGGGTTACAATGCCTACATTTTCTTTATTAGTTTTCTTTGAACTCTACATTTTTAATTCTTTAATCTGCTTGGTAGCTACGCTTTTTCATCAGCTGACTTCATCTCACATCATCCTGGTACAAAGTCTTCAATTCCCATGGCTCCTCTCTTCACCATCTGGGTTTATTTCTGTATTGTTCAACTATGTAAAACTGTGCTTTCTGCCACTGCCGTCACTTCCTGCCATTCCTCATCCTCCATCTCATTCCCATCGAATTTTTCATTTTCCTGCTCTCTGAAGCCTTACCAGATTAGCCCGACCTCATGGAGTCTATTTCCAATCTTGAGTGCTCCACGCCTTCGAGGATGTGAATCATTCCATTATTCACTTAATAATATAGTGGTATATACTTATATAATTTCTTTAAATCTTATTTCCCCATTTAGATTTCAGTCTTCTTAACGACAGTGCTAGTCTGTTTCTAGTTCAACACACAATGTATTTCATAAAATTCTCTTATTTTTGATATTAATGAGGGAAAACAGACGAGCCCATAACATATTTTAGTACTGAGCACTTTTTAGAAATAAAAACATTATCAACTGTTATTTACACATTTGCTGAATTTGAGAGGAATTTCTTTTTATGAGTCAGTTACTGAAAATGCAATCTGAAAGACAGATGGTCAGTGCATTATTGGTATATTCTAAAGCCACTTAGAATAATTTAATTTCAAGCTTTACTCCCAACAATGAGTTCAAACCTATACATGCGTCATTTTGTGGGGAACATTTTCTAGCACTGCATTAATAGTAAAGAAGTAGCAGACACGTCGTTTTAAAAATAAGGAATTCTAAACTGATTTGAAACCTTCCTCTGTGGATTTTTTTCACCTTCTTAAAAAATAAAGTTGTTATCAAAGTTGCTCATTTTCATATCTGGAAAAGACAAGGGTAACAGTGAGGTCTATCCAAATGATAGCTTCTGTAAGAAGAGCAATAGCCCCAAAGGGGAAGTATAGAACAGTATACATGGAGGGAAAGTTAGTAGCTAAGCAACGTGCTGCAGAATCAAGGGCTGTAAATTGTAATTACATGTTACATTGGCCAGTGCTTTCCCAGCTGAGAGCTCAACGTATACCCAGGCTAACTGCTTGGTCCTGAGTCGAGTCATTCACCCTCAGTTTAGTCATCTGAAAAATGAAGGTGGAGTAGTGACGTACTAACAGTTACATGGATAGCTTCAACATACAAGGAAGATGACAAGAAATTATTCAGGATGTGAGCAAGCCTGCTGACTCAATATGGAAATGAAAGAAACCAGGAGAAATATGGGAGACAAAAAATACCTCTGATTTTAAAAAATTCCCTCAAATTGCTTTAGAATCTCATTTCAATGACTTCTAATGATGTAATTACAGAAACTGTTAGTTTTCAAACATCTTCAGCTAATAGAAAGTAGTCTCGTTTTATAAAGTGTCATACAGAGAATTGCTTTGGAAGGTTAAATGCTACAGACCTGCTAATAACAAAACGTTTTATGCCAGAAAAATAAAACACTGATTTTAAATACAAAAATAAAATTTATACTATATTCAAATTACACTATAATTTATACTAGAGTCAAATTAAAAATACTGAATTTAGAACCAACACAAACTAAGAAACTAGGTTAAAATTCTGGCACTGATTCACTCCGTAACTTACTTTCTTCACATATTTCCTTAATTATGTTGCGTTGACCATTGTTGCATATATTAATTCCTTTCTAATATTTAACCACCTCAGGATGATGGAATATCTTGTTTCAACAGTTATATGAGGTCTGTCCAGAAGGTATCCAGCCATGGAATATGAAAAATAGAGACATCTATTGAAGAAGATACAAAATACAAGAAATATCATACATAAGACAATGATACCTCAGTCCCCTTCAAAGTAGGCACCTTGGGACCTCACACAATTCTCCCAATCACCATCAGCTGCCCTGTTGTGTTTTCCTGAATCTCATTGACAGTTTGAAATTTCTTCCCTTTCTAAGTGATTTTAGTTTGGGGAAATACCAGAAGTTACAGGGCAGTAAATCTGGGCTATAGGGGGTGCTGAGTCACCTGGGAGATGTGATGTTTTGCCAAAACACTCTGCACGAGACCTGACACGTGAGTGTGGCGCATCGTTGTGATGAAACTGCCAGTACCGGTTAGTTGCCAATAGCTGTGGCCTTCTAAACCATCTGAATAATTTCCACGGAGGAATGTCCAGGCTTAAGGCAAACTTTGATGCAGATTCATTGCTCTACTAGCTCAGTCATTTTGAATGCAAGGGCCACACAGTACACACGCTCGCTCAAGGGCATCTACCGCCCCCACTGACTAGTGCAGTGAGGTTGTCATTGTTCACACATGCACATTCCAGTCCACTCTCCTTGGCTGCCAGGTTACATCAATGTCGCGCTAACCACTCTCATTATATTAAGAATGGTTGGGCTTTTTCTAGATAGTCGTTGTATATTAATGTATTGGGAATTTAGTATCTGCCACAATTAGGGATTCTTCCACCCTCTGGCCAGAGAGCAACTTGGTTTTTTCATCACAATGAGAAGGAAATTTCAGACAACAGGAGTCAGATGATCTTCAAAGTGTGTCTCCCTTCCCTTATTCTCTTTTAAGAGTAATGGCCAAGGCATGTTTAAGTTCTTCCCTCATTGTTATCTGACCTAAATATGAAGATGGCTAACTTCACGCATTTGGATCATCTTGAGCTCCAGGAGTGGCATAAATTGCTCATAAAAGCGTTTTAGAGGAAGACCAAGAGTTTGCTTACTTGCCCACAAAGGACTCTGGATATTTATACCCCCTTTATAGCAATCCCAGGAGACCCTCTGATCCAGTGCTGAAACACCGCAGGTCTGTGACCTCCGTGCAGGTGAAATCCCACTAGGTATATTACTTTATTTGGAGAAAAAGGGACAAGTCTCTCTTATAGAAATCTGTTAGAAAAATATTTTAGACAATGATTCTGTAAAATCCTAGTCAATGGATTATCTTGCTGGAGATTTGCCCATGATATTCTCCCTCGGTGGGAATATGTGGATTTTTATTGCAGGTCAAAGTGACTTTGCCTAGCCCATGTTTATTTCTCAAGTATTGCCTCAGTGGAGAAGCCTGATCATTGTTTATAAAACCGATCACACACCTGCAGTATCACTTAGGCTTATGCCTTGTCTCTGCTTTATTTTTCTTCATATTTATTATCACCTAAAAATATTTATTTGTTAATTTTCTGTCTCTCCAGAATAAAAATAAACTTCATGAGAACAGGGACTTTGCTTATCTACTGCCTAGATTAATGTTAAGTAATAGTAGGTTGCTAACATTCGTTAAATAACTGGATGCATGAATGAAGGAACGGATGGATGGAAAGGTAGGCAGTGTTTGGCAGACCTCAAATGTATGACAAAACTGATGTATTCCATAGAAATGTTTATCCGTGGAAAAGAATGGTGAGTAAAATGCAAAGGCAGGGGACCTGAGGGTAGCATTGAAAGAGGTAGACAGTCAAGGAAAAAGGCAAGCATTATAGAAAAAGAGAACATTATATGATTATACATGCAAAGTGGGGATATGTGTGCTTATGATGCTTGAAGATTGGAAAGCCTCCAGGGTTTGTGTAAGGAAATGGTGTGAGTATTGGTTGGGGAGGTAGGTTCAGGTCAGGGTTTTTTTGTTGTTGTTTAATTCTTATTTTATTTTGATTTTGGAGAGAGGGGAAGGGAGGGAGATAGAGAGGGAGAGAAACATCGATGTGAGAGAGAAACACCAATTGGTTGCCTTCCATACGTGCCCCAACAGGGAGTCCAACAGCGCGACCTTTGGCTTTGCAGGACAACACCCAACTGGCTGAGCCCCACTGGCTGCAGCCAGGTCAGTGTTTAAAAGACCTGTCTGGTGCTCGATTGAGGTACTTTGAGTTTTATCTCCTCAATAATGGGAAGCCCCTGGAGGTTGATGAGCAAGGGGAGCAACATAAAAAAATTGGGTGAAGTAAGAAGATGACGCTGAAATAAAGGGGGGGTGGGATGGAGTTTTAGGAGACTGAGGAGATTAAGAGCAGTTGGAAGCTATTTCAATGACAAATATTCAAGTGGCAAGTTTCACATTCAAATGGTGAGAAGTGGAGTTTTTTTAAAAAAGGATGATACATACACAAAATAGTATACATGGGAAATCAAGCAAATCAAAATCCTTTCTTTCCAACCCCTTGGGGAAATAATGCAACCCATTTTCTTCATTATGACACTGAATATATTTAATCTTGTAACACTTTACAATCATTTAAGAACTTGAAATAGTAAAAGGAATTAGGAAAAAACTGACATTGAATAGAGCAAGTTTTCTAGTTTATTTCAGTGATTTTTCAGTATGGTTTATAGTCTTTATATTTTATTGAGTCAAAATTAAAAAAAACAGAACCAGATGATTATGTTTCCTAAAGCTTAAGGCTTGGCAAATTGTCACAATCAGGATTAGTTCTCATATTGCTTGGATGTTATTGAAAGATGGATAGAGTAAGAATTTAAAATCTCTTTGAGCTCTATAAATCTGTGAAGCTCTAACAAAAGTATCACCAAGAATTAGGAAGAAAGGGAATAGACTAACAGGAGAAAATCTTGATTTTTTTCAGTAAAGTCCATCTTTAATCAGATTTCTCTTGCTAATCCAAGAAAATGAGACAGAGGGAATTTATAAGAAGACATAAAGAAAGAGTGCTTAAAATAAGATAAAGAGCTTTCTCATTTATGCTGGCTTAATCTAATAACCATTTTCAATTTAGCACTAAAGGCACATAGCATCCTTTAAGTCCCTTTTGAGAGTCTACATGGTGAAGAATATTGAATAGTAATCTGAAGGTACCTAAGGCATTATTTTTTTCAATGAGTTGACCTATACTTTTTTCATATGTCTGTTCACTGTAGTCATCAGTTTTATAGTCAAGTGGCAATGCATTTCATTTATTAATATTCACATGGCATTAAATGTTGTGATGCTACCTGGAACTGATACGTTCCCTCCTGGCAAGGTCGTGCCCATCGGACTTTCATTCTAACACTCTATCGATGCTTAGTGCTCTAATTTTTAGGTGTCGTCAAGACTAAAAAAGACTTTACGAATCTTTTTTTAGAATACTTTTTAAAGATTTTATTTATTTGTAGAAAGAGGAGAAGGGAGGGAGAGAGAGAGGGAGAGAAGCTTCGATGTGAGAGAGAAACATTGCCTGGTTGCCTCTTGCACAGGCCCCTACAGGACTGAGCCTTCAACCAAGGCACGGGCCTAGACCAGGAGTCCAACCAGGCGACCTTTTGCTTTTCAGGATGACACGCAACCAGCTGAGCCACACCAGTCAGGGCAGATTTTACTAATCTTTTATATTTGTATTCCTCTTCAAAAATCAGACAAGTAACATAAAACAGCACAGAGCCATATTGTCACCTTGGAGGAGTAGATGTCTTAATTGGTCACCAAAAGGATTAACTATAAAGAGAAAAGGATAAATTGGATCATATTAAAATAAAAAATGCTCTTCAAAAGACATATTTTGAAAGTTAGAGAGCAACCCACTGAATGAGAACAGATACTTACTATTTGTGTGTACACACGTATAAATATAAATAGGGAGTAAACAAGCAACCCAGCAGACAATGGGCAAGTGACTTGAACGGACACTTCACAAGAGAATATTTAAATGACAGTAAATCTATGAAAAGGAATTCAGCTTTACTAGTTATTTTTTTAAACTGCAAGTTAAACACAACTATATACCACTAAACAAATACTATTCAATAGAACGGCTAAGTGAAAAACACTGATAATACCAACTGTTGGCAAGATTGTAGAGGAAACGTAACTCTTGGATGCCACAGGTGGGTGTGGAAGTTGGTAAAAACCACTTTTGCAAATTGTTTGGCAGCATCTTCTCAGGAATAACATGTGCAAAGCTGTAGCCGGCAGTTTACTTCCGGGTATAGACCGAGCAGAAACATGTATGTCTGTTCGTTTTCCTAAAGACGTGCAGAGGAGTGTTCAGTGCGGCACTGTCTGTATTAGTCCGAATTTGGGTCCTTCCCCGAGTGGCCATCAACAGTAGACTGGATAAGTACATTCTGGAATGTTCAACAGCACTGAGGATGAAAAATCTTCAGCTATAATAAAGATGATTCAAAATCGTAATGTTGAGCAAAGAAGCCAGATGCCAAAAAAATTACCAACCGCGCAATTCTTCTTATATAAAATAACAAGGTAGGTAAAAATAATATTAGTTGTCAGATGTCAGGATAATGATTACCTTTTGAGAGGAGAGCGTTTCATAATCTCACTGCTATTATTTGCTCAGTTTGTGGAAATTCGTTAAGCTATATATACATAGGTGTGCTTCCCTCGGTGCATCTAAATGTGTGTGTGTAACACATACATTACGCTCAGTGAAAAGTTTAAAATATCTTAGACAAGTAGGATGTGACTAAAAAATTTCAGTAAAAAGCTCACTCAAAAGAGAAATAATATGGGGCATGTCATTTTCCCCTTTACCTGTCCTCCTCCTTCTTTTATTCTGTTTTTAGAAGTAATCACATGAGTGATGCATCATCCTTCCATCCCTAAAAGTGGCATTTACTCACATATATACATACAAATAATAGTTTGAAATTATAAGTTGAATTATATTGTGCGTATTGCTCCTTGCTCAATAACATCATGTGTCTCTTTTAAAATATTTAGCAATGTATAATGCCACATACCGTCTTGTCGCTTATGTATGGGATCAACCTGTTGACTTTTTGGCGATGTCATGGACAAAACATGAGTGCTCATTTTAGTTAGAATGTCCCAGATTTGCAATGAGGTTGAGAATCTCTTCGTTTATCTCATTTGTGTATCTTATTTTGGAAATTTTCTGTCAACCTAATGTGGCCATTTTTCTATCAAGTGGCTTGTTTTATTTTTTTAATTTGATTTTTCTCTATTAATTATAGATGTAAATATTTACTCTGATAGATAGTTTATACTTCAATTTTTATATATATTTTAAAATATGATGTATTTCTTCTATGGCTTCTGGGCTTAGTGTATTGCTTAGAAAACTCTTTAGATTATAAAATATCCCATTATAATTACTTTTTAATTTGTTTTTAGATTTTTAATAAGTTAATACATTTGTATTTATTTTTGTATATGGAATGGTGTACCTGAAATTTTTCCCCAAATGGATGGCCAATTTTAACAATTTTAGTTGTTAGATGGTCTGTCATTTCCCTACTGATTTTGAATTCTGCCTTTATCATAACTTACATTTTCATATATACATGTCTTTGTTGCATGCTCAGTTGTGCCACTGTGAAATGTATTGATATCTGCACCAATGCCACAATTTTCCAAATCAGTCTAGTTTTATAGTATTTTTATAGCTAATAGGGTAAGGAAAAGCTAATTATTCTTTCCAAATGAGTTTGTGAATTCTTTTTTTAAATTTTATGTATTTATTTTTAGAGAGAGAAAAAGGGAGGGAGAAAGAGAAGGAGAGAAACCTCAGTGTAAGAGAGAAACATCAGTCAATTTCCTCCTGTATACACCCTGACTGGGGACCAAACCTGCAACCCTGGCATTGACCCTTTCAGGATGACACGCAAACAACTGAGCCACATTGGTCAAGGCCAGTTTGTTAATTCTTATAAAAATTCCTTTGGTGGTTTTTATTGGCATTATTACACTTACAGATGAATCTAGTGAGACTCTTTAGCCTTTGCATTAATGAATTATTTCAACGTAGAACTTAGTCTACATTCTCCCTCTTAAGTCTTCTCTTATGTCCTTTAGTAAATATCTACAGTTTTCTTCATTTAGTTCTGTAGTTTTCACTACATTTTAATTGGGATTATATGCAGGCATTTCCTATGGTATTATTACTATTATGAATGTCAATCTTAAATAATGTTTTTATCTCTGGTTACAGAAGGGTTATAGACTTATGTATGTGTCTTCTGAACTCTGCTTTCCTTCCTGTACTTAGTCATTTCATATACCTCTGAGTTTGGGGCCTTTCCCACACTCGCCTGACTGTGCCATTGTTCAAGCTAAATTGCACCTCGGCTCCGCTTTTGTCATTCATTCTCCTTGGGCCACTTCAGCCTGCGGTTCTCTTCCTGTCTGAAGCATTTGTTTTATATTTAGCATGTTACTAAGTGGCATGATTTTAAAAATGCAAATAAGAAAGACACAGTTTTATTGATGTCTTGGGTTTCTTAGGATATATTCCCAGAAATCTTTTGTTGTTGCAAAATTATTTTAAGCTATTTTCAGAATCACAAGGAATGGGACCTGAACAGAAAAAATCTTACCGAAGAAACCACACTGCCTCCTGGGGCACTTAGCATCCCTTCCCCTTATCTTACTCATAGGTAGTTGTTTTAAAACCATATCCTTTGAGGCTGTTTTGGTGTCATATTAATACATGTGCCTTTCAGTGGCCAGAGGAGGTTGCTTGAGAAAAGGTGTGTTGAACCCTGTAGTCTGAGGGATTCTTTTTTAAAAAATTTTTTTATTGTTATTCAATTACAGTTGTGTGCCTTTTCTCCCCATCCCTCCACCTCACCCCAGACGAACCCCCCTCCCTCCCCCACATCCACCCTCCCCCTTGATTTGGTCCATGTGTCCTTTATAGTAGTTCCTGAGGGATTCTTTAGCAGGCATACCAGAAGGTCTGTCCGAGAAGTTGCTTTCACTAACCTTGCAATTAGCGAATGACCCCGTGGCGGAGTGGGCACTAAATTAACCACAGGTGAGCTGCTAGAATTCTGAACCCAAAGCTTTGGTTGAACTGGCTGGTGTTCAATCCAATCCACTTTTGAGGGAACATTTCACAGTATTGTACAAACAGAGAAGAATATAGTTTTATATACATTCATAAAGTATATGAATGCATATTCATATATTCATGGGACTTTGTACCATGAAATTGGGTGATATTCATAAGAGTCTAAATAGATATGTTTTAATTTTATTGTATTGTGGAATTTTGAATTTTTAGAACTGAATAGATAATTGGTCTAATTCTTTCTGTGTGGAGTCTTCTCTGATTTTGTTTTTGGGATTCGGGTTATGATTTCTTTATTCGTATGAATCAATTGGTCATTTGTACCTGAACTTCAATGAAGTAAATGAATTTCCCCTCTCCTCGTAGGGTTTTTTTGGAGGGGGGCTGTCACTAAGTTAATCAAATAGTTATTTCAAAAGGTAGAGACCTTGGCTCAAGAATTTAAAGCAAGTCCTTCAAGGCGGATGATTGGAATTAGCAACAGTTATGAAGAAACAGTTTAAGACTGAGGGAAGATCTTGAAGATAATGTTGATAAGCAAACTGTTGTTTGAAAAGCAAGTTATTTGCCCAGATGAGAAATCTTTTTTAGGGAAGAAATGGGCCTGCAAGAATCTTCTAAAGCAAATACTGATTTTTAAAAATTAGTTTACATTCTTATTTATCTAGGCAAGAATGTTCTGGAATGAACAGTTATGTCAACACAAGTGTTCTCAGATCTGAGCTCTAATAGTTAGGTTGTTTAGATGCAGATGCTGTTTAGTTGGCAATAAGCTGACTAAACAGGTAAATTTAGATTATGGAGAATCTTGAAGGATAAGCTGAGAAACTGGGCTATTACCTGAGTATTAGATTTAGTGTATAAAGATACTCGCTTGTCATCTTGATCTTGCTACTCTGAAGCTCTGTGAGAACACTGAACCCATCTGCAGAACCCAGCTTTCTCTTGGGCTCACCTGCCTCCAACACACTCAGCCACTCGTTCCGCTTTGACAGTTACAGCGGCAACCAACCCCATGTGGGTTCTCACGTTTCTTGCCCGCAAGGCGCACTAGAGCCTCTCCCAGAGTCTCTGGCTTCTACCAACACTTTCAGGCAACCTGCCACAGGGCGTGGGATTTGACTTTCCCAGGAGATGCCAGAGTGGCCAGGTAACTCAACCTGGAGGTGTGAGGGAGTTAACTCCCCATGGGGTAAACTTTTTGGAAAACAAGACAATCTGGAAGGTACATTCTCCTCCTTCTCTCTCAGACCATTACGAGGCATGGTGCAGATGTCTGGAGCTGTCTGGAAGGGCTGAGCGCCTGTATCTGCAGGATACCAGCTCTGGCTTTTGGAGTGTGGGAGTCAGTGGTCAGTGCAATAATACATCATTGTAGGTTTGCTTTTCCTCCTTCCCTGCCTTACTCGCCCTCTCCCTGACTCTCAGCAGCCTGGGTTTTCCCTCCCAATGTAGCCTTAGCATTTAAGTCTTGCCTCAGCTCTGTTTTCTAGGAAATCCAGGCTAGTACAGTGACCTTAAACTACTAAATCTCCATGGTCTTCTATTTTAATGACTGGAAAATGAGGAAATTGAGCTAAATTATTGCTATGATCTTTTAAAGCTCTAGTGTGCTTATAATTTAATCAGTAAAATTTTTGACCAAGGACATATGGCAGAACGCTGACCCTTGTAGCATTGCCAGGATTTTTAGAAATACAAGGATAATAAGTTAAAGTGAAATAGGAAGAACAGGCATTTTATAAAATGTGCTGTCTAGTCTGATAACTGCTGAAAAAGGGGATGCTGCAATCATAGTTCTCAGAAACGCTGCTGAGATTGCACTACTGGAAAGATACATGTAAAAAGAAAAATTAAGTAAAAACTCATGCAAAACATGCAACTGTTGCCGATAGTGCCATTGAAATAGGGAGAGCTTCAGAAAGCCATTCACTCATGCCCTTGACCAGGACTTTGGATCCACTTCCTGTGAAGACCAGAACTCTTAGCCATTTCTAAGTACAAAATGCCGTTTTTTCACGTTCAAGAACTCCATGACAGCTGAGTGGCTCCTACGAAGATGTAATTTCCCAGATGCTGATCTAGGTCCTTCTCAGAACACATGGTCTGTTGAAGCCTCTCTATGTGAGTGCAGTTTGGGTAAGGAAGCAGATGTCCTTGGAGGTCTCCAAACACAAAAACTTTTAGTGGCTGTGACGCAACACAACTTGGGCTTTTCAGTGGCAGTGGCAGTGTGTCTGTTTGGGATGTTGCTCTCCATTCCCAGATGTTAGAGATAGAAAAGCTTGTAGGTGTCGCCAGTTGAGCCCCTTCCCTCTACTGGTAAGGGACAGAAGCCCAGAGAAGTGAAATAACAGACCCAAGGTTACACAACTGGAGAATGAAGATCCCTCAGTAAAAATTGTCTTCAACATAAGTATTTCTTTCTCCACATCTTACAAAAGAATCTAGATAAAGCTTTTTGCAAAACATACACGAATCTGCAAATATACTATACTAGAGAATTTTTTTAACTTTCTACAATAACAAATGTTTCTTTGTCATCTGATACCCTTACATTCTATAGATAATATGAAGAATGAACGCTATACTGTTCTTGTCCCTCTGCCATCTGAAATTTGTGAGTAAATAAATCTTTAATAGTATAGATGCAGGGGTGTCAAACTCATTTTCCCCGGGGGCCACATCAGTCTCGTGGTTGCCTTCAAAGGGCTGAATGTAGTTTTAGGACTGTAGAAATGTAACTACTCCTTAACCAAGAGCATGGAGCTTGGTGCTGCCGCCAGGTAGAAACTAGGTGCCAGGCCAGATAAAACAAGATGGAGGGCCGGATTTGGCCTGTGGGTCTTGTGTTTGCCACCTGTGCTATAGAGAGAAGACAAAATAACACCTACCATCTAATCTGTGTCTAATGTAATGAACCAGAATAATGAGAAATCTTTACTGTCTCCAGTCTGGAAAGTGTCCTCAAGCTTAAATATTGCTTCTCCAACTGCTTCTGAAGTTGGTAAGTACCACACCACACACACCCGCCCCTATTCAGTGAAATGGATCAGCCATGACTACCCTTGAAAAAATCTAAGTAGAAAGAAACAGATTCATCCCTGGCTGGCTGGGTGTATTAGTATTTTACCTTGATGTATTATGAGGTATAGGTATTGTGACTAATAATACTTCTTTTTGGGTAAGTAAGTGGTAATGACACTGATGTGGTAGGTTATGTTTTGAGCAATACTATTAGAAGGTCTGAATCTGTAATTCTCTGGTTATTAATCCAATGCTAATTCACAAAGTATTGAACTACCTCAAGCCCTCTTTCCCCTATTGGGTTAACGGTCAGTTCCTTCATTCAGTCATTTGTTCAATAATGCTCTCTCTATTTTGTGGACAGCACAGTGAGGATTCAAAGAAAAAGAAGGCATAAAGCATGCAGTAATTTAGTGTGAAACAAATAGCAAAAAAAAAACCACTTTCAGAAGTCGTTGCGTAGAAAGTATTACATGACAAGTACAGATATAATTACTGTGGAGAGTTTATGGGGGGCGGATACAATTTCTGGCTGATGGTATGAAGCAGTAACTTTACGAAAGAAAGTACACAGAATCTAGGCCTTGAAGAAGGGGTATGATTTGATGGGTTGGGCAGATGGCATTAGGGTAAGTGGAAAAAAGACACATTATACATATAGAACCAACCAAAAATATATCAGTGTTAAAAAAACCCATAAGTGAATAGGGGATAATTCAATATTTTTAAAGCTAGCAGTTTGGAAACAATCTAACTAAGGATACATTAAGTCCTGAATGGCAAATAGGGGCCAATTTGAAAAGTATTAAATAACAATGAAAGGACTTCTTAACCTTATTCTGCGAGCATTGCAAATTCATTGCAGGTTATGAGCAGGAGTTAATATAATTAAAACTTTTAAAATGAAAACAATCTGTTAGGAGTACATAAGAAAGATGAGGGAGATGGAACTGTAAGAAGTAGACCACTAAGGAGGCTACTTCAGCATCCTAGACTCAGGTAAAACACACCAGGTAGACACAGGTGGCAGAAGCTTATGAAGCTGGGTGTGAGAAAAGAGATCAAACGCAAATACTGGGAGAAAAGCGAGTTTAAGCAAGCGTCAAGGCCCGTTCTTGGAAATTTTCCACCGGGAAGATACCAGAGGAAGAATAGCTGAGAGGAAGAAGAAGCAAACAGAGCGAGCAAAGACATAGCAGAAAACCAGAGGGCCTTGAACCCAAGGGAAAAGGGGGTCAGGATGTCAGAGACCTGAGAGAGGTCAGGGAAGACAGGCTGAGGACAAGTCAGTAATACTGTACTGTGAGCTGATTAACAATCACCAGAGCACGTGACCGAAGGCAGGCGGTAAGAATGTTTATGCAGCGGGGGAGCTATTCCATCCGGAAGTTTCGCTGTGAATAGTGTAGTGATGTCAATTGGTGCAATGTTCTAGAGGAAAATTTGGCCACATGTTTCAGACCTTTATACAGTATATTTACTTTGATCTCATGATTTTGTTTTTAGGATGGCTGAAAAGAGTTGTGATTCAAGATGATTAGAATAGGACAAAATTGGAAGTAGTCAACACGTATACTAATGAGAAATTAATTTGTTACATATTCATAAAATGGAATATTATATACCCATTAAAGTGTGTCTTTTAGCAAGGGCTGGCGCTTTCTCGGCAAAAGGCCGAAATAGTTTTGCGTTACAGACTGTCTGTGTCATAGCTACGGAGCGCTGCTGCAGCAGCTGCAGGCAACCTGTAAATCAGTGCGCAGGGCTGTGTCCCTATAGAACCTCACTGACAAAACCAGGTGGCAGGCTGGATTTCCCTGCAGGACATGTGTTACCAGTCCTTCCGTTTGAATATTATGTAACGCATTAAGAGACAATATGGCAATGTTAACAAAAGTGATTAATAGTGTAGAAAATGACAGGCCTTGCGATGATATCTGCACTATTTCTAACTTGGTGAAATCTGTTTGGGTGTGTGTCTGCACTCCAATCTTTCAACAGAATGTATCTTTGAGTGCTGGCATCATAGAGGAATTGATTATCTCCTTGGTACCTATCTGTAGTTTCACCTTTTCTATCATAACAACGCAATACCTTTTGTAACTAGGGAAGATGCTATTTTCGTATGAAATTAAAGTTGCAAAGTGAGATGAGATTGAAATGTTTGCAAAGTGAAAATCTATCAGGTCTTCATGCACAGTTGGAAAATTCCATTGATACATGAATTCTGAATTAATGGTGAGTAACCCGAAAGGCCTCTCTGAGAACTGTGCTGTTTGAAAATCTGCAGTGTAGCATGACTAATCAGCACTTGCTAAGAGAAGCAAGGTCAAGTTTGCAAAACCATCTTTTTAACAAGTGGAGACAATGTGAGCTACGAAAAACAGGACTGGTATTGGTCCTGGTATTGTAGACGCCCATGGACCACGCTGTCCTCCCTGCTTCCAACCTCGCCTGGCCTCAGTAGTTTTCCTTCTATTTCTCATTTGTTCCATATTATGGTTTCAACTTGCTCGAATATCTTTGCACACACTGTTTCCACTGTGTGGGATAGGATGTTTCTCTCCTTTATTTCTCTTTTAGGAACATACATAGTACTTGCTACATTCAAAAGATTACTGTAAGACTACATACAACATAAAAAGTATAATAATATAATCAGTGTCCATAAACCCAAGAATTAGATCATTACTAATTCATGCTTCACCCCATCTCAGAAGTGATCACTAGCCTGATTATGAATTCCTTACTTTTTAAAATATATAGGTCTGTCACATTTGCATGTATGCTTGAATAACATAGTTTAATTCTGCTATTTTTTTATTTCTATGAACACCATACCATGTTTAGTCTTCTGGGATTTACTTTTTTATTTAATATTATGTTTCCATACCCATAAAGTCAAAACAAGAAGACCGTAGCAAATAAAGCACCTTCTGGCTTTTAACGTTTACTCTCTTATAATAAATATTACATGTACACTTAACTGTTTCATTACACACATACAAATTCTGTCTGGAAAAAGCCCAGCCATTGTTAATATAACAAGAATGATTTGCATGATATCAGTGTAACCTGGCAGCCAAGAAAAGGTGACTGGAAGGCGCATGTGTGAACAATGATGATTTCACTGTCCTAGTCAGTGGGGGCGGTAGATACTGTTGAATGAGCATGTGTACAGTGTGGCTGTTGCATTCATGAGGAGAGCAATGTATCTGCATCAAATTTTGCACTAAGCTTGAATATTCCTCTGTGGAAACTATTTGGAAGATTCAGAAGGCCACAGATGCGGGCAACTGGTGATTGGCAGCTTCATCATGACAATGTTCCCGCTCATGCATCACATCTCATGCAGAGTTTTTTTGTGAAACATCAGATCACTCAGGTGACTCAGCCCCCTACAGTCCAGATTGGGTGCCCTGAAACTTCTAGCTTTTCCTCAAACTAAAATCACCTTTGAAAGGGAAGAGATTTTGGACCATCGATGAGATTCGGGAAAATATGACAGGGCAGCTGATGGTGATTGGGAGACCTGTGTGAGGTCCCAAGGTGCCTACTTTGAAGGCAACTGAGATTTCTTGTATCTTGTATCTTCTTCAATAAATGTCTATATTTTTCATATTACATGGCTGATACTTTCTGGACAGACCTCATCTAATAGTATCTTTCCTCTACATTTAAATTATAAGTTCCTTAAAGGCAAATGTATGGTTGACATAGTCCCTTAAATAAAACAACTGCTCTGAGCTCTCTGCTAATTGAATTTAATCAGTTAAGAGATCAACTTTTGCACTTGTTTTCTTTAGTGTAATTTCTTAGCTTAGTGTCCAGTTCATTTTTCCCCACAAATATTTGCTGAGGACCTACTCTGTGCTGAGCAATCTTCTAGGCTCTCAAACTATTACTTTATCCAAGTAAATAGAACAGATTCCCTTGCAGAGATTATGTTGCATTGGGGCAGTTAGAGGCAAAAACTGAATTTAAAAAACATTAATGTTATATGGGGAAGGGTGCTACAAAGAAAAAAAGTGGGGTAAATAAATAGAAAAAGATGAAGGGAGGTGTTTATATGGAGTCTGGTACATTTTGCCTCTTACAGAATAAGCATCTGGGGGTCTCTATTTTGTTTGTTTTTGCACTTACTGTGACACTTATGGACAGAATGTGCTAATCGTAGAGTTTTTAGGCCTTTAATAAACACTTTGCGAATATAAGAAAAGAGAAATCAAACTTTTAAAATTCCTTACTTCTTTATTCCTTTCCCTGTGTGTTTTAAATGTGGGGGGAAGGAGAAAAATATATGGATTGCAGTCAATAAATTACAAATTGATTTTCTTCCTAAAAGCCTTCTGGTTTTGACATTTTCAAGAGCGCTATTTATTTAACAGACCAGATCATCCATAATCCTTTCTGGTTTCAATAGCACTGTCTGGAAACATTAGCAGACCCTGTTCACTGCTCGTTTTTCCCAATCTCAAACCCACTGCCCTGATGCTTAACCAGCTGGCATTCCTGAAACCCTTGGCAATACCCGCCAGAAGTATCACAAGAAACGGAGGCTCTTCCAAGTTACCTTTTGTGCTAACCTGGTGCAGGCACTAGGACCGCCCAGACGCCCATAGGCAGCCAGGCTTCACAGCGCCTGTCAGCGGGATTGAGCCGCCTTTGCTGTTACACAAGAGAACAGGCAGCAGCTGTAGCAGCTCAGCATCCTTCCCCCTTCTGGTGGATTGGAAGGTATTTACTTGCTATTTACCGTTCCGATTTTGTACACCGCCAGTGTGCCTTGAGTGTTCACTCAGTCTGATGCTCTGAATGCTGTCCAGCACTTGTTGGGTTACTATATTATTTTATGTTAATTTCCACAGCTGATGGAAGCAACAGTGCCATAAAGAAATGGGCTAGATATTTCCAGAGGCTGAAATCTGAAGGCATTTGGAGGTGTAAGTACATTGGTCCCAAATCTCTGACGTGCTGGCTGTGGTAGTTGTGTCTCTAGACCTTCTTCTTCCTCATTGAAAGAATCAATGTAAGATGCCATTTGCATATTTCATTCATGAAGGAAAAGCACCAAGACAGACGGTGACAGAAACCACTGATGATGGGCCTGAAACTCCACTTTGCAGTGGCTGTGGTTCCCTCTGCTAGCCTGTGGGTTTGCAAGAGGAGAAGCTGGCTTTGCAGCAGAGTTTTGATGGGAGATTTTGCTCAGGGCTGCAGACGGCGTGGTTGTTTGCTTTCTGCTTTCTGGTTTCCAAAGCTCAAAGACTGTCCTTTCTAATCACTGCCGTGGTGCGGTGTAGGAGTCTTTTTATGTTGTCTTTATTTCTGCATTCCCAATGCTGGTATCATGAACGTGGGCTGCCAGAAAGCTGTGAAACCATTCCGTACCTCTCAGTGTAAAGCCATTGAAGAAAAATCTAGTTTGCTTTCTCTTGGCCAAACTATACTCAATACTATAATTAGTAGATTACACACAAAAGCATTTGAAAAAAATTAATAATTTAAGATTCCCTTTCCTGTTCAGCAATAAATCTGGTTACGTGAGATAAGGGAGTAGTTTGCTATTAGAAAACCTAAGTGAAGAAGACTCTATAGAGAAAAGTCAACGTTTCTAAGTATTTTATGAATCAATTGAAGATGCTTTTTGGGGTCTTAATACCAATTTCATGTGTTAAAAGGTCTTTAAAAACTCTAAAGCCTCATCAAACTTTTAGGTTAGATTATTACCTTAGAATTTCGGTCAAATTTAGGTATCTTACACCAAAATGTAAAAGTAAATATAATTTAAAATGAATAAAATGTTGAGTCATATTAATGGGCAATTCATAAGAAAGTTTAAGATAAACAGTGCCATCGATTTGTTTCAGGAAATAAAGTATCAAACTAAGACTCAAAGAAAGGCATCGATATTGAAAATGTGACTTTAATGACAAGCATTTTTAAAATAACCTCTAAAATTATTTTCATGGTTCAAAAATTATATAGTTTAAGTACATTATATTTGATATATTGAATTACTCTAAACGAGATTTCAAATTAAGTATTAAACTTTTGAAAATATAACTATAGTTCTAAAACCCATTTATAGAGGGAAAAGGGACAGAGGAGATGAAGGAGGGAGGACTGAGTCATATTTTATTGTTCTATTTTTTAAATATTTTGGATATTCTTACTGAATTTTTACTACATAAGTATGCCACTTATATTTAAACATATGTAACAAAAATTACAAATGATTATAGCAGTTAATTTGCAACATCTTTAAAAGCAAATATAAGTATAAAAATAGCATATTAAGGCTTCTGTGGAGTATATCTTAAGCAGAGAAAAATCATTTTTGAAGATAATGCCTTGCCTCAGGAGGCGGTTAGGGAAGTCAGATTGGGGGTAGCAATAGAATTTCAATATTTTGTGAAGCAAGAGAAATCTTTTACATTTATTTTTAGTTGGTATAACAAAGTACCACCGCTCCACGAACTTTGTGTTAATAAAGTTTTTTGCCCTCTCTTTAAAAAAACTTTCCTATATTCCAAGTCTTGAAAGATGACTCATTTCTTCAAATTAATACCTAGCTTTAGAAGCTTTGCCCAACACAGGACTTGCCGCCGGGGACTGCAGCTGTCCATCACACTCATTTTACGGGTATCATCCTAAGTCCTTTCAAAACAACTTCATTATATGTTGAGGGAAAGATTCATTGAATTCAAGGAGGATAGGAGAGAAAAGAGTTCCAAGAACATAGATGTTATTCAGACTTTGATATTCTTCTCAGAATATGAACTTTCTTCCCGAATTTAATTCCTAAAATTAAGTCTACTGGCTAGACCTAAATGACTGAAGACAATAGGAACCATATTCCTCAGAAGCCTGAAGGGCTGGCAAACACATGGGGCTTAAGCTGAAGAATAAAATGGAGAAGCTAAAACTAATTTGTTAAAGTGCGAGAGTAGTTATTTTACGGTAATTTTATCCCTGAGGATAATCCCTTTAGTCCTTGAAAAGCCTCCCTGCCTGGGAGATCTGGGGGAGTATGCTTATTACCTAGATTTAATGGCTAGGAGTAAGCTAGAATATTTCTAAAAGATTAATTTGAACATACATACATCTATTTAAAAGAGATTCAGCAAATAGCCATTCTGGTTACACCAATTTCACCCTCAGGGATATGTTTTTTCCTAAAGAACATAACATATTTTCACACAAATAGAGCGCTTAGTAAGACATTTTAGGAAGAGACAGGGAAAGGTAAGTTTTACACTCTTCAAACACCAGGAAGGAGCTAATGTAAAGGGAGAAGGGGAGCACCAGCCACGCTCGTCCTAACATTTCAGTTTGCTTCCACTTTGGTTTTCTGAGTACCCATGCTTTGGGTAAAAAGAAGTCTCCCAGTAGAAGCCCCAGAAAATGCAGTAAGTCAGCTGGGGGCTGACTTCTCCTGGTAAGCCTGTGGAAAGCAGTGTTTTCTTGAGGGATAAAGAAACAACTGTAAAGAAATAACAAATAGTCCTCGGTTTGTCCAGAGAGGTGATTATCACGTTAACATGAGTTTTAAGAACCTGTTGGTCACATATACAAGCCTCAACAAATGGGGATTACAGGCAGCTGGAGAATTTCTTTGAAATCTAATTATGATTTTTCTCGTATTAAAGAGAATACTTAAAAGGAAGGGAAAGAGCTTGTGTTAGTGGCATGTCATGTCCACATCAGTTATAGTTGTGTGGACCAAGCGGAGTAAGTTGTGACTTTTTTTAAAGGTTGGCAAAAAGGGTAAGCTATTATTCATATAGTTTTGGGAAGAAGGTTTTTTCAAAAGCAAAGTTCTTGTTTCCAGAAATTTCATTTCAGGTATAAAGAAATAAGTTTGTAGGTAAAGCAGAAGGCTTTTAAATGTATGAGATCCAGCCATTGAGTAGAAAGGACCAATGAACGATATAAAATGTGTGCCATGCATTATCAATCAGTAGGTTTACCCGAAATGTTGTTTTCATCACCCTGCCTGGCTCACACAATTACAACTGATGTGGACACCCAAACCACGGCTATGCTTCCATTTCTTTTCACTTATGCCTTTTATTTAAGACGGAAGAAGTTAAAAACTCGAAGGAAACTGCTGATAAATATTAATCATGATTCCATAGATGTTTAACTTGCAAACAAGCTTTGCTTTGCCCCCAAATATAATGCGATCATTGGAGTTTGTACTTTGGAATCCATGTCAATTTTATGAACATAGCATTGAATATTTTGGATTATCTTTTTTAATGGGTATTAACTGATTCTTAATTGTGTGCAGGTACGGAAGTTAGACAGGAAACAAGGTACGTCCCACCCCTCATGGTCATCATCATTTGGAAGGGAACTAGACGACAAACAACTATTATAAACCAAACATGTTATTATTAAAATCCTTTTAAAGTTATTAGTTAACTTACTATAAATTAAACCAGCCAGAATGTAGTCAATAAATACTAACTTGAAAATTAGAAGAGAGTGCTATGATAAAGAATGACTTGGTGGCTTTTTTGTGATTTTCTTTTTTTTGTGTGTGAAAAAAAATAAAATGACACGCCAGGACCCCAGTCCAAGCAGCAGCTACCTGGTGAGTGGCCGTGTGCTCTGGTGGAAAGGGGAGAGACCCTGTCCTACCCGCTGCATACCAAACCCACTCGATGCCATTCCCAAACCTGGAAATCTGGAGCACTTTCTTCCCTTCACAGAGTTTTGAGAATAATGAGCTTTACAAAGTTTTGAGAAAAATAATAAATTGAGCATCCATGATGACTTATAAAGTGCTGTTGGAATTTATGACTTCGCTCCTTTGAACACTTCATCAAAGAAATGACTATTAACCCATTTTGTCATTCCTGTGCCTTTTTCCTTAATTTTTTTTTTTTTTGATGATTCCATATCATGCAGTTGGGAAAGAGAAGACAGCCACTCCCACAGACAGTCAAAAGAGAGAGAGCATTGTCCCAGAATCTTCTAAAGACCAGGTGTCCAGTAGGAGCTTTGTTCGATGTCCTCTTGGTAGATTTTTGATCACCTCCTGAGAAACCACCCACACCGTGGTTGGTGGGGGTTAGTTAAGATGCTGTTCCTCCCGGGGAATGCTGGACTGAGATGACCACCTCCAAAGGGGTTAGTTGGACCCATGTTCCCTGGCAGGACTGTGCTAACTGGGCATGGCCTGTCAAACACAGCGTCTTGAGAAGTTGGGTGAGATGAACATGCGCCTTTATGGTGTATAGCACAGGGTTTAGGCTGAGGTTGAAGCAGCAAGTTCATTGATGAAGAAGGTAGTTGAATGAGTCACATCTAAGCACTTTTCAACCCCAAAATATATACCTGCACACAAACAACAATGTGTACTCTATATATTTAAAAAACTTTTTAAGTGGAAAATTGCTAATTTTCTTCTAAGTATTTCCCCCCTATAGCTCTTGACAATACAGCTAAGTAGAATGGCAAAGTTGTTCAACAATATGTTTTCTTAGTCATTTTAAAGGAAAACATTAATCCTGGATTATCAACTAGATGCACTTGAAGCTCCTATCAGACAGAATCCAAAATAGGAAACTAAACTAAAATCAAACCATGCAAGGCACTGGCCTTGAAAAAGGGCCTGGCTATGGGAAACAACTCCCTGATCTGGCCAAGTTCCTGATTTTGTAGGAGAAGATGGAATCCTCCAGAGCGGCAGCCACAGACAAATTGGCTGACTCAGACTATAACCTGTTGTTGTGCAGGACCAGGAAACAGCAAAGGTCCTCGCTGAGGGTAAAAATCGCAGAGGAGAGGGCCAGGCTAGGAAGTAACCTTCTAGTTCGTGAGACTTTGAGTTACTAGCATTTAGATCTGTCTGCAGCTCTGTCTTGTCCATCTGTGTACTTGGAAATGTAACTTGATCTATTTAGGTCTTCGCTTCCTTATTGCAATATACTGAATTTTTGTAATAAATTAGTATCATTAAGTGAGGAATAAGTGTAATACATGAATATCTAACAGGCAGATAATTACTAAATGAAAGTTGGAGTAGCAACAATCTAGTCAGAAAATACATTTTAAAGCAGAAAGCACAGTTAGGATTTAAAAGGGTTATTAAATAATGATTAAATATATAATTCACCAGAAAGGTATATCCATCCTAAACCTGTAAGTACCTATAACATGACCTAAAATACTAAAACATATATAAAATGAAGGGAAATTGACAAGTTCACAATCATAGCAAGAAATTTTACCAAAATTCTCTTAGAAACTGGGCAAAAATGGAAAAGGATAGACAATTTGAACAATGCAATTTACAATCTCAATCTAATGGATTTATATAATAATTACAACCAATAAAATTATTCTTTTAAAGCATATATAAACATTCCTTTTATGCATAAAAGTTGACAAACACAAAATACAAAGCAAGTCTCAACAAATGATGAAAATCAATATCATAGTTAATATTATTTAATCAGAAATAGTATGTATGTAGTTCATACAGTTAATCAGTTCATGTAGTTAATCAGTATGTAGTTCAAATTAGCCATATACAGTATCAAAGGTAATATAGTCCAGGCTTGAAAATTTAGAATATAGCCTTAAAAATACTTATCAAATCTCATTTGATCCCATTAAAAAACTTTACTTTTATTCATACATCTCATGGGATTATTTCTAACCAGGCCCCTTTTCACCTTTTACCCCAGGGTACTGTGTAAGGGTTTAGATAAAACAATCAGATTTCTGAAATGGAATTTTCTCATTCAACCACATATCTGCATGACAACCAAATAAATACATTAATGGTTTATAATGAATCTCTGATTCTGATTCCGAGACCAAATTTCTACTGGGCCTACTTGGATAACTACTATGACCTGAGGGTAAAGCTTATTTTCAAGATTTGAGCGACCTCATAACTGGATTTAAGATGGTCTATATTGCAATATCCTAGATTTTCTTAATACATAAAGTATTTCAATCACTGCATAAAAGAAATAGCAACCAATTTCATTATTGCTGGAATCTCAAAATATGTATCACGAATATTATAGGTGTTATATTTTTACCTATGTTCTTTTAATTATCTTGCTTTTCACTTATTTTATTTAAAGATTTCATTTATTTATTTTTACAGAGAGGGGAAGGGAGGGAGAAAGGGGGAGAAATGTCAATGTGTGGTTGCCTTTCGTGTGCCCCCCTGCCGGGCACCTGGCCCGCAACCCAGGCATTTGCCCTGACTGGGAATTGAACTGGCAACCCTTTGGTTCCCAGGCCAGCTGGCACTCAAGCCGCTGAGCCATACCAGCCAGGGCTCACTTATTTTATAAACTATTTTTAAAACCCATAGGATAAAGAACTCTTCGTGACTCTTAACAGACCATTTCAAGGCCCTTCTTTATAAAAACCTTAAGTATTTACAATTTTCCATTTGTCTAAATTCAAAATAGGTCGGAATTCCATTTCCAATCTGTATCAACTTTGCTCTCAGTCTGGGAAGGGAGGAGAGACTTACCATCTGAGTATTGTAGAAGCACTCTGATGAAGAACGACCCCCTTTTATGCCTTGACAAGACCAAAACTCTAGGAGAGATTCGAATCATATCGTTCTGCGTGTGTGTCGAAAGTTATCTCTGAAAAGAACGAATGGCTCTGTGCAGGAGCCGTTGCTCCTGGCGAAGTGATGGCTCGGGGTTATCTGTTCCATCAGACAAAAATTATTTGCATATCTACGGGACAAAAGCCTGTAAGTAACTTCACTAAATCTAGGACTTCTAATAAACGGTCAATGGTAAGGTGAATGAGTTCTTCCCCTTAGACAATCTTTGGGTGGCCTCTGTCCCATATGCTACGGGAAGTACTTTCTTATTACCTCATTTCCATGGATTAGATCAGGGGTTGACAACTTAGTCTGTGTACCAAGTCCAGCTCATCACCTGTTTTGGGACACAGGTGTGATCTGATTATTTCCACAGGTTCCCCCAACGTGTTAATTAACCAAGGCCTCCTGGAATTTGCCTACATGCAGCATGGAGTGACCTCTAAGGCCACAAAATTTACTGTCTGAAAATTTTCATAAAGAATCTGGAGTTGGTCTTTTAAAATTCTCTTTTAATATTTCTCCTCTCCTAAGGCTCAGAAACCAACCCTCCCCAATACTCTCTCCACTAGAGCTCCCTCTTCTCTTCTAGAGCTCCCTCAAATTTGCTAAGATCCCCAGCCTGCTGGAAGTAACCTCTTTACTCCCTGAAAGAATGGGACTTTGAAGTAGGTACCAAGCAGCTTCCTAGAAAAACTCCGTGGGTGTCCACCCAACCTCCGTTCCTCAATGATGAGCTGCCATACTTGATTAAATAAGAATCCATCTGAAATATGACACTCCAGGCACAGACTTTTTTACAACATTGATTTGTGCATTTATATCCTAGTAAATATAGGGGCAGTTCCTTATTGCTTCTATGCAAGTCACCTATTGCCATGGGGTGTAAAAAGACTCCGTAAAAATATTTTCTTCAGAATTCCAAGTGGGTCCGTGAGACTCACGCACAATTTAGAACATGTAATTCAGTTTACAGAGAAGCATAGCCTTCTGAGGTTAGAATTAGATACAGATTAAGAAGAAAGAGAAAGGTTTTTCTTCTGTATTTATTAAACAGTGGAGAGTTAAAATAATACTAACCATACTTCAGGCAAATAACCACAGTGAAATATTCCTCGTGAACTCATTTAGCCCTGGTAAACATTCCTCGTGGCCTTGAAGTTAGGGCCAGCAGTCCGCTTACACGCAGACTGGCTCTGGACTGGAAGCGCCAGGCAATCCTGACTCTTTCCAGCAGCACAGGCTGAAAGCTGTCGTAGCCATGGGGGTGGAGGGCAGAGGTCTGTTCTTTGAAGAGTTCATGGCACCATTCTTTCTATGAGGTTCTGGGACTGTCCTTTGTTGAGTTCACCAAGTCTAGCCTGTAGTCTGTAGCAGAGCATCAAAAACGGAGAGAGGTTTGATGACAGAATGGTGTGGTCAGTTTATGATGATGACCGGGGATGTCAGGAGAGAGTAAAATTCTCTAATTCATTCCCTTAATTGCTTGGCCAGCATTTTTTTCTGAGGGTGAGAGCATAGAACGGAAAGCAGTAAAAATCTCCAGGGCCTTCCAAAGAAAGTGTGTATCTAACTGGCCACCGTGAAGCTGCTAAACAAGCCCAGTTATTTCTAGCATCTTCTTTCTTTTTTATCACTTTTAACCCAAAATAAGAATACTTTATGATTTCTCAGATGCTATCTGTGAAATCTCAAAAGTAGTTTTATGAGTGAATTTTAGGAGCTTTTGGGGGGTGACCTCCCAGACTGCCAAAGTCTAATTTTAAAATCATGACTCTCTGGCTGATATAAAATGATCATATGTAAACAATTTCATGTAACTTAGTAATTAATAAGGGAGCCAGATGTTATGATTGCTTCAGGGAAAATATGAGAAATTATATGTATATAGGTAATTCAATGATATGCTAGAATAACATTACTGAGTTAAATTTTAAAACTCACTTATATCAAACAGACAATTTTTGGAGTCACTTGCTCACTGAGCAAAAAGTACTTGCATATCTAATGTACAAAATTCTACAGATTAACAAGCAACGTAATAAGTCTCAGATCTCTAATAACAAAACAGAGACAAACTAAGTAGTACATCCCTCTGGACCTGTGTTCTCCAATAAGGTAGCCATTAAATATGGCTACTCAAATTAACTAAAATTCAATATAATAAAGCATTTAGTCCCTCAGTCACACTCTTCACAAGCTCAGCGTCCACACTGGCCTAGTGGCGACCATACTGGGCAGCGTTTTTAGCCTCACAGGAAGTGCTCTGGGTCAGTGCTGGGCCTACCTGCACCATCCTCAGGGGGCCACAGACCCTGCACAACATTAAAAGGGTATGTTGCCCACCTTCCTGCCTTATTTCCAAGTTCCAGAGAATTTTTCTGACAGTTTTAATCGTGATATAATTTATAACCACCCCAAAGTAAAATTAGGTAGTGAATCCTGGTATCTGAACAGATTAATATGCATCACGATTATGCCAAAGCAGGATAGGTCTACCAGAAAACCCAATGACGCATGATATGTGTTGATAGTGGTATATGAATGACTTTAGAACGATGCACACTGTAAAAGAACATAATACTGCCAAAATACATAATTGTATTATTAGGTTTACTCAAGATACTTCAATCAACCCTCTCCCCAAATCAAAGAGGTGAGGCATTGGGAAGGGCTCTGGTAAGCCGGAGTGGGTCAAACAGAGCAGATGCGAGTCAGGGCAACCAGAGTATCTGAGGAAACTTGTATAACCTCTTGCTTAACATAGAATTTTATTTTTCTGAGCTCAACTATGCTAAACTGGAATTACACTTATTGCCACAAATGTAACTTTTAGATTTTGTAATAACATTCGATAATGCAGGAAGGAAATAGAACATTATAATAGACAACTACCTTACCTTGGATTTCTCATGAACAAAATAAAAGCATTATTTCTCTGAGTTTCATTGCTCTTTATAAATTTCTATCATTTATTAAACAAATAGCTATTAAATGCCTATAATACAAACAAGATAGAAACAGCGTCTACCCATATGGGGGGGTACAGACTGGTAAGAAAGACAAAAATAAACAAATAACTACTTAATAACAAATGTCACTGTTATGACAAAGTACTACAAGAGAGCATATGAGAGGAATGCTTTCCCACTGTGTCGGGATGGGGGCTAGGTGCGCATTTGGAAGGATATAGTGCAGAAAAGCAGCTCCAAGGAAGTGACATTTAAATTAGGGCTGGAGGGCAATGAGGGCTTCCTAGGCAAAGGAGAGCTGTGGAGAGTGTGAGGTAGGGAAGGTCCTTGGCTGGGAAGGGCCATGAGCACCTCGGTTTTTGACTGGATGGTGCCTTAATGACTCCGAAGAACTGTTTTTAATTGTTACCTTATTTTTCGGACTATAAGACGCACCCCCCAAATTTGGGAGGAAAATGGGGGTGCACCTTATAGTCCTAATGTAGCTTACCTGGCTCACTGAGGTGGAAGGCGGAGGTAGAGTGGGGTTTTTCCCCCCTATTTTCCTCCTCTAAAACCTAGATGCTGTCTTATGGTCCGAAAAAAATAAGGTACTTGTTTTTGGGGGAAAAGAAAGGGTAGATCGGTGCAGAATACTTTCTTACATCAAATTGCAATTAAGGAAATATATAAGTAGACAAAGCCCTGGTGACCATATTTTCATTCAAAATGCCAAAAATGTTTACCTCTGTGGAAGATACCTGCCATCTTGAAGTCACCTTGACCTTCCAATAAAGTCAGGTCTGAGTTGGAAAGTTTGGCTCTGAATCTTATCCTAATTTACCAGTTCCCTGTTAACTTTCTGGGCTGTCAAAGTTTCTTTCTTGTAAGTAAGAGTCAAACCTTGGCTGGAGGCCTAGCTGCAGGTGCCTAAGTAATCAGAGAAAGAGAGTTACTACTCTCCTTGCCTGAAAAAATAACCACACTTTTAGTGCTTGAATAATTCAACCTTTATTTATAGTATCAATTATAGATAATCTACATTCAGATATCTAAATGATAAGTTTGATTGCAGGATTTTAGATTGGCTAATGAATAGATTGAAATTTTATATTTGAACCTTACCTGAAACATTATCTTGGTGTTATCTTTCTCCCTCTCCACACGTACCTCTCATGATATATTTATCCCACTATTACAAATTTGTTGCTGTGTTTGACAAGCTTTTTAGAGGGTGAGCACATCATCCTCTCTTTATTTCCAGCATTGAACACGCTGCCTGGCAAAAAGAGATGTTCGATATATGTTTATTGAGAGACTATACAAGTGAATGTGCAGGATTCTAGATTTATGAGGATATTAAGGGAAAGAAAAAAACCTTAAATTACCTGGCTAAATCTCTTAAATAAAAATTTTCATTTTCTATGAAAGTGACAATAATATCTGTTATTTGACTACATACTATTGACGAGGCAAGAGATTTTCAAAAATGAGAATAGAAATATCGTCAATAATATGTTCAACTTTTATTGAATGCCTGAAAGAGAGGCATTACACATAGTTCTTGCCTTCTAGAAATTATGACAAGGTTAAAAAACAAGCATGTGCTTAAAACTGTGATGACTAATACAGGAAATTTATACTAATGCCAACTGAGTACAATAAAAAGAGAGGCACCAGAATTAGGAAGATTAACAGTAAGGACATTCTAAAGCGCAGATCATTTCATAAATCACGAAGAAGGAAAGAGCTTTCATATAATCCAGACTCCTTTACTTATTCTCAGATGACTAACCATTGATTCATAATCTTGTCCTTTTGCATATAGTTTCCATTAATTTATAGCTGACTGCCTTTGATGATATTAACTAATATTTTCCACATAAGAACAACTGGAAAGAAAAAAAATGAAATTAAAATGTGTTGACCCCTTATCCTATCTCAGACATTGTAAGCAAATTTTTACATAATGTATCTCTACCTTAAGCCACCTTTTAGAACACAAACATATTCATAGGAATTTTAGAATATGATGTATGTCTTTTGCCAACTGTAGGGCAGAACCTGACTTGGACGAGAACACTTTTTTTTTCATAAAACAACTTTATTGTGTTGTACTTTACATTAAATAAACTACACCTTTTTTAAGCATACAACTGAATGCATCTTGAAAAGTGTATCTTTCTCTATAACCATGAGCACAATCAAGACGGAGAATGTTATCATCACCGCAAAGTCCCCTGATGTGCCTTTGCGGTCAACCCCAGACATGGGCTGTCTCCTGACGTGCTATTTGTCACTATAAACTCATTTGTCTTATCTGGAATTATATATAAATGGAATCATGCAGTATGTACACCTCTATGTACAGCTTCTTTCACTCAGTGGAATGTTTTTGAAATTCACTGATGTCCTTGCATATGTCAGTAGTTTAAGATTTAAAAAATTCTGAATAGCATTTAATCTTACGGTTATACTGCAATTTGTTTATCCATTCTCCTATTAATGGACATTTAGGTAGTTGCCACTTTTTGGTTACTATGAATAAAGTTGCTATGAACCTTCATTTTCAAGTCTTCGTGTAGAAATAAGTTTTTGTTTTTACTGGTGGTACCTAAGAGCGGAATTGCTGAGCCGTATGATAAGTGTACATTTACCTTTGTAAGAAGCTGCCAAATTCTTTCCAAAGTATTTGTTGCATTTTACTTTTCCAGCAAAAATGATGAGAATTCTATTTTTCTCCACATCCTCACCAGCACTTGGTGTTCATGCTTTTGTGTTTAGGCCTTCTAGTGGGCGTGTAGTGGTATCTCGTTGTGACTTTACTGTACACTTCTCTGGTAGACAAATGATGTTGATCATCTTTAGTTAGCTTTATTATACATTTTTGTCTTCTTTTGAGAAGTATCTCTTCAGATCTTTTAACCACTTTGTATTGAGTTGTTTATCAGAGAGTTGTAAGATTGTGTTGTGTATTCTGGATACAAATTTTTAGTAAGATATTATGTTTTGCAAATACATTCTTTCAATCTGCGGCCTGTCTCTTTAAAAAGATTTTATTTGCTTTTTGAACAGTTTAAAGTGTACAGTAAAATTGGAAGGAAGGTGCACAGATTTCCATATAGCGCTTGTCCCCACGGGTGCATGGATTCCTCAATTATCAACATTCCTTGACCAAAAGAATCCTTTCCAAGTGATGAACCTATGCGGACACGTCATAGTCACTCAAGTCCACAGTTCACTTTCAGGCTCTCTCTTGGTGTTGCATGTTCTATGGATTTGTCCAAATGTCCATAATGACGTGTATCCACCATTAGAGTATCATACGCAGTATTTTCACTGCCTTAAAAATCCTCTGTGCTCAGCCTACTTATCCCTCCCCTGGGAACCATTGGTCTTTTTAGTGTTTCCATAGCTTTGTCTTTTCGAGAATGTCAGTTAGTTGGAAACAGACAGTACAGAGGCCTTCCCAATTAGCTGCTTTCATCTGGTAATTTAGGATTTCTTTGTGTTTTTTCTGGGTTGATAGCTCATTTGTTTTAGCACTGAATAATATTCCATCGTCTGGATGTGTTAGAGTTTATTCATTCATTTACTTAGGAAAGGACATCTCGGTGGCTTCTGGGTGTGGGCAGTTGTGACTAGAGCTGCGTAAACATCCTGGTGCAGGTTTGCACGGCACGTACATTTTCAGTCCACGTGGGTAAATACCCAAAAGCCTGAGAGCGGGATTGTGCGGTAACAGCGTGATGAGTTTTGTTTGCCTTTTCACTTTTTTAAAAAACAGTTTTCTTTACTAAGAGCAATAAGTTTTAAATTGGATATAGCTCATTTACCTTTTTTTTTTTTGTCTTTTATGGATTATGCATGGCCTGGTGATAAGTTCACAGGACTAGAGAAGGAATTCATCCAGTGGCTATTATGAAACTTTAATTACTTAATGGACTCTATGTGAGGCAGTAATATTAAGGATCTCTGTACAAGGGTGATTTTATCTTATACTTTTTATTAACTAGTCCCCTGGAGAATTCAACGATTCATAAACATTTTCCTTCTAACTCCTTTGATGTCTAAATAGAAAGAATTATAGAGCTTCAGGGTTTGGAAGGAAATGATAAGTCATTTTTCCATTCATTGGGTAAACACTTTAGCAGTCAGACCATTTTTCTAACCCACATTTCCGGAACATGTTTTCATTATGGGCAGCAAGGTAGCATCACTCATTGGAATGTTTGGACAGGGAAGGAAATAAGGAATTGTCTCTCCAATGTTTCATGTATAGGAGGCCTGCCCCAGTTCCACAGCTTAGAAATGTAACATCTCCAATCAATGTACTGCTTTCAAGAAGCGTCCTGCCTTGGGAATTGCTAGACTCCCTTGGTCCTATGAGCAGAACGAGAGCTTTCTAATCAGGCAGAGCTAGTCACGTGTGCTGTGTTAGCAACATCAACAAGTCCCTTAAATGGCCTGCGTCACAATTTCTGCCATCTGTAAAATGTAAAGAGTAGGATTTATGAGGAGACCCCAGAATAAAGTAGGCTCTTACTAGATGGTCATTTTTTATTGATTGGTGATATAAATAATGCAATGGAGAGAGAAAAATTTTACGTCTCATGCATTTTTATTAATAGAAGATAAAGAGCTGAGAAATTCATTAGGAAAACAGATGACAAGATTAAAAATTTGGTCTATATTGTCAGTAAATCTCACCTGGGTTTTTGGCCATGATAACAATGTGATTGTGGTCTACTTTCACAAGAAGCTTTTTGTAGAGGTAATGGATATTGAATAATATCCTTGGCATACAACACCAAAGAGCCAAGGGTATCACAATTATTTTCAAAGATAAGACAAAATTAAATGTTATTATTAAGGGAGGCCATATCTCTCTATGGGACCTTTACAATTTTTGAATAAGTAATAAATTGTCATAGTTCAAAACTCAAACAGTAAGCCTACACCAACAAGACTCACCTTCATGGCTCTCCCCACCCATCAAGTCCCCACCTCTGGTCCCTAAAGCTCATTGTTTTGTTACGTCTTCACTCTTTCTTTATGCCAATGCAGAGAAATATGAATATATAGCCTTACTTGCCTTTTTGTTCCACAGAAGTTAGTATACTACTTACACCTATTACAAGATTGTACATCTAGCTTATAAAAAATAAATAGCTGTAGGGGAAGCGTTACGAATTAGCATGTCACCCTACAGAGTGACCAGGTGAAAGCTTCTATGTCGCATTCCAACCTTATTGACTTTGCGGCAGAAACAGAAACCGTGTGAGTCCTTTTGCTAAATAAAGAATCTCAGCCTTGATGGCTGGGCTCCCCTCCTGCCTAGAGGCAGGAAGTGGCAGTAGGTAGGAACACAATGGCGGTGTAATTTTTGAAGACCTCTTTTAGAGTTTAACTACCCACCCAAACAGGCTCTGGGCATTCTGACATTCTTCATTCTGGCAAAATTAGTCTTAAGGGGTTTGTTTCAGCCCGAAGGCTCATGCTACAAATAAAAGTGTGTTGCAGCATCAAAGTTAATGCAGCTTTTCATTGTAGAGTGAATGTTTTCACATGTAAAGCTGGAAAAGGAATCCAAAATTGCCTTATTGTCTGATTGGGGCAAATAGCTGGGAGGAGAGTTTTTAAGGCAATTGCTTTGTGAAGGTGACTTAATTCTAGTGCCGGCAGAAGCTGTAAGCCTCTTGGAAGACACTGTCTCCCAAGAATGTACGCGAGAGGCCCTTCTCTGAGTCGCAGTAGGAGGTAGAGCATAGTGTTGGAGTTCCCGTCATTAATGCAGTTTATTTTGTAGCTAAGATTTCTGGATGCATTTCATCTTTCTGAGTTTATAAGCATCCTAGCTTGTTCAAAAACCAAAAACTAAAAACACATGTATACAGTTCCCTGAATTTATATATAATAATGGAAGGCAGGAAGCAGTTAGGATCAAAAAAACAAACATTAAAAAATATGTTTGCTTACATCATTCATAATTTATTTACTAAGAATTCATTAGCTATTTCTGCAATAGATTTACATTCATTTCTGTATTTTGCTTCTGCTAATAATCAAGCTTGTTTGCATTTTCTGAGAACAAAGCAGGTAATTATAAGAGCAGGTGCCCTGAGGATAACTAAGTGCTAAGTGTAAGACAACGTGGCTTCCACAGATTCCGGGTTTCTCTGTTGTAAGAGAGAACACAGCCAATCTTTGGAGTCAAGTCATAAGCAGAAGACTGCCAACTTGAATTCAAGACCCAAGGCTCCCAGCTGTATCACAGTCTGGCTTCCTCTGGTGGCCATATCCCAGGACATCAGTGCTAGGTCTCATCTCCTCAAAAGTTTGTAAGACAATCCTGTGAAGTTTGCATCCCTGACAACTCCTGAACTTCTGGCTGGATGCTCAGACCTGTACTACTTCTGGAAGCCTGACTATCCTCAAAAGTGTGTCTTCCCATTCGGGACGGGATTTTTAGTCACCTAAGTAGAAACAGAATCATTCTTTCCTAGACCTGTACCACATAATCTCAAACATGCAAGGACATCAAATTTATTGTCTATGCCAATTCTGGCATATCTGGCCATTTCATTCAGGTATCCTGCTATTTAGCTTTTCTGTGCTGCTGTTTATGATTTTTTATGTCCTCTTAACGTAACTGAGTTGTAAGCTTTATTAGAATAAGTAGAAGGAGAGAAGCAGAAAGACCAGTCCCAAGGTTGTCAAAATAGGACAGATGAAAGATAATAATGGCAAAAACCAATGGCTAGAGGAGTAATTGATATCTAGTATACATTTCTTGAGAGAATTTGTGCCAAGCCATGTGACTGAATCTGTCCTCTTAACCATCGCACTACCTCTTTTAAAATACAATAGTGGATAAATGTTATACTAATAAAATAAATTGATTTCATTCATTTGACAGTCTTTGAGCCGTGGCTGCATGTACATCTCTTAGGCAGCTCATGTTGGACCCAGAGAAGATTAGCAGACAGAGATCTTTAATATTCCTTTTACCTGTCCTACCTGACTTTAGGACAAGGCTTTTAGTTAGTTATTTTATTTCAAAAGTGTGATAAAAACATCTTCAAAGAGAAGATTAAAACCCTTTTTCCTTTACGATTTGGACTATATTGACAACACTAGAATTGTGAGACCCAGATCAGAGGTGGCCCTGTATCTCCTCACCCACTTCCTAGACCCATTAGCTTGTTTCTCTTTATAGGAGGAATAAAGAATGTCGGGACCCATGCCATCTGAGGAGAAGGAGTCATTGGAAGCTCATTCAGTCAGTCAGTTTATAAATATTTATGGAGACATGGCACTGAGCTGGCCACCATGCAGGCCCTCGTAGACACAAAGATGGATATTGCAGTTTGGTTGGTGAAATGGTGCGTAAGCCACAGCTGTATAGAAGCGTGATGCACCAGCCACAAGAAGTCTGTGCAGAAGGCACTGGAGTAGATAGAGGGACGCATCTCGTTGTGTGTGGGAGAGGAGTGTCAGATGTTGGTGCGTGAGATCCATCTAGAAAAAGACTGCCAGGCGGACATGGAAGCCCATTAACTAGGTTTTGTCCTCATCTGAGAAGAGTGAGATTTGTCAGCTCCCCTTGTAAGAAAAGAAGTTGTCTCCAACCAGGGAAAAATTTGAAGAAAGATTATACCAGTGTTATTAGATGGCAAGAATATATCCTGTGCTTAAGTCCCAGGTTTGAGGTAAGACTCTTAGTTGGCAATTAGGTGGGATAAAAACCAGGGGTTGACTTTGGTTTCTAAATGGCAAAAAGATTATTGGGTTTGCTAAAAACCGTGTTTAGCCTTTTCCGTAAAATAAAAGACACATTTTTTTCATTTTCACAATAACTTTATTGATTTGGATATTTTGAGTATGTTGGTTTTCTCCTGTGTGGTGTAACACTGATTCCCCTCAATCAATGTCTCAATTCGATCGCCATCAACTTCAACTGGTCTATCCACCCACGGAGCATCGTCCAGTGAGAAATCTCCAGCGTGAAACTTCACAAACCACTATTGACACATTCAGTCAGTCACAGCACCTTCTCCATAACATTGGACAAATCTTTTTTTGCGTTTCAGTTGCATTTTTACCTTTCTTGAAATAATAAAGCATAATATGCCCAAAATGTCACTTATTTTCTTCTATCTTCAATATTAAAATTGCTGCACAAAAATTCACCAATTTTGATGTTTTTTTAAATGCATGCTGATACTACAGCTGTCGCAATACAGTCTAACACAAGTGTTTCAAATGAAGTTAAAGACAACTAAGTGCTACAAGCACCATCTTATGGAAGAAAAATAAATGAACTTTTTGGCCAACTCAATATTCGATATAGCTGCTATTGGGAAGATCCCTGATAGGTAGAAACCCTTTGTGATGTGCATTTTTAAAGATCTGTCTTGCAGCTTTTCCACATGGGACATATATTAATCTATGAAAGCATTCCTGATTTGTGAGGAGGTTTAAAAATAAATTTGACCTTATTTTATAGAGATCACAGGAGTACATAGGTAAAGGCATGTTACATGTAATGCTTTTTATGCAGTGACACGTGTTTAGTTTTTGGAGGTATCAAGCTTGCAGTGAAGACAGAGGGTGCTGAGACTGTGCTGCCTGTGAGGGATGAGAGCTTGAGCTAGGGCAGGGGCAGGAGTGTGGGAGAAAATGGTAGGAAAACCATGGAGGAAGTCAAGTCAGCCATGCCTAGTGATGGATTGATAGGGGAAGGGAGGATGAAGGGAACAATCAGGAATGGCACCCAGAGGTCTAGCTGGGCTGACTGGATGGATGGGGACACTTCTGATAGAGAATTCAGGGGAGAAATAGGAGTGAAGAGGAAGATAATCAGTTTGGCTCTGGAAGCAGTGAGCTGGAGGTGTCTGGTCATTCTTGCGGGGGGTGGGCATCACAGGTAATTAGATATTTGAATGTGAAAGTCAATTTAAGCAGCTCCTGGCCAGGTAGCTCAGTTGGTTAGAGCATCGTCCCGACACACCAAGGTTGCGGGTTCGAACCCTCTCTCTCTATTTCTCTTTCCCCCTCTGTAAAAAAATCAGTAAATAAAAAAGAAAGTTGACCTAAGCAGACATGTTGATTTGGGCCTCAAAAGATTATGGGATAGTTGAAAAAATCGGAGCTCAGCCTTGGGCACGATGAAGGCTAAGACCCATCAGAATGTGGCGATGCAGGTCTGAACACGCAGAAATGAGGTTGAATGAGACACAGCTTCAGCTTCGAGTGTGTGGATTCTATTTCTCTCGATGACACAAACTATTATTAATGAGGTGGTTAAATATGCCCAGGTGCTGGAGGGGAGACGTAAAAGATGAAGGGAAATTAACAAAACAGAATAAAAAAGACCCATAAAAACTGAGTATTACACGTATTTAGGTTGTAAGAAAGCAGCTGGGGAAGTGAAACAGTAATTAGAGAAAGGGCTGAGCTGGGAAAATAGTTCCTGAGATTAAAATTTCTCTGATTGTTACTTTTCTGGGGCTGCTGAAGTAACAGTTCATACTAGTCAGGGGTTCTTTGTCCCCATTGGCCTCATCTGGTTCACATCCTGGGACCCAAATTGTGAGGTTAGGATGAGAACACGGTTCTTTAAAGAAGTTATTATGGCTTGAAACGATTCAATTTAACACTTCATAACACACCGGGGTATATTTTTCAGTGCTTCATTCACTTGTAAATTGAGGCCAGGGAACATTGTGGGTGGCTGGCCCACTTCTGACACCATCAGCTTAAGCCACCAGCCTCTGTTTATTCAGGTTGAAGGGCAGCGGCTCAGCCCTGGCTGCCCACTGGAATCGTCTGGGGAGCTTTTATAAAGTACAGGCATTGACCTGCTCCCCCCGAGAGGATGACTTAATTGCTGTGGGGTGGAGCTCAGGCACTCACGTGTTCTCCGAGTCCCCCGGGTGACGGTGATGAGCACACAGGACGGAGAGCACAGGCAGCACACACTGCATTAGCGTGTACCAGACAGTGAGCCGCACACGAGTGTTTACGTCCTGAGTAAACACTCAGGAAGCGAAATGGCTTCTCAAATTTCCCGTCCACTCTTCAGATCCTATATTTGGAAGACCACCCCCGAATGTCAGCACTGGGAGTAAACTCGGAGATATTCTTGTAGACTCATTTCCTCTTAGTAGACAAAGGAGTTGAGACTCATAGAGAGGCTGAGTAACTTCCTGAAACCCACGCAGGCAGTAGGAAGAAGCACTAAGGCTTCCAGCATCCAATACACTCTTTTTCCTTGCAACATAAAGCATCTTAAAAAAAAATTACTATGGAAGAGATCAGCAAAGAAAGGAAAAAAGATGTGTAGACAACTAATGCCTCTTAAGCTGTCCCAATTCCTAATTAGGAATAATCATAATAACAATAAATAAACGAAAGGAAACCCTGGTGACATTTATTGATAACCCTGCTCGTTTGTGGTTATGAGTCCATTTTGAGGAAAGTTGTCAGCAGGAAAAATGTTGAATAAGGTGTAGTTGTCATGTGTCATTTTCAAATCTGGTGATTATTACGAAGAACTGTACATGTTACCAATTATTGAAATGTCTAATTAAGGGCGATTATTTCGACTATTCATATGAGTGCACCGTCATCAAAAGAAGAAGAGGTTGAGAATCACCGCTGTCAAATAACAAAACACCTGCTTTGTCAACTCAGAGTAGCGGGGAAGAAATCAAACAAGATAAACACTGTGTGTGCAAATATAAGCAAATGGTAAGAGGATCGTGGAAGAGGCATGGAATAGCAAGGTCCAAAGAAAGCAGCAAGAAAGAGGTCTTTGTTTGGTTTTTCTGTTTGTTGTTTTTAATCTGAAAATGCACCTATGCCGGGGTAGACACCTGACTCGGGCTGTGGGCTGAAGTCCCTGAGCTTTTCCCAGCGGCCAGCGGTCTATAACAGCCCTCCTGTGACTCGCACCAAAGGAGCAGCTGTGCCAGCTATCCATTCATAATTGCTGCCTATCATTGTGCCTTTTTGCTGTTTGCTAAGCTATCCACTTGCCTCTCCACTTTATCTATCTCCAGGCAGCAAGCACCTTCCTAGACTTGCATTCTAATGTGGAGGCTTTGGCTACTTAATAACTGTTTGACCTTGAGCGAACTATTTCAATTGCTGTAGCCTCCATCTCTTTGTTTGTACCCAAGTTGGCTGTGAAATTTAAAGCAGGGAATACATCTAAGGAGCTTGGCCTGGTGCTAGACAGATTGTAAGCCACAAGGCACCGTAGCTCTATCCATTATTTGTAATTTATTTTACTGTTTATTTATCTTTTCTTCCACTTAGATCTGTCCCTAAAACAAAAACAGTTTATAAGCTTTCACAGGTGTTTTTGATGTAAAGAGCAACAAAGGAATAAGACAGGTGATATACCTGTGTGAGTTAATTGACAATTTGTACATAATTGATTTCACTGCATAATTTATTTCAGTTATTCACATCCAAAGTTTGGCTATTTTATAAAGAAATAAGTTAATTCCCAAACTTCCAACCTCTTATAGGCTCCCACACTTGGTGTTCAGAAGAAATATTTGTAACAGCAGGCCCTACTGTTTTTGTAGATTCTCTACTGCTACTTACAGAGGTTAGAGAAAAAAAAATAGTGCGTGTTTACAGAGTGATGGCTGAATGAGACATTTTGTTACCAGTGAGTTTGGGTTCTCATGTCCTGACATAAAAGAACTTAGACCAGGGACACTGATAAGGCGCTGGCAGATTTAATTGAGGCTCTGCAGGGGGTGAGACATGGAGGCAGGGCCTCAGGTTCTGCGCCTGGGGGTGTGGGACTTGGGGGTTTTTATTCATTGGGAACATGGAAGTTGCTGGGGTTAACCAGTCAGGGGGAAGGTTGGCTGGCTTTTTCCTTCTTGGGAACACTGGGGTCCTGCTGACGTGTGGGTACGCACCAGAAAAGTGAGGCGTTCTGGGATCGAGCAAGACTTATGGCGGGATGCAGGGAGGGACTTTCCCAACCAGGGACTGAGCTGGTCTCTGTGGTTGGTGGCTGGGCTGTAGACCTGAAAAAACAAACTTAAAAGAAGTCGGCGTAGTTCCTGGACCCTTGTTTGAGGAGGACGGAGTGATAACGGCTGCAGTCCTTGCAGGCTTCACTCCCTTCACTCGATGGAGCAATTTGTTCTCTTGGGGCTTGCCTTGACGGAGCAATTTTAGAGAGCATTTTATTCTACCTGTTTCAATTCCTCTTTGGATGTGGACCCTTGTTTCACAACTGCTGCGTAAACTGCATTTGCTCCGTGAATATCGGTTATTGTTATTGCCGTGTTATTGTGAGGTATTGACTGCTGTGAAAAAGAAATGTTGGAAATGGAACATTTGCTGAACAGGGCCTATTGCTCTGTTGACGCTTTGGAAATGCTTGTTTCCTTGCTTTGAAAATAACCGCTTGAAAGCTTTCATCGAAAAGAGGGGTTTTGGATCCACTAATAGTTTCTCTGTGGCCTCATGTATGGTTGGCTCATGAGAGTCGCTAGGGCGCTTCCCCATGTGACAGTGCAATCCCTACAACTGCAGACCACGTTCGGTGACAAGCGGGTGGCTTCTCCTTAGAGACACTGTGGCGTTTAACCCTCTGCAGATCTCAGAAGAGCCCAAATAAACCAGGCCGACAGTGTGGACCACCACCCAGCAGCAGTGGTACCCTGCCAAGGCCTGCTCTGACCTCAGACCCCATCTTTATTAACAGGAACGTTCCTGGGAGGGAGAGTCGGTAACCGCAAATGACCCTGTTCTAGCACAGCCATCAGGGCCCCATCAGCCCGACTGATCTGTCAGAAGGCAGTAATCTCGATATCCGTGGGCAGTGATCGTGAAAAAACATTTCACCAAAAGCAGATAACTGTCACCGCAGTCTGTTTTTGTTCCAAGCCCGGCATGACATAAAACATAATTAACCCGTGGAGGCCTCAGTCCGTCAATAGTAACTCTGCTTGGATAGGTCGTTTCATGAGGGATCTGAGTGGTATGTTCTGTCTGCAGATTATTTGTGTCTCTATCCAAAACTGGAAACACCTTCCACTGAGTAACACAAAATGATAACCGAGTAGTGTCATCATCTATTGAAAAAAGTATAGGAAGATGATTGACCTGTCAGCCAGGTAATTCTATTAAACAGAACCCACACTAAATGGAAATCAACAGGAACGACTGAGGAATCACCCGAAACCTTGGCTATTCGCCCCCAGTGATACTTGCCTTATGTGACAGAATGACGACGTGAAGGCACCACTTCACATTTTCTTGGGACAATTATCACCATTTCTGCCTTTCCTTGATGCCTACAACCTGCTTCTCTTTCGCCTGGAAGCCTTTCCTTTCGATTCAGTAGTGCGCCTAACTAATACATTCATTCCGAACCCTAAATGTTGGTTCAATTTTTCCAGACCCTAAAATACTGCATTTCTAGCATATGGTTTGTCTCAGCCTCCTCCTCCAGCCCCTGGGAACCAGCCATACTTTTTAAAAATTGGTTTTGAGAGAGAGAGAGAGATTTATTTATTGATGCATTCATTGGTTGATCCTTACATGTGCCCTGACTAGGGATCGAACCCACAATCTTGGAGTATCAGGGAGATGCTCTAACCAACTGAGCTACCTGGCCAGGGAACCAACCACACTTTTATTGAGAAACTTCCTGTTCAATGTAGTGAATAAGGGAATACTAAAACTAAGGCTGTTCACCCCAGGAATATTGTTGAACGGAAACATACTCGGCTGCACGGTGGGCGGAGTGTATCTATGAGTCTGGAAAAGCCTCGCCCCAGGCCAAACTGTGGTGTAAATTGTCTAGCTTCCCTTAGCAGTTTGCCAGATATTCATGTTAAATGAATGGATGACTGAATGAAGAATGAAGGTGATAGACACAGGAATAAATTACTAAGGTCAGCAGAAAAACTTCATTTTGCTTAAAACATGATTATTTCCTGTATCTATCACCTTAATTTTCAGCAAGGTCTTTATTTCTTACTGAAGTTTCATATTTAATCTAAGTGGATCCTTTTTAGGGCAATCCTCAATGAGACTGTTCAACCCACAGGGCCCACAAGTGGTAAGGACTTCAGATAGGGTGATCCCTAAAGTAGCCGCTAGAGGTCAGGATAGAGCCAAGAACCTGGTGGGCAGAGGGCTCGTAGGCTCAAAGCAACAAGTTGTGGAGAGGTGATTCTGGGGCAATCTTGGTTTAAGAGCAGAAAAGGCAAAATCTCATCTAGGAGCCATTTGCAAACATCGATACATGAAGCATGCGCAGAATAGTAAAGTGGACAGGTCACAAGTGTTAAAAGGACTCCATAGTCAGAACAGAACAGGGGACCTGGATACCCTTGGATACACAAGCCAACATCAGGGAAAGTCAGAACCAGCATTTGAAGGTAGAATTAGAACTTTTGGTGGGGCAGGAAAGGAGCTCTAGCAACATCTGCGGAGGTTCCAAACACTACTGCTTATCTATTGGATTTCAATGTAAAATCTGTTTACTTGCAATGGGTTATATCGTTGACTGTAAACTTTTTCATCTTAATTTGAGAGACAATGAGGGATGGCACAGTAATCAAAAAGATGGTAGGAAATCTTTCCTGAGAAAGCTGTCGAGTATCTGATTTTATCACTTACCATATCTTATGTTGTATATACAACAAAGCCTTATGTATCCACTAAAAACCAAAGATGAACAGATTGTATAAATTGTAGCAAGGACAATATAATTTATCTGTAAGGAGGAATGCTTTGACAGAATACAGACCAAAAACAGTTACTGATTTTTCTTTGTAAATATTTAAGAACAAGATCGTTCTTGTTGAAATCATGCTATTAAAAAAGGAAAATAATAGATTTTTAAGGGGCTCACAGCTTATAGTATTTGGAGGAGCCTCTTTGATTTGATTATACATCAACTAATTATGAATACGAATGAGGTATGGCAGTAAATAATTGTTTGAAATGAGCAAAACAATCACAAGAAATTAAATTCTTCTTAAAATTGGAAAATATAAGAAACACGACATCTGGAAAAATTTTTATTGATGAATTGTTTGTCACACTTCTATAACATCTTGTTTTATGTTACTTTTGCCTACATGTTACTTACATAATAGAGAGTACGATCATCTTTTAGAGATAGACCAGAAGGGTAATTCGGTCTCTCTGTTAGCATAACTGATCAGCAGCTGTGTGTGCGGGCTCATGTGTATTTATGTGTTTAATTTGTTGATTGAGTAGAAAAGATTATTTAATTTTATACCTTTCTTTAATAGTATCACACGTGTTCACAGAATTGTAGACAAATTTGGTACATTTTATCAGATTTCTCCCCTATATGAGCGGTAGGTTTTAAAGACACTTCAGGCTTCCTCACGCAGTGTCTAATTGTAAGAGCTGTTTAAATTGGTGACACATATCTATCAGTTTGCCATCGGTGGCCTGTTGTAATAGCATATTTTGAATTTTGTGTTATGCTTACTAGAATCCATATTTTGTGTGAAATCCAAAAGAAATTTCAATCTTTTTCCACTCAGTATAGACTTGCTCCCCTTCATTAATTACATTTTAAACTATAAGAGAGGGTCAATCATTACATCTCTTTAAAATGTATTTCCTTCTGTTAGTCAATTATTGCTTTTGGCAGATATTTTTTTTTATCTGATGGTTTTGTTCCAATCCTCTTCGTGACATTAGGCTGATTTCATCACTGATCATTTACCACTCTTGTTTAATTTTCAGTTAAGTTTTAAAAAGATTTTACTTATGTGTTTTTAGAGAGAGGGGAAGGAAGGGAGAAAGCCAGGGAGAGAAACATCAGTGTGAGAGAGAAACATGGATTAGCTGCCTCTTGTACATGCTCCTACATCCGGGGACTGAACTCACAACCCAGACATGTGCCCTGACTGGAAACGGAACCAGTGACCTTTTGCTTTGCAGGACAACACCCAACCAACTGAACCACATTAGTCACGGCTTAGTTAATTTTTTATTTGAATTTTCTTTCAATCCTTTATTGAATGCCGTTAAAGATATAAAAGAAGCTACTTTTCATGTATATTCAATCAGGAGTTTGTAAATTCTGACACTGTTTAATTTGCAATTAAAATGGTTGATTTTCAACTAAACATTCCCTTAGCCACATGCCCAAGATACTAGTGGCCACTTATATATATAGCTGATATGAGAGGAGATGCAACAGAGGAAAAGTCAGAATAGAAATGGACTTAAAATATCTTATTTTTGTAAAGGCAACGAAAATATGTGACCTTTTGATTATTTTATGCAAGTGAGGGGAATCTTCTTATAGGGGACCCTTAACATATACCTATATAATTTGTCTGCATATGAAAGCATAAAATATGACCCAATTATTTACAATGTAATCTTCATGGCAGCAGCTAATATAAAAAACTTACAATTTCCAGCTGAGGCAGACATGATCTTTAAAGTTCTTTGAAAAACAATTACTTTTTATTAGTGTCTGTTTGTAAATACATGCATGCAAGAGGCACTAAAAAAACAGTGACATAAAAGCTGTGTGTGCACGCAGAGAATGGCAAGGATTCTTTTTAGATCCAAATAGTGTGATCTGTTTTCAAAACTCGATGAGAGAGATACCAGCTAATCGTAATTTGACCTCCCTAACCCCCAAATTCAGCATTTCCCTAAACCGTGTCAGGCATGCTTGCCATGTAATACTGGAAGGTCCACTCTCCCGTGGGGGATGAATCAGAAAGAAGGTATGATTCTCCTTTGAGCTCCATCATTGGTAAATAGCTCTCCAGATTATACCCTGAGCAGAGCAGAATCCTAACAAACTTTTGCTGATCTTAACTGAATTACGACTGTATTCAAGCACCATCCCCTTATGTTTAAGTGCGGCAAGTGTATCACTGTTTAGGAATCTGACTTGGAATCTCATTTTCTCCCAAGTTTGTGTACATGCACTTGACCCCTACCACCAAGCTCTCAGAAGCTCAGTCCTTGTTCTTTCTCCACGTCTTCCAACTGCACAGCCTTGCTTCCCGTTACATGAAGTCAATGGAAGTGGTTATTAACATCACATAAAGTATAAATCACATCTCAACCAAGAATGAATTCTTTTTTATAAAGTCCAGTAGATTAAAAGCTGATGAATGTTATAGTCAAATTTTTGTATCTGCCAGAGATAAAGTTAGATTTTCTGTTAACTCAAATTCTTCGCCGCCCCTCCCCCAGTAAAGGCAAAACTCTGAATTTCTACATGTGGCTTACTTGTTGAGTAATTTGATCCAAGTGAAAATTTAGTTTCTAAAAGCTCCCGTTATTATTCTAATTGTATCTTGCCCTAACACATTCAGCGGGCTTATGGAATTCTCTTCCCAGAGTGTTCATTTGAGTTATTTACTGGTTGTTCCCATTACCCCAAACCCCACCACAGAGAAATAACGCTCTCTTCCTGCGAAAGGACGGCAGGCTGGAGGTGACCCGCTACAAACCTAGAACTGCACTTTATGGCACTAATCTTGTCACTTCTTTGGAACAGAGAGACATTCTTTTGTGAAACCAGTTGGGACTCACTGAGAGGGGTTGGTTTCTTTCCTTTCTGTGGGGAATAAGAGGGTTTGGGATTAACACTAAAGAACTGTTTTTAAATAGTCTGATAAATATTAGGTATAAGGTCAATGCTGTGTTTGGTAACTTAGGTTTTCTTCCTGTGTTGTCCTCGTTTAAAATAATAACCAAGTTGTCTTAAACGTATTTGTGGTTGAAAGCTGGACAGTGAAGGTGGGTGTCAATTCCTAGCCTTTTGGTTCAGAAACTACCTTCACAGTCATTTACAGAACAAGCACAATAGGTGGTAATTTCTCATTAGTTTCATTCCGTTTACCAAGTGCCTATAAAAGCCGTTGGGCTCACGGCATTGTGACAAGAAAAGAGAGCATAAAAGTTTTACCTTCATGGAACTGACAACTCAGTGAAAGAAATTAACTGGGCATCCACGTAAATGTAGCATAACATTTAATAAGAGAAATACCCCCAATATGTTATAAACAAAGTGTTAAGAGTCAACACTAACTGAGATGGGTCTCAACTACTTGCAAATAACCAAAATGGAACAAAAAGCAGAGGTACGAGAATGGAGATAAGAGACCCTGCTGGATGTAACAGTAATGTTTGCGATGAGTTCACACTCTGTCACTCTGGATAAACCAATTATTCTTATTTATTTTTTCCCTAAAACAAAGATGTCGGACTGATGACTCTGCAATGTGCTGAAGCAGCACCAGATATCAGAGTAGCAAACAGGGGACTGGGGAGCTTGTCCCTGAGTGGTCACTAAATTAGCTTTGTGGTACTTAACCTACTTAGGCCTTGATGCCTCCTTTTAAAATGAGCTTACAGGCTCAGAAGACTAATACTTATATAGCTCTGGAATTACATAATTAAACAGAAACCAAGTACCCATTTCTATTGCATATTCTTACCAGAAGCAAAGAAATCCTTTTCTTTTGTAAATTGTGGAGTCTGGCAGTGAGCAGCACTGATTTTTGCACACAGGTGTTGATCAGTGAGTACAAGCTTAATCACCCATGGTGGCAAGAAATACAGCAAGTCACTAACTGGTGCTGAGAAGGTGGACACAGTACTTTGCAAGATGCCATGTATTCAAAAGGATGTAAATGCAAACATAACTAGGAATGCTGGGTAAAATATAATACATATCAGTCAGACTAGAGGTAGACAAAGTAACATATTCATTAATTAAACAAGCATTAATTAGTCACTACTCTGTTGAGGTTGACCTCCAAGACATTGAAGACAGTCTTGACAACTCAGCTATGACCCCTTATCTGCACAGAATTGAATTGCATAATCACTCAAGCCTACGTTGTAGGCTGTGAAAAGTGCTGTAAAAAAATATAATATGGTGTAATGAGTGGAAAAAAGCAGGGTACCTGGTCTCATGGAATGGAGAAACACTTCTGAGAATGTGGTGACTGAGCTAAGATCTAAAGGGTAAGAGAGTGAAGCTGGGAAAGGGAATTATTGTTTCAGGTCAGAGGAGGTTGGTGTGAGCAGACACACAGGAGACCAGGCCAAGAGTGGATGTCTCGTGTTGCAGGTGGAGATGGGCTGTGGCTGAGAGAGAGAACTTGGCGTTTCACTGTCTATGGGTTGGAAAACACTCAAAGGAATTTGAGGAAGGAATAATGTTAGTTAACTTACATTTTGAAAACATCATTTGGCTACTATGTGGGAATTGACTATAGGAGTCAAGGATAGAAACAAGGGGCCAGCTAGGAGGCAATTGCACTAGTCCAGGCCAGAGATGACGACTTGACCTTGGCCATGGCAGGATATGAACAGTTTAGTAAAAGGAGATATTTTTGGTGTGTGAATGGAGGCCCCAGGATAAGGTATCATAGAGGAAGTGAGACTCAGACTGGATCATGAAAACCAGGACTTTGAGTGAGAGGGAGGGTGGCCTCTTCAGGCAGAGCAGGAGGACAGTCACGAAAACACCATATTTGGAAGGACATTGAGTGGCATTAACCAGAACCCTGAGTTCTCTTGTGGAAGGAGAAGGAAGCATGAGAGTTAGTTGAGAGGACTTTGAATGCCTATCTTAAAAATGGGAGACTATTCCTTAGGTACTATTGATAAATAATGGAATAATTGTTGAATCACTGGGAAGAGACAGGGAGAGGCAGTTGTTAAATGAGGGGTGTGCTTGGTCTTTCTTTTGAACTGAATACCAAGAAATTTGCCTGAGGATCTGACATCGCAATGAGGATAATTTATTGTTTCTCATTTCCTTTACTCTCCCTGCATGTCCTGTCTCCCTGAGGTTATAACTTGGGAAGTAAATCAAGATTTCAGCGGAAACTGTTACCCAAGCACTCAAAAGTTCATATTGATTCTCTATTATTTTTCCAGCTGAGCTCAACTCCGAAGGTTCCTTAAGGCAAGTCTTTGCTTTCTTCTTAGATGAGTGAGATGGGTTTCCTTCCCTAAAGAGAAATATTTCCATTCAAACAGATACAGTGAGGCCCTTGCCAGGGAGCTCAGTTGGTCAGAGCATCGTCTGATATGCCAGGGTTGTGCGTTTGATACTCAGGGTATATACCAGAATCAACCAATTAATACATCAGTAAGTGGAACAACAAATTAATCTTTCTCTCCCCCAACTCTCTCTCTCCTCTCTCTCTCTCTCTCTGTGTCTCTCCCTTCCTCTTTCTCTAAAAATCAATCAATAAGTAAAAGAAATAGATACAGTGTATCTAAATCAGCATATAGAGTTGTTTTGGTTCTAGGGTTTGCATAAAATATGTAATACGCTCTTCATCCCTGCCTTGGAAATGTATTTCCTGTCCCCAGAACAACTTATTTTTCTTTACAATTTTGCTCTATTGCAGTTGCAATAAAATGTGTTGTCATAGGCGTACTTAATAAGGAACACCAAATATTAAAACTGGAAAAGGCTCCTACTTCCCCTGCTTACATTGTTTGTAAACCATCATTCAGGTTTATTCTCTATGCACAGACCACTCAGGCAGGTGGTAACAACTACCAGCAGCCACATAACCCCTACTAGGCCAAACGCCAATGCTTTCTCTTACGTATAAAGCAGTGAAGAAGGAAAACCCAGTAAGTGAATAGTCCTATGTGTCAGTAAAGCCCAGTGACTCTATAAAAATAGATCTGACAGCACCTCCACTGTTGCCGATTCAAACCACGTGACCCCACAGGTGGATTATGGACAGTTGCACGGCCTCCTAGCTGCTCTCAAATCTTCACCCTTGCTCCCTGGAGGGGGTTGCATAGTGTCTTCCCACAAGTCATGCCCGCCAGGAATCTCAGTGTATGACCTTATTGGGAATAAGGTCTTTGCAGATGTACTTGGGGCAAGGATACAGATGTGACCCCACTGGAGGACAGTGGGCCCTAAATCCCATGAGCATGGCCTGGTAAGAGACAGAAAAGAAGGCACAGAGACACAGCAAAGGAGATGTGAAAACAGAGGTAAATATCGGGGTGATGCACCTACAAGCCAAAGAGCACCAGGAATTGCCAGCAACCACCAGGAGCTGGGGGACACCTATGGCACAGCGTCTCCCTCAGAGTCCCCAGAGGGAGCCAACCCTGTCTACACCTTGATTTGGGGCTTCTGATAAATTTCTGTCGTTCTGAGCCACCCAGTTGTGATCATTAGTGATGGCCGCCCCAAGGCACTACAACAACCCCCTTGCAGGCCTTCTCTCCCTTCTACTCTCCCCTTGCTCCAGGCACGTCGGCCTTTCTGCTGCTCCTTGAACAACCAAAACACACTCCTGCCTCGACCCTTCACTTTTGCTATCATCTCTAAGGAACAGTCTTCCCTCCGATACATGTGCGGCGGCTTACCCTGACCCCTCCACAATGCTTTGCTCAGACTACTTCCTTCCTCCTCCAGGTCTTCTCTGGTTACCCACTTAAAATAACACATCCCCCACCCCACTCCTTATCTTTCTCCTCTGCCTGGTTGTTGTTCCTAGCACTTAACACTCTTTGGCCAATATTTTACTCCTTTATTTGCAAATTATATGACTCCTCCATCTAGTCTGTGAGCATTGTGGGTGGGGAGTTTTATTCTTTCTCTCACACCTGCCTGTATTCTCAGCATCTCTCACACTGTACATCCCAGCATACCCAGGCATAGAGGAATAAATATTAAACTAAAGAAAGTTATTTTACTTCACACGTATTTGCCTAATTAATTTACCCATCCATTAAATATTTATTGGGTCTCTAAGCTCAAGGCTTTGAAGAATATTTTGATGTATAAAACTTAGTCCTTGCCAGCATGGAACTTAAAACTTAAAAGAGTGAATAATATATACAAAAAATAAAGGAAAAAGAGTAAGTGAGGGCACTATGGTTCACATACTGTGCCGTTGTTTTGGGTGTTTAAAATATTTTAATTAATTCACATTTTTACAGATGATATTCTTTGAAAAGTCACATTACAGACCAGTGAGTGACAGGCTCCTTCCAAAAACACAAAGTGCCAAAGAGCTCAGGAAGGGAGAGGCCACCTCAGGCAAAGTTGTCCAGAGAAGGCTGCCTGGCTGAGGTGGTATCTGAGCATGCTATGAACCTATGCAAAATTTTGGCAGGTGGAGGGTTTCAGAATGTGCTCCAAGGGCAGCAAATAATACCACTGATCCACCAGATATGTGGAGTCCAGTTTTAGTGGTAGAGAAGCCTATACTGGTGGGTGATAGACTGAAATATCCTGCGTGTGGTACTATTTTTACTTGATTTCTCTGATTCTGTTTGAGGGAGAGAGAACCAGGCAGCGTGAATCTCTGTCATTCAGATATATTTAAAAAAACTTTATGATTCAGGGTTTCCCCTAAATCCCTAGGCATCATTTGTTTCTTTTCCTTTGACCCCAACTATTTTGAGTACTGAAGCTCCATACTCAATCCAAGGCTTGAGCAAGAATCTGGTCTTAGTAGAAACTGGCAAATTGAATGAAAGAGAGGTATTAATTGAACCTGTTTTTCATTCTTGGTTTGCCCAAAGGGGAGAAGTATTGAAAAGAGACATTTTTTCTAAGTTCTTACTCCCTAGTTGTGGCATCTCTCATCTCTCATCGAACCATCCCTCTTTGCCATCCCTGCGTCTGAAACATTGTACTTTGTCATTTGCACATTCTTTTTCAGATCACCATGCCATGTCCTGCTCACAGGAGGGTACTGGGCACTCAGAAAACAATAGTTAACTTGATCTTCATTTAACTTGGCTTGTTTACTGAGTCCTCCGTCTTCCTCTTAGCTTTCCCTGGATGTCAGTTCTTGACCCTGTGCTGACCTGTCTTCCCATTCCCTCATCAGGACCACAGGACCGAGCAGGCAGCAGGCACCCAGTTAAAGCTCATCAAACTGAACTCAGTTCTCAAGGAATAGACACGTTTTCTCTACTCCAACTCTCCTTACTACTGGAGTAAATTTCACATCTCTATCTCTGACCAGGCATTGTCTTTCAATCCTATTTCCCCTGAAATGTCGTATCATGAAAGTGCACTGAATACAACATTAGGAGCTAGGAATTAAAATGTTAGCTATGCTCCCAGCTGACTGTGTGCATGCAGAGCCACGCCTGATATTTCTGCTACTCATTTTCCTCATCCACAAAGTGGGGTGATAATAGTCATACTTACATATCATTTGGAAAATAAGCGAGGATGGTTGTGAACATGCTTTGCAAGCGGTTGCGCTGTCCCATGTCACCATTATGCTGACAGAACGTCTCCCGTTGAACATTTGCCATCATGCCTCAATCCTCAATCTTCCCGTAAGTTTTCTCCCTCTTTGGAATTTTCCTTTGTCTGTTGATGACAGTAGCACTCTCTTCAGTGTCAAGTTAGTGGCTATCTTGCACTGACCCCTTTTTATTTTCTTTATTTAGCTGCTTTTTGAGCTTATTGCCTTTTCTTTCAAAGTGTATTTTACGTTTGTCCACTGCAGAGAGGTGTGTCCTACACTCCTGCCTTTGCCTTCTAACTGATTTCTGCTGTCTATGGTGTTGTACCACCCCACGCCACTTCTGAGGCTGCTTCTGTCATCTTACTTTCCAAACGGAACCCCCCAGGTTTTCTCCATTGTACTTCCTCTAGTCATGCTCATTCATTTGTTCTTTTGATGAACTAACATCCTTTAAATACCTGTTTAATGCTCAGGCTATGTGTAAGAGGCTATGGGCGAAAAAGAACAGACCCACAACTTTAGGAAGACTCTTGAATCCTCATCAGTATAAATACGTTTAAATTCTGCATATAACCTTCCGCTCTGATCTTAATTTCCTCTCCCTCCAGCTCAGTCCCACTGCAGGCAGCCTAGATTCTGCCCCCTCCGTGACTAACAGGCTGCATTCAGTTGGACTGCAGATACTGTCATGCTGCTCCCCAGCCCAAATGGCCTTCATTTGTTAGGCAAACATCTATTGATCAATGTGTGCAAAGCACCATCCTTTCTACTTGTGCTTCAGGGCCTGATGTAAATGTCCTTTGTCTCAGTGGAACCCAAACCTAAAACCCGAATGCCTTTATCTGCATCTTAATGGGATATTGGATGCCGACTTACTCCTAGTCTCTGGACTTTGCTTACTTGTGCTTATCTTGCTTATTCACAATGAGATTATAAACCCAAGAGTCTAAAGTTATTAACTTCCTGTATCTCTTTTTCCCTCTCCTCTCCCTGTACCCACCCCCACGTTACAATGAGCTGCCTGAAATGAACCTTTTGCAGATACTTTACAATAAAATGAGGCATGGAAAGGTGGGAGACTGGCCCACACCCCGTTACTCACTGTGATAAGGCAACTTACTAATGTTTGTTCTAAGGAAGATTAGTTCCCTCAGAAACTGGTGTTACCAAGAGCTTCCCTATTTCCCTATTCAAATACAATTGAGAAGGAATGGGTTAAATAATGTTCAACCAGTTTACTTACAGCAGGATTTCTCAGATCCTTTAAAATGCTGATAAACATTGAGTTCTGTCGGGAACTGTAGTTTCACCAACTTCCTTAACTCCAAGACACAACTGTTTTGTTGTGGCACGTTTTTAGAACTGGTGCTCAACAATCACACCTCCAGGGCTGCCAGGGTCAGACCTCAGGGAACCTTAGAAATCCTGGGGTTCAGCTCCAGGTTCGTGATAACGACATGAAGTAACGCATCGCTCCTTGGCTACTCTATCATCTTCGCGGTAGGCCCTCCAGGGATTATCAAAACCAGTAAAAAATAAAAACAAACATAAAGCACTGTAAGTAAACATAGAACATTATAAATGGGGTCATTATTGATGAGTAAAAGGGCAGTGATGACCCTACAGATTTAGTTCAAAGAGGTTGCTTAGCAGGTTGAGTAGAAGCAGGCAGGTATATGCAAAGAGCACCAGGTGAGGATTTAGAAGACTTGGGTTCCATTCCTGGCTTTGCCCTCAACTGCCCTATTATTTGAGCAGGTAGCTTAGTGTGTTCAGGTCCTGTTTTGTCTTTTTCCTATTTATAAAATGAAGGTTAGACTCAGTACGTGCTAAAATCCGATCCAGGTTCATGTGTCTGTGTTTCTGTAGTGTGGGTTCTTTACATTTTAGGTGGAGTTTTGCCTCTGCTACAGAGCCCTGAACTATGCCAGGAGACACAGACATAGCGCAGGAAGCACTGGAACGCTGTACCAGGGTATGTGGAGGTCACTGGCTTATGTTTCATGTTCCCTCTGGTAGTTTGTGCCCTGGTTCCCCGGAGATAATAAACTGAGTTGGTTAGTTTTGAAATGTCATTTCAGTTACTCATTCTGAAGTGCAAAAGCCACCACTGCCTCGGGAATTTGTAATGGGAATCATGGAGGTAAATCATCCCTAATGTATTGTAGTGTGACTTTCCTAATGGCTTCTTTACATGGTGTTACTGGTTAATTTTGGGCTCTTCCTTTAATTGTGCCAAAGGACAAGCATGTAGGCATTTGGCCACAACAGACTAGGAATTTTTGAAGACTTTCTAGTTCACTTAACTTGTGAATGAATACAACTTTGAATTCTAGATTCAAACAGAGAAAGGTGGAAGAACTTGAGTTAGTTACAAAGGTTTTTCCCATCCTGGAAACAAATATTTTTGTTTCATTTATCCTGCACTTTTATCATATTGCCTAAAGGAAATGAAGCACTGAACTACTTTCTCCATTCTTGCTCTGAAATGTTTGCTACCCAAGCAGGTTTTTCCGATGGAAAAAAAACCTCCAAGAGGAAATAATTCCACACACAACCCAGGTTTACCTGGCAGCTCACACTGGTGTGTGGAGGGTAGTAGTGATTTTTCATGAGTTGCCCGGCTATTCTGACTAAATGCTTAGAGGTCAAAGGATAGTTCTCCGGTAAGATCATGATTGTGAGGGTGTTTCATTGCTACAGTTATTTAGCTCTTTGCATTTTTTTTGAGACCCACCAATCATATGGTGGCTGATTAATGGTCTTTGTTTAAAACCAAATACAACTAAAAATAATATAGGTAGGAACTGTGTGTTCACAAACACAGGTAGGCAATCACTTTACTTTTGTATTTTAGATAATGACCCTGCATACTATGAACTCAGTGAATGTTGTTTATCTTCCACTTACTTGTTTAATGTACACTCATTTCATTCTGTCTTGCCCGTCCTCCAGCAGCCGGAGTCAGACCGTGGTTCTTTTGCCTGTTTCCCAGCAGTCCCACCAGAGGGAAACACTAGATAAGCCCAAGCACCACCCTCTCTGCACATGGGATGTGCTGCTGTTGTGTGATCGAGCTTCACTCATTGCGTAGACACAAGGAGCTCAGCCTTACCTGCAATGAAGCAGTCAGGCTGTAAAGGAATGTTGAGCTCTGTAAAAGGGGCCTAGAATAATTTTAGGGAACGTCTGTGTTGGGGGAGCTGGTGGCAAGACTAAATGACTCAGGGATGTAATGGGAGGAAAAAAAAGGTGGTCCTTTTCTTCCAAGAATCTTGAGCCAATAAAGACTTGCAGTAGAAAGATGGGCCAAAGAACAACCACAGGCCTGTCTGGTAGTGGCCCTTGTGGAGGGGGGCCAGCAGGTGCAGAGGGGCCGAATGGGTGCCCTGGAGGAGAGGAAACTTGAGCTCACAGTTGAGGGATGAGGAGGAATTCATTAGCTAGTTGAAGAGGAAATACTTATAGCAGAAAATCCAAAGAAAATGTAGAATCCAAGAAGGGGCATGTTGTGGGAATGAAAACCTGTTCCCCTGGGATAAAGCACGAAGGAATTTGTACAAATGGACCAACAGGCAAAGGCTGTGTGGTGGCGGCTCTTGGATGGCAAACAAATTCAAACATTTATTAAATTATTGCCTGAAGCCAATAAAGAGCCATTGATAACTTTTACATTACCTTTCCTACAGTCAAAATATATGTAATCGTTATATATAAAAGTGAACACATGCAGGCTTTCCATGTTGGATTTCACACTCGCTTCTTGTCTCCTGCATCCTCATTACCGAACTGCCCACTCCAGGTAACCAACGTTAACAATCTAGTCTCAACTTTATGTTTTCCCCATTTTTACATCCTCACATACCAATATGTAAAAGCATACAGACATATATACATGGGGTTGTCATTGTTTTACAAGAAATTGTTTATATTATATATATTTTCTACCTCTTGCTTTTCTCACTGAATGCCTCTTAGAAATTGCTCCAAATCAACTTATATTTTTAAGATACTGTAAAATGTAAATGTGCCATATTTTTCATATTTTATTTAATAATTCACCTATTCATTTTTGATGTGGTATTTCTTTGTTTCCAATTTCTGCATATACACACACACGTACATATATATTCTTACAAACTGGTGTTGATATGCTAGGGTAAAGATTTAATTTTAATAAATTGCCTGAAGGCTGCAGTGACACACACTTCTGCCAGTAGCACGTGAGAGTTGTCTTTATTGCCCAGCCCGCGCCGGGTGAGAGTGCTCTTCTATTTTGGCCAGGCTGCTGAGTATCCAATGCCATCTTACTGTTTCCTGAGATCTTCTTTTCTTACATTTCTTCACCATTTGAATTGTATCTTTTGGAAATAGGCTTTTCCTTTTTTTTTTTGCCATATTTTGTTGTTTTTATTTTTCCTTGTTAATTTTTGGGAGTTCTTTGTCTATTTTCTGTAATAGTAATATTTATTCAAAATCTATCAATTGTCTAATAGCTTTGTTAATAGTGTATTTTGCATAAGAAATTTAATATTTATATGGTATTTTTTTCATTTATAGTACTAGGATTTCTGGTTGTGGTTTAGAAGGTCTTCCTTTCTCCTACATTGCACATGAATTTACTGAGATATTCTTTCAAGATTTTGTGATTACAATTAAGTCTCTAATACATGTGGCATTTATTTTAGCATATAATGTACATCGGGGTCCAATTTAATATTCTTCTAGTTAAATAGCCCATTGAGTCAACAGTATTTATTAAATAAACTACCTTTCCCCCCTGCATTGAAAATATTACCTTTCTTATATACCAAGTTCTTCTATTTTCTGGGATCTATTTTTAGGTTCTCAATTCTATTTCATTAATTTATTTCTCCATTCCTGCCCCAATACTGTGTTTTGTAATAGCAGCTTTATCATACTTTCTAGCATCTAGTAAGGTGTATTTATCCCCAAACACTCTATTTCAAAAACTTCTTCAGAACTTATTACTTCATATCAATGTTAGCATCCTTTGATCCAATCAAATAATCTTATTGGAGTTCTAATTGCACTAAATTTATATATTACTTTTCAGAGCAAAGATACTATAGTTTTCCTCATCTAGATTTTGTCCCTTTCTTGTTAAACTGAAAGATTTTCAGCGGTGGCTAGACATGAGCCGATGTCTGTTCGGAAGGTGCAGAGTGGCATCAGAATGGGGAGCATGGATTGCATTGTGGTGAGACTGGACGGGGAGGACCATTGTGTGGCTACTGCCACCCTCCGGGAAAGGCCGAGTGCAGCCAGGCTAAGGAGTGACAGGTTGCTGAAGAGGGGGCTGAAAAAAGGAGTACTTTTGCCGCTACGGTCAACATCAGTGCTTAGTAAAAGAGAAGTCAGGGTAAGGTAGTTCCGGGAGTAGGCAGACAGTAAGCTCAATGTTGAACACATTTCATTTTTAAGTGCCTCATGATAGATATGAATTTGGAGCTGCAGTGAAAGATCTGGTTAGAAGCACAGGGAGTAGCATAGTGGGGGAGCTGATTGTCAAGGAGTGTGTAATGTGTGCATTTGGGTGTGTGCGTGCGTGTGCAGGGGGTGAGGTTGCCTGAAAAGACCATGCAAAGTAAGAAGATAAATGTTCATTAAAGGAATTCTTCCACTCTCACTTTAAAACATCCCGTTTGACTTTAAGCTTGGCAAAGTGACCAAGGATATTTCCACTTGGAAAGAAGGCAGGCTGAGGAGAAATCTTTGCTCAGTTTTCCCAAAATACTTAGAAGGAAGAGCTAAAAACCCAAGCAGCCGTGGATACTGTGACCTGAAGACTGCTGGCAAGAGTAAATATTTGTTTAATTTATGGAGTTGGGGAAGGCTAGTCACTAGTTTAGGCAGTTAGGAGAAAAAATATCACTTGATGGAATAAAGACTTCCACATTTGCACACATTCACTAACACACATGCAAACCCTCAAACACAGTGGTTTATTCAAAAGCTCCTCTTCAATTTCCTTGTATTGCTTTTGCTTTTTGCTTTTCCCTGCCATGTTTATTTCTAATGATGACTTTCTTCAGGGAATGTGTCTCTTCACCTCCAGGGATGATATCACCAGTATAGTCACATAGAGGTCCTGGATGAGGATGCTTTGTTAAATGACATTTGGCAACTGGCTGAAGAGGTGGAGCCAATAGCCATGCCAGATACTTAGCAACATAATGTGTCACGGGTTGGATGCCAATGGTTCTTGGACCACTTCCTCTCTGTGCTTACGTGCTGTGGACCCAGGGGGTGAATAACAAAGTGGCATGCTTTATTCATCTGTGAATAGCACCATGTGCAAATAAAGCCTGGGAATGAGCTCTCTTCTTCCTCTGCTGGGGAAGAGGGACTGTTTTGGTGGCTCATCCTGAATTCTGCCTTGGCCTCTGGGCTTATCTGTATTGATTGGGCCTTCATTTCCATGCAGCAATTTGAATTAAAAATGTGAGAACTTTCATTTTAATAGTTGTATGCATCCAAACTTCAAGTAGACATCCAGTTGAGAATCAGAGAGGTTTCACATTAAACTAAGTACTTGAATTAGGACAGTTAAAATCCTTACTCTAAACCTAGTCTTCTTTATGATTTATTGACACATAATGATACTATATGTTATCCTTAATTTGTTGCATGTTTAATTTTGCAAGCCATTCCTCTTATTCATTCACTTATTTAACAAGCTTTCATTAAGGACATGCTACATACCATCACCAGGCTAGATGTCTCTCCTTCTCTGCTTTATCACATTTGCTTCTCACTGCTTTTGTTTCCTCATTTCTTCAAAAAACTTCCCCTGTGCTGACTGGAAGAATAATGCCAGTTTCCTTCACAATTTAATTTCATGTTCTTCTCATGCATTTTGTACTTGATTACTTTATTTGCCTGCAATTTCAAATCCAATACATTTTTGGAATTTTTTTTAAAAACTGTAGACTAATTGTCATGCCTGTATTTCCTTTACCTTCACCGATTATCTTTGGTTCATTTGGCTGAGATCATCTCTTATTTTGTTGTGAATTTAATTGAACTGAGCGACCATTGGCTTGAAATTTCATTTTCTAAAACACAAAAGAAGAAGAATGTTTTTATTATTCAAGTAAACAGAGCGATCAATATTTTCCTGTTCCTAAGGCCATGATTTGATGTAGCAATGTCCAACCTCATCAAGGAAGCTCCAGAATGGACCTTCTAAATGGAAGCTCAGCACCCATCGCATATTTCCCTGGGGAGTGGCTGAAGAGGCAGAGGAGGGGACTGCACCAGTGGTGGCGATGACTGTGGCCTGATTCTTCCAATAGGACAAAGCCCCTTGAGGCTCTACAGAGGGGAGGGAAGGGGGTGTTGCCAAGGTGGCGAACCCCATTCCTTTCTGTACAATGTGGCTTAGTGTGACAGCCTCTGCTCTGTCACTGTGGTTATTGTTTATGTATTCCTTTCCATTCAGGCTCCTCAGGTTGATTTAACCTTGTCTTTCAGGCACTGAACTCTCCAGGCACTATGTTAGCTGTTGCAAATACTCCCCAATAAGGAAGATTTCCTAACATGTGGATGCACACTCTCACAAAGGATACACACACACTAAGCAGGATATATGCTACTCCTAAGGCCAGAATGTGCCAATGCATTTGAGTTTTGAATAGTAGGATATACACCTTCTAGTTTTTAAACATCATTGCCTTCAAAGAGTAGCAAGAGGAGAGGTGTCTTTAAGAAACCGTAAGTGAATTAATAGGTAGGACACACACACGGTGTCACTGCCAATTTGTTCTAAATTCTATTCTCCTCTTCTCAAAAAAAAGTGGTGCTACAAAAAAGAATCATTACTATTCAAAAACAATTATAATTCTGGAGGGCTGATTTTCATGCAGGGAAAATCTTTCTTGAAGAGGTTACCATATTCATAGATAACTTATATTGAGCATCTATTTTATATGATGGGTACAGAGCTAAGCACTTCATATGTACTTTCTCAATAATCCTTTCAACAGCTTAACAAGAAAGGTGCTATTCTGACTCCATTCACAGACAGGAAAACAGACACAGAGAGATAAAGGAACTGACTAAGGCCATGTGGATTTTAAGGAGCAGAACCAAACTTGAACACAGGAAGTCTGACAGACTTCTAGGTTCTAAGAGAACTTAGCTACTGTAATGGTCTCACTCTTGGTAATAATGTAAGCTACCGGTTACTACTTGCTCTGTTCCAGGGAGGTGGCAAAGTCTTTCCTGAGTACATTGGATTTAATTCTCGTTACAATCTGGGCAATTTGAAAGGATTCATTGCTATTTTCATTTCCATTTTACAACAAAGAAACATTGTTTGATAATTGTTCAAACCTCAAAATAGCACCTTTTCCCTGTTGTTCTTTATCTCCTTATCCTGCCTTTTTTTTCCCAAAGCACTTACTTCCATCTGACAGCTTTGTATTCATTTGTGGGTTGTCGGTGTCCCCTCACTCTATCAGAGGTTCCTTGCATTTCGTCCAGAGCCGAAAACTGGGCCTTAGCCACACCATGCACATAACAAATATCTGCTCAGTGGTTGAATGAACAAACACAAGAGAGGCCTATGTGTTTGGGGCAACCGGTCCCTGCTCCAGCATCCTCAAGATGGGAGGACCTTGGCCTCAATCCTTTTCACTGCTTCTTCCAAAGGCCTGGACTTGGAGCAGGCAATTCAGCTTCTCGCCGAGGCTCAACTAGAGAGTGTGTTCGCCATTTTCCTTTGGCTTGATCCCTGCCTAGAGGAGGCGATAATCACAGTGTCAGCATAAAGCAGCTCTGAAATCATGTGAAGCCCAGAAACGATGTCTGGCAAATCCTCAAGCTCCCATTAGCTAAATGATGGAATATAGCAGTTGCACTTTAGACCTTTTCCTTGAGTCAGGAACGGATGCCAAATCAACAGTATTCCATTCATTACTCTTCCAGAGAACAGGCTGAATTACTTGGCCTAATTTTTGTCCTCTTGGTATCATTCTGCCAAGGGAAACGTGTCTAGGGACTTGTCTCCAAAAAAACCTGCTGCCCCAGGCAATAATAATGTGGTCCTTTCAGCATCTGGGAACTCTTCCCATCTCTCTTCAACTGCCAAGCTGTGCATGCTGGCCTTTGGGATACTGCTAATGTGTGTGGACCACATGGAGTCTGACCCCAGAATAACTGCCAGTGAATTGAATCTGACACACAGCGTACCCTGCAATCAGCCCTGGTCTCTTTCTTCATCTTCACCTCCCATGGCAGCCATGCTGCCTCCACTCACGGCATTTGCTCCTGCTGTCCCTTCTTCCTGAATGGCCCCATATTACCCCTCCTCTTTGTGACCTGGACCATGTCCTCCTCTTCTCCATCCTCCTCCCTGCTCACCCACCACCCACAGAGACACGATCGGCCTTGGTGCCTCCGCCCACCATCATATGCCTGTTGAGCATCTTATAGCGGGTCGGATGCCAAGGAGCATAGTGAGGCTGTAAAGTAACAACAGGAAAGGCTAAGACCCTCTGGCATGTCCACAGATGGTTTCTTGTGGAAAAGGTACCAGAGTTAATAGACTATCATCACAGCTCTTAAGTAACTTACTCCAAGATTTAGCTGCTGCTTACTCAGAACACAGGCCACATGTGACACACAGAACTGACGCCTATTGTTTGCAAAGCCTTTGGTATGAACGTTATTTCTTTGCAAATTGAACTTGTTTACCACAGCTTTCTAAGAGAACAGAGAGGAACTGGCCCTTCAATGTTTCCAATGAGTAAAGAAAGTTGCCTATACTCAGCTCTGAGGGAAGGAAGGCCTCCCCTCCTCAGCATGGCTTCCTGCTCAGACAGGCAAGGCTGGGCTGCAGGCACAGCCCACACACGAGTCCCTACACACCTTTGTATTTTACCCCACAGCCAAGGGAGCTGCTCCCAGGCCTCAGTCATTCATAAAATCAGGCCCCTTGACTTGAGAAAGAGAGCACGGGGCCAGCCTGAGCCAGGCAACAGGATCCAGTAAGCTCAAGCAGCCCATCTCTGTCTCTTGATTTTCTGAAACCTCCATCCTCTATGGTTGAATGAATCATAGCAAGGGCAACCCAAAAGAGAGGCGGCATCGCTTGTTTTGGAAGACTGCAATGCCAGCAGTGAATGAGACAGACCTTTCCGGAGGATCGATGCTTGGGGATGTGGCCATGACGCCCTGTGCAGATTTCTTGGAGGGCCCTTGAATGCTGTTCCACTGCTGTCAGCCTCTGTGCTGTCTCCTGTGCTGTGAAAATCACTGGAGTCTCATCTCTGTGTCCGCAGTGCCTAGAATAACTCCTGGCCCCAATCACTCGCACAGGATGAATGAATGAGCAAGGGTGAGTGGGGGGAAAGGAGAAGAGAGAACTTGCCATGCTCACAGGTCAGTTGGAGATGGGGACGGGTTGGGGCAGGGGCTGAACAAGAAAATGCTACCAGGAATGCTTTGACACGAGAACTGATTTTTACAGCGTTAGAAAGGAGGGCAGTGTGTCTGCAGCCCTCGTTTCTGTGCAGACTGTGTTCAGCCTCCACTGACATCTGGGGGAAAGTGCTCACATGAAAACTGGAAGGATTTGGGAGAAATTTAGAAAGCAACGTGTAGATAACTTATGTTTTATTTCAGTAATTAGAAAAAAGAACACAGCGATAGTTTGTGTACACAAGAAGTATATTATGTGCTCTTGGCTCTAGTTCTTCAGGGTGAGTACATTTCACATTAGCTATTAACTTCAGTTTGTTTGCCATTTGTCTTAATTTTCCCCCTTTACCTACTTAAAGATAGATTTAAAAAGCAAACTATGTTTCCTTATTTCCTTCATGATATAATCAAAAATAAGGTTGCTCACAAATTTAATTAAAAATAGACTATTTGGCTTTTAAGGTTTTCTTTGGCTATAACAGGCCATTCTCTCTCTCCCTCTTCCTCTTCCTTTCCTTCCCTTCTTTCTTTTTTAAAGATTTTATTTATTGAATTTTAGAGACAGGGGAAGAGATGGAGAAAGGCAGGAAGAGAAACATCAATGAGAGGAAGAAACATCGATCTGCTGCCTCTTACATGCCCCCAATAAGGAGGGAGCTTACTCACAGGCATTTGCCCTGACCGGGATTCGAACCAGAAACCTTGTGGGACGACACCCAACCCCCTGAGCAGCACCTGTCAGGGCCTTTCTTTCTTTTTTTTTGCTCTCAGTCTAGCTCTCACTCTCACTTATTGACTCTGGTAAAGTTATGAAACAACAAGAATGTGTCAGACAAGGAAAAATTTAAAAGCCAACTTACTTCAGAAGTCAACATGCAAGTGAAGAAGTCCCTTCCTTGCCTATGTGCTATAACAGTTTGTAAGTTTGGGGAACAGTAAATGTATGTGTAGGTTTTCTCCAAGGAATCTTCAGCCTAATGCTGAAAGCCCCAGTAGATTTCCTCGGGCCGATAAGTCCCATGCTCTTTCTCTGAATGCCTCCTGAATTCCATCATTGCCATTCCTTTCTCTCAGGTGCTCCCTGAGCGTGCATTTGGGCATTCTGCCCTCACTTCCCACTAAATACCCTGAAAGCCATATTTTCTCCAAAGTGGCCACTTTGTCTGATCCTCAATTTCTCCTGCTCAAAATTCACCACTTTTCCCCCATTTTCTGCAGCTCACTAATGAACTCCTTAGCTCAGAGAGCACAGCATTGATCTGCCTGTGACATTTGGGCAAGTCAGTTAACCTCGGAGAGCCTGTACGGGAGGTAACGACACCTGTATAAACCAACTAAGTAGCATAAGACATTTTATTCCTTCATTCAACCTATTTTTATTGAGCACCTGCTTTGTACCAGTGTACTCGGTTCTCATGATAAAAGACTCTGTCCTGTCGTTTATAGTATAGCATTTAGTAAATGCTCAACAAATGGAAGTTATGGGCCATAAATAATTATTATCTAGTATCCAAGGATATCCCATTCTTGTTTAACTCAGCTTCATACCCTAATTTCTCTCCTCCCTGTGCTCCCAGGAAGGCCCATCTGTGCCTGCTCCATGGATATACCTTGTCCTCTTTTGTCTCCCTGCTGTGTTCACCTTGGCTTTTACCTACCTGGAGGTCTTTCTCATTCCTTTCTCTATGTGCAAATACTTTTAACCTTTTAAGAATTATCTTTTTTCCCTTAAAGTTATTCTAGCTTCATTTAGGCAGCAATTCTCTCTTCCTCCTCTAAAGTTTTGTAGTGATGGTCTTCACCATTTAGCCGGAGAAAAATCACCCAGGGATCTTGTTGATGGCACGATCCCCACACACTAAGTTGTCCTCCAGACTTCGTAGAGTTGAGGTAAAACGATGGGCTTTGGACACATGCAGAGTAATACCATGGGAGAACATAATCTCTATTCTCCCATTGAGAATTCCAGGTCCAGGGACTTAAGGGGAGCTGGTCATATCCACCAAGACTGCTTAGTGGGTGACTGCACAGGCAGAATCCTAACATTATGGCCTCATGCTATGAGGATATAGTCAAGGCCAAGTTCAGCCCAGCCAGGGAGGACCCTATACAGAAAAGTACAAGGGTCCAGAACTGAGGAGCCATCCTATCAGCTGGGAAGACTGGATAAGTGGCCTCCAAAGTATGGTTCTTGAAACAAGCAAATCGTCATCACTGGGAATTGGTTAATGTACACGTGAAACCTATATAACCGTATGAACCAATGTCATTCCAATAGATTTATAAAGAAAAAGGTCACTCCTGAGTCCCACTCAGACCTACCGTGTTAGTTTGCTAGGGCTGACACAACAAAACCACAGCCTGGGGAGCTGAAACACCAGGCATTTATGTAGTGTCAGCGCTGGAAACCAGGCGGCCAGATGCCACGTCAGCAGGCTGGATTCTTCTGCTGGCGCTCCCCTGAGCTTGCAGGCGGCCACCATTCCACTGCTGTTTTCAGTGAGTCTTTGGCAGTTCATTAGAAAGAATTCAGACATTAAAAAAAATCTCCACTGTCATGGACTTAAATTAGGTTTTCAGTGCTGGTATAAGCTAAATCAAAATAAATAAATAACCAATAGCATATGAATATTTTTTCACTCATTATCCATACTGACAACGCAAATACAAATTTGGTCTAAATGTACAGACTCCCAAGTGACCATGTACACAGACTTTCTCATCCCCCATGCTAAGAACATGCTTTTTGCAGCAACAGTTTAGTGTGTTTTAAATACTCTAAGAACCTTCTCCCCCTTCCCTTGTCCCTTCCTATTTCTCTTGTATGCAGCAACACTAAGCTAAGACTGTGACTATTCTCATGTATTTTTGACAGTGATTGTCATGTAAATCCCAACAAAACCTCTGTCCTGATTTTCACAATTGTTATTAAAACTAAAGTGATTCTTTAAATTGATTGTGAAGCAGACTATTCATATGTTTTCTGAATAGGGGTGATGTTGGATGTAGTGCAACTTCAGGAAACCACAGTAACAAATCAGGGACTAATCACGAGGGCAACATGTTTTGTTTTTTTAACTGGAAATATACTATGCGGTACTTACTCTGTGCTACTGATGAGATCAAGTTCAGAATTCTGTATGAAAACCAGAACCATTTAACTGTGCCACGGACACCTTGTCAGGGTCCTTATGGGTTCCGTAAGATAACGTTGACAAGATGCTTAGAAAACACTTTAAATAGTTTTGGGGAGCACACCAGGCTGATGACTACCACTATCACAACCCTTTCAGAGTGGGAAGAATGTGTTTTATCACCTCCCTGCTGCGATTTTTGCATCTCTGATATCCATTTCGAAAAAGCATTTTGAATGTGGTGGCTGAATTAGTAAATATTTTGCTTTCAGCTTTACAGTGATAACCATGGAGCCAGTGGAAATGTGTATGTGTATACACTTATATACATTTACACACATTTATATATTTACATATAAGCTTATATGTATATATGTGTACACAGTGATTATTGCACTTTTCGATCCACTTGTTATACCAGGTGTGACTAACTCTAGCTCACAGTCAGAAGAAAAAGACCAGTTTATTGTGGGGATTCAAGGGTGTCTAACAGAAACCAAGGACTGGCCCGGAAGCGTCTGTCTGATCTCTCCCAGATCTCTCATCCCCTCGCTTCCCTCTGGTCATGAGCTTTATTCTTCTCTTTCTCTCCAAACCAAGTTCTTCCACTTCCATCGCCATGGCGAAAACGGATGCCAATTGCATGTTCCAACCTTCCACCTCCACTCTTCAAGAGAACATCAGACTCTGTTTACACTCTCAGAATGAAAAATACCCTGGGAAGTAGCCCATTGCCCCAGCTCGGGTCATATGCCTGGCCCTGAAACAGTCACTTGTAACAAAGGCAGGGTTATGTTACCCAAATATATTTGCCTAAATGAAAATATGAGACCAAAAAAAAGGGGGGGCAAGGGTGAACAGTTCCCAGAAATAAAGGTATCGGAGAGTTATCTATAAGGAGTCTACCATTAGTTATGCTAATTTGGTTACTTCCAGAGAATAATTTCTAAGGTATGGCTTAGGTATAAGTGGGAGGAACACAGGAAGAGATACACCAAAAATACAGATGTGCATAACGGCTGTAGCAACACACTCAAGGTCGGTCTCTTCATGAGTCCCAGGGTCATGAAGTGACTTCTGGATGACAACTAGGGGCCATGTAGATTCGGTTATTTTTTGTTGAATACTGCTTGAATGGAATCTTTTACTGGAACTTTAGACCAGAGCTTTTTAAAAATGCAAAAACATTAATTCCTTTCTTCTTTATTTGGAATAGTTGAGCATAAGTTAAAGCCTTTCTCATTTATGATGACAGATTAAATAAACAGTTATCTGTCTCTATTTTCCAGTGGCCTAAGTTTGGAATCCAATAAGGATTAAATATTACAATATTACACAGTGCATTATGCGCCAGTGGTTCTCAACCGCGGCTGCCCCACTGACTCATTAAAACAGTGATTTATGGTTTCTTTATAAATCAAGAAGAGTTAACATTTTTAGGCTTGTAAGTATTTTTTAAAAGTCTCCACTTGCATAAGAATATTCCTGAATTAATTTCTTCTCTTTCTCAAATGAGACTCTCGCCATCATCTTGTCTTGTGATTCCCAATACTGTCTGCAAGAGAAGTACCTGGGAGTCTTACATTCTTTCCTTGTTTAACTACCAGTGTTGGCCCTGCCCTGAAAGGTTCTGAGTATTTTGCTCAAAATTCCCCATGTGGCTCTAATGTAAGAGTCATCGATCTGTTCTGTGACTTAACAACCACCTTCTCTTCCCATTTCTCTCTTCTTTCTGCTTTTCTTTCCCATTAGTGTTTCATATTGAGGGCTGATTTTCCTTCCCTATTGTTTAGCAATTTATTTCCTGTTCTCTGAGAATATCAAAGGCCTCGCAGACAACTGTCCACCACAGAGCAAGCTAAACACATGGACAATCCCCCTCAAAGGAGAGCTGCTAAGAGAAGACCCCAAGGGACCCAGGATTACAGCTTATTCCTGTGTCTGCTCATAGAATCATCAAAAGGGGTTAGAGCTTAAAGGGACCTTAGCTACCATTGCTTTATACATATGGATATCCCATTCTCTTTAGCTGCTATATAACACCCCATTGTGTGGTTATTAGTATAATTTATTTAATCAGACCTTTAGGAATGGACATTTGGGTTACTTCCAATTATTTGCTATAATAAACTATATTAGAATGAACAGAATTGTATGTGTATCTGGATCCACCTATGTGATTTTTTCCTTAAAGACAATTTCCTCGATGTGGGTTGTGCATGAATATATGAGTACATTTTCAATTTGATACAAATTGTAGATTTCAGAGAAAGTTTCCATTCTCCAAGAGTACGTTAGCATACCTCTCTTTCTCTCCCCATTGCTTAGCAACAGTGGGCACTATTTTCTTTTTAATCTCATTGATGGAAAACATCTCATTTCAATTTGTATGCATTTGATCTTCATTGCAACTGAGGATCTCTTGAAACTGCTTGCAATTTTTTCCTTTAAGATTTACCTGTTTTTATTATTTTTTTGCCAACCCTGCTACTTGCTTATTCTTTGTATCATCTATTTTAAATAGTGTTCGAGTTTACAGATATTAAGACTTCGGACTCCACCTACTTCTTCAGCATCATCTGCAGTTGTATCAAGTATATGATATAATTTAGCTTTTGTTTATATTAACATCTTTTAGTGGTACACATTTTCTGTGGTTATTGCTCAGCTTAATGCCCACTTTTAAACTGTTGTCTGTCCTCCCAGGTGCTCAGACTTAATTGTGTTATTATAGTCAGCTCATCTGTGATACATAAGATACTGAATCAGCAACGAAACCAGCAACCCATGGGCCAGGTCCAGACCACTGACGTGTTATTCTTTTTGGTTCATGGAATGCCTTTATTTTTTAATTTGTTTTGTTTCTGTATTTTAATTTGGATTGGTTTACCACATTATAAAACTGATTTCCACATTAATAAAAAACCATGGTGAAATTGGTCTGCAACAATATAAATTACTCATTAAAACCCCAAATGCCTTCCCTCTCTTCAAAAATGAGAAAACTTGTCATCAAGGGGCCCACATTGCTGTGTCTCGGCTCACCCCATCCCCATGATGGCCCTGCATTTCACTGCCAGCTCCACACTTACAGTGGCCCATCTGGACCCAACCCATTGCCCTACCAGCAGGATTCCTAAACCTCAGAACTATTGGTTTTGTGAGCCAAAACTTTTTTTGCTGGGGACTGGGGGACTATCCAGTGATTTTAGAATGATCAGCAGCATCCTTGACTTTCATTTGCTAGATGATAATAGCACACTCTCTACCACCAGTGTGACGACCGGAAATGGCTGTATCCCTTGCCAGAGCTCCTCTGTGAGAGCCACGGCTGTAGGACCTCGATCTAGATATTGTTCAAACCTGTAGAAAATCAGGGCTCAGTCGGTGATGGTGAAGGTTGCTTTGTGCTGCCCCTGTGAACTATCCCTCCCGTTTGTGTGTCTGTGTGGAGAACATATGCAGAGAATTGGGAGCAAGCTCGAAACTGGGGCCTGTGAGTAGAAGGAGATGGAGCAGCGGATGGACTTTCCTTCTGAATTCACAGCCCAGGAGCCATCACCAATTAGGGGTCCGGGCACCTTTGCCTGTCCCCTTGAGTAAGATCTGACTGTGGGGTTCTCTGAACAGCAGAGCCTCCGTTTCTGTCTCCGGGACAACCACAAGGAATAAAGCCAGGAATCAAAGTTATTGAAGGCCCATGGCAAGGTGCACAGGATTTTTAGTTCCAGCTGCTTCTGACGGTGTCACGGGAGGATTTGTTTTTCTTTCCTTCAGGAAGGGCCAGTGGGAGGTAGGGAAGAAGTCCTTAGGAGGGAGACTGCAGAGGTGACACTCCTGGGCTGAGCTGAGCTTCGCCCTTCATTTCTTTGCTTTACAAGTTAGCTGGCACCAGGGGCTCCGTCACTGTTCCCTGAATCTTTGTATTGGCCTTCACCCACGGGCTCAGTGCCTGTCTTGTTTCTGATATGTGGTGATTCACGATTCAGCTTTTTTCCCCTGCAACTTGTTGGGGGAAACCTCTTCATTTATGGCCAAGGTGGGTCCTTTATTTTCTTGACTGGTCAGCATGGATCAGATTTCTCTCAGGCCAAATCCATCATCTTTATATTCTGGCATTTTTCCAGTTTCTTGCTGAGAGATTTTACTATCCTTTCCTGTTTTTCTAATCTGCAGCTGATATTTTCTTACTTCAAAATTCTTGAGTTATTTCAATGGCCTGTGGGACAAAGGGAGGTCAGAGGTGTACGCTCATTTGCCATCTTGACACCATAAGTCAGCAGAAAGCCCCTGGGTGGAATGGGGGATATTGGGATGCCTTCTCTGAGGATTATAAAGTCTAAATGGGCTGGTGTCATCCTGCAAGGCTTGAAGTAAGCTCCTGGGCATAGCAAGAGGAGTGGTCCAAAGGCTGCATATAACTCAGTGTCATTCCGGTCTACCATCGATGTTCATGGGGCCTGTTCAGATTTGGCAAGGTTTGGACTTCAGGATGTTACTAAATTAAATCGGCTTGCTGGCTGGAGGATTAGTCCTGATGAAGGGAGAGGTGGGTAAACAGTCCTAACTGCATTCTCCTCTTCTTGATTGATACCTTATGAGCTCTTCCTAATCAAAGTGTGGTCAGATCAGCAATGGCCTTGGGGCTTGTTAGAAATGCAGAACCACGGCTTGCACCATAGTCCTATTAATCAGAGTTTGCATTTCTTCAAGATACTCTTGAGATTCCCACGCACGTTCAAGTAGGAAAGCGTAACTGATTCTAACTGTGAGGACACGTCAAGCAAATCCAAACTGAGAGACATTTTACAGAATAACTCATCTGTAACCTTCAAAAACGTCAAAGTCACAAAGGCTCAAGGAGGACCATGGAGCTGTTCTTGATGAAAGAAAAATGAAGTGAGGTGGTAACCAAGTGCAACATGTGGTCCTGAATTGGAGCTGGATTCTTTTGTTTTAAATGATATACTCAGGACAGCTGGCCAAACTCAAATGGGGTCTGTGGACAAAGGGTATATGGGGGTTTCTTACTGTGTGGTCACTTTTTAATATTTGTTTGAAGGTTTGATTTTTGCTTCTATTTTGTTTCATAGTGTTGACTGCTAGGGGCCCTTTGCAGGCAGCGATGTCTTGCTCCCTATACTTAGAGAATCCACGGGCAGGTTGGTCTTTTTCCTAACATGGTTGAAGAATTTCCTCTCTGAAAAGACAGAACAATCTAGGTAATTTGTGGGTTCTGAGATCATGTGCTGTCATGCCCTGAAAAACCAAGGGCAGGTAATTCTTAGAAAATACTAAGAGAGTTGAATGGAATGTCCAAGTTAACTCACCATTCACCAAGCAGGTACCTGTAGTTGTCATCTGAAACTTAAGTTCCTAAATCAAACATCAGGTTTCAAGAGACTGGATTTCCTGTTGAGTAATAAAAATGCTTCAGAAATGCATTTACTTTCTTTGTCCGTTGAAAAATGTAATCCAAGTCTCCAGAGCATGGATTCAGTAAGTATATACTGCTTGCTCAAAATCATGCATTTATTACTAGTAAGTTGGGACAAACACATTTCATAGGAAATCATGTGCGCCTTTTTCCCATGTAGCTCTGTTGTAGAGCATCCGATTCAGCTGCTCCATCACGACCTATTGGGATAAAAGTAAATGATACAATATCCAGCCCACTGGACTTGCTTGTAAGCTGTGGGGTTTCCGTCAGAGATATGAAACACTGATGCCGCTTCCTTTTTTCCAAAATGCTCACATCTTGCTCCGTGAAGAGTCTCGGTGTTTAAAATCTGTGGACAGATAAGCAGTGAACTTGGCCTTATGTCAAGGACTGGGGATTGTGGCTGGTGTCTGAATCATCTGCTTGACTCAGAAGCCTCCTCTTCCTCAGGAGATGGAGCCTGGGCCGACCTGGAGATTTGGGTATTGCCTTGTGGGGGGCATGTGAGACACTGTGTAGAGGAACAGTCTCTCCTTTTCCATCCTCTTGGCATTAGTCATTTTGGTTGCAAGTGTATAAAAGCGTCGGGTATTCAAATGAAACCTGAAATCTAACAGCCTTCCCAACGCTCTTGAACACTCATTCCTTTCCCATTCACAGTTTTAAGAGCTCAAATTTAGGCCTCACTTAAAAGTTATTATTGCAGGAATTATCATAATGAAATCATCATAATAATGATTCTTTAGTTCAGGCTCTTCTTTCCCCATTAGATCCATTTAACAATGGACATGTTAAAAAAAAAACAAAAACAAAAACATGCTTTCTTTTCATCAGTCACTTGCAATGTTCTAGCTTCCAGGGTGACCCAGACATGGAGAACGTGTTAGGGGTAACCTCGCCTTCACCTGCATGGGCCTTAATTAAAATAAACACTAAGCTAAGACTTCCAGCCAAGAGGGGAGAAGTTATGAGGGACTGAAGCGGTGGTCGATGGGCCTGTTTTTATCAGCACCGGGGCAATCTCTGCTTATTTAATGTACACTTGACCCTTGGAAAACATAGGAGTTAGGCAGACTGACCCCCCAGGCAATTAAAAATTCACATATAACTTTTGACTTCCTGAAAACTTAACAACTAATATCCTAGTTGAGTGGAAGCCTTAAGATAACATAAATGGTCACAAACACAAATTTTGCATGTTACACATATTGTATATTTTATTCTTACAATAAAGTAAGCTAGAAAAAAAACGTGTCTAAGAAATCACGAGGAAGATAAAAATACATTTATAGTACCGTATGTATTTATTGAAAAAAAGTCCACGCATAAGTGGACCCGCACAGTTCAAACCCGTGTTGTGCAGAGGCCAACTGTACGTGGAAAAATATTTGAAGTTTGTTCACCCTCTGTGTTTCTAAAATTGCTTACTTAATGAAATAGTAAAAAGAGCACTGGTTGGGCCTATTTTTAGGGCATAGATTTTCTATGGAATTAAAGGCATTAAAAATACTGTAATTTAAAAATCTGTGGCTCTTTAAAATTGATTAATATGACTGCTAATACTAATGTAAAGTAGCTGCAGACTGACACTCTTACAGTAAAAAGTGGGGGCCTCTCGCACAGCCGTGTCCACGTACTACATTGTGGGGAACCTTGGCTCTCAGCCCAAATACGAGTTGAAATGGGAATGAATGTTGACCGGAGCAAGTAGGAGTAACAATTGTTAAAATTTAATGCCTCGACATATTAATTAAAATCCTTTAGATTTCAAACCTGTCAAAGAAGGTAATGCACATGGAATATAACTACACATCTGAGGACTACATACATGTAATTTTATAACATCTTTTAGCTATAAATAGCATAGATTAGCTTTCGGGATGTTTTGCTAGTTACTATGGAGCTGCGATGGTTAAGCGGATAAAAGGCATGAGTCATGAACACCATGTTTAAACTAGCCAAAGTAACCTTAAAAATGTAAAGAATTACTTCGGTACCAGCCTGCACAACCTCAGAAACAAACATTCTAAATCTCTTGAAAGCAAACATGAGTAGGTTTAAGCAAAGTGAATTTACTAGAAGATACTAAGCTCATTCTGAAGTGCTGGGCTATTCTTTGAGGTTTAGTTAAATTAACTGCCATTTAGTTTTAATTTAACTTTTCTTTTCTTGCTCTGAGAAAGCGCCTGTTATGTGCATTGTCTCTGAAAATAAAAAGTCCCTGAATGTTCAGAAAAAAATGTCTCTATGTTTCTGAACGTTTTTATGGGCACTGACTTTGAGGTTGAATCTCTTCCTTCAGGAGTTGGCAACAGGCCGAAGAGGTGGGCGGGCTTTGTAGCCATCCGCACGTTTTTGCCCGAAGAACATAACCTCCTCAGGAACCTGGAGCTTTACCGGGGCGATCACAATCATTTCCCCGCCCTCTGAGTCCCCAGCCTTTGACAAAACTAGCTAATTTCTTAACTCTATCAACATGTATATCATTAGTCTGCTAGCTATAGAAACAAACCTATTATTACATTACCATTACTATATTAATGGAGAGTGTGTATTAGTAGCAATACTTTCATGGGCTTTAAGTACCCCCTATAATGTCTTGTTAGTGGTGTTGCAATAGTTTTGTTCTCAGACACTCGGTGAGAAAAGGATCAAGTTTACCAAGCCCTTCATCTACACTTGCACTCACAGGTGAGTCCTGAAAATGGGATGCCTCTGTGCTCGGGCCGGGGGTGGGGGAAGGGGTACATTGTGGAAACTGCTCATATCTGAGCTAGAGGGAAAAAGAGTTCCAAAAAGAAGTGAGACCTTAAAATTTGCCTTATTCATTCTCTACCACAGGGAAATCATCTGTCTCTGAGCACAGGGGTACATGCCGGTGGTCTTGGTCTTTTCTAACTGATTCTTGGCTCCAGTCTATTTGTATCTTTAAAAATAAGAGTTAATTTTACACTAATTATGTACTTAGCATTGATTTAAAAAATAACCAAAAGCCAGAGAAGTTTCCATCATAATAAAAGTAAGACACCCTGTAAACAAACAAAATTGTTAAATGTTATGTGATTATAAATATTTCAATGTTGTTCATTGTTTACTAATTAAGACACCATCCGCACTTTGAACTCAGCCAAGAAGCTCGGAAGTGCTGTGGTAATAACCAGCAGCCGTGTCCGAGCAGTTTGTTTCTTATTCACAAATAGTCCAGGCGGCTCTGCGGGGCTGTAGCCTCCACGTGTTGGGCCAGCAGTCCAAGGCCACGTGTCCGCCTGTTCAAACCAAGCCAATACTCTGGTTAACATACTTTAAAATATATTACTTTGTGATGGATCATGTAGTTCTTTCCTGGGCAATCTAAATCGATGCACTCTTTCCCACCTGTAGTCAGAAATGTAAAAACATCACCGTGTATACAAACACATATACTTCTACCTTAAAAAGTTTCCGATTTTCAAGATGATGCACTGAATACACAATTAAATAACCCCACCTCAGTAACATAACAGAATTAATGTGAAACATTCATCAAAATAACAGCAGCTATGAAAATAGTCAATTAATATCTAGCTGTAATAACAAAATAGAATAGCCTTTAATAGACTAGGAACTAAGAGAAAGTGCCAAGATGGCGCCAGAGTGAAAAGATGCAACTGAGGGTCCACAGAAGGGCTTTTCCTATGGAAAGACAATTATTAGAAAAATCAGCACCTGATAAAATCTATTGAGTGAGATTTTCCCATTTAGAGAAAAGCATTGGCTTAAGCCACGGAGGTTTGGAGTGATTGATTACAGTACATTGTTGCAATAAAAGCTTAACTCGTACAAAAGTCAAAACCGAGTGCTTGGGGGCAAAAAAACACTAAGAAATGTATCAGTAGAGTAGATGCTGTAGATTATAAGATAATTATTCACTTCAATACAATTCCACATTTATTGAATACCAACATGCCATATAAAACACTACTCAAAAATGAAGTATTGTATAAATATTATTAAATGGGTCCTGCAGGAAGATTAATTTCTTGGAAAACTCATCCATCTTTTAGAAATTCCTTTGAAGAGTACATTCATGCCCATTCATGTACAGATAATGATTTTTTGGAGTATACTGATTTTTAAAAAGCTTACGAAGTTAGGTTTCACTATTAAGAATCTAAGACATCATCATTTCATTCTTCTAACGCTCCAGCTTTTCAGCACTGGTATAAAGTGAAGTTTTGAAAACAGTTATCTGAAAATACTATTGAAAATAGACCACGTGAAAACTAGCAAACAGCTTCAAAATATAAAACAGAAGACTAAGTGCTCACATGTGCCCCAGGTTGAGGAGGTGAGAGCTGAAGGGGGAGGAGTTAAATGAAATACGATGGTGTCTCCTTCATGGGTGGATCTTCAAACCTAGTTTCATGTTTGTTCCTGTTCTTAAAGACAACTTTAACTGAAGTACAATCGATATACAGTAACGTGCACATAGTTAATGTGTCCAGTTTGATACATTTTGACACATGAACACACTCATAAAGCCATCGCAACAGTGAGGATGAGAACCTCCATCATCTCCACCGCTTCCTTCTGCCCACCTGTAATCCCTTGGCAATCCTTGTTCACTCCTGGAAAAGTTAAACTTCAGGTCGATTGTCAGGCCTGTCACTTAGGAGGCTCCCGATAAATTTGGCTGAACAAACCTAATTCTACGGAATACTGTGCTTTCTTACTTGTATCTTTATCAGAACTACCTATCCAAGTGTGTTACTGGCATGCAAGTAGTTACTATTACAATAGTTTTATTATTATCTCTTTTATATAAAAGGGGAAACAAGGGATTAGAGATATTATGGAAATTACCCAAACTATATTATTCTGAAATTCAAATCCAGGACCTCATAAAAGTTTGAAGCTGTTTATGAAATACCCGTTGAATGAATGAATGGCCGAAAGGGTGGGAAAACCTTTGTGGGCCCTGCCCTCCAATCCTACACAGCTGTAAACTCTTTAAGACCAGGAGTCATGGTTTTCATATAAATTTTACTGTGAAACAACCTTTCTAAAAAATAGGAATAAAAAAGTAATCTTTGTGTCCCCAGAATTTAGTCCATTATTTTTATATAGTCAGTACTCAATAAGTGTTACCTGAAACTAATGCAATTCCTATGAAAGAAGTAAAAGGTCATAAAAATCTAGATTGTTTAAATACATTGAGTTCAGTTTCTTGTGCTTCCTCAACCAGCTGAGTCGCTCAGAAATATTTATTTCCTTTTATTTTTATTGAATTTATTGGGATGACATTGGGTAATAAAACCATACTGGTTTCAGGTGTAGTCTTCCATAACACAGCATCTGCACATGGCGTGGTGGGCTCACCACCCCCAGTCAAGTCTCTCTCTGCCACTGTTATCCCCCCCATGACCTCTTCCACCTCCCCCCACACCCCTTTCTCTCTGGCAATCACCACTCTGTTGTCTGTGTGTGTAAATTTTTTTTTTGCTTAATCCTTTCATCTTTTTCACCCAACGGCCTCCCAACCTCCCCTCCCCTATGACAACGGTCAGTCTGTGTTGTGAATCTATTTCTATTTTGTTAGTTTATTTTGTTCATTAGGTTCCATGTAGAAGTGCAATCATGTGGTATTTGTCTATCTCTGTCTGGCGTATTTCACTTATCATAATACTCTCCAGGTCCATCCACATTGTCACATAAGATTTCCATCCTTTTTATGACTGAGTAGTATTCCATTGTGTAAATGTCCACAACCTTTTTATCCACTCATCTGCTGATGAGCACTTGGGCTGATACAAATCTTGACTATTGTAAATAATGCTGCAATGAACATAGGGGTGCATATATTCTTTTGAATTAATGTTTTGGGTTTCTTTGGATATATTATTCCCAGAAGTGGAATCACCGGGTCATAAGCCAGTTTCATTTCTAATTTTTGGAGGAAACTCCATACTGTTTTCCACAATGGCTGCCCCAATCTGCATTCCCACGAACAGTGCACAAGGGTTCCCTTTCTCCACATCCTTGCCAACTTATTTGTTGATGATAGCCATTCTGACAGGTGTGAATTGAATCTCATTTTGGTTTTAATTTGCATTTCTCTGATGATTAGTGATGTTGAATATCTTTTCATATGTTTACTAGCCCTCTGTATGTCCTCTTTGGAGAAGTGTCTGTTCAGGTCCTTTGCCCATTTTTTGGTGTTGAGTTGTATAAGTTCTTTATAAATTTTGGAAATTAACCCCTTATCAGATATATCAGCAGATATGTTCTCCCATTCCGTGGGTTGTCTTCATTTGTTGATCATTTCCTTTCTTAAACTTTGGGTGGGAGAGGGGGTGCTCTGCATAGAGATGTTCCCTCACTCCTTATATTTCAGCTTCCTACCCACTCAGCACTTTTCATAGCACCTCGTGTCCCCAGAGAACAGTCACTGTGCTCTGCGTCCCTGTGCAGGGACTCTGCTCCACTTTGAGACGGCAGTTAGCACACTTTCTCCTTGCTAACCTCAAAATATCTATGGTGCCTTTCCCTTGCTATTGTCCTTATGGGTTAATGCCTTTCTAATTCCTTCAAGATATTTATTGGAACAGACCCACAAACAGGGAAGGGATTTGAATGCCTAATACCAAGCAGATGACTAATATTTACCACATTTTACAGGTGGAGAAATGCAAGGAAATGAGCTCTTATTAATTGTGGTATCTTCATTCTGATCATGTATTATTTTATCAGTTCTTTTAAAACATTTCCTCTCTCAAGACTCCCACCAAATACATGACTATAAAAATAAGTTGTTTTTAATTTACATAAGATAAGCTGGGTAGTTTTTTAAAAAGCACATATTTTATATAAAGTGTGTGGGGATAGATTTTCTTCTGTTCACCCAATCTCTGGTAGTAAGAAAGCTGTAGCTAAAAATTCCACAAAACAGGAAGCTACTTAGTGGTTACGGCATTGATGCATTTCAGGAGGAATCACATGGCTATGGTACTCAGAATTTTCATGTCATTTTGGAAAGAGAGCATTTAAATACATACTAGAAATATACTAAAACTTCATTATGGGCTTACAAACTTTTACCGTATTGATGATAAAAACATATTAGATCATGTTTCATGTATAATTAGATCATGTAATTGTAATGTAAGATTATTTCTTTTTTTAAAGATTTTATTTATTTACTTATTTTTTAGAGAGAGAGGGAAAGAGGGAGGAAGAAAGAGAGGGAGAGAAACATCAATGTGTGGTTGTCTCTTGAGCACCCCCTACCGGGGACCTGGCCTGCAACCCAGGCATGTGCCCTTGCTGGGAATTGAATGGTGACACTTTGCTTCTCAGTCCTGCGCTCAGTCCACTGAGCCACACCAGCCAGGGCATGTAAGATTATTTCTTAAGACAGCATTATTTATGAAAATATATTTTAAAAAAAGTAATCATTTGGCATGGAATTCTTTGCTATCACTAAATCTTCATTTAGTAATTGTTATTTTTGAAAATTACATTTTAACATTATATATGGTCAAATATATGGCAACATCATCTCCCAAATTATACCTTAAAAACGGTGTTTATCTTATATTTGTATCATTATAGATTTCTTATCATGGAACAGTCATAAAATCACTTTAATTTGATCAAAACGTATTTTGGGGAAAGACATATTTGCCTGAAATTATATCAATCCAGCTGAATTTGAATGCTTGAGAAATGGCCTGAAACTGGTCACAGGCAGGCAAAAGAGTGTTCAAAAGAATTATCCCTATGACAGGACAGTTTGAAGTGTCTGCAGTTAAAAGGTAACAGAAGTTGTGAACAAGAACACTGTTTTTTGCTAACATATTTTGGGAAAATGAAGGAATCACCATATATTCATTTATTTTTACATGGTAGGCATATATGACATTTTATTTTGTAGCTCACTATAAAGCTAACATTAAGCAAATATGTGTACATACATGTGCTTGAATATGGCTATACTTAGGTTTGCAAATAGTTATATATGTTGATGTGACTGTATTTATGTGTATGTATTTTATTACATTCTTTCCTCTCTGCTCAGTTTTAATGATTTTATTTCTCCTTAATCAACTTGATATATTGATTAAACAATTTTGTAATTGTAATTATGTCTATAATTATACTTATGGCATTTTTATCGTTATTCATAAAGGGGTCTAACACTTCATGGACAGAATAATGACTTACCCTCTACTCTGGCTTCTTTGCAAGTCAGGGCTTGCATAAAATAAAGGCTATACACAAACATTATTCATGAAATGATCTGTTCCTTTCCCATAGAATAGCTTTTTAACTTGGAAAGCAAAAATTAGACTTAGTTACAATAATTTCCATTTGAGGTGACAGTTTGATTTCATTTCACATTCTAAGAAACTGAGGCAAAATGATGGTAGAAGTTGGAGGATAAGACCTCATCACAGAGCAGGTGCTCTACGTACAATTACGTGAACAAGTCTACTCTGCTGCCGAGAGTAGGTCTTGACGTGTTACCCATTGAAAGTAAGTTGCTGGCATAAATTCACTTAAGCCTATATATTTCTTGAAGTAACATCTTTAAAAGTAGTTACTAAAACCAGCATGACTTGGAAGCCCAGTCCTGTGACTTTGAGTCATGCTGTGGGGTTTCCTCAAACCGGGGAGGGGTTGATTGTTACTTGTGATTACAGGAACTTCCTATGAACTGAAAATCAGCTGTGGGTGGAGGCACACCCCTGCATAACTACCTGACCAAGCCTTCGCTGCCATCCCAGGAGAGTTAGGAAACCTCTGATCTCATCAGTGTGAGTTTCAAGCAGGGAGACCAGATGGCAATTTTGAAGAGTATTTTGAAGGATGAGAAGCAATTAAGTCCGTGGCACATGTCACAAAGGGCAGGAGAGAAGACACCAAATCGATGTGTTGTTTAAAGCTTTAGCATGCTCATTTTCCCTTAGAGCACCTTATGGCTTTCCTTCGTGGTCTCTGCTTTACCTGCCGTGATCCTAGCACAGTATCAGGCATGTGCCACTCAATGAATGCTTGCTGGGTAAGCAAACAAGTGTGCAAACCTCTTATATCTGTCTTTAGTCTACACCCCAAATTCACATTTTCACCGCTGATAGGCTATTATGCAAAAAATATATGCAAGTACTTCAATAAATTGTAATGTTTTCACTATTGGAGAAATACCTTTTGTTTTTCTATGTATATTTTAAAGCTACTTTAATATTAGTTTTATTTTTTAAGGTAATACATGTCATAGTTTTTATAATGGTGTTAAATTTCTAATAAACTGGCACAGATTTCCACCTCAATCCCAATCCCCACAGAAAAACATTTGACTTTTTTAGTGTTTTTCTACAGTACTTATTTACATATTTATAAACGGTTTGCTTATCCTATTTCTTTATTTAGCAATTTTAAACATTATTTGTTGATTCTATGTTATAATAGTTGAGGATTTAGTTGTGTTACACACACACACTCGTGTATGCAGACTGTCCTTTTTCTTTAAAGGATTTTTTTAATTGATTTGAGATAGAGAGAAAGAAACATCAATTTTTGTTGTTCTACTTATTTATGCATTCATTGTTTGATTCTTGTATATGCCTGAACCGGGGATCAAACCTGTAACCCTGGCATATGGGAACAACGCTCTCACCAACTGAGCTACTGGGCCAGGGCCTGTCTTTCCTTATCTCCACCCTGTATATATTGTTATATCATAGTTCATGGTTATTCTCCTGTCAGTGTCCCCATTAGTCTGATTATGTCCACATCTTAGCAACATGGTGTGTTATTGTCACGTTTCTTTTCTTTCATAGCCTTTTGTTTTTCCTGGAGTTAGTACAATAACCCCCCCCCCCCCCACCGAGTTCAGTACCCTCTGTACCTACTGTAAATTACTCACAAAGGCCCCCAAATGATATTTCAAGTTGTACCAGTCCGAATAGTGTAACTGCTGTAACAAACAACCCAGAAAGTCTCAATGAGTGTATGTGGTGTAGTTTGTTTCTTGTTCATGTCACAGTCGAGCGTGCGGCAGCTAGGGTTTGTGTGCCCACAATCACTCAGCGGCACAGACTTCTTTCCTCTGTGGCTGTCACGCCGTCTAGGGCCTCAGAGCTCCTCAGTGAGTCTGTGTGTCTGGATTTTAATAAGAAAAGAGGAAAAGCATGGAGGATCTCATACGTCATTTTATGGGAATGGCCTGGAAGTGGGGTCCAGCACTGTGACTCACACGCTACTAACCAGCACTCAGTTACACGCCTTCCTACATGCAAGGGCTAAGAAATGAAATTCAGTGGGGTACTTAGGAAAAGGAGAACATCGAACCAGATGAGCACTGCCGGTCTCCACTGCACACGCGTGTATTGGTTAGTCAAATGGACGTGTACATCAAATAATTACTTTCTTTCCTGGAGGCTTTCCTACTATAATTCGTCCTTCTGTTTCTCTGTAGGCCTGCTTCACAGTTGTTGCTCTGGAGGATTCACTTTATTGCCTTCTCTGTTGGTTCTGCACTTCCTGAGTTCCCTCTTTTCTTCTTTCTTGATTTAAAGCTTGTTTTGGGTATCCTTCTTTAAAAAATGGTACAGGAAGTGTATGTTTGAATCCTTATGTGTCTGAACATATCTTTTATCACACTTGGCTAACATTTGGTCTGGGTATACAATTCGAAGTTCAAAGTAATTTTATTTTTAAAATGTGAAGACATTAAAGAATCTTCTCAATCCATTATTGCTCTTGAGAAATCTAACACAATTTTCATTCTTTTCCTTTACATGTGATCTGCTCTATGTTTCTGGAAGATGTTTTAGATTATTCTCTTTATTCCTGGGCTTCTAATATTTCAGAATGATTTATCTTGGTGTGTTTAATTAATTAATTAATTAATTAAAAAGTGATATTCTCCTGGACTTTTAGTGGAACTTTTGATCCCAAAGAGTCAAAGATCCTTCACTTCTGGAATGGATTTTGCATTATTTATTTAACTATTTTTTTCATTCATTTCTGGATAAAAATGGAAAGTTTCTCTTTTAGAATTCTCTGGAATTTCCATTAGTTAGAAAAATTTTCCTTCTTCCCCCCAATTTTTATGTCTGTATATTTTTGTTCTATTTTCCTGGAGATGTTTTCAACTTAATCTTACAACCCATCTGTCAATTATTCAATATTTAAAATGGTGAGAATATTTTCAATTTCAAGAGTTTTTTTTGTCTTACATATAAATTTCTTTTTAATTCATTTTCTGGAGAAGCAGAGTAAAAATGCATGTGTTCCATTCATCCTGTTAAACCACAAATTCACCTAGTTTATTTTCTGGAGAAAATAAACCTCCGGTCTCCTGGAGGCTGGGGTGAGCAGATGGGCGACGTTATGGTTGCTTGACTGCACAGTCGTGGGGAAGGAAACTTTGGGTCCCAGCGTTCTGTACGCAGACATCTAACCAAGCCCCTGTGTTCACCCTGCCCGCTGGCCTACTTTGGTGGTGCCTCTCAGCACTAAGCAGGGAGAAATGTCGTGCGTCTTATCCAAAACCCTTCCTGCAGGTTTGCAGCGGATCAACCTCCATCTGGCTTAGGTTCCTCCCACCATCTACCGCAGTTTATTTTGTCATTTCACTTCTCCTCTCCCATTTATTTGTCTTTCTGATTCAATGACATTTCAAATACTCATTTATTCTCGTGTTAGAGGAGTTTAGGGAAGGGGACCTGAAACATAGGCGATCCATTTGCCATTTTTTCACTAGAAACCTCCTATTTACATGTATCTGTTGACCTCAGTGTTATATGTATTGAATGATAAACCTATTGACAAAAATTGTATCTGTTTAATGTGTGCTACATAAACTCCAGGTACAGGAAGGCATTTATTTTTTATTGTGTCACACATGATGCTGTCACCGAGTTTTCACTGGTTTTCCAGGGCTTTTCCTCTGCTCGGCCTCTGTTCCAAGGGGCCTCCATGACATGGCCCCAAATCATTGCCTGGTGCCCTCCCGCTGCCCTTTCCTCCTCGGCACCCCTCTTCCTGGGGGAAGGACAGGCTTCCCGCTCTGCAGTAGCTCTGTAACATCACTGTGTAATGCCAGGGCCTCTGAGCCTCAGAACCTGAAAGGCAGGACTTACATGACAAGTGACTGCAGGAGAGTTGTCCCTGCAAGAGTTGACCCTGTGAGGCAGCTGACTCACTTATATCTAGGGGAGGGAGACAAGGAGAGCAGGCCCAGAATGTGCTAGACTTTCTCCCAGCAGGAAGGTTTCCTAGGGAAAGCGGGGAGGCAGCACTGTGCTGCGACCACCACAAGCCTGGCCGTCAGGACCCAGCAGACCCGAGCTCTCGGTTTATGATCCTTCCTGATTCTGGGCACTTTTGTTGGGACTGTCCCAGCCTCAGTTTCTTCATTCTGAAAATGGGGACAATAAACGTAATAGGTGCCTTGCGTGTTTCAAAGTGATGTTGTGAAAGTCAAATGAAATGATATATGGGAAAGAGTGTTAGAAACTGCACTGCGGACAGGAAATACTAGCTATTCTTATTAATGCGAGTAAACACATGACCTAGGTGAAGAATACAGATTATTATTGTGTAGCACAGAGGATCATTTTAAATTAATGTGCTATGTGAGGTGGAATAAATTCAAGTTTGTTATGTTCAGTCTTTTATGTCTTCCCAGGCTTGTAGACTCACACTTGTTATATGCTTAGAGATTGCTGATGGATGCGGAATAGGCTTACCACAAATAGAGACCCCAGCATGTCTGTTTTGAAAATCTACCACCTGAGCATCTTATATTTTAACCTGGTAGACCAGAATAATTTCTAAGAAGTGGACCTTGCTTTGGGAGAATGAAGTAGATAAGTGTTCCCCCCAAAATAAATGTAGCCAACACACAGAATCACTATGCGCAGTCACTGATATAAACCCATTTACCCACAATAACTCTAGGAAGGCATTTTATTATCCCCATTTTCAAGATACAAACTTTGACACACAGAATATAGAACTTCTTCCATATTTTCCTAATAGAATAGACATTCCTGTGGGATGGAATGTTTTCTCCAGCACTCCCCTTCTGCCCTATTTTGCTACTATTTGTGTTTCATTTTGGTTTGGGGGTCTTCTCCTACCCCCTTCCCGCAGCACTTCTCCCTGAGATGCTTCCTAGCTGATTCTCTGAGGCACCCTGTCAAACAATTAAAATTTAAGCAGTTATTTTTCATTGCTTACCGACATGGGCGCAAGCAACAGGTTTGGAACTTAAATTTCTTCACAGAGGACTAATCCAGCTGCTACTAAGTGCAGACAGCCTTGGATTCTTAGGGATCTCAGTCTGTCTGAAACACGACCTCGAGAGAGCAAGCCAGGGTCTCTCTTGTGGACGAATCCCAAGTGTCTAGAACAGGGTCTGACACATAGTACGCTCTTAATATTTGTTTGGGGAAGCATGTCCTCCTGATTTTGTTTGATCTGACAGGACCTCTATTTACTAACCTACTGGTCTCCGGAGTGACTAGGAGGCAAAGTCAGCATGGTGCGTGCTGATTAATGTATTCATATTTACAGATGCTAACTTTTAAAACGAATTTGGAACTGCCCTTCCATTTCCCGAGGCCTTTTTCACTTCTCCCGGGGCAATTCCTCCCTGTCTGTAGTTAATGAGACTGGCCAGGAGAGAATGCAAAACATTGGAAGCAGTTCTCACAGTGCCCTGGGCTCTTTCAGTAGGAGATATCAAAGAAAACATGGAGAAAGAAAGGAATAAAAATGAGCTGCTGCCAGGGCTTGAAGCTCCGCAGAGGAGACTTTAACCGGGAGCCCAGTGCGTTTGAGTCACCGGCGACAGTGGCCCGAGGTGAGCTCCGCACAACACATCCGCGTTGGGGCTGGGGACACGCCTTCTTCTCACACCAACGCTGCAGATCCAGGCGGCCCTGCGCGCCCAGGGGTGGTGCTCCAGTCCTGCCACTCTCCGTCTCGACAGGCAGGGCCCGGGAGCGAGCCAGAGCCACAGGTTGGAAAAATAAGGAGCTGTCCCCGTGATGGTGGCCCTGTAGAGCAGATCCCGTGTCCCTGCTGGCGTGGGAGCTCAGGAGTTCCAGGGCTTGGGGACAGGGAAGGCAGCCTCTGAAACCTGACACCCAGCCCTCGCGCAAAGGAAACTTCGCAGGCTGGTGAGTTGGGGAAGCCGGGTTGTTATTGCTGGAGTATGTTCCCACCCACTCAGGGCATTCTCGGCGGCTGGCCTTGGGAAAGGAAGTGAGACGTGGACAGCAGCGGCAGGCCCGTAGAGGCGAGGCGAGCCCGGCTGCGTGTGTGAGCGTCTCAGAGCCGCAGCTCCAGCCCAAATCCTGCTCGGAGCCTCCTCTGCGCGCGGGTGGCATCCGCGGGCTAGCCGGCTGCCTTTTAGTATTGGCATTTCAAACAGCTGGTTGGGATAAAAAACTGGGCACTGGGAGAGCAATTTCCTTCCATTGGTATCTTAAACAACCACCAAATAATAACAATGATCATGATAACAAGATGCTGAGAGTTTCATTTAAGCAGAAGTAATTTACTGAGGCACGCCAGGCAAGTGATAGGACATTCCTTTGCACTTCCTCAGGTGAAAGAGCTGCAGAGAAATCAAAAGTAATTTGTGTCTTCCAATGCTTTGCTCCGTTTTTTCTCCCCCAAATTCTGATTCAAGTGTTGCAGCTAGTAGAGGGTGAGCGAGTGAGTTCCTTCAAGTGGCAACAAGGTATTAATTAGCTTCCCACCCAATACAACATTAACTAACGACTATTGAAGCAGGTGAAATGTAGTTAGCTAGCTACAGCTAGAGGCTGCCTCCCTAGGAAAAATGTATGTTTGGTTACAGTCACACACCTGTGACATGTTTACTACTAAGTTTTAATTTCAAGATCTAAGTTTAAGGGTGTAAGATTCCAGTTGTTTAAATGGTTAAATTAAGCCAAAATTAATATCATATAGTTTTGGGATTAGCAACAAAATTATTATTTGACATAATATAATAGCTATGAATTTTGATGTCATTATGTGTAAAAGCAAAATGTGTGCTGGTTTTAATATTTAGTTACATCGATGCATATTTGAATATATAGATCATGGTTGCCTAGTTCTAAATCTGAAAAGTTAACAGAAAGGTAGACTTCAGCATTATACCCTCAGGTATTTAAGCTTATTGACTTTTTAAGTTGCTAACAAGTCCAAATTGTACTATGACATGAGATCCATTCCCCGTAAATATTTGTCATAGTTTCATAGCGTAATCCTCTACCCAGATGGGATCAGTCCTTCCTGAAGATAAGAGGGGATTCTTATGGATGACCAAAACAGGGTATTCTTGACAGATAGTTTGCTATTAATCAGGCTTTTCTGCTTAAGAACTAACTATGGCCTCCCATAAAAAGTTATCATTATGGTTTTCAAAATGAAAATAAAACATTGCAGATGAAACTGGATGAGCCTGTTCTCACAGTTGCCAAGGAGTTATAAGGGGAATCTGTCAGATGTAAGCCAACCACAGCTCTCTCATAGGCCACTTCTGGCACAGAATTCTGTATTTGACCTGATAGGGAAGGTACCCCTAGGATAATTGATCATCTCAGCTCCTCAGCACACCAGCTTATACTAAAACTATCCACTGGTGTCTGACTTGCTTTTCATGGATGTAACTACTCTTCCGGAAAAGTGGAACTCATCCAAAGCCCCAGGTGTTTCAGAACAGAAATCTGTTCTTTTCCCACCTCTGGGAAATTTGGGCTAGTTTTTTTTTTTTTTTTCAGATCAGCAGAGCATGAAACATAGAGCAACTATTCACATAAAACTCAGCTCACAGTGACTCTAGTACCTTGAGTTGATTCACCAAGGCAGGTTAACCAATAGTTCATCTCTTGAGTACGTAATTGTAATGTTGAGATGCGGGAAAACAATTATAGTAAAAACAGGACAAACAAGTTGTTTTCCATGATGAATATGTCACTTTCTAAAGATGGCAGCTAAAAGGAAATTATTTTTTACTCATTGTTAGGTGTATATACAGCTGAGGTTTATTATATAGTTGTCGGAAGTAGGAATATCACTAAGGGCAATAAAACCCTGTTGTGAACCTCACAAATGGAGTTGAGGATATTACTTTGGTACATGTACTTTGCAATCATTACCCATGTTCCCTGAATATTAAGCTTTTCTCATAGGCCCTCCTTACATGAAGAAAACTTGTCCAGAGTGCTGATAATGAGAATAAAACACTGTTTAGCACATAGCTAAAAGGTATCTCCAATTAAGCACCCAAATCAATCAGTAAATGAGTAATTATGCAAGCTTCAGTGCGATCAAAAATATTTAAAGTGTAATCAGGAGCATGACCTGGGATGGGGAGGGAGGCTCTGGGATTCAGTGGTCAGGGAGAGCCTCCGGGAAGCCCATCTGTGTAACAGCCCCGTGGCCTCATTGAAGAGAAGGTATAATAAGGCGAGCAGAGTAGACCAGAGACCAGTTAGGAGGCTACTGCCGTAGACCAGGGATGACAGGTGGAAAGTGTGCTCTTAGAGGGAAGTAGAGAGTCAGGCAGTATTTGAAGGCAGAGCTAACAGGACTCGCTGACTGACTGGATAAGGGGTAGAGATGAAGGAAAGAAAGAACCAAAACTATCATCAGGTTTTTTACTGAAGATACTGGGTAGGTGGTAAAGCCATTTCCTAAGATGGATAAAGCTAGCAGAAAAGTGGCTTTTGAAAGGAAAATGAAGAATTTATTTCCAGCCCTTTGAGGTATTTTTAGGTATCCAAGTGGAAAGGTCAAATTGGGCTTTGGGATGTAATAATCTGGAGTACTTGGAAGAAGTCACTGGCGTAGAGACAGTTGGGAGTCAAGTGTCCATGGATGCCATTCAGAGCCATGGCCTTGAGGACATCACCTAGCGAGATAGTAGAGAGAGGGGGCGGGGGGAAAGGAGAGCCCTAAGGGCCAAGCTCCAGCTTCTCTAACACTGAGAGATTTTGCATGGAAGGAGCCAGTAAAACGTCAGCCAGCATAGTGGGAGGTAAACCAGGAGAAAGTGTCACAGAGTCCAAGCCAGGAAGCACTTCAAAAAAAAAAGTAGTTCCTGAAAACCCCTCTCCCCACTATCCCCTCCTCACTCCCCTCTGGCTATTGTTAGATTGCTCTTAACTTCAATGTCTCTGGTTATATTTTGTTTGCTTTTTTCTGTTGTTGATTATGTTCCAGTTAAAGGTGAGATTATATGGTATTTGTCCCTCACCGCCTGGCTTATTTCACTTAGCATAATGCTCTCCAGTTCCATCCATGCTGTTGCAAAGTGTATAAGCTCCTTCTTTCTCTCTGCTACTGGAGGCAGGGGAGGAGGTGGGTTTGGTTGGGGTGGGGAGAAAATGCAGACAGCTGTAATTGAACAACAATTAAAAAAGATTAAAAAAAACAAGAAAGAAAAAGAAAAAAAGAGAAAGGGCAGTTGTGTCAGAAGTTGCTAGGATGGTGAGTGAGATGAAGACCAGAAGTGATATTGCAGGTGGCAGTTTGGAATCGTTGGCAGCTTTGATAGGAGATGGAGTTCTTAAAAATAAGGAGTTCAGGTAAACTGATTAAAAAATTTGGAGATAGCATTTCATGTTATCCCAAGAGAGGTACCATTATAGAAATTTATGATACTAGATAGGGACTTCAATAAATTCATTTTTTAAAATGGCTTGTGGAATGAATGAACAAAGGAATGCATAATTAGAAATACTTACAAAGGTGTTAGATGAGCTGTGAGTATAGAGTGAGGGAGACTAAAACCCAGAGTGGGCTGAAACTTGGAAAAATGCAAAGGAGAGCCAAAAATTCTTCTAGTGTTGTTTAGAGCAAAGCAGTGAATAAGGAAGTTAGTGGATGTGAGAGAAAGTGTTATTACTCAGTGTCTATTGCTTCCTTCTTCTTTCTAATGAAAAGAAATAGTGTTCGAAACCGGGAAGGATAAGACAACAGTGAAAGAAAGTTAACATCAAAGAAAGAAGAGAAGTTACTGTGAGTGGGAGCAACTTCTTTAAATGGAAACCAAGAGTGGCAGGGGAAATGAAGAGGCCCTGTCTGAGGAGACGGTGTCTTAGCTAAGACCTGAAGGCTGTCTGGGGGACAGTCAGGTGGACAGTTGGGAGAGAACAATCCAGACAGAGCAAAAGCATCTGCCAAGTTCCTGACCTGGGAAAGAGCTTGGTGCGCTCTGCGAGCTGGCAGAAGAGTTCAAAGAGTGGAAGGCAGGCTGGAGAGGGGCCGGAGGTGAGGCCACAGAGACCATGTGGGAAGTCATTGCAGGGACTGGGTGAGACCACAGCCAACCAAGTGCAGTGCCCTGGGCTGCCGCAGTTGTAGGGATGACTGGTACTGGGAAGTTGCTCTAAATGCCCTGCAAGCTGTCTTCCAAAACTGCGATCCTGCAAATATAAGCATGCAATTTGTTTGATGTTTGATGGGTATTCTGGATCACAAATTAAGACATAGTAGTAAAAGTGTAGTTAATATAGTTGTAAAAAATAACAGATCAAAGTAAATTAAGTTGTAGCTGCCACATAAACCAAATGTCTAATATACAGAAATTCAGGAAGAAACTACTTTTTTTAGTAGGTGAAACTATAATCAAGGATATTAAGACTCACCCACCTAATTTTGGGAATAATTTCAGAGAAGGTGGATTAGATGTCATAAATTAGTGAGTTTTACCTCAAAACATTAAGAAGTCCAATGCTAATATAATACTGTTAGTGCTGAGTAATGGAGTTGTGAGTATAGCATTCTTTCTTCTTTTTCTTTGTATCTTTCCTCTCTTCCTTCCCTTTACATACCGATTTACCCATTTAGGTCAGTAAGGAGAGAGATATGTAGATAGAGAGATATCTATGGTATTGATGTGTGCATATATACACACACACACACATATGTACACACTCACAAGGAAAAAAGAGAGATATACAAGTACTATGTAGATGGTAAAAGAGGAACATTTTTATTTTAAATGGCTTAGGGAAAAAGTAAAAGGTTTTAGTCTTCTTTCTCTAACACACACATTTATTTTTATAGTGATTTTGGGGTTAACCCAGTATACTTTCTTGTTGCTTCTCTCTTTAACTTGCTCAGAAAAATAAAACTGGATCCTCAGTCTGGCCTGAGAGATACACCAGAACAAAATTAATTAGAAAAACCAAAATTTGCTTTGTATTCTATTTGTCCAATCTAACTTAGGCAAGGACCTTCCAGCCTGAGCTTTGTTAAAGAGGTTATTCAGTTCTTGTGGTCTATTATTCAAAATATGCTTTTTTCATAAACAAATGTACTGTTGATAAATGTTTTTTAACATGTCAAAATATTTAAAATATAGGACAAAATTAGATTTTCAAGGAGGAAAAGAAAAACTAGGAATCTCTTAGTACTTAAAAAAAAATGGAAACCTTTTCCAAGATCAAGAGCTTCTGAATATTGACTCAGGTGTCTCCTTGGACCGGCTTGAGCCTGTGAAAGTTTTCTCGCAAATGCTGGGAAATGCAGGAACATTTGCTCATTGCTTAATTTCTTGGTGAACCTGTTTGCTCATTTCTTATTTCCTTGAGTAAAATAAAGCTAGTTACCACAACTAACTATGTAGAACCTATTATTCCTAGCCTCTGTTCCTACCCTGCCCCAATTCAATCTTTGACTTTATTTTTTCTAAGGTCAGCAATACCTGTTATCAAGTGCTGCCTTTCGGGGTTGAGAGGTAAAAGCTTCTATTAGAAACAATACAGAAAACAACACCGTAACAATACCTTAGAAAAAAATACCTGAATGAAAATATTCTAACATCTATAACTAAGGGTTAATCCATAAGGAAACAGGCATAAGTAAATAGAATATCATGTGAGAAAGATCTATTCTTTAATCTTCAGCTGGAAATGGGTGCTAGTAGACGAAGACCGCATGGTAGGAATCTAATGGAATGAACAACCTGGATTTTGCTTTTCTCTCTGACCGCACTAGATTGTCATCAGGTGCTAGTTGTTTTGAAATGGACCTACAAGATCTCCCCATATCTCCCTTATTAGATTTTAATTTTTCACTCACCTCCTGGAAAAACCAAGCAAACAAAGTAGAGGGCATAACTCAGTTGTACTGCTCCTGGACACCTCCTTAATGGAGATGCGCTCTGCGCTCCCCAGCAATTCCCATGCTTGATGAGAATTTGTTCCACTTGAGATTACAAAGGGTATCCCTGGATAAAGGTGAGGGCCTGACAACACATGAAGGCTAAGGACCCCTGTCTCTTTTTTCCCCTCTAATAGCAGAAGTTAACACCAACCTGCGGGCTTGGTATCCTCTGCAGACTCGGAGAAAGCCTGGTAGTCACATGTTCCGTGGCCAGCTGTAAGAATGTCTTTGAGTCTAAGTTGTGGTTTTTCTCTGCGAAACAACTATAGGATAATGACTAAGTTGCTGTGAAGATGAATTTTCCTTGAATTATAATGTTCTTCTTCCTGGTGCCCCACAGTTTTTGTAATCAAGTGTGGTTTTCATGGTTCTGACCACCCATGGTTTTTCACTCTCTTAAAGAATAATTTGAATTTTCAAGTAGACTTAGGATAGGAACCAGACGCGAGATTCCTGTCCGTTAGTTCATGGAAAGTGTTGGCTTAGGGTGAAAGTAAAATAGAGCCTCGAGGTAAGGTGTAATTAATCTCGAGTAGTAATGTTGATTCTTAAAACCACTATAGCAAATATTTACAAACCTACAGGGATAGGCATCCAACTAACTCAAAAGAGAAAAGGAATAATTCAAAATCATAAATGTCAACCCTATATTTAAAGAAAGATGAAGTGTTTGTATCATCATATTTTATAACCAGGACTAACATGTTTTATTTATCTTATTCTTCAGGAACCAAGTTTTCTAAAATTGTGTAGAACTTGGAATAGGAGGGTTAAAGAAATAGTTCAAAACTGTCTTTCCTACCATTGACATGTTATTCTGCATGGTCTCTTGATCCAAAAGATAAAAATAAGAAATCCAAGATTTATTGAAATCCTTTGAAGAGCACAAATTCTACCTGGATAGCATCAAATTTAGAGAAAATGTCAAGTTATGTGGAAGTTGACAGTGTTATTTAATCACGATAAAAGATCTGCTCACCATATTAAAACTGATAATAGCAATGCAGTCTCTGGTATAATGTTATATAGCTGAATTTTTTATTAAAAAGTCTTAAAGTACCTTTTACGTGTCAGCATCATAGTTGGTACTTGGATTCTGTAGATGAATAAGACATAGTTCCTGATTTCAGAGGACCTAACACCTGGTATGGCAGAGAGAATACATAAGCAGATAATTTTAGTGAAAACTGGTAAAATGGGTGGTTTGGATGCTGTATGGTGATAATAAAGAGGAAGATAAATTTAAGAGGGTTACAGCTGTAGAGAAATCAGGAGTGGATAATAAAAAAGGTCTGAAATTAGGTCACTGATTATAAGGTTAGAGGAGAAAAGTCAGATTAGAGAAATTGATGAGTGACATTGACCAGCTATTAGGAGAAATGTTTATAAAGTCTCAATTGTTAGTTTAAGGAGGCAATAGATGGTGAATGGTGGTCCCTCAAATTGAAATGAGGTATGACAATGCTGAAGCATGTTGAGGGGGAAGACATACCGCATTTGGGGTACCTGTGGTCATTCAGTTGGATTTGTGCAGAAAAATGGCTTCTACCATCTACACCTCCTAAGAGAGGTCAGGCTGGTAATAGTGATGGGGTTGCTGGAATGAAGGTCATCACTGAAGTTCACAAGAACTAAAGCCATCTCTGGGGAACCCTGGGAAGAGGGAGGAATATAGCCATAACATAGTAGGCCTCATTATTTTTTCTTTTCTGTAAGCGCTGATTTGCTTTCGCTAATAATGACATTTGAGTTCTGGAAGGACTTAGGAGAAATGTAAGGTTATATCTAATTATAGTCATCATTATTATTGTTAAATTGAGAGGGTATATTAAATATGTCTGTAGCTCTTAGTTTGTGAGTATGACATCATTGATCACTTTTTCCTGGGGCATTTTAAGTAACAGTTTCTTTCTCTGCAACTCTGTTCACCCATATTCTCTCCCAGCCGCACTATGAAAGATGAGAAGTCCTATCTCTGCTGGGAATGAGTTCTAATTCTGGGGAATGGAAAACCTAACAGATGCCTAAAGTGATTGAATGTAATGATTTGGGCTCATTAATATCATGGTTTAATAACTGTCACCCAGTTCATAGTAACTTAAGAACAGACTAACTCCCACTCTCTTCATTTTGCACAGTAGCTTTTCTATGACTGAATTTATGACACTTTCAACCTCAAGAGCTACTTACCAAAGCATAACAAAATGTATTGCAGTGTTCGAAAAGAATTGAAGAATAACTCCTTTGTAACCATTGTTTTTGCAATTTCCTATACTATGTAAAATATTGTCAAATGATTGACTTCTAAGTCTACGCCAAAGGACTAAGTTTATGGAAAGTTATTCTCTCTTCTCTCTGCGTCCTACCCCTTTGTCTCCATGATAATATGCCTGTCCGCTCACTTTGAAAGTTGGCGATACTTTATTGCACTGGCAAACATTCATTATACAACCATCTTCTGCCTTCAGTCTCCACCTCAAGTCGCCTGATTATTACGTAGTCAGTATGAGCACTCTGCATGCCCACTTGTCCAACCGAGCTGTTCTCTCTGTTCCTTCTGGATGGATTCCAGGTGTGTAAGGCATTCTTTGTTGTCGATGCATCATTTCAGACGTCTAGTTCTGAGCAAATGTGTTTGTCATGAAAGCTTCTTGTAATAAGCCAATAGCCCAGTTATTTGTGTTTTGACTATTATACATGGAGAAGCAAAATCCTAAAGAACTTTTAATAACTCATCTATGAGTTAGGCACATAATTCATGTCTAGAAATACTCCAGTCAGGATTTCTAATTAGAATCATGTTGTACTTTTTTTTCAAGCATTTGCATACTTATGTCATGCACTAAGTTATTGATATTATCTAACTATGATTCTTCTAGATTACCCCCTCTGTAAATCCATCAGTATTTCATATTCTCGTGATAAATATCAGCGTGTTTTTTTTTCTTCTTTGAAGGTTGAGGAAAGGAAAGTTAATATTCTGAGCACAGATCTCGTCTTGTTTTGCAGAGTATTTGGACTTGTGTGGGATAATAATAATAATAAATAATAGTAATAATAATAAAGGCACAAATATCATTTTTTCGCACTTAAAAATCCTCCTATAGCTTAGGATAAGCATTTGCGGATCACTACGAATTATGGCTGTTTGACATGGTTGTCAAGGGTGAAAATCGGCATTGGTAATGAGACCTTGATTAAAAAGTGCCATCATTTTCAGCTTTAAAATACTATCAGGAAAAGAATATATTTCATTGAAGGCACTAAGGTTCAGGTCTAGGCAACTGTGTAAGAAAATCGAAAGTTTGGCCACTTTCCCTTTAATGGGACAAGTTTCACAAATTCTGCTTTTACTTATAACTGCTTCCTGTTTGGAATACTTCTTTTTACATGTAACTTGTAAAGACTTCAGAACATTCATATGGTGTATATATATATATATATATATATATATATATATATATGCTAGGGTAGGAAAAAGAGGAAAAGTTAAAAACAAAAATCTCTCCCGTTCTAGCCACAATCTTTATAAGTTCAGTTTCTTTTAACACAATTACCAGAATTGGCCAATGGAACAATTCCAAGGCAATATTAAACTTCATGATCCAGGCAACAATAAAATCTTCTCCAAGCCACAGAATTCTAAGGAAAAGGGTAAGTGAAGGCAGAAGTTAAAGTTTTTATCTATTTGGGGCCTTCCTCTTGGCCTAATGTATTATATTACCTAGTGCCCCAAGACACTAAGAGCATATATCTAATCCAGCACTAACAAGACACGTCTAAGGAGTGGATAAGATCTTGAATAATATCTTTAGTTTTTTAAGCAGCAAATACTACTTAATTCCCATTACTTTAAAATTACCCTGTTTAACTGGATCTAAAATGAATTGATACTAGAAGTAAAGAGGACAGGGAATATTTTTGTGGTATTTATTTCAGTGGTGTTTAACTGGGTCTAAAATGAATTGATACTAGAATCAAAGAGAGAAGGGGATATTTTTATGATATGCATTTCAGTGGTGAGTTTCCAGACCTAAATTTATACCTTGATAATTGTGTCTATAAGTAAATCCATGTAATTATTAAGATAGTTGCTTTTTGTCATGAAGCTTGATTAAGAAAACAACAGAAGATGCTCTTTTGGAGACTTTTTAGAGAAATTATATATCCTCCACTTCTATGTAATTGGAAATATGAAGCTTTTCTATAAGGCGAAACACTTCCTGGGGCCCTAAACTCCTGCCTAGACAAATAACTTTATTACATGTCTGTTTTATCATGGAGGTAAGCTTATCTCCTTGCGTCTTCTTTGGCTTTGACATTTATTTATTGGCAGTCAAGCAAACAACTTTCCTTTTAGTATAGGTCATGGGTAAAATTGATTTTTTCCCAGTACTTTATCTCAGAGCCCACTTTTCTTTCAATATTTTTTTACAGTGCTTGGTACCAATCTGTTGCCCCCAAACTGGAAAACCAATGACTTGTTGATCAGTCTTCCTGATAAATTAATTTCTGCTAACGAAAACAGCTAATAAATTACTCTTCCCAGTAAGCATATTGCTTTGTAACGTGTAGCAAAGATCCAAAGGCCTGCCTAATATTAGAAGTTCTAGACTTAAGAGCAGATTTCTAGAGAGGAACAATTTGGGGCAAAAAGAACTTTATCAGTTAAAGCTAATGTTGTGGATGGTGGGGCTAATGCCTGGAATTTCTGGAGCAGCCACCAGGTAATATGTCCCATTGCCAGAGCAGAGTCTGGGTTAGATAAGGATTCAAATCCCTACTTCTGAAGATATGGTCACACTCACTTATAGACCTTTCTCAGTCTCTTACGGCCATCCTCCGAAAGGGCCTTGCACTGAGTTTGAGGCTTGATCATCAATACTGTCCACAACCCTTGCCCGTGTGTCCTTGAACTCTGATGTTCTCCGTTTCCTGTGTCGTGGGTGAACGTTACAAGTATCTGTAAATAGACTCCGCTGATAAGCGGGCAGACACTGTGGTTAGTCCACAGACTACAGTAATAGTAATTGACCAAAATGCCTGAGCATCATTCCATCAGCAATGGTGGCATTTTTCATAGCTAACTTCAGCCAATTGCTAGTGTCAGAGGTGGGCTTATAAACAGCTGTAGTTTCTCTAAACAGGTTTGGATTCACAACTGCAAACTGAATGGACAACTTCATAGATACATGATATCAAAAGATCACTTGGTTATTTGCATCTTGGTAATTTTAGAGCCACTGTTAACAGCATTACTGTCCCTTGAGTTTTTACCTTTAGAAATAGACACCAGTATACATCAGTCCAATTTCCAGCCTGCCAGCCTAGGAAAACCTACTTATTACACAGAATAAAATGGCTCCCAACTGAGGATTTAGACAATTCATAGGAATCACAAAGAGATAACTGTTTGACTTAGAGACAAAATCATACCTTATTGATTACAGTAAGCGAAATGGAGCTCAGCCTTTGCTGTTTAAGCCTAGGTGGATGTGTTGCGGAGTACCAAGGTAGGTCACATGTCTGGTGGTGGAAGACTGCTCTGTAAGAGAGAGTCCTAGAGGAAAATGAACGAGTCCATCATGGGAAAATTTAGTCCTGGTTTCCTGTCTGTACTTGGCTTATGTCCAAACAATACTTCATTTCAAGTCAGTGAGACTTAGAACACTGACATTGAAGTGACCAGCACACTTGTTTGTAAGAAGGGATGTGTAAGCACTTTCTTGTTTATTCTATCATAACTACTGAAACTTTTTAACAATATTTTTATGGGTTTTTCTTTGCAGAAGTACTAGAACACAATGAAATAAACTGAGATCCTTTCTGGTCTCTCTTCCATGACCTGAGGTTTTTGAACTATTTTTCAGAAAAAGATTTCTGTAAAGCTTTATGTATAAAAGGAAATGTTGATTTATATTTTCAACTAATTTTAAGCATAGTATGGTTTATCAGGACATTGTCAAATCCTTCAAAGCTTAGATGATGATATTGAAAAAGACAAAGAAAATGATCATTGGGAAGATATCAATAGGGTAAGAAAAATTACTCTCTTCTCTTGGTCAAAGCAGAATTCAAAATATTGACTGCAATATCTTTTAAGATGCCCATTTCATTAGTTTTACTTTTAAGGACAAAATGCCTATTTAAAAATATTCTTAGTTTGGTGGTCTGCTGCAACTAACAATTTCCCCTTAGATTTGCTAGTTTCAGAGAAAAATATTTGTTGTATTCAAATGTATGAATATTTGAATTCTTGCAATTGTGTTATTTTTTTAATGAGGAGAAACTGTAAACCTCTATGAAGGTCAATCGCTGTTCTTCAAATTAATTGTACCATTGTCACTGGGAATTATTTTGTAAGCAAGTGACATAACCAGACTGAAGTTTCTGGTAAAACTTTCTGATGATTGAGGTTTTGGAAGGCACTAAAATAAATTAGCACCCCGTACAGTGGCTATTTCCTTAAAGCTTTGTGGTAATCGCACGTCTATACTCTTACATTTTCAATACAGCTCGTTCATTGTTTTAGCACTGGTGAGCTATGCTGTATGAAGAAGATGCTTCTGACTCACTGTACCAAGAACTTGCACTTGAACTGGTTTTAAAAATAGGTCAGGGATGTATTTGCACTAACTCTTCTGTTTTCTTTCCTGTTGCTCCAAGAACCCAAGGTGATAGTAAACATACTGAATAGCATCTCACCTGCTGACCAAGAAGAAAATCAGGGACATTTAAGCCACAATGGATTGCACCTGCTGCATATCAGCTGGGTCAGACAACCAATGTCAAACTGTTACAAAATAAATCAGAGTAAACTGGGTTATTTGGAAATCGGACACATTTTAACCTTCAACTCAATTCACTCGATTATAACACTTTAACATCTAAACAGATAATAACAGGAGGATTATTTCTATTCTTCTCAGATATAAAATGTGAATGACAAAGTCTTCTTTGAAATAGTTTTCCAAATTTTATAAACTTTGGCCAAACCGGAGCTTTGTATTTTTCTTTCTTTTCAGATAATCAAGATTAAAATACTTTTTAAAAACCATGCATATTAGAGCAACCATCCCTCATATGTTGGAATCTCTATGCCAGATGCTCATCCAAATAGGTTTAGGACCAGAATCCAAATAAAGGCCAGGAAGTAGAAGTGCCACAGAACTGGAGAGAAGTCATTTCATAACCCGAGACGGCTTCAGCCAAGGGGGAGGAGCAGCATGGCGATTAGGGTGGCGTCTGTAATAACCAGGGTGTGACTTCAGGAACCAAGCCTCGTTCCTGAATGACACACCACATACAATTATGTTTTATCTATATATCAATATCCTCTACAGGAAATAACTGTGTGGAAAGAGACATTGAATTAGCCATCAACCATGACAAACAGCCTTGAGTTAAAACACCTTCAGAGCTCCATGGTGTTAACAACTCCCATAATTTTCAGTGAAGAAAAGATCTAAGAGGGTTAATTACTGTTGGTAATAAGCCAAGTATGGACAGAAAACCAGACTGAATTTTCACTTTATGAGCTAATTAGTTATCATTTAGAGCTGCTTCTTAAATAGCTGATCCCTAGAGGACCTACTACGTGCAACATCCTAATTGAATGGACTGATCTGCTTTAATACTAGTGCTACAAAATTCACATGTATCTTTCCCACCCTGCTTTCTACCACTTTTTTTTTTGGCCTATTGCGTGTCTTTATGTTGGTTTTACTATGAATATGATGGTGTGGGGGAGAGAGAGAGGAGTGGCCATTCCAGATTTAATAATGTTTTCATTGTCAACATTAGAAAGAGGAGCCTCCCCTCAGAACCTGCTGTTACAACTTCTGCTAACAATTTAGCCAAAATTAACTCATTATGTATTAGGCTATTTTTCCCTCAGATGTATTAGTATTACAATACTTGGGCCTATAGACTGATGTATTTTTTATAAGTTTAGGGTAGAAATTTATTGGGAAAGAAAAAAGTCCCCCTGAATTACCCTAGTTAAGCAATAATGGATATAATAGAAGGGTTAACACAATAAGGAAAAAGTAAAATGTTGAGATAGGTTAATGTGGTCTCCTTTTGGGGCTCATCTGTCCCTCCTCTCCTTCCCTCAGGGGCCTGGATCCCCTGTGGGACAGCTCCTGTGGGGTCGGCCCCTCCTGGCTGTGCTTTGACCTTTCCCCATGCCCTCAGGGCCTGCCCTTCTACCCCATAATCTCGTATTCCAAATGTTGCTAATGTGCTAACTGGCTAACAGGAAATAGTGTTAATTTGGGGAAGCCCTACAATCAATCCTCATGATTTGGTGATCGCATATCTGTGAATTTGCCTACTGGGTAAAATTCATTGGCACCCACCAAATCAATACCCTGGTGCATTTGCCATCTATCACAGACATGCGTGGAAGTGGGGAAAATTCTGAGTTTCCCAGCTGAGTTTGAACAAGCTGACACCCTACCTTCTTATTTCAGCTCATACAGTAAACAAGTGTTCTTTTCACGGTTTATTTAGTGCCACATTTCTTACATTTGTGGGCTTTTACATGGAAGGTTTTTTTTTCTGTTTAAAATGGTCCCCAACGGCGGCCCTGAAGTGCTGTGCAGTGTTTATAAGCGCAGGAAGGCCGCGGAGGGCCTCATGGAGAAAATATGCGTGTGTTCCATAAGCTCATTCAGGCATGGGTTGTATGCTGTTGGCCATGAGCTCAGTGTTTATGAGTCAGCCACGTACAGTAAGTATGTGCCTCTAAACAGAAAGCACAGAAGACCAGGTTTGTATTGTTCCGGTGGCGAAAACGCTGTGACCAGGGGCCCGCAGGGACTTCATTCACCCTCTGTTTCCGCAGGAGCACAGCATCCCCTGCTTCAGTGTTTGCAGCGACTGCAAAATAAAAGCACTGTGACTGACGAGAATCCACTGTGAATGGTTTAGAAATAAAAATGTAGTCAGGTAACTAAAGGAAGAATAATAAGCAAGCAAACATGGAATCATGTTGTCCAGAAGTAGACAAGGTCAAGTTCTTTAACCAGAGAACGGTGGGTGCCTATTACATTTACGCAGACCTGTGAGTTCTGACCTTTCAGGTAGCAAAGGCAAAGACAAACAAACAAACAAGTAATATAGCTTTTTGTATTGGATTAAAAATAGTGTATCAATATATTGGGAGAGACATTTTTTCTATCATTCTAAGAGTAACTTTATAGCATGAAGGACATGATATAATATATAATGTTTCTAATTATAGCTTTAGCGATGATGGAGAAGTGGATCTTACGTGACTGCCTTTACATTGAGAATAACAAAGCCCAAGGCACTCGTAGTATCTCTGTGATGTTCTATGAGGATTTCTACAGGGATCTGAAGCCTGTGTGTTGCTGGAACACCCACAGGAAATGCAGCGCTCTCACGCTATGCACACATTCCCATTCCCAAAGGGCTTCAGATGAAATTATTCTAATGGTGGAATTACCCGGTCCTCCGGTAAATTGGACAGGGAGATACATCTGATCAGGCTGCTGTTTGGGTGACTCTAAAATCGCTGCAGAGAGGACGTCTGCCTTTGCCTGTGGGTCAGACAGTCAACATGGGGCAGCCCAGACAAATGAGGAAGACTGTAGCTTCCTGTGCACACCTGATGGCTCTAACTAATTGACAGACCTGAAACCGCCCCCCTCAAGCCTTCGCCCTTTTAAATGTCCGTGCTCATTTTCAGTTATTAACTCATTCTCCCACTGGGACTAAGAATATTCTGATGAGATTTGGAGGAAGGTATAAAGTATAGGTTCAAATACTGTAGTGAATAAAGAAATGGTAAGAAAAAACCCCAAAAAGATTCAGCAAAACTTATAAACTCCTTCACACTTTCCCACATTATGGGTTGATTGTTAATGACCAAATTCTTGAGCTTAATTTGTCCCAATTTTTTTAATTGCTTTGATTTTTAATCCAACTCTTGTCGGATTTTATAAAAATAAGTGTGGCTGTTTTGTAAACCTGCATTATCAGCAATTTTTGTACAGAGATTTTCATATTGAGTCTGGGGCCTTCATATTGGTAAAATATTAAATGGGAAAAATCATGGAACTTATGAATAAATAAATGTACATGTATTTCTACAGGCTCTAGATAAGGAAACATTTAAGTTAGAACAGGCTGCCAACCTACAGAGGAAAAAGTGAGGTCTTGAGAAGACAGAAAATTTTTTTTAACCATTAGAGTTTATAAAAGATATAAACAATTCAATTTCTGTAATTTTAAATGAAGAGAAAACAAAAAACAAATACAATTAAATGGAGATGCAATTTGATTTGTTGGAAACAATATGAGTTTTATGCAGATTACTAGCAGTAACTTACCAGAATGTGGTACATTCTAGAAAATATCTTTTGTATCAAGTATATATAAAAATAGAAGTAAATAAATTTTATGGCATGGTGTGGGGTGGGGACGTGGAGGGAGCTGAACGTAGTATAAGTCCTCAATTACTCATAGCTTTTCAGACATAATCTTTGATGGTGTAGAGGTAGTATTTTATACACATTCTTTAATTTTGTTCTTTAAAAGAAAACGCTCCCTTTTATAAGGAATAGGGAAGAAGATAAATGGAATATTTAGATGATGGTACAAACTCTGCTATGCAAAGCTGGCAATAGTGACAAATGGGGCTGTAGCCTGGCCGACAGCATCTCCGGGGCCCTGTTTTCAACATTCACTCCTGAGTTGATTTATGGCAAGTGTGAATTTGGACTTGTAGTAACTGGCTGCTCAGAGGGTTTGATGTGTGATGGGAGAAAGCACAGATTTGAACCCGAGGAGGTCAGGGCTTGCCTTGACACATGGGCAGGGGAGGGCGCTCCCTGCCTTCCCGCCAACTCCCGTCCCAACGGGACCGTCTCCCAGGGTCTGACAGAGACCCTGCCCCCTGTGCAGGGAGGCTGAGGCTCTCTTCTCAATGGGAAGACAGCTTTTGGTCCACTGGTTTACAATTACTAATTTTAAAGACTCTCGAAGTATTAGCTTTCTATTGTCACGTCCAACAGAGAATCAATCCCCTGTCCTCCCACTCCCTGCCCCCTGCAAAATGAAGAAGGATCCCTGGGAATGTGTAGAATGGCTAGGCCAAAATAAGTTTGGAGAAATCTTTTAAAAACCATTCATAAAAGAAAACTCAATGGCCCTCTAACATATTCCTGTCTCTGATAAGCTATGAAAATAGTACTGGTTTGATCAGTTAAGTGACATTCTGCTTCTCCCTGGCAAATGTTTACTCATACTTTTTCAATAATAAGTTGACTAAAGGTAGACTCAAGCTAGAAACTTAACTAGTTCAATCCTTTGTGATTTAGCAGAGTCTTCTTCATACCTAGGCCATCACTCGTGTATTCTATTAAGACCCTCAACTCCAAAGGGCAGTTCGCAAACTCCTAGGTTGTCTCATTTTGTACTCTGGCCAACAACAATGGATAGAGGTCAGTCATATTACAAAATATCTTCTCTTCTAAAGCAGCATTCGATGGTTCGTTTTATAAGAAGAGCCCCAGTTTATTCTAAATACGTGTACATCTGTGCAAGTGTCATTTATGAACAACAGACCCGGAACACAAGTGCTGCATAAAGTGAGCATATCTGGTTACCTACTTAAAAACAAAGACGGCGCTCACCAGTGTGTTGTGGTTCACAGCTCGGTTACTGATGTCCGTGTAGAGAAGTGCTTCCTCACGGCTCCCGTTTTTGGCGTTGATTTCCATGCCCGAACACAAATGTTCTGACTTCAGACATGCATATTCTGAAAGACACGACAGCCGTGTCTTCTGTTTAAAAGCAACAGGCCGTGGACTCTGACAGACCTGCATTCAAACTCTGGGCCGGCCACTGGTTAGCTGCGTGGTTCTTGGCAAGTTAACTAACCTTTCGGTGCTTCAGTCTTTTCATCTGCAAAACCCCCAAAGATTTTTGTGAAAATGAAATTAACTAACATATGTAAAGGGCTTGGCATAGTGATTTTCAACCTTTTTCATCTCATGACACACATAAACTAATTACTAAAATTCTGCAGCACACCAAAAAATAAATATTTTGCCGATCTGACAAAAATAGGTAGAATTTTGATTCATTCACACCAGATGGCTATTGTGTTTGCTGTTATTTATTTATTACAATTTAACAATCTAAGGGAGAAGAGGTCAGTGCCCCTGACTAAATAGGCAGGCATTGCGGGTTTTAAAAATTCTGCGGCATACCAGTTGCAAATTGCTGGCTCAGCATAATAGCAATGCGACAGGAGGTTGTTAACAGTAATTTCAGTTACAGTCTGGCAATTCAACAAGTGGTTGTTAATATTCTCCTTGCATCTGACTACACTAAAAAACCAGAGTGCAATAGCGTCAAGTATTTCGGCAAATTCCTATCAGCTTTGTTTTCTAAGTGAACCATATGTGTCAGTTTTGTCTCCCTATGGTGATTCTTCACTCCTATCTGAAATGATTTATTTTTAAATTTTATAGTTGTTTGAAAATACGTAATACATTTATGGGGTTCAAAATGCAAAAGGCTCAAAAGTATACAGTGAAAAGTATTCTTCTTTCCTTGCTTCCAATCTATCTGCCCTCCCCAGAAGCAAATCTTTAAAATCTAATGTATACATATATAAATACACAGACGATACACATAGTCTTGTTTCTCTCCTCTTTAGCACAAAAGGTAGCATACTATTTAGGGTTGTCAAATGAAAGACATGATGTTAAGTTAAATGCACAATATTTGGGACTCACACTAAGAATTTAATGGGTGTTGAATCTGAACTTCAAGTTTGACTGAGTATCCTGAATTTTATTTGCTAATTCTGGCATCCCTAAATTACCCTCCCACTGCTTGGCATCTTGTTTGTCTGCTTTTGTTTTCTGATTTTTTAATATTAGAATCACCTGGGATGCTTTCAAAACTCCTCTGCCCAAGCCACTCACTGCAGACCAGCTCCATCAGAATGTCTAGGGATTCCCCTTGGGCAACAGTATTTTTTTCCTGCGATTTTCTTTCAGTGATTTAATGGAGGAATAATTTACATGCTAAAAATCACACCATTTTAAGTGTATATAGTCCAATGCTCTTTGAAAATTGCATACACCTGTTTTTACTTAATGATATATTTTGGCCATATTTAGACTACTTTCATTTGAATTTTTTTGACAGCATTTTGCTTGTGGCTTCTGGAATCAAGTAATGCAAATATGTCTTTGTAAATTCTAGCTGAACAATTTGTTATTTCCCCTTTGCTCCTTACCAAAAAACATTTCTTAAAGTATAAACCCTTTAAAGTAAGCATTATGTTCCATGCCACTTTTCTTCATAGGACTTGAGCCGTTTTGTAAGTATTTCAGATAAATACAGGTTGAGTAGAAACAGAGTCATTTATTGCAGTCATTATTTAGGTTTAATGTACAAATTGAGAAATGTTACTAATGAGTGTTTGCAGTTCCGGCACTAATTAAAAAGAAATTCGGAGATTGCAAAGACATTGTTGCCAACAGTGCTTTACACCAAGAGATTATCTGCAGGTGTGCATGCGTTGGCTGATGGTAAACTAGGTTCTTTACACATATAAAGCGTATGACCTGTTTACCCAAGAGGGATCTGGGACCAACGTTAAATAAATTTTTCAGGCCACATAGCTGGAAATTAGAGGTCCTGGGATTCAAACCATGTCTGACCCTAAGTCTAGCTAGGGTTACATCCCAACCTGGCCTAATTTTAAGATTGCACCTTTCACAACAAGATTCAGAAACTCTATTTTTACTTTTGAAAGAGATTCAGAACAGCTGTTTCTGTTTCTCAGTGGACCACTTTCTCAGCCAAAATGCCTCGTAGAGAGAACCAGCGAGAGAAACCAAACAGGTAAGAATCCTTTGGGCTCAAGTTTCTTTCATCTCTATGAAGCCCTTACAAGATAGTTCTGGGTTTTGTATTTGTTCACTTGTCTTGGATCACCTGAGCAAGAAGGGCTTATGAAGAAAGTTGAGCGGACCTAATTTCGAGTTGCAATTTAGGAGGAAGGGAAGCAGTGTCTTTTGCTAATTACCGTTATCTTTCTGCTCAAGTCATGTGTATCTCTCATACCCATGTCTTGATGTGTGACTAAGAGAAGGAAGGAACTGAATTAGAACAGTAGGGGTGGATATCTTCTTCCTGCATGTGCCAAATATTTCCTTTCTCTTTCTCTATGGACATGTTCTATGAAATGCATGATTTAGAGACAGACCAGAAAACCATTCTAGTTTCTTCAGCAGAGAAAACGATGTGAGTATCTGTTTTAAGGTGATTTCCTGGTAATGATATCTTCCAGTAAATCTGAAGCAGATTCACAAAGTAGAAACCGAATTCTGTCCTTGGCTTAGCTTCTTTCTTCTGTCTCCATACTTATAAGACTTATAAGAATTTCTTCCATATAGTTAACCTTCAGTAAATGTTTGTTGAACTGTATGAATGTTCTCTTTTAAAACTGAGGATGTACTGTGTTCTGGGTAGTTTGGAGAAGTGGTGTATCCATGGGGCTGAATCTGCCAGCACAGTCACATGAATTCAGAGACCACAGAGCTGCAATGAAATCTTAAATTCTTTTAACCCTGACAATTTCAATTCATCTAGCAGCATCCTTAGAGGATTCACTAACCTGACACCCACACATTTAGTAAAAAGTTGACGAGAAAGAACTTTCTTAGGTCCAGTGACTTTCAGAGACAGCTTCATGCTTGGCAGTCCAAGGCATGTGAACTCACTTAAAAAAAAAAAAAAAAAGACATCCATGAAACCACAATTTGAGTGATCCCAGTAGTTTGGAATTGGGTTTTGGCCCAGAATTCAAAGAATAATGCTGTGATAGCAACAAAGAAATTGTTAGTTTTCTCTAAAGACTCTGAAAGAAGAAAAAGAAATGGGAACCAGGTCAACTTCTTAATGTTTTATTAATTCTCTTAATGTTTTTGCTTAAGTCTGTGAATTGGCCTGAAGTGTTTCGATTCTACCTTTTTCCAAAGTATCACAACCATGCTTGTTGGACCATACTGAGGCTTCTCTTCATGTGTGTTACTGCGAGCACCTTATCTGGGTTGCAGGACTAGCCTTTATAAGCTCAGAATGATACATAGTTCTTGTCAGGAGTCTATAAAATTCCCCTGTATCCTGCCCAGGTTTTTCATTATCTCTTAATATTTTCGCCTCATTTCATCTTTCTTTAGACCCCTTTCATTTGCATTTTTTTGGCAGCTTTTTGCCTGTGGCTTCTTTTACTTCTGGAATCAAGTGGTGCAAATATGTCTTTGTAAATTCTAGCTGAACAATTTGCTATTTCCCTTTTACTCCTCACCAATTTACTGCATCTTGTTTCAACAGGAAGCTCTAGACTTTGTGTTTTAGCAAACGTGCAGATTGTAATATATTCAATTAAATGCCACTGGTAAAGGGCAGAGTGGTTTGCCCAAGTTAATTATTCACAATAGCCTTTAGAATCTCAAGAGCTCGACAAGTGTGGGCTGAGACCAGTCATGATATGGATGTTTAGACTGTGTTATGACATCTTGGGATGGGGGCTTGACTTTGGACATCCGCCTCCCCCTTTCTCAGTGTCCCTCCCTCTGCCCTTTGACCTTATTTTATGAAGTTTCTTCACTCTTTTCCCATTCAGGAATGTCATTAATACAAATATGCCTTGTTGTAATCTTTGCCTGTTTTTCATAATCCAGTCAACAAAATATGCTGTCTTTTTTCAAACCAGCTGCTTTGCTAGTGAAAACTTGCCTTGGAACACCTAGTGTTAGGTGACTGGGAGGTAATGAGTTTGTAAGTCTTTCCCTAATGCAGTTAACATTTCTCCTATTCACTAGACCCATAAGGAATGTCTGTTGCGTGAGGCTTTCATGCAGACTTCAGGCCTTGTGGCCGAGCAGGTGCTGGGATCCAAAAAGTCTTTCTGTGTACTCAACACCCCCCCCAAAAAAAACAAACCAAAAAAACTGTCTGTGCCCCGACTGGTGTGGCTCAGTAGGTTGGGCATCAGCCCACAAACCAAAAGGTCACTGGTGTGATTCCCGGTCAGGACACATGCCTGGGTTGTGGGCCAGGTCCCCAGTTAGTGGCATTTGAGAGAGGCAACTGATCGATGTTTCTCTCGAACACTGTTTTTTCTCTCCCACTCTTTCGCCCTCCCTCCCCCTCTCTCTGAAAATAAATAAAATCGTTCAAAAAACTGTCTACAGGGTCCACTTTTACAGAACAATTATGGGGGAAAATACAGGGAAAAACAAAAGGTTTTCTGGAAGTTTGTGTCACACAGGGTAAGATCAACTATAACTATTTAAAAAATGTATAGAGGTTGAAAAATAAAGCAAATAAATTAAAAAATTTTCTAATCCTCCATAAGATCTCTATAAAACAGGTTCTGAGAATTCACCTTAGCTGAAATTTGTCCCCAGGCAGACTTGCCTCCAGAGTCCCGTGTCTGAGCAATTAATTACCCTCTGTCCAGGGGTCAAGTCCAAGATGAAAACAGGGGATCCGTAGCAAACTTCATCCATCAATTTACAGAGAATGTGAATTTTATTTGCATCCCATGGTGATGACGTTTTCTGGAATTTTCCTAAAACATGCAATTTTTTATGCATTTCAAAATAGGATTCTTGATTTTACCAGAAGCACAGGTTATTTATAGTATGTATCCTCCAGAGTTGATGTCCAAAAGAATGGGTTGCTCCATTAAGAGCCTTGCACATAGAATCATAGAAATGAGGGTTTGAGCCAATGATTCTCCTGCATGAGATTCTGTGATGTTGCAAGGAGACAACAAGAAGACAAACATCAGCTGGGTTAGAAGGGCGATACAAAAAATTAAAGCAGGGTGATGCCATCGGAAGTGAGTAGTTTTCTTTAGGTTTGGGGCCATACAAGATCTGTCTGATGAAGGGACATTTAAACTCAGAACTGAATGATAGCAAGGAGACAGCTTGTGAAAACTGGGGAGGAGGAAAGGTGATAGACAGGGACCAGCCAGTGCAAAGGCCCCGAGACAGGATGAAACACGGCTTCTTCCAGGAACAGAGAATTAGTAAAGAACTGTCAGCCAGGTCACACACTTTGTAAAGTAGAAGAAGGACTTCGGGTTTTATTCAGTTTGATGAGATGCCATTGGAAAATATTAAGCAGAACGGTGATGTGGTCTAACTTACATTTTAAAAAGATACCTCTGTCTGTTATGTGGGGAATGGATGGAGGAAAGGCAAAACTGGAGGCACGAAGACAAGTTAGGAGGCTCTTACGAACTGCGGTGACCATACATACAGTTTGTTCAATTCAGGACCCTTCTGGGAGTGGAAGGAGACGCTATCTACAGAATAGGAGGCAAAAACTGGGCCTGTGGTGAGCATATCAGGGTTGCTTTGGCCATTGCAGTTGTCGGTAGGGTATTGGAACCTTTTATGCCATTTAATTTAACCTGCAGTAAACCCTACATGCCCAGTGCATAGTACACACCTGATAAATGTTTGCTGGGTGAGTGAATAGACGAGTGAGCCCCGGGGGAGATTAGCATCCTTGCTTTCTCAATGGAGCTGTGCTGCAAGTATAGTGTGGGGTCTAATTTTGATTATAAAACTCATACTCTTGCTCAAATTTCCTACCTAATACTTCATTATCTTTGCTTTTAAATGTTTCTAAACTGCCCCTTATGTATTTCCATTTTCTTCCTTCATTTCCTCCTCTCTCCTGGGTTTAGTGTTCTACATACAGAGGTTCTGTAAATGTGTTTGCTGTACTAGTTTTTATCAAAAGCAAAAATCGGAGAGGGCATTGACAGTGTAGAGTCCCCAGGGAACTTTTTGATCTTTCCTTTGAAGCACCCTGTGCCACATTTAATGCCCAACTTCAGAAGGCCTCCACCTGGGCCGTCTGTCAGCGTTCATTTAACAAGGTGGATGCTATGTGGTGCGCTAAATGTACCACTCACTTCTTACACAAAGACTTTATTCTGTATCCTCTTGTGCCCATCCAGGAAATTAGGGCCACTGTACTCCCAGGGAAAGGGAGCTGGTAGCATTTCTGAAGGGCCCCACCCCACTCTCTACAGGTTAGAGGAGCTTTAGCATGTTGGAAAACTTGCACCCAATTCTCAACAGAAAAAGAGAATCTCACTCTCCTACTTTGAATTATGGGCATAGACAAATTCAAAAGTGTATATTTTATGAAATTTATACTATGTTATATGTATTTCTGGCTTACTCCATAAGCATTCAAGTAGACTTATCTACTGACGAGATCGGGTTAAATAAAAGACTGGCTTTAGGGAGTGGATGCACAGCCTAAAGACCTCTACATGCTTGATGTACCTGCACGCATGTGTGCATGTGTGTGCACACATGAGTGGGTGCACGTGCACACACATGACTATGCCTGTGTGCTCACTATGACCTTCTTGTACTCCTATGACTGGGGGACATCAGGCACTGATCGCAACCGCATTCTTTTACTCCTTCCTCATTTTTATCCTACTTATCTGTGTTGCTCAAGAAAATGTAAGCCTATCCACCGTGAGAAACGGTATGTCTGCTGACATTTGTAAAATTATTCAGTTATCCAACAAGGACACCTTACTGTAGTTGGATTTATAAGGCTAGTTTCTGTTTTAGATCCTAGGGAGAGTCAGCTCTTCCAGATGTTGGAAGATTTTCAGGTGTGTAATATCATAGTCCCACCCTCTGCTGAATTAGGGGAAATAAAATGGACTTAATATTAGCCTGTGTTTGTCATTGTATAAACACAAACTAGAAGATTAACTGCTGATAGTATCAGAGGGCAGAGCCAATTTATTCAGAAGTATAAACTCCCTAATAGTCAAAGGTATATGTACTTTAATGTATTTAACTGAAATATGTAGACAGAACAAATGTGAAACTTCTATATCGTTTATCTGTGTCACTAGAATTTATACTCCTAAGAGTTAATATGTGAGCATTTAGCTTTCACACCTTTGCCTCTCATTGTAATAAAACTTACTCAGGTGTCAGCCGGAAAACCTTCAGTCTGGCCACAGGAAACTCTGTCTTGCATTTAGTTAAGGTCACTAGAACATTAGGAAACACGACAGTGAAAGGTATCTAGATTTTACTTTTTAAAAATGGATGAGAACGATCTAGGAAGAGCATTCTTTGGTGTCCAAGAAATAGAATGATCCCAAGAATATCAGTGAGATCTTAATGAAGTGAAAAGTGCCAGGTGTAGCGAATGTATTCTTTGTGGCAGACACCTTGTTGTGATTCTTTTCCCACCAAGGTGTTAGCATTTCCTCTCAGTGTTTTAATGTAATAAATTCTGATTTCTGTCCTCTCGTTCCAAAACACCAGGTGGTAGAATGTAAATCTTTAATGGAAAATGTGCTGTTTTTCCGTGGGCAGGAACACGGTGCAGGAGGTGTTCTTGCAGAGACGAGACGCAGTATAGCCCAATCTGGGTTTAACAGCGAGTCGCAAGCTTTCCTCTCAGTTTAGATCAACTCTGGAAAACGCAGACGAAGCTCATTTCATAAGAACTTTCATATAATGAATCTTAGTTTACAAGAACCCCAAGTCTTGGCATTTATTTCTTTGCTGAAATCATGATTCTTTCTCGGTGAGAACAGTCACTGTGGGCTGGAGCAGTCAAGAGAGTATGTTTCCATGTGGAAGTCCCTTTTACAAGGTAAGGAAAAGTTGGACAAAAGCATAATGCATGGTTCTGAGTAGCGGCCTTAGTTAAGTGTCATTTCTGTAAACTAGGCACACTTTTGCACATTTCATGGCTTTCTCAGACCCACATTGTTATTAACCAAACACTGTTTGCCAGCTCCTCAGTTAAGCAATACCATAGCAGGGAAAACCACACTGCTGTATGCGAGGGCTGTGTCCATTATCAGAACCTTAGCGGGCTCCTCGTGAGGCACCAAGAAGCTGCCTTCTGCCCTGTTCTGATTAGACTTTAAAATGGACCGAACAGCAGGGAAGGGTGGGCATAGCTGTAGATGTCTTTGTGCTAATGATGACTTTTCCTTTCTCCCCAGTAACAGCTGGGGGTGAAAGTTGTCAAAGACAAAGTTATAAATATTTTATATTGGAAAATGCTAGGTGAATTTAAGACACGGTCGATTTATTAGGTTACTGCCAAGAAGTAAACAGTAGACTCATTAAAGCTGTAATTAGTCATTGTTGACACATTTTATTTTTAATCAGGGCTCCTGGAGGGGACAAAAGTGACTGAAATAATCTAATGCTTCGTTATGTAGAAGTAAAACCAGCTTTTTAAAATGTGGCCATTCCTTTTCCTTTGGATTTTTATACTACCTTTTTATTTTCTGAGAAATGTGGTGACTTCATTTTAGGCTATGAAGTAACCTATGTTAATTGATTAATTATTTTGTGTTTTTGTTACATTGCATCATTAATTTTTTTAATGTTTCCCTATTTCTTGGCAAGTCAAGAGTGGAGGGGGAACCCCTGGTGATAGAGTGCATTGAGCCAGGTATTTCATGTACCTACAATGACAGATAAAGACCCCAAGAATCAAGGGTTAAGTAATTTGCCCATGGCCTTGTGTTGGGTAAATGACTAAAGATGAATGTCTAAACCCAGGGCTATGGACTCCAACAGCTGCCTCTTACCATTACACCATGGCCAACCCTTGTTCCTGCAAATCCACCCTCAGCTGCTAAGGCCTTCCAGAATGTGGCTCTGCTTCCATCTAAGCCAAGTTTCCTATAGCCAATGACACTGCTCTGCTCCTCCCAGTTTCTCCTTTCCCCTTTCCCCATCATGTTCCAGCTCTCATCTCACCTCCTCCATGAAGCCTTCCTAATTACTTCTGCTCCCACTTGCTCATCCTTTATAAGTTTTTTTTTCTCCTCTAAACACCTTTTAGACATAAAGCCCTAGATTTTCTGGTGTAGAGCTCATTTTAAATAACTGATTAAAATAACTTAACATTTGTTTATATTCCACCCAACCACAGAAGGCTTTAGAAGCATTTGTAATAGCCTTCCTTATTTTTCATTCCGCCTCAATCATATGTATTACAGAAATACAATTCTAATTTAGAAATTTCAACTAACATAAGTATCTACATAATGTAGAAAGAACCCTTGTGAGACAAATAAACACTTCCTTTGGACTAATTCCATTTTTTTGTAGATATAATCTCTCTTATCCAGCATTTGCTAAGCTCATAAAATTCTTCAAAAGTTAACTCTCAGCTAAAACAGTGACCAGCCAAGATTCTTTTCCCAAGAAGATATTGGATTTCTTATCTTTCTTTTTCTTAGAGTTATGTAAAATTATGTTTAACTGAGAAAATTGTAATAGTATGGCACTCATCTTATTTTCATAGACATGTGCCTATGAATCAACCCATAGAAGCTGTCTAACTTGGCTTCCGTACATCTCAGAGAGGCAGACTTTGTGGGCAGATATTTGGATCCGCGTGTCCTTCCTCAGATAGTGAAGCAAAGCAGTAGAAGTTGGCATGAGTTCCTCAAAGCAGCAGCCAGCGGGAGCACGAACCCAGTTAGCAAGATGATTAGACCAACGTCTGAAAATGTAGCAAAACATCTTTTAAACAAGCATCTCTTTAACTGAAAACATTTTTTTTCTGCATGGAAACATTGTTTAAGAGTCGATGCTTCCATTTTCATATATACACTTAATGTCCTTGCATATATCACATAACTCTACAGAGAAAAGATGGGATGGCTGGAAAGGACCTGTCCAGGAACTTGTGCTGGTTGACCCATTGAGGCAGGTGCCTATGGTCAGAAAAAAACCCATCTTCCCAACCTGCCACTGTCTTAGGAGAAGATATGTCTTCATGAATGTGGCCTATTCTTCGCTCCCATTAGTTATAGTGTGAAAATGACATTACCTCCAGCTGTTCGAATTAGGGTCATCATTAGCAGTGAGGGTTCTCTGGGCTAGGAGGTAGGGCCATGATTCTCAAACTCGGTTGCATATTGGAATCACCTGGAGAGTGTCAGCAACTACTCGCGCTTTTGCCTCACCCAGAATTCAGCTGTACTTGGTTAGAGGTGTGGCCTGGGCATTAGGGAGGTTTTTTTTAAAAAATTTTTAAATTATTTTATTGTTGTTCAATTAGAGTTGTCTGCATTTTCTCCCCACCTCTCTATCCCACCCCAGCCAAACCCACCTCCCTCCCCTGCTTCCACCCTCCCCCTTGGTTTTGCCCATGTGTCCTTTATAGTAGTTCCTAAAAACCCTTCTCCCTACTATCCCTTCCCCACTCCCCTCTGGCTATTGTTAGATTGTTCTTAACTTCAATGTCTCTGGTTATATTTTGTTTGCTTTTTTCTTCTGTTGATTATGTTCCAGTTAAAGGTGAGATCATATGGTATTTGTCCCTCACTGCCTGGCTTATTGCACTTAGCATAATGCTCTCCAGTTCCATCCATGCTGTTGCAAAACGTATAAGCTCCTTCTTTCTCCCTGCTGCATAGAATTCCATTGTGTAAATATACCATAGTTTTTTGATCCACTCATTTGCTGATGGGCACTTAGGTTGCTTCCAGTACTTGGCTATTGTAAATTGTGCTGCTATGAACATTGGGGTGCATAGGTTCTTTTGGATTGGTGTTTCAGGGCTCTTAGGGTATAATCCCAGCAGCAGAATTGCTGGGTCAAAAGGCAGTTCCATTTTTAGTTTTCTAAAGAAATTCCATACTGTTTTCCACAGTGGCCGTACCAGTCTGCATTCCCACCAATGATGTAGTAGGGAGTTTTAAAATCATCCAATTTGTAGAAATACTAAGCTGAAAAACCCATTTTCTATTCTTAACTGATTGATCTCAGGAAGGCATTGGCCTTTTTGTAGAGACTTCCTAAATCTGCTTTATTCCATCACAAGATTTTCCAGCCTTGAAAAGATATGATTTGTATCAAAGATTCTTTCAGTATAAGGCTTTGCAGAAATTCAAGGATTCTACATTTCTTTTTCTTGTTCCCTAGCTAAAGTTCTGGCTAAAAGGACCTAGGAAAACATTTTAAAAAAATAAAAAGTAAGTCGTGCAGCCCCCTTATAAAAACAAGCAGAAAAGCTTTTCAGGTCAAATACTAAATCCTTTAAAATATTCTTCAAACTTAATTTATCGAATCCATCCATTCATGAAACATCTTTGTGCATGTGTTTAGAGTAAAACAACATTTTTGGGAGCTACTAATTGTCAGGGGAACAAAATGTATAGTATGTGAGGGAATGAAAGTTCTGTGTAGCTGGGAAGGCACATTAAGTGCATTGTTGTAACGGGTTTCAGCAGAATGAACCCACAAGCTGTGTGCCAAGCTTGGCTGGTGGCGATGAGCAAGAGGAAATTGTTCGGAACCCACGATTCTCTACCTTTTCCATCTCCTGGCCCCTGTAATCTAGTGACTAAAACTCTGCAGTGCACCCAAAAATATATGCTTTGCCGATCTGGCACACAGGAAAAAAAAATAGGTATAACTGATCCATTTACACTGGCTGCCTGATGTGTTGGCTGCTGTCCTGTTTTTATTTGACATTCTCGGGGGAAAAGAGCGCAGCGCCCCTGGCGAAAAAGTCAGGTGTTTCAGGTTTCAACAATTCTTGCAGCACACTGGTTGGAAATTGCTGCTCTTAACTGTAACAAGATCAAGTAACATAAACTATCTCCTTTCTTGACTGGTGGGTCTTTCTGCCCTAGAATGAGTTGGGTTGCTGGAGGGGGGTACAAGTCTCAAACTTCTGGAAGACAGGCCACGAGGTAAAGAATGATGATGGAGAAAGTAGTTCACAAACCCAGCTGCTCTTCTGTTGTCACTTAGTGGAATATTTAAGCACCTAGTTCCAGTGCCTGCCCGTAGAGATTCTATAGGCTATTCTGGAGAGGCCCTAGAATTTGTATGGGTAGCCCCTCAACAGGGAACACTGCTGGTCAGCCAGGGTTGGGCCCCCGGGACAATGTGTGTGGTCAAGTTTCACTCCAGTGCCATTTCACAGGGTCCTGGTTACCGCGCTGCCCTGCTGCTTCTCAAAGACTTTTCAGTTACTCCGTCCTGATTTGTGAGCACATTTGCTCAGTACGTCGGCTCTCAGGACCCTGTTCAATAATAAATGTTTTTACAAATAATAAATTACTTTATTTGTGGTGCTTGGGCTCAGAGTATATTCTGCACGTTTTTCCCGCTGGTTTCAGGTGCATTTGCATACAGAGGACGACACTAGTAAGAGGCTTCATTGTGAAGAAGTATGAATTCACACCTCTCTACGCCAAATCAATTATTTTAAAAATAAACTATGGTATTCTTACATTGTTGAGCTTTAAAAACAATAGCTTTATTGAGATTTAATTCACATACCATGAAACCCACCATTGTAAAGTATATATAACTCAGTGGTTTTCAGTATATTTACAAAAATAAGTTACCATTACTATCTGAATCCAGAACATTTTCATAATCCTTCTAAAAAAGAACTTCATATGCATTAATAGTCACTTCCTACTCCTCTTCACATTCCCTGGAAAACACTAATTTGCATTCTTTCTCTATGAATTTGCCTACTCTGGACATTTCATATAAATAGAAAAACAAAATATGTAGCCTTTTGCTTCTGGCTTCTTTCATTTAGTATGTTTCCAAGGATCATCCATGTTATAGCATGTATCCATACATGATTCTGTTGTGTGGATATGCTATGTATCAATGGATGAATGCGTGTTTGTTTACGTATTCATCTATTAACATTTGGATGATTTCCATAGTGGGGCTATTATAAGCATTTGTGGACATATGTTTTCACTTCTTTTGAATATAGAGAAAGAAGTAGATTTGCTGGGTCATAGGGTCACTCTGTGTTTAACTTTTTGAGAAAGTTCCAAACCGTTTTCCAAAATGACTGTACCGTTCTACATCCCCTCGGTGACAGAGGACGGCGCCGTTTCTCCGCACCTCTGCCAGCAGTCGCTTTGTTCACACTTTTATTACAGCCATCCTGGCGGGTGTGAAGTGGTATTTCGTTGTGGTTTTGATTTGTACTCTTCTGATGACTAATGCTGTCTTCGAATCTTTTCACGTGTTCATTGGCTATTTGTATATCATCTTTGGAGAAATATACTCAAATCCTTTGTCCATTTTTTAGTTTGGTTATTTGTCTTCTTATTTTTGAGTTGTAAGAATTCTTTATGTAATTTGTCCTCAAGTCCCTTGTCAGATATATCACTCACAAATACTTTTGCTTAGTCTGGGGGTATATTTCCACTTACCATATTTTGCCATGTATGATGTGCACCCATGTTATTGGCCCAAACTTTCAGGAAAACAAATCTTCTGTTTTAATTTTTTAACTCAATTTTTAATTTATTTATATTAGAAACAAAACCAATTATCATATTCCAGGGTAGTATTTTGCATACAGATACCATTATTGCTTTCTAGAGTTATACTTTTAATGCATAAACATAAATAAAAGAATTAAAAATATTTATATAGATATGGAATTAGTACTGCCCATGTATGATACACTTTCTTATATTTCCCTCAAAAATTTGGGCAAAAAAGTGCACATTGTACATGGCAAAACATGGTATTGGATATGTCTTTTTAAGCACAAAAGTTTTCCACTGTGGTGAAATGTGTTTATCTATTTTTTCTTTTGTCACTGGTTTGTTGGGTGTTACATTTAAGAAACCATCATACAATCTAAGGTTATGGATATTTACTATTTCTTCTAAGAGTTTCATAGTCTTAGCTCTCCCATTTACGTCTGTAATCCATGTTTCATTAATTTTTATATTTGGTGTAAGACGGCAGCCTAAAGTCATTTTTTTTAACGTGGCTATCCAGTTGCCACAAAAGCATTTATTGAAAAGACTATTCTTACCCACTGAATTGTCTTGCTGTGCTTGTCATAATTGACCATCAATGTCAGAGTTACTTTCTAGGCTCTCAGTTTGATTCCGTTGATCTGCATGGTTACTGTTAGGCCAGCGACGTGCTGTATTGGTCGCTGTCATTGTAGTAAGTTTTGAAATTGAGAAGCATGAGTCCTCCAAGTTTTTTCTTCTTTGCTCAAGATTATGGTGGCTAGTGTGTGTTATGTGCATTTACATAAGAATTTTAGGGTCCACTTATAATTTCTGCCCAATGGCAGCTAGATTTTGATAGAGATTGAGATGAACCTAGTTTTTGTTGGACTGTTTTAAAGATTAAGTGCATTAGTCTTTAGTGCTGAGTGCTTAGAACAGCTGCTGATATATAATAAGGCAATGTGAGTGCTATTAGCTATCATTCTGTTCTATAAGTTGTCTCAAACATGCCTTCCTAATAATTTGATACTTTTGTCATTTTTAACTGAGTTTTCTTGTGTGTGACATGTTTCCTTTCATAATCGTAGAGTTTTTTCCTTTGGTAAAGGTTGTTATATTTATATGAAAATTCTGTTAATTGGTACATTCTATTACAAGAGCCTGAGTATAATTCTTACCTCTCTGAAGAAGCAGTTGTGAAATCCTAGATTGTAACATCGTATAGAAGCATCTGTGAAGTTTCTAGTTACTGTTTCTGAATTTTATGAGTACTCTCTAGAGATGTTCTTATTCCAAGCCATAAAAAATTATTCTCCTATTGGGTGAATGCACTATAAATTGGGCTAAAAGCCAACTATTTCCCTATAAACCATCCATGGGAGCTGAAGGTTGATGTGTACATTTAAAGTGAAAGTTGTTTGATTCACTTGCTCATTGGTTGTAGAGACATGTCAGCATCCACTGAGCTTCTTTTGGAGATTTGGGAGGGATATGCCAAAATTGTGCCTTCGAGATAAGTAGTGAATGTTCATTGCTTGAAACCATCTTGCAGTAGATGTGGAAATACTTCAATGGAACCTACACATACACTTCAGCGATAGGCCAGTTCACGGTAAGATCCTCTTAGCTGGCTCTCAGGATATCTAAGCAATCCTCCATGTGTGTATTGTGTGGCTCTCTTTCAAAACTGGAATTTAGAGTTGAATTAAGTCATATAGGAAATTTGCTATGAAATAGGTATCTTTTTCATGTCTGTATCTTAGCTATAATAATGTCTATTATTTAATTTTCTAAACATTAAAAAATAAAGGCATGCCCTGAAGTGGGATTCTTAACATTCTAGCATGTTATGTCAGTAAAGTTAATAAAAAAAAAAAAATGAGAATCCCTTTGTGTTACAGAACATGAGATGTACAGGGATGAAGACAAAGTAGGTATGGGAAATAACACAATAATCAATAAATGATACTACAAGAATAAACTTTGCGTTTTATATACTCGTCACTGTAAACCTACTTTTGCCCACCCCTGTATTACTCTCATAGAATTTCATGCAGCTGTGGGAGCTGGCTACGCAATCTGTGCAAGCCTGTTGCTCTTCTGTTGGACAGAGGCCTGGAACTTGCCTAGGTCTCTCACCACCTCTGACTCAGTGCGAATGACCTGTCGAAGGGGCTGTGCCTTCACCATGCAGCTGCACACTCACCTACCTAGGATTCGGAGAAGCTAAACTGGGAGATCTTGTGGGAGCTAGAGAAGCTGCACATCCGTTGTTTCTTCCTGTGCCAGCAAGGCGAGCTGATAGATCAACTTAGTGAGCTCTGAGGCCTGTGCCCCCAGCATAACCCTCCTGGATATACTTTGGGATTGGACACATTTAAGTTTCCAAGAAGGCGGTGAAATGCATTTAAAGAGGTATTTCAGTGTACAAGCATTTAGGAATACTTCTCAATTACCTTTAATCTACAAGCACAAGCCTTCAGGGAGGTTTTTCTGAATCTGAAACAGCTACTTAATTTGGTTCCTACTGGTCATTCACTCATCTGAAGCCCAAAGCCTGCATTTTTACACTAACCCTGAGATTTGGGGCATGTCTGCTAAACATTGTTGTTCAGCACATCTCAGGGGCTTGCTTTCTATCCAGGGGTTCAGCCGAGCTTCAGGGATAATGCTAGGCCGTTGCTCTCCTGTTCTTCTCAGCGAGATTCCCTTTAGAGCACCTGCCAATGTTGTTACAACTAGAGACAAATAGTTTTGTGCTTCGCTGGCTGCTGCTGAGTTGTAATGATCTAATAGTGGGGAAACGCATGAATGGATCCAATGGATCGATGTTAGTAAACCGGGTAATTTGAAAGGTCTGCCTGTTCAGGTAAAAATGTCTTGGGTCAGGAAGTAGCCCTTTCCTGACCCTGATTATGAGGATTATCGTCAAGCTGCAGGGTTGTCAGTATTCTCAGTAAGAATACTCCTTGGGTACATTTGGGTTTTAGCAACTTCAAGTTCAGAATCCCAAGGTCTTCTAGAACTTGATTCTACAGCACTCTGTCCCTCATGGGTGTATAGAAACTGGAGTAAAACTGGTGAAGAATTCATGAATAAGGATGTTGTGGATCGGATAGAATTCAGAAGATAAAGAGTAGGGGTAGAGGACATTCCGAGGGGAAAATGAATTATAATAGAAAATAGTATTACTGGCCTGTGGGCTACAGTATGAAAATCAAAATAAACTCTTGGGGTAACGAGACTGGTATGCTCATTCATTTTCTAAAACCTTCTACAAATAAGTACAAATACACAGAATTAGAAATATCAAGTAGAAGAATAGGTATCAAAGCAGAAGGAATCTAAACATTTATATAAAAGCAGATTATACAATTCCAAAAAGTGCCTTTGAATTCCCAGATGAAATGATTAATGTTCTAGAAAAGTATAGGTTTGCAGGATTGATCCTAGTGAAGACGAGATTAAATGGACCAATTACCAAAGAAGAAACAGAGAAACATAATTTAAAAAACACCCCCACACAAAACCACCGGGACAAGGCTTCACACAGAAATTCTTCCCACCTTTAAACATAAGTAATCTTAATAATACTTAAACTACTCTACAGCATGGAAAAATAAGAAAATCTTTTATATTCTTCCAATGAAATGAATATAATGTAAAGCTCAAAACCAAAGATTGTTTCAACAAGACAAATCTTATTTAACTGATAAAAAAAATTAACCCTATTTTGGTGTGTATCATGCACACTTTTTTGCCCACATTTTTGAGAGAAAAATAGGGATGCACATTATACATGGGTATAATGATTACATGCCATGAGTATAATAATGGTTATAATAATCCCATGTATAATGCACACAAAAACCATGGGGAAAATGCAGTAAATAAAATACCTGAAACAGAACCCAGAAGCACATTAAAAGATAATACATTATCCACAAGTGAATTTTATTTTGTAAATGTGAAGAGGCTGCTACATGAGGAAATCTATTAATGAAGTCAAGCTAAGGAGGGAAAGCAGAAGGTCATCTCAGTAGAAGAAAGGGTAATTGGCAAGTTCAGTGTCCACTAATGTCAAAGGCAGCCGGCATCTTGCTTAGCGGGAAAACAGTAGAGAATTTACAACTAAAATCAGAAACAAGGGTACTCACTATCTCGATGGCTCCTGAATTTTATAGTGGAGTATTAGATAGCGAAAATACACAAGAGAAGAGGAATAGAAGCATCAAAATTTGAAAGGAAGAATTAATGTCATACCTATTAATTAACAATGATTGTACACTCAAAACATTTGAAATAATGAATTGATAAACCACTATAATAAGAGGATTTAGCAGTGCTGGGTAATAAAATAAGTACCCCAAAGTTAATAATCTTCACACAAACAATAAAATAATGGCAAATAGTAGATGACAGATGAATCCCAAGTAACAAAAGCAAATGAAGAAAATTGCAAAAACTTAGGTAAACTTAATACAAATATCTAAAACCTGTATGAGAAAAAGCTTAAAGTTATCCTGAAAGTCACAAGAGATGACTTGACCACATGGAAGGCATATGTTTTTGGATAGCAAAATCAATATCATAAAAATGTTAAGAAAAGGAGCATAATGAGGAGGTGATAAGCCTTCCAGATGTTAAATATTTTATGTATAATCATATTTAACATGGTGCTGCATAAAAAGCTCAACGGAACAGAGAAAAATCCAGAGGAAGTAGGCCTAATTCTATATGGAATTTTACTGTATGACAAAGGTGGCATCTGAAATCAGTGATGAAAAAGATGAATTTGTATGTAAGTTGTATTGGGATAGATTTAAAAAGATAAGTTTGAATCCATAATTCATAATGCGCACTATGATAAATTCCAGTTGAGTGAGATGTTTAAATGTAAAACTGAAACCATGTAGGTACCAGAAGAACACATGAATGAACTCCACTCTAACCTGGGGTAGGAAAACCTTCCAAACTGTGACTCAGGATCTGATTTCTTCTTCCCCAAAACAGCATCAAGAACAACCATAAGTCTTCTGGGTGGTATAAACACCACAAGCTAAGTAAAGAGCAAATGAGAAAATAGATTTGCAACTTACATAACCAAGTTTTAATATTTCTACTACACAAATGACTCCTAAAAATAGAACAGATAAACCACTTTTTAATGCACAAGAGATATGAGCCTTTTGTTTGCAGAAAAAGAAATGCAAATTACCCTTAAACATAGGAAAATATGCTGGATCTTAATCAGTGTAAGAGAAATAGAGGCTAGAACAGTATTAATATATGATTTCTGACCTATCAAATACCCAAAGAGTGAGGTGTTTGACCACCTTCTCTATAGGAAGGCACAATGTCAATGGAGCTAAACTGAATAATCTCTAAAGACATGTATCGAATTATTTATGAAAAAAAGTTGCTTCAAAATAATCTGGTAGAGGGAGAGTTTTGGTTACTTGAAATACGATTGGCCCTACATTAGTAATTTAGAAGCTGGGTGAGCAGTATATGAGGGTGCACTACTATTCCCTCAAGTATTGTATATGTTTGAAATTTCTTGTAATTCACTGTAAAGGAAAAAAAGGAAGAAAATTCATATAGTTTCAAAAGATACCATATAATTAAGCCAAAAAATTTAGAAAAAATTTTTTTGAGAAATAAACATTTATTGGCTTAGAATTTCACATGTGAGTATGCTATATCAATGGAGACAAGTCATTTAAAAAATGACCTGTGTTAGATTTTTTATCCTTTATTTTTGGAGTGAGTAAGCTGAAATTTAGCTCAATAAATTCTTGGTTTATCTCTATGTTATTAGATTCCTTGATCACAGACTGAAACAAAGTGGACACTTTTATTTTTCTAAATATATTTGATTGTCTCAGTAGACACATTAAGCATTGTCAGAGCTTAAATAAAAGTTGTTCGATTAACTTGATGTTGACTTATACGTGCAATTTAGTTTAAATCTTCCATATAGGCCCAGATCCATTAATCTTACATAGCATTTGAGAAGAATCAAAATAAAAAATTATCTTCAATAAACCTTTCTAACAGAACAAAATGCTAAAGAATACACTAAAATATTCTTTTAAAAAATTATCCGTCCAGAAAATGCCTTTTGTTCTACTAACGTACAGCCTACAAGTCCCTAGAGGACTTCAGCCGTCTATAATTTAACTCCAACCTTCAGAACACGAATGTGGTTTTGGAAGCAGGCAGTGTTTGAAGGTCAGGAAATGAGAACCACGCTCAGGCTGTCACTCAGGCAATCGAAGTGTTTACTGTGAGAACCCCAGACTTCCAAATGTGCTTACTGGAGCCCAACACCAACCAGTCAAAGATAAGTGAGGGCATACTAAACTTCTGCCCATTTCACACCTTTCAGCTTTTACGTTATTGAAAGCATTTACACTGAGTACAAGATAATATCACTGATATTTTGTCCACTACTTTAAACTTTCCAGAGTGCCTTAAGAAGGTTAACTTGGCTTTTAATAATTTAGTGAGTTCAAGTCACCAGGTCATAGCTGGTCACGGTGTTCTTAAGATTGGTACTGGAGACTAGCAGAGAGCACCGGTTTGGTGGGTCAGTCCGTCTGTGCAATAGTCATCCGTATGTATCTGTAGCATTTGTTAAGCTTCCCACTAGCGAAAGCAGAGTGTATCCTCAGAACCGTGCAAAATATCGTGCAAAATAAGAGGTGCCCATGAGTGGGTGTCAGATGGGCGAATGGAGGCTTTCATGGAGGACCTCCATTTTCTGAGCCCTGACCTGCTCAACTACAAGTTTATCAATTCTGTCAGCACAATCTCACTGTCAAAAATCATAGTTCCCTGTGCTTTATCTTTTCTCAATTTATTTGGAATAGCTCCTCTGAAGACAGAAATAAATATTCTGTTTGAGAGGCTGTTTTGTACTCTTATGCAACCTGAAATTGAAAAATGAGCTCAGGAAGCCAGGCCTGGAAAGTACCAAGTAATCACGTAATCTAAACATTCACTTCAAAGATGAGGAAGGAAGGAGAATACAAGTCTTGAACGTGGAGGGACACCCCTCCCACCAGCTGCTCTGGGATGAATTGATTAGTCATGGCATTTGCACAGCTCTGAGAAGCCTAAATATATTTGTACACTCGGTACATAAGTATTACATTCTGACTGTGCGCCAGCCACTGTCCTGGGCTCTGTAGATACAGCAGTGGACAGAGGATATGAAGTTTCTAAACTGATGGAATTTACATTGAACAAGAATGAAGCATAGGAGGGGGGCAAATGGAGAGAAACTACTAACAACCTTGAGATATTTTAATAATGAAAATCATGTTCCTGTTAATACCCAGATAAGATTTTCTTTCCCCCACAGAATAGACTATTTCTAGTTCCTACCTATCTAACCCACTTCTCATTTCAAATTATAATGACCAATAGTCTTGGGTATCTCTTCGTTAGAAACTGTCACCCCACAAATCACATGTCTTATCGGCAAACTGAAGGTTAGCCCACATGATGTACTTAGATTTCCCTCTGCCTTTAAGACTCTTCATTAAACAGAGCCTTGTGGGTGTATTGAATATCTTCCCTACTCTTCCCAGCCCCATAACCACCCTGTACCTTCTCAGGAAGGGCTGTAAGGATGACGCTTCAGTTTCTGTATCTAAAAGACCTCCTGGCTTGTGTGGTACAGCCTGTGACACAGTGATAGTGGGGGAAGAGTCCGACACACTTCCTGAAACACAGTGGTCTTCTGGCTCTTCCCTCCCTTTTACATCCATGGAACAAGAGCTGTCAAGAGCATCAGCCATTGTGCAGGAATAAGCAACGCTGCTGAACTTGTCAGCTTTCTGATCCTTCCCAGATGGATTTTTTAGTCCAGTTGCTGAAAGACGGAGTCTTGCCCAGACTTTTATTTTTCTTTGTGGTATTGTATTTGCTGTGTTAAGAATAGAATAGTGTGATCATATGATGTTAGGACTCAGAAAACCACAGGGTGATAAAAAGGGAACCGAACTAAATTCAAAAGAATTATATATAGATAGATAGAGATATAAGTTGTCATAGAAAATGAAAAATAAAATTTGTTTCCAAAGAAACTTTGAGACAAATTATCTCATGTGCCAATTTCTTTAGTCCACTGGAGACACTAAATAAAGGTTTTCCACAGTGCCAGGCTTTGCATTCATTTCAGGTGGAGTTTCTGTTAAGGGTTGTGTCCACAACCCTTTACTTACAGGCAAGAGCTAGTGCGGGCCACAGTGGAATTGATCCACATGAGCCAGGATTAGTCTTCCTACATTGAAGCCTGACTGGGAGGCAACTCCAGTATTGCCCAGGCAGGTTTATGTACAAACAACAGAGAACAAATTGACTCAGATCAGGAATACATGTAGTTGGCAGGTCACGCAGTTGGCAAATAATGATAGTTTCATTCTACACGTGGGAGGTAATGTCTCCTGCAATGGCCCTGTGTCTCCTCCCCTTGTACGTAATCTCTCCCTGTGCTACAATGTTCTCTTCCTCTACAACATCTCCTCCGACCACTGAGTCCATGAAGATTACCTTTTTGCTTGAAGTAAAAGCACATTTATCGATTAATCATGTCCCATCTTATAAAGTTATGTTGCTTTTTCTTGCATCCTTATTTAAGTTTTTTAATTGTATGTATGCCTTGTCTAGAACTAGATTATTAACTACCTTTTTTGAATTTTCATCTTTGAACCTGATACTATATATATTGAAGATATTTAACCAGATTTGCTCAAGATTTAGCCTTCCCTGATACAGTCACAAAAATGTTGCAAAACATCATAGTTAACTTGAAGCCCAACTTTAAAGTATGCTGACATACCTTCTTGATGACATTATTTTCACTTTCCCAGGAAGCCACAGTATCCTCCAACTTTGGCTTGTATTTAGGCAGCCAGAGACTTCCATTTCTTCCTCAGATTATTAATGTTTGTGTCCAGGGAAAAACTGGCTCTGGTCACTTATATCTTAGAGTAAATGTCAATCTCTATTCTCCCACGAGAATTAGCAGTTTCACCCAGTCCCACCAGTGCAACGACAGACTCTATTGCTCCTTGAAGGAGCTTTCCACGAGCGAGTCTGGGGGACGGGGCCGACCGTAGAGTGGAGGGGGTGCTGTCACGACTCTGGCAGCAACCCCCTCTACCACCCACGTGACACAAAGACTAGAAGCAGCTGCATCTTCAACTGAAGCCCTGGGAAGGTATTTAGAACCACCCAAGCTCAGAACTACTTGCTGCCAGGCAGTCAATCAGTGCAGGTGTTTTCAAAGCAGAATTTCATGTCAGTAGTTGAGACACCTGTTTTCTCTTATTAAAGCAGGCTGCTTGTGGATGGCCTCTCCTCATGAGCAATGATTATGCTTTGTGTAGATAGTAGAAAAGAAAAAGTAAACATTCGTGGTCAGTAAACATCCACGCTGAGAGACCTAACTCAGTGAAGAAGGTGTATTGTGGTGAAGGAAAGCTTTAGTGCAAAACTGTGTATTGGCAGCTCATAAAACACCATTGCTCAAAAACCATTCATTGATTAAAGAAACATAAATCCATATCGAATGTAGTAGTATTTAGCAGCATTATAGTTCAAATTTTAGAAAATGCTAATGTAAAAAATTGCAAATCTTTCAAATGATATAATGGTACTGACTTGCTAAGTACCTGGTTATCATCTTTATCATTATTTATCCAAAGACAAAAAATGTTTCAGTTTTGACTACTAACTAAAGTGACAACATAAAAAAAATTGTTTGAATTGATGAACATGTGTATCATGTTCTTACATGTAGAAAATTTTTAGAAATGTCTAACTATTTTTAGAATGTCCATAGAATAGCTTGCTATTGAAATTTAATAAATTCAATTTTAACCACTTCAGAACTCCTGAAGAGCTTAATGACTTTGGGATTGCAGAGGTGGGAAAATATTCCTTCTTCTCACACAGTGAAGGAAGAAATACTCCCATGCTAGCAAAACCTTTACAGGCCTTCCTCTATACAAGCTCGTGGCAAAACCACGACCATAACCCATCGGTCAGAAAGTTGTGCCAAATAGCAAAGCATTTTCCCAAACTCAAGGTTGGAAACTTCACCAAGTGTTCAATAAGTGATGGTGCATGTGGCAGTAATCTCGGTGTTACCAGAGCAGCTGCGGTTGGCTTTGGCCTTTGGCTCATAGTCCCTGTAACAACAAAAAATACATAACATTGAGGCAGGAGAGGTTAGAGCTCTGAAAGAAATGGTAAGTGACATTGTTCCTTCCTTCAGGAAAAGTATGAGCAGAATTACCATAATTATGCCTCTTAATATCTATTCCTCTTTTTTAAGACCTGGAAAATATTTAGCTGACCTGCCAAACATAGCAGTTTTGCTGTTGGAGAACAAAGGCTTTGGTATTCCAAAACAGGAGATTTTTAAACATAGCTTTTAAAATGACTTAAAATCAATGTTTTTAAAGGTTATCATACCAGTTGTTAATTTTTTAAATGAAGGAGGAATATTTTGTTTGCTCATGATAGAAAACTCATTTTGTGTGACTGGATGCAGAACAGCCCTGTTGGCTTTTCTCTGCCACTACGCAGGTGCAAATTCAGTCTCCCTCTAGCACACCTGTACTGTCTTGGTTGGGTTACTCTGTTCCCTCTGTGACTCTCTCCTCTTCCCAGCACCATCCTGCTGACCACCAGGGACACTGGCTGTAAAACAAAAAGTTATGACTCTCTAAGTTCAACTATTGTTGGGGCCATGGCTAGTGTGGACATCGTATAGCTCTTGCTCCATATCAATGGGTCTGATGTAAAAAGATTTGTCCTGAGTGAAATGATACATGTGTCCTAACCCCTAAAGTGGCTTAGAACAGGTTCATTGAGAATTTGGCAGAATGAGCCCATTTAATTTTTTTTAACCTTAAAACCTAAATTTATGTTGTGTTTTGAAGGAATACAAAGGAAACCCAACTTTCATCGTAACAACTCTTCTTCCTCTTCTCCACAGGCCCAACAAGACCATCACTATGACCGATGGGGACTATGATTATCTGATCAAACTCCTGGCCCTTGGAGACTCAGGGGTGGGGAAGACAACATTTCTTTATCGATATACAGACAATAAATTCAATCCCAAGTTCATCACAACAGTAGGAATAGACTTTCGGGAAAAACGTGTGGTGAGTTCTTACCCATACTGTTAAACTTATTGCTGATCCACCCCCCCACCCCCGGATAAAATAAGAATTAAGAGGCTATGTTTATTGCATTTGAGTCATCTGTCTTTTATCACACGAAATTTATAACCTGTCATATTACTTTTTACTTGCTCAACTGTAAATAACATTTTGCATAGAAAAATGTTGAGTGACATTATTGCTTGTCTCCAAAAGCATACAGGGCAACCAAAATAAATAATTTATGGGTTCATATAGTGTGTTTTCTATGAATTCTTAAGGAATCTTTTAAAACTTGAATTATTCAGGATCTAAAAACATTAATTCTTAATCTGAGTTAAGTTTCTCAGTAAGAACAAGTGTTCATTTCCTACTCCTAAGAAAGATGTTGAAAGAGTGATTGGCAAATAACTGGAACATGAGCTTCGTAAGTTCTTGCTGCATTTTTATTTATGTGTAGACTCAGCCATCAATCACTCGCTGATTATGAGCAGAATGTGAGACCAATCCGTGCTATTTTCCAAGATAAGGGAGTTTAAGTGCGAATCACAGCCACTTCCTCCTCCCATGCTAGACGCTAATGACAGGAATGGAGATATTGTGACATGTGAGACGGGTAGCATAGGCACATAAGCTTCGCCAGATTTACTGCCACCCACCCAGGTGTTCTTGATTGTCAACACGGCTGTGGCTCCCAGTCGATGTCACAAATCTATTCATTCCTTGAGAACTGAGGAAAAAACAACAAAGAAAATGATGGTTGGGAGGTTAAACCATGGTTTGTCATTCTGTCCTGTCCCTTACCTGGAAGTCGATAAACTGTAATGCCGTCTTAGCAGACTTGCTTCGGCCCCTACTGGATTATTTTTGTACCACCTTCCCCCACCACCAGCACCCAGAGCCTCTACTGATCTAGGTATAAGCCCTTGCCATGTTCCCTTTAAAACATTTTCACTGAGCCGTGCATAAGGGAGCTGATGAAATATGAAAATCGTTATGCTTTGCTTAATAAACAGTCAAAAGACCACAATTTTTAAAATGTAAGCTTTTCCTAAAAAGCCTTGGAAGGAATGACTAATAAAGGAAGACTTAAAATAGCCTGTGTAAACTTACTAAAAAATTTTGTGCATATTTCATGGCTAAGTCGTTTTGAAAGTCCACGGCACAGTTAAATATATGCAGGTATTTGTAAATCATTGTACTGTTTTAAAAATGCCTTCACATTTGCTGTTTCACTTAAGTTTGCAGTAACTCTGTAAAGCAGGGAGAACGTATGGGTCTCAATTTTCAGGTAGGAAAACAGGGTTTGGAGAGGTTAAATGAAGAGTTGATACTTGAACCTAGAACTTGGGTCCTAAGTCTAGTGTTTGCTGCCTCTCTGAGGAAATGACAGAAGGTGTCTAATTTAAGTTCACAGCATGCCTAAATTGTGTTGAAAATCATACTTGTACTTGACATTTAAAAGTGAGAGTATATGTGATACTGCTGGGAAAAAACCAGAGCAAATATTTATCCTGCACTATGAACTTTGATTATAGGAATTGAGAAAAAAAAAACATGTTGAGTGAACCCAGAGAATCTGAATGTTGACAAAATCCATGGCACTGTAAACTGCTGAAAATCGTCTCTTTCAGGTTTACAACACGCAGGGGCCCAACGACTCGTCGGGGAAAACGTTTAAGGTGCACCTTCAGCTCTGGGACACCGCAGGGCAGGAGCGGTAATGTACATTTCTTTGTTTCTAGTTACAAATAGCTCAGAAAAACTGGTTTTATTTTTTATTTATTTGTATTTAGTTACAGTTTACTTTCATCATTTCGCATTGGTTTCAGGTATACAGGGAAGAACTGAACCACATTATATGCGACTGACTCTTCCCCTGGTTTCAAAATAGACATTTGTATCTAGAAGTAAAAATAAATTGTTTGTAGTTAACTAACCATAACTAGCATGTTGGGTTTTTGTCTAGATTTCAAAAATTAGATTTTCAAAAATCTCTATGAAGATTCTTGTTTTACGTTGTCATTGTACTTCATGGGAGGGGGAAAAAAAACCTTCTCCAGAACTGAATTAAATTAAGGTGAGAAATTAATACTGCTACGAGTGCTCCTCAAAGAAAGAATTGAAGGAAGTGGTGTTTAGATCTTTCTCGTCTCTTTCCGTTCTTCTGCACAGCCTCTCTGTCCTGCGCCATTTGACTAACTTTGCTCCCTCAGACCTTGGACACAGCATTGCCCTCCAGCAGGGATGTCCCACCCCTGTCCCGCCTCCCTGACCCTGTCCTTCACCAGCCTGGCTCATACTCCACCTCCCTGGGGCTTTCTGAACACCCCAGCATCAATAAGCTGCCTCTTCCTTCTGGAATCCTACCACACCTCCTCTACCATCCCTTAAGTTAATTAACTTTTACCACCTGTAATAAAGCAGATCGTTTATTTTTGTCTCTATCTGCTGTTCTTTGGTTCACCTGTGGCCTTGTTACCCCAACAAAACTGTCAGATTTATACAGGCTGAGACTGTTGTTGGGTTCGTGTCATATCTGGTAGAGTGCACAAGGTAAGCAATGCTCAGTAGACGATAGTGTCGCTTGCTGAGAGTTGGAGGTGCTATTTTATTTGATGAAAATATATTTCTTTGAGATGCAAGATTGCAAAGTGCTAAAGACCCCAAGCTAATGAAGCTCTTCAATATTAGATTAAGTAAAAATTGGCAATAGATTGACAAGATAAGATATTTAGAAGGCACATACCTCCAAATCCTACATCGCATGTCTTTGAATGTTTATGCTTGTAAACACTGCGGTTTTTGAAATGCGTCCAAAGTGTTCTCGCTTTCAGGGAGTGGGAACGCCGGGAGAGGTGCCGGGCCGTCTCCGTTAGCTTTTTGACTGTGAATCCCATTTACACACATCCTTCAACACGGCTTGCGGGTGCTGCCACAGTCATTCCTCACACGAGTCTCTGCTCATATGTCAGTTTAGTTGTCACAAAGATGTATGTTTTATAGACCAGTTTGATTCATATTTGAAGAAGTATTATGAGAAAATGTGGTTCCCATATGTCTTCGCACATGATATGTCAGCCTCACATGATGGCAGGCTTCTCTCGTCTGTCCCCTTCCGACAGCTGCTCTCTGAGGGAAATGGGGAAGACTGGGGACAGTCTTGGTAACAATGGGGTTATTCATCCCTTGAGAATTTTGCCTTCTGCAAAGGTAAGGTGTAGCTAAGCCACAAGATAAACAATCCCTCATACCTCCACCCTGTTCAAGGACACCTGGAGGCATGGCCCTTATAAGATAATGGTTATTGATAAAAGCGATATGATGGAAAGGAGGTGAAAACAACATCCCTTATGTAAGCCTAAAGGATACAGGGCACAGCCTTAGTTCCCAGGGAGGGAGAACGAGGCACAATGTGCCCCTGGGATCTTTTGGTTTGTATTGGGGTCTCAGCTCTCTCCGTTCTGTGGACAGAATGAGATTGATGGGTGAAGCTGGAAATCAGTTGCCTTCCCTCTGGAATAAGTCCTGGAAAGAATGGAGGAAAGCAAGGGTACCGGGGAAGAATGGTCGAGGGGAAGAGCCATCTGCAGACTAAGAGTATGTTATCCTCATTGGCGTGGATGCAGAAGGACCTGCCCCAATCAGCTCCATACAGCAAGCATGTTTTTAAGTAGCTCTGTCATGTGCTGTGGGCAACGGGAGGGGAATGTGGCAAAGTCTTATTTTCAAATAACACACACACACATACACACACACACAGCAAGAGAGCAGGCTGTTGTGGTTGAGTTAGCCATGCTATTGTGGTTGAGTAGGAGGCAATTTTGTGAGTACAGCTTGTCCCTAAAAAGAGGGATTCATTCAATGAAAGCACTATAATCTCTGTGAGCTTTCCAGTGAGTGGTAGGAATAAATCCACAAGAAAAAAATGAGTACAATTTTTGTTATTTCATAATTATCATGATTATGTTGATTATAATCATCAAAAATATACTCATTTGGAAATAAATGGTCATTACAATATCTCTTCTCCTTGCTTTAGTATTAAAAGTTTTGTTCTTCATTGAAGTCATGGAAATCTTTGCTAGTTTTATATTCTTGGCTATGCTCTTTATTTCTTTCTCTGAATTTGACGTAGATTTAGTAAGGAATTACTGTGTTCAGGGCCATGAAAAGTAATGCATAGCAAGTTAGAAACACAGTTTCTTTGCTCTTGAAAACTTAGGACAGAAACGGGAAAACGAAGGGTGATGGGCAGGTGCACCAAAAGGGGCCCATAATCCAGATGCGGCTGTTGGGAAGACTGCTAGGGGAGGAGATATTTCCTCTGATGTCATTATATATATATAAATATAAATACATGCACATACACAATGTATGAGTGAGTCTTTTTCAGGCTAAAAGGTTTGGAGGTGAAGGAAGCAGTAAGGTGAGGTCACCCCCAGAAAGCACAGCATGTGTGAAGGCCCCGGGGAGAGAGTGAACTTTGTAAGAACTAAAAGGCGATCAGCATGCCTGTGGGTCGTCCAGAGACGCACCTGGCTAGATGAGCAAGAGTTGGTTCATGCAGAGCCTTGACAGCTTATTAAAGAGTTCGATCATTATCTTAAGAGCAATGCATCATAATTGTGTTTTTAGTGGAGGATTTTTGTAATCAGTGGGAAGAAACCAGGGAAGGGGAGGGTCCCAGACAAAACTAGAGACAGGAAGCCGATTGAGAAGGCTGTTGAAGTTACCCAGGTGAAAGGTAATGGGTCTGACACTGGAGTAGTGACAGGGTAGAGGGACGCAAATGCTAGGGTCAGGAGGTGGCTGTTGACTGTGTACAGCCAGTGAAGGAGAAAGAGGGGTGGCAACCGGGAGTTGGTGAAACCACTGTCAGAAAAGGAAGTCAAGGGGAGAGGCCGGTTTGGTTTTAGACGAGTGTGCTTGCAGGTGTATGTTTCCTCCAAGTGGAAATATCCAGCAACTAACTGGGTACTCAGTGTGAGGCAGGAAAGATCTCTGTCTATAAATTCGGGGTTCAACATACTGGTGATAATGGAGCCAAGAAGTGGATGAGATTACCCAGTGGACGTGCATAGAGTAAGATGGGGTCGAGAGTAGAACCATGAGGAATCCAAAGAATCTACTAATAGGCTAAAACAGGGGACCAGAAATTAGGGCATTTAGGAAAGGAAGTAATATTCTTCTTAATTTCAAAGTTACGTGCCTTTCTATAAATCCATTGCCAAAGGCCCTTCTGTATTGGTATAGCCCAACCTTCTCTGGTCTGTAAGTTTGGTCTCTGATTTCGCCCACTCCTGACATTGAAGTGGGTCTCAGCACATCTTCAAATTCACTGAGGATGTTGAGGTGGAGGGGGTAGGAGCAGGGGAGAGACAGTCTTTATACTGCCCGTGACAGAGTGAATTCTTCAAAACCCTCCAATAGATGAGTGGTCTTGCTTTCTCTCTCCAACGGCCGAGTCTCTCTCACCTTCTCTCGGTTCCCATAGTCATTTCCTCTTCCTCCCTTCTTCGCTGTCTTCCCTCTTCCTCAGGACACAAGGATGCTGCTCTTTCACTCCCAAGAGTGCTTGTCAAAGAGTGTTCTCGCCAACTTTGTTTCTCCCTACAAAAGAACTCTCGTTCCAGCTGCCGCCAAGTTGCGGTTTTCAGCACATGATCCTGAGTACTCATTTTCCGGCTACCATGTGCCAAACTTTCTTCTGGGCACAGATGAGAATGTCTGAAAAGTATAAGTTAAAGTTCCAATATTCTACAGTGGCTTACATTTTAATTACGGACCAGGGGAGGTTTGATTACAGACCACGGGAGGCCCATGAGCCAATGTGCCCCAGGGGCAGTGTAAGCAAGCATGCGACTGAATGCGAGTAAGAATTTGCTATGGAGCAAAAAGCCAGGCCATGGGCTTAAGATGCATCTACCACCAGATGCGCGCCCGTGGCCCTGCAGCCGTGGTGCTGAGTAGTCCCCGTTCTGTGGGGTGAACCATGAGGAACACCACAGAGATTTCATACTTGAAAGGGAAATATTACAATGTGGTTTGTATCGTCACCATAACCCCTGTGTGGACTAACTTTCACATCCACCCACTGTGCTTTCTCGGCAGATTCCGGAGCCTCACGACCGCATTCTTCAGAGATGCCATGGGTTTCTTATTAATGTTTGACCTCACCAGTCAGCAGAGCTTCTTAAATGTCAGAAACTGGATGAGTAAGTGGGACCAAGTAATCTGTGTTGACCGCTTTGGGGCCCAACAGCTCTGTGTGCGTGTTTGCCTCACAAGAGGGAACCAGGTTGGGCATTGCAGGCGAGCCTTGGGAAGTCATGAGTTCAGTGTTTCCTCTGTCACCTTCCGAGTGGTGGCCTTTCTGTGTATCACCCAAGGTGGCTTGGAATTGTATTTTCCTTTGACTATATGGCTTCTGATCCATCTGTATTTAAGGTCTTTATTTTTGCAATTGTAAAGCCATTGATTCCACTTGTCCAGTTCGCCTTGAAGGACTTAGAATAGTGTGAGCTTCTACACCTACTAAAAACACAGAGGGGACCCAGAGAAAAAGAGCTGCATTTTCTGAGAGGGCACACTGGTGCCTCCTGTGTGTTCCTGTGAAGTCGGGTTAACCAGTGGGTTAATTAACTACCAGGTGAATTAGGTGAGGAACGGCTCCAGAGCAACCAGCCGCCACGTGAGGATCAGGTGCAGTGTATCAGTCAATCAGCTCACAGTGAAGTTGCACTTTTTTTTTTTACAGAAAAAATATTCAAATGTGAGGGAGCCTTATATAGAAAAATGTATACAATTTAATGGCATGAAGTTAAAAGTCACCTATTCAGTCATTAAAGCTAGAATAATGTATATCAGCACAAAAGAATATCTGATTTTCTAATTGATACAGCAATAAAGAGAATATTTTATTTGCATTTTTATTACAAATGTACACTTTGATTCTTGTGGGATATACATGTAATCCTATGGGGCTGGTGATAGTCTTGTCATTTCTAAATATGTCAGGCTGTCTGTGGCCGGAGTGATATTTTTTGTTGAATTAGGTCATGTTATTCCCCTGCTCAAAGTCTTTCTTTCTGGGACTTCCCATTTCACTTGGAATAAACCCCAGAATTCTTCACCCACCTGCAAGGCCCTGGTGACCAGGCCTCAGATTCCTCTCGAATTCACTCTTGCTCTGTCCCCCCAGCTCACAGGCCTCCAGACAGACAACTCTGCTGCTGTTTGAAGGAGGGGACAGAAGCCCTGTCCTGCCTTGGGGCCTTTGCACTTCCGGTTCCCTGGGCCTGGATTCCTCTTCTTCCTTGCCAGAGTGTGCAAGCTCTTTCGTCTCCTTCAAGGTTTCGTTCAAATCCTGTTTATCTGCTGCGAGAAGCCTTTCCTGACCATCTCACCTAAAATACTACTCTGTGTTACTTTGTATCCCCCTGATACACTTTATGTTGCCTTCTGTCACTTACACCACCTGACATTATGTTATATTATGCATTTCTTTGTTTACGGTGTTGACGGTCCACCACTAACACGTGAGCTCCCACTGCAACAGCCCAAAGCCTGGGCGAGTGTCTGGCACAGAGAAGATGTTCTCTCTGTGTTCTTATATATTCTTGTTATTCTTTGTATAGTTATTATTATGTATTATTTATAACTACTTATATAACTTGAAATGTGAGTTCAGTGACATAGTTGCTACCACAGGGAAAAATATTGCTTCTCCTGATGAGTGTTTATCCTAGGAACTGTCTCTATTTCCTTTTATTATGATATTTCCATATTTAAATTTTGGTGTTATTATTAGATTCTGAGGAGATAAAGAGATAAGATTATTGGATATCTTCAGAGAATTATTTCTTCATACTTTATGAAGGCAGATGAGCCTCTCCCTTGTTTTTTAAAAAAATTTCAGAAGGATGCTATTGGGATTTAATTAATTATTATATCTAATAATACTTTAATTTCTCAGTCCTGAATAATTGGTGTTCTAGGGTAAGCCTTTGTCTCCTTCCTTGGCAAAACTGCATGCAGCATGCGTTGAGATAACATCAGAGTAATCCCTGTAACCTTGAAAACTCGGGTTGACAGATTTCTTATCATCTCCTTCCTCCCTTCCTCCCTTCCTTCCTTCCTTCCTTCCTTCCTTCCTTCCTCCCTCCCTCCCTCCCTCCCTCCCTTCCTTCCTTCCTTCCTTCCTTCCTTCCTTCCTTCTTCCTTCCTTCCTTCCTTCTTCCCTGCCTCCCTCTCTCCCTTTCTCCTTCCCTCCTTTATTCTCCTCCTCCTCCTCTTCCCCCTTCTTCTTCTTCTCCTTCTTCTTCTTATTCCTCCTCCTCCTCCTCTCTCTCTCAGTATTTCCTGGAGAAAAGAGAAAACCATGTTTCCTGCCTTAAAATTGTTTGTGCATGAATTTGTGGTGGTTCAAAAGTGTTCTGCTCTCATAGATCATCACCTTGGGCTCCCAGGGGCTGGAACTGTAGCAGTCTCCTAAAGGAAGGAGCAGACTTCTGTGCTTCACAGTCACTTCTCTTTTCTCCACCTAGGTGTGAGAAAGCAGTGGTATGAAGCAGTGTGTCCGTCTGGAGGGCACTCCCCAGGTGGAGCACTACCAGGTGTTCACACGGGCGCTGCATGTAAACTGTCATTAATCCTGACAACGTGCAATTTGTGAGGCATTATCTCCGTTTTACAGATGAGAAACTGCAGCTGAGAAGAGTTCAGTAACCCGGCTAATACATATAGAAAGCTGGAGATGGGCAATCAGATTAGGAATCTGATACGAGCAGTCATTCGACATCACTTGTTTGTAACTAACTTGCTGGTTCCATCTGCTTTCTTTCTAAGGCCAACTGCAAGCAAACGCTTATTGTGAAAATCCAGACATAGTATTAATTGGCAACAAGGCAGACCTGCCAGACCAAAGGGAAGTCAACGAACGGCAAGCCCGGGAAATGGCTGACAAATACGGGTAAGTCAGTTACATGGTGATGTCATCTGACCTTTTACCCTGCTGCTTACTGATGGGGCAGGGACTCAGGGCTGACGCTAGGAGGAATCTCCTTGAATGAAGAATGGCACATAAGTGGAGGAAATCTTCCAGAGGCATGGGTGCGATATTTTAAATCAATTAGTAATACTAGCAGCTGATACTTACTGAGTACTTACCATGTGCTAGCAACTGTTCCTAGACTTTAACTCATTTAATCCCTCATAACCGTGTGTAGGAGATCTAGAGTCATCCCATTTCACAGGTGAAGAATTGAGGCATAGAGAGATTAAAGGCTGATGGGCCACCATATAGCTGGTGAGTGGCAGAGCTTGAATTCAACCCGGGCAGTCTGAGGTCTGACCTCATGTTCTTCCACACGACACTCGACTGCCTCTCAGTAAGGGGCTGCAAACCTATACAGGTGACACCTGATATGGACACAATATTGCAGTCATTAGCCTCGGTGAGTTTAAATGGCAGGTTAAAAAATTAAAAACACTTTGTACAGTGATAAATTGACTTCCCAAGCACCACATTGCTAATTTTTTGACTCTCCTTGAGAGCATTAAAAATATACATGTATTCTTGAAAGTTTTGATTCCAAATAAATATAGACTGTTCACAGGAATATCCTTTTCAGCACCTACCTAATTTCTAAATCAGATTTCCAGAGAATTGATTGGAAGGGAAATCATATTGATCACCTCTATAGGCATTTTTACCCACTTATAATTTTAAAAATAGTTACAGTGCCTTGACTTCAAATTTATGAGTATCTTCTGTATTACCCATGGTATTGGTTACGCTCACACTAATGAGCAACCCACCAGTTTTTACTCACTGAGAAAAAATAAGGATGCTTTGCAATTCAGCCAGGAAAACCATAATTATTAGGCAAGCTCTGTCAGCCACATCTTTGTGTGTATGATTCCCCTGCACACCTCGTATGTTTGCTGATTTCTCCCTGTCAAAAACATTTGTCTTCTCTTCCATGCTAGCATACCATATTTTGAAACAAGCGCAGCGACTGGCCAGAATGTTGAAAAAGCCGTGGAAACTCTTCTGGACTTAATCATGAAGCGAATGGAACAGTGTGTGGAGAAGACACAAGTCCCTGACGCCGTCAACGGTGGAAATTCTGGGAAGCTGGACGGGGAAAAAGTGGCAGAGAAGAGATGTGCCTGCTAGACTCTACACAGGACTTCATCACCAAGAGCCCCAACCTAGTGTTACTTCCCGATCAGTGACAAACCACAAAATTGTTGCCATGCATAGTGGCATGTCTGTCTTTTCCTGCCAGAATATCTATTTTAAGAAACCAAAATAGTCAACAGTATTCAAAAGAACCAACCAGTTGTTTCTGAGACCCCTTCAAACAAAATCAAAGATTTCCTAGTGTGCCCTCACCAACCAACATGGGTGCCCAGTTCATTTTTCTTAAAAAGAAGACAAGTGTGCAAGAGAGTACACACGATGAAATAAGAGGGAGTTTTAAATCAGAGCCAGACTTACCCTGTCACATCGGAGACAGGGATAGGCTACCAAAGGGAGAACATAGGAAGATGATTGTTTTTCTGAAAGACTGAGTTTACTTCTTATGTAGAATATGATTATTACTTTTAGGTTTGCATTGGGGAAACATATTAGTTAAAGTGGATACACAATAAAGAATTCTAAATGGATCGTGAAGAATGATATTGCCCAATAAGCTGTACTAGAAAGAATAATTTAGTGATGAGGCTGTGGGAGGGTGAATGTCAGACTTCTGCTAAAATGTGGGCAATTGTGTAATAATGCCATTTTTATGTTCTTAATAGATGTCAGGCAGACAGGAACAAGATTGCGAGTGACAAAGTACAAGGGAAATGCCCTGGGAGAAAAGTGAACGTGGGGGAGCACGGCATTTGGGCAAACGAAATGCAATGTGTCTGTTACAGATGTCTGGTAGAGGTACTAGCCAGCTTTCACTCCGGCCGAGCAGAAGCTGACATTATCAGTTGGGATTAAGAGAAGATCCAGAGGTTTCCATTTCAGACAAAATTTTAGAAATAAGTTCAGGGTTCAGCTTCACATTTCGTTTTTTTCTAAGTACATGGTGATAGTCACAAAGACAAAGATTGCTATGTATTAAATACCTTTCTTTAAAGACAGTAAAAAAAAACCCCTATTTCACCTTAATTTCTTTTAGGTGAATGTGCTGGTAATGTGAAGCAAAAGGTGACTGTTGATTGTGGCTTTCTTTTCAATTGGCAAAAGCACTGGAATCTCTGAATCACATTTCTCCCTGCTAACCCGCACCTACCCCTGGCTTTGAATCACTTTTAAAAACACAGGTGTGTTACTTTGTAGACCAACAACTTCAGAATAATGATGGATTGATCAATTTTAATGGTAACTCTGAATTTGCATGTCATTAATCACATAAAAATTGATGGTAACTCATGCCATATTATAATATATTTAGCATTTGTTTTTATTTTGCCCAAGGCAAACGGCCCACAGTTGACCAATATTTGGGGATTGGGCAGGAATGGAACTGTATCTTATCTCACCAAAAATTGGTAAATCACTTAATTTTTTTCACAAGAAGCTGCTTTTCCTTTAAAAGATGGTCCCAAAAGTATTTTTCATTGGTCTATTCTTATCTTGTGTCTAAATTATCAATCAACTCCTATTAAACCATTATTTAAATACTTCAGCGAATTTTATCAATAACAAAGTCATTACACTTTAAGTTTTCTCTTTTTATTAGGAGTTATATGATTTTTCAACAGAATGGTTCCTCTTATTATAGCATTTTGTCAATTAAACTTCATTTTTTCCAACTTGGTGCCAATTTTGTTAAGTTACAAATGCCGGAAGCCCTAAACTCAGCTCCCCGTCCCCAATCTCTGCCTGCCAACCTCTATCTGGTATCAAATCATTTTTAGATACAAGGGAATGTCCATAGACATACTGATCTTAGTGTGGGCTGGGCTCAGAAATGTGCCATGAATGAAAGCGATCTGGAAGCTTTGATGAGTTCGCCTTCCATGAATTTCCTGGCACTATTGCCCACCTCCTCTGACTTCTGCTGGGCAGTGCCAGCTCCTAAGATGGACCACGCGTGGGTGTTGCCTGCAAAGGTGTTTTCCTCCATGATTCTCTTCATGACCTCAGCACCTGTGCCGTGAGGATGGAAAGCTGTTGTTAGCTAACATGAAACATGTTTCTTTTGAGAAAGGGAAATTATGATTTCCCCTGCACTTCCATAATATGGAATGTTTAGCCTTTATAAAATTCTAAAGGTATTCTATTTGGGGTATGTCTTTCTATTTCTTTTACTTTTCCAGTTATATGATTGATTTACTTATGCCAAGATTCTGTCATTGTCAGTTTATTTAACAAGCATTTGTTCAGGGTCTATTTTAAGATTGTCACTTGATAGTTGCAGCATGAAGCAGAGGGTGATGATGTCCATAATTATAGAACTATGCCTGTGAAAAGAACAATTATTGGGTAATAATCTCAAGAACAACAAGACTTAAAACAGACATGAAAAGTAATTTATACTAGTATTCTACTTATAAAAACTTGATCTAAAACATATTTTTCTCTGTGAAGTTTGACATCTGACCCCAAATTCTATGTAGACATTAATATAAATTCTTCCTCTCATTATCACATAATTAATATTCTGTATTATTTATTTTACCACCTCATTGATTTGGGGCCACAAAATATGCAGACTGCCTTGGAGAATTGCATAGTCCCTCTAACCCACAACAGCATGTATTTTTAGCCAAAATGAGTCCTATTACTAATTATCTCCCAAAGGCTCTAGTAAACCAAATTGCATTTTGGGAAACTATGTAAAGTGTACGTGAAATTCTTTTCTGGTGTAGAAACCATTTCTGGGGCGTGTACTCCGCTTTGATGTTTACATTGCTCTAACCCAGTGCCTCGGATACCTCTGTGACCAAATCTGTCTCTAACCACACAGCTCACCCTATAATCTATTCCAGGGAGGCCTCCCAGAGACACTAGTGCAGCTAAAGGTCTTTGATGTCTTCCGCAAAGGGTTCAAGGACGTCATCAGAATCTGGAGGTCATTACCACCATCTCCTGGTCTCCTAGCTCACTTCTCATGGAGTGAGCATTACTTGAGACTTAACCGATTAGGTACAAAGTTACCGTTAAGTGTAAAGAAAAAAAATCCTTTGAAAAATGTATCAAAATAGTTGAGGGAACACAATGTTTGTCTTGATATGATGATGGCGACAGGCCACGAATCGGCAGAGAAGATACTAAATTCTGCGAGTCGAGCTGGTGGGTCTCTACATAAGAGTTTAAAATTCTTTCAAGTCACACTCCAGCCAGTTTGCTGCCACTTCCATATTATCAGCTACCACACTGCAAAAAATTCAAAGCCAGCATTTTCTAAAGTAAATATTTTATCTCGTTTTTAATCAGATGGGCCACACTATGTATTGGGGGCTGTCTTTCTTAGGCTTCTGGTGTAAGGTGTTCTCTACCCATCAGTACAGGTCAGGTGAATTGGGTAAGAGTTTTAATCAGCCTTTAGGAGAGAGAGAGAAGCTTGACCACAGAGAAGGACATGACTATATTTAAAAAATAACTTAATAATAGTCAAATAGTCCTTAAACTGCAAATTGAGTCTGCTGGAAATCACCAAATTTAATGAAGCTCATTTTCATCAGTAGAGTGAGTACAGCAGTTAGAGAAATGATATGTGCAATAGAGAAAGTGCACAACCAGGTACAGTATATTCTCTGGAATCTTGTGTCTATGGAACAGGTTGCTCACCGCTCTGTATCTCTGTTCTCGTGGATAAAAAGATGGGGAGCACAGATGCAGTCCTCACTGTGTATCACACTAAACATTTGAGGGAAAACCCTCATCTATAACGAATTTTGGAGTTTAAAACTCAAATTGTAAAGAAATAATATTGAAGTTTGTATTTCCTAAGACACAGAATAACTCTTTAAAAAGAAGTTCTGAGAACTGATATTAACCAAAGTGATTTTTAAAAGTTCACTTTTCCTCTCTACTACCTAGCTTTAAAGCATTAAGAGAAGTCTAGAATATTTAAGTATGTTAAGGAAAGCTTTATTATTTTTTTCAAGATGCTCTCTATATTTGAAAAGGTTGTCTAAAAATCTACAAAAAAATCTATTTTGTTCTTGATTTTTGACCAAGATGATATGAACTTATTTCTGGGTAGAGTGGTGAGCTCTTAACACAGAAAGTAGATAGAGAATATTATCTGAGATGAGTGTTGTCTCAGTGCTTTATAAACCCATGAAAATGCTTGTCTCAAAGTAGAATTGATAAAAAAAATTATTGCTAGATATAGTGGGAATTTTATAAACTTGTTGCCTTACCATTCTTGGGTGGAGATCAACTATAACGACATGGTTGAGCCAGAGCTAGAAGGAGAGATAAGAGTGCAAAGTTTCTAAATAGAGTTCTTAAATGTAGCAGAATGTGGAGAAGTTTGTCCCCCAACGGTGGATTTGTAGGTAGGAAAAAGAAGAGTACTGGAAAGTTTTTGTACCTGGGTCCATGGCAAATATTTATCCTTCATTTTTATCTACCAAGTAGAGAATTATATCCTTAGAACTAAGCTAATGAAAATATTTAAGCTAAAATATTTCATTATCAGCACTGAAATTTTGGGAACAAACATTTTTATCTGAAACTCTTTTTCTGATAAATTGGAGTAGCTCCCCAAAGACGCTTTTCTGCAGAGCTGCGATGGCAGCTATGGTTGTTGAGACTCTAACTTCACATACAGAGAGAACAAACCCCTGTGCCCAGAGTGGGATTATTTTAAAGGGTGTCATTTAAAAAAAAACAAACCAAAAACCACAAATGAATCACCTTTGGAGTGAATCATTTCAATGTTTTCCGGTTCTCTTTCTCACAGACTGTGAAATTCATGACTAACATCCCTCAGCTGGCCTAGTCTTTAAGGATCTTTAACAAATTGTGTAGGAGCTGGTTTGTCTGCCCCTAACCTAGTGGGCACCCTATTTAACCAGTGGCTGTTGTCCATGTCTGTTGACACATCAGACTAGGGTCCTAAGCAATGTGGAGTAACATACAATACTTATTCTGAACCTCCTGTTCTCCAGCTTATTGTTTCAAATGCTCTTTGAGAGGAAGCCTAGAAATAGAAAGTGTCCAGAAAGAACGAGCTGGGAACCATGTGTTTGGTATTAACTATCGCAGTGGATTCTCCTCACATGGGACTGACCAGCCCCATGGGCCTCCCAAGGTTCCCGTCAGGCTCAAGACAAGAAATTGGTTTGTAAGTTATGTTCCATTTCCTAAACAGATGCTGTTAGCACAAACTAAGAACTAATGAAAAATCAAGGTCATCATTGAAACCACTTGTGAATAGAAATGTCATAGCAGGGACACAAGTCATTGTAGTAGGTGTCTTGGAGGCCACCAATGGATAGCGAACTTGAGGTCACTGTATTTGATTGAAATGTTCAATATGTCTCAAGTTACTGAAAAAGATGTGACTTCTGTTTTGTTTTGTATGTCACCTTGCATTTCCTTCAAGGAGTCTGGTTATATTCTAGATCGTATATTATAATTTGGTCAAAGCGCTCCTTGTACAAATAGGGCTTTTGTGTCCATGGCCTTGTAAAAGATACTTGTATCCGAAATCATCTAATAAAAGTTAGTTATCCTGCTTAATGTGTCAAAAGTGGACAATGTTCTTACATAACACTGACGTACCTCACCATAGCCCAATGGTCTCTCTTCCAGTGATGTCGTCCTCGTTTTTTGGCTAAGCACGTTTGGTTTTGCCTGTCACCGACACAGAGCTCTGGTTTGCCTAGTGCTCCGACTATAAGTGAAAACTTTAAACATAGGGTTTTTCTTCTCTATGCCCCTGAATAGACTGCGGTGCCTGACAGATGCCGTTAGGTCATTATCCTGTTGTACCAAAGTTCTAGTGGCTTCAGAAATCATAGCGTCCCTTGATTTTGTGGTGTCTGGGTTTGAATACTATGGTTGAGAACTGTCTGTATTTGGTGATTGTTACTGCACACTTTTCAAATAAACATGCATTTTTACCAATTATTTTGTGTAGTCAGAGCAATCTTATTTCAGTGCTAAAGTTCAACCTGTGATGGGCCGGGAAGAGTAAATGGGTTTAAATGTGAAACGTGCATTGTATTAAAAATGGTATCCACCTGACACTAATATAATGTTTTGTCAATTATACCTCAATTGAGAAAGAAAAGCTATCCATTAGGATGCAGTCAAGTGATTTTATCCGCTTCTCTAAATTTTCTCATTTATTATTTATTTAAAGACTGAGTTTAGCCCTGGCTGGTGTGGCTCCGTGGACTGAGCACAGGCCTGCGAACCAAGGGAGCCCTGGTTCAATTCCCAGTCAGGGCACATACCTGGGTTGCAGGCCCAGTAGGGGGCATGTGAGAGGCAACCACACATTGATGTTTCTCTCTCTCGTTCTCCCTCCCTTCCTCTCTCTCTAAAAATAAATAAATAAAATCTTTAAAAGACTGAGTTTTGCAAGGGAAGTTTTCTCATAACTTTAAATGATGTATTTGTAAAATTAGCACTTAACATGTTGAAGTATTCTACAGTATACAGTATTTTCACGTTATAAGCTATTTCTTCTCCGTAACAAAATGCTGAGGCACGTGGTGGTATCTCCCTCAGTCGCAGGCTGGTGAACAGACCATTGTTCAAGGCAAATTCAAGACCACAACTATGCAGCTTCCACTGAAATGTTCATTTGCAAAGGCTGCCTTGTTCCCAGGGTTGTTCTCCCTCCACGTTACTTAAATGGATGTTGTTAAGATAATAATGTATTTTTAATTTGAAGATAAAAACAACTCTCCTACTGTAAGCAAATAAATGCTCGGCACCATTTTCTCAACTTCCCTCCAAGGTAGCAGTAGTGCTGTTTCACATGGGCAGAATCTTTGGCTTCATCTTAAATAATTTGAGATAAATCATTAGCGACTTGCTTTTTCCTAATGTTTTATAAGTTTTTTTTGAAACGATTTTATTTATTTTATTTTTAGAGAGGGGAAGGGAAAAAGAGAGGCAGAGAAACATCAATGTGTGATTGCCTCTCTCATGCCCCCTACTGGGGACCTGGCCAGCAACCCAGGCATGTGCCCTGACTCGGAATCAAACCGGTGACCCTTTGGTTCTCAGGCTGACACTCAATCCACTGACCCACACCAGCCTGGGCAAATTTATAACCATAATGTGCCCTGTATTGAGGAAAAAAATAGACCTTTTAAACATTCACTGTCTGGACTGATAGGATTTCTTGTTTTAAAACTGCATATAAAATATTATTATTCACTGTTCTCTATACCAAGGAATTTTTTTCTTTCTAATCTGGACTGAGTGTGAGCATTGCTGTTCTGTTGGAAACTCATTTAGATGACTTGCATTATGGATTAGGAAGGCAACACACCAGTTATAACTTGACTAAGGCTATGTTATAGGCAGTAGAAACATTTTGTGATAGTAGTCAGATCTTTGAAATGATCATAGCTTTGGACCATTTTCATAGGTCTCTGAGAGAGACTCGTCTGCACCAAAAGGGTTAAAAAAAAAAAAAAAGACAGAACAGCAAGGTTAACAACAGAAGATTTCAATCTGTTTGATTGCTTCCCCAGAGAGACAGACATCAGGAGCTCACTCACGCTCATGGAAATGTGAAACAGGAAAGACTTGAGCAGTGCTAGTTACTATATTAAATACGAACACACAGTGCCTTGCTCCCAAGTGCCAAACGCAGTTTCCTATGAGTCCTCTAGGCAAAGAGGGTGGGTCAAAATGAGACCACGCAACTGAACCTTTAAGAGCAGTTTGCTCTTCACTGGCCCTTCCACAGAACATGGGCTTTCTCAGTAAATTAGAAAAATACAGGCCAAGGAAGGGATTGGGATACGGATTCCTAAAAGTCAGTTGGTTCCCCCTACTCAGAATTCAAAGAACTGGAGGAAAAACTTACTGATTGAATAAATGATTTATAAAAAAATATGGCCCTGGCTGGTGTGGGTCAGTGGTTGAGTGCTGGCCTACGAATCAAAGGGTCTTCGGTTCGATTTCTAGTCTAGGACCTACTCCTTGGGTTGCAGGCCAGATCCCCAGTAGGGGGCGTGCAAGAGACAACCACACATTGTTGTTTCTTTCCCTCCCTTTCTCTCTCCCTCCCTCTCTCTAAAAAATAAAATAAATAAAACCTTTTTAAAAATATTAAAGAATATGCTGCCTTGTCTGGTGTGGCTGAGTGGATTGAGTGTTTGCGAACCAAAGGGTCGCCATTTCGATTCCCAGTCTGGGTATTTGCCTGGGTTGCAGGCCAGGTCCCCAGTAGGGGGCGTGTGAGAGGCAACCACACATTGTTGTTTCTCTCCCTCTGTTTCTCCCTCCCTTCCCCTCTCTCTAAAAATAATAAATAAATCTTTTTTAAAATATGAAAGAATATGCTGCATGGAAAATTGTTTAGAAAATACTGAGACTTATTCTTTACCTGCCAGTCTAGCTTATGTCCTGGCTATCCACACACACCTGGCCTATCCATCCTGCAAAGAATGTGCACCTGTGCCTGCTTCTGCCTGGACCTCTCTTCCACCAAATGACAGCTCCTTCCACCCACTTCCCTTTCTTCCCATCTTTGTTTAAATGTTATCTTTAAAGAGACAGTTATTTTTTTAATGCACCAGAAGTGATGCTTTGTAACATTTTAAGTTCTTTAGCTTTTTTACTTTTATTTTTTAATTAGTTGACTTTCAATGTGATGCTGTATTGGCTTCAGGTGTACAGCATAGTAAGCGAGTTCTTATTTAAAATGACCATCCTACTTACATGACCAGTCTATGGTTGTCATGGTTTCTATTATCACCTGATTTAAAATTTCGGCCGGAGCCTTTCACCCCTGGTAACTCCGTATCCCTGAGTTCGCTTTATTTTTCCTCGCAGTCAATGGAACATCTCTAACGTTATTATTTGTTCCTCATCACTGGATACATTTATATGAAGGTAGAGATTTTTCCTTTTAAAAAAAAATTCCTGTCCACATGCACCCCCTCCCCCTCCTCCCTGCTATAGCCCTGACCTCTGGACCAGGGCCTGGCAAATAGGGGGCACTCAATAAATATTTTTTGCCAAAAAAATTAATGAATCCTGTACAACAAATTGATTGGGTGGACTGCAAAATAACAGCTAACTTAAATTTTTCTAATTTATCGAAGCAAATATTCAAATATTTGTTATATAATTTATTGATTTTTGCAATGACACATGCCTGTGAAAACATTACCATTATCAACAGATTGAACATTACTAAGCCAACCTTGCATGCCTAGGACAAGCCCTAATTTTCCATATTTCTACTACAATTTTATTTTATTTTTAAAAAGATTTTATTTATTTATTTTCAGAGAGAAGAGAAGTGAGGGAGAAAGTGAGAGAGAGAAACATTGATTGGTTGCATCTTGCTCTCCCCCAACGGGGTACCTGTCTGGCAACCCAGGCATGTGCCCTAACAGGGAATCGAACTGGAGAGCTTTCAGTTTGCAGACCTGCGCTCAATCCACTGAGCCACAACAGCCAGGGCTCTACTACAGTTTTAAACACAAGTATATACTTTAATAATATCAAAGCAATTAAATTTAATAATTTAAATCTTTGTTGCCTCCTTAATATTTCTAGACAAAAAATAAGAGAAGAAAAGGAAAGAAAGGAAGAGAGTTACAATGATTATGATTTTACTTGAGGGAATTATCAGTTATTGGTGAATTAGATCCCTACTCTGATATTAAAGGATGCTGTAATAATTTGCCAGTCAGAGGAGAGTGAAGGATTTTCAAAATGAAGAGATATGAAAGAATTTTAGAAGTTTGTGTTCTTAATTTCATAATGCTACTTTTTTTTCAAATTTAGAATAAATACATAATAGATTAATTTTGCCATTGATTTGGATACAGGGAAAATCAGCAGAAAATTCAGGGAGCTATCTAAATCTTTTTTACTGACAAAAATAATCCACTTATTATTAATTGTATTACCATGAACAGTGAAATAAAAAGCAGTCAATTCATTTATGCATAATAATTTTAATGTTAAAAGAAATAAAAACAAAAATTTTACAAAGTATAAGTTTCTCTATTGTAAGGCATAAGCAATTATTCAAAAGATGTATCAATTGTTTAAACAATTCTTAATAATAAATTATAACACTAGATGTAATCAAAGTGAAACTAAATTTCTTTCCATGTATTCACTTCAAGGCTCACCTCGGACCTTCTTATCCAATATTAGTTACTATAAGTACAATTATTTTGACTTCAACTGAACTAGTGTTTCTTTCTGTGTATTTCCTGTGTGCTATTACTTTTAGACTAAGAAATTTTTTCACTGTAATCATTTGTTTTATGACTCAGAAATGTTTCTTTAAAAGTATTTCAAATGATGAAAGCTGAAATAATAAGGCTACATGATATAATCTATGTGTGACAAATAAAAAATCCTGATGCTACTAAAATAATGCTTTTGTGTTTGAAGAGTTCAGATCTTTTCAGGCATCTGAACCTGCTCATGTGTACACTCAGCAGGTCCAAAGACCATTCCCTCCAAAGTGAACCTGGATACCCCATGAGAAGGTCCCATCTGTATTCCGTCCAACTGTCCTTCTGAAGGATAGTTGTCCTTAGACATTTTATATTCAAAAATGAATATAGTTAAACCAAAATAAAATCTAACAATGTCTTTCCATGTCTGACTTTAAAATACATTTTTCTAATGTCTAATGGAAACCATCCAGCTGGTTAGCTCAGCGAGATGGGTTCAGTCACAAATCTCATATTTACTATAATCCAGCATAATGATCGAGGGGTAAGAGAAACCTACATAATCTCTGAGTGAAAGGTAAATTCTTCTACTGCCCAGCTCTATAACAGTTCAAGGGTTACAGTATGTTGATGAATTTATAAACCTATTACTTTCTCTCATTTGTTCATACCTTTAAATATTTCATAGACAATACTGATATTTCACATTCCCCACTGAAAGGCTTTCAACAACTTTCCTGAGAAAATGTTGGTAGTTATACACCAGACAGGACGATCAAAAGGCTTAAAGTAACTCAGCCTGCAGGGTGGCTAAGGTCTCCCTTTAGTCCTTTAGTCAACGAGCATTCTGTTTTCCTGAGTGTCCCTGTTTGCCTTCCTCCAGGTTGGAGTTCGGCTCTACAGCAATCATGAACTCCACCTGTAATGAAAGCATGTACCCAAATTCAAGTGTAGTTTCACAAAAGCACTAGACGCGTGATTTTAATTCATGAATTCAAATTCTTCCTGGCTGCAGACAGCAGCCACCGCTCCTTTGAACTCATTACACGTATATTTTTATAGAGGTATGAGCTAACATTACTTAGATAATATAATGACTATGGAAAAGAAAATTAGTCACAAAGTACATTCCTTTGTACTTATGGGGGGGTTGCCTCTAGCAACCAACTTGCAATCCCAACTCCTCAGGTGTGGGGAGGTAGCCATGATTCTCAGTTTGCAGGGGGGGTGGGGGTGGGGGGTGGGGGAGGTTGAGTGTGTTGGAGAATTAGCTAAAAAGAAACTTCCCCTGCTCATAATTCAGTAGAAAATAACTGTTCCTCTAACAATGGTTAGAAGATGAACTTAAAGCATGGTAAGCTATTTTTATTATTCAAAAGTCAACTTTAAAATACAACATCCACTCATACACATGAAAACTCTTCCTCTACATAAATAAATGAAAACCACTATCAAAAGGTCAAAGTTGACAACCTTAAACCACTCCCCTCAGCAAAAACCTGCAAAAAAGATTCACGTTTTTAAAACTTAAAAACAGAATTCATCTTACATCATGGAAAGGCACCTGGTTTCTTTACCCATTTATTAAGTTTTGAAGAAAGATTTCCTTCCCTCAAATATATATTTGTTTGATTTCCTGGAATGTCATCTTTCTGCAAAGCTATTGATGTATAATGAATTCCATGAAACACTGGTACTGAGCCATTTTTAACATGCAAGTTTAGACTGTGTTTCAAGAAATAAATAAGACCCACGTAGTGATCTTTCTCATTCGCTCTTCAGCCAGCCAACTCATTTCCGCAGCCTAACCAACATGAAGTAGGGGCTGTCGCCTTCGGTCTTCAGTTCGCTGTGGAAGAGACCACACAGTCGTCAAGCCCGTGCACATTAACCTGTATTGATATAAATGCTGTACCACCACCATCCAGCCCCATCACCCTATTGCTTTTATCTAAGAGGTGCTGGTTAATCGATGCATTGTAACTCCCCATGAAACAAAGGAGAATCACATGGTGGAAGCCTTACACTTCATTCACCGAGTCGTACGAGGACAAGAGTGAGGAAGTGTTGGGGGACGTGAGAGTCAGAGCCTGTGCCTAGCACTGCGCTTGGTGGAGACACGCCCGGGTGACTTGGACACATGAAACACATCAGCGTTCCCCCAGGACATTTTAATGTTGTGGGTTTTGCACAGCCTGATCTCCTCTCCGCCCCGTGTACATGTGCATGCACACATATGCACGTATGTGTGTGTGTTTTGTTGTCGCTGTCGTTGTCTAATGTGACCCCTAATCTCCAGCAAGGCACTTCTTCCGGTATTCAAGCCCAGAAACATCTGTATGTTCTAATGTTTGAGGAAAAGAAAAAAAAAAAAAACTAGTTTTTTTGGTACTTACTGTGAGAGGTAGCATAGAAATAGATTCTATGGGTGATATGAGATTTGCTTAGATTAATTTTTAAATGTACACCTTTTTGCCTTTTAAGCTCCAGTCTCTCCCTAGAGTTATAATTCCATTGTATGTTAGTGAAGCCAGACTTATCAAGCCACACTACCACGTACATTCTGAAAGCAGCCAATTAATCATCTTTCATTTTGCAAACAGAAGACCTCCCATCGAGACAGGGTATGGGGTGAAATGGCTGTAACAAGTAAGGGCTGCAAGGACTATCACAGAGACAGTAGGACCAACCCCAAAGGATTTACGGCTGAGCACCTGCAGACCACGAGCTGAATCCCACATGATAACTAATCTCACCTGTAGTAACCCCTAGCCTCATTATACGCTCATTGTAATATATTAGCATGCTAACCAACACGCCCCCGACTGCCACACTCGTAAACAAAAGGCAAGTGTAAAAACACAACATGGCCAATGGTGGGGGGGCTCTTCTGAGAAGTCTCCACCTGGAAAAATCCTGAATCCTCCCCCCTATTGAATGCTTTACCCCTGGATTAAATGACCCTCAAAAAAGAAACCCCGCTAGGGAGGGGCTGCTCTGCTTGCTGAGTAGCCTTCTCCCCGTCCTGCTTCACTAATAAACTCTCTTCCGCTTTAAACTCTAGGCTTCACTAATAAACTTTCACTTTAAACTCTATGCTGGCTTGAATTTGAATTCTTTCCTGCAGTGAAGTAAGAAACACACAGTGGGTCATGGACCCTCGGGCCCCCCACCCCTCAGAACGCCTGTATTACCATCATATCATTAACACTGCAATTTCTATCAAACATCATAAAGCAAAGAGCATATTCAATCCAGTTTCCCTATTTCAATTAGAAAATGTTTCCATGTGATCTTTCCCAAGTCATAGGAAGAACATAAATCTTTAAAACTAAAAGACCTTTAACTACTAATTAACTGCAGCTGCTAATTAACTAACTTCCGGCTAGCTCCATTCCCTCCAGGGTCAGAACAGTGGATGCTGGCCACACCACCCCAGGAGGAATGGTGGGTGTCTGCTGTGGACGGAAGGGGGGCCACATATAACCCTGACAAGCTCAGAGGAGGCCTGCGTGGTGGCCTTACAAACTCAGACCTAAAGTAACCCCACAGGATGATGTGAATCGTGTGACGTTAAAACTATTGTAACTAAAAGCAAGTCACGGTGTGTAGTCATGTCCTAGAGCAGTAACTTCCTTGACAAAGGTCAATCCTCACCTTAACTCAGCCTGTCTATTGTCTTTTTGCATCTACAGTAACATACCTTTGGAATGGCAGGGTCGTTCCTTCTCCCAGACCCCCCAGGGCGCAATCTCCCATGACAGCTGGGCATGGAACCCCTCACCATTCTCTTGTTCTCCTGCATACCAGCTCTATTTGCTCTAAATGTTCATTGTTAACTATCCTGTGCCCACCAGTGTGAAAGAGGATTTGTCAGTCTTATTCTTTATTCAATGGCAGAGATTTCCCACTTTGCTTTTGTCCCACCTCCCTAATCTACCACCAATAAATTTCATTTAACCCGCTCCTCCTTAAGTCTCCTTCCTTCGTTCTACTGTGTAGAAGGGGCTGCAAAACTGCCATTCTCGGGAGCCTTTTCTCAATCCATTGAGAATTTGCTCCCCAGCAATTGTCGTCACTTTGGCTCAAATAAACTCAAAAATTCTCTACAGGTTTGGAGGTTTCTTAGGTTGACCCTGGTAAGGGAGTAAAAAATTGACCATCCTCCCTTCCTTCAAAAAGTCTTGTTTGCCTTTCTCTCCTAAACTCTTCACCCTCCCTCCTCTCCCACCCCCTGAAGTGACTCCTTCTCTAGCTGCTTCTGAAATGTAAGCATTTCACTGCCTCCTTTAATGCCGCTGGGATGCACTTTCTTTTCTTCATTAGAAGTTGCAGGGCTGGTGGCCAAAAGTTGAGAATGTAGCACCTGGGGCCCAAGGATTTTAGAAAACTTGTTCACATCGGTTTCCTCTCTAGCCTGTGATTACATATATCACTAGCAAAGGAAGTGATATATATAATATTGTGGCAGGGAGTTCTGAAGACAGAGATGCATCGGCCTGAACTCCTAGCCTGACAGTAACCACAGTGGTGGGTTCTCCAGCACAGGCATGTGCCAAAGAGAGTTTCAGAAAATGGGCTTCTGTCCTAGAGGGACTAGCCCGGGAAATTCAAAAGCTGCTAGAACAGAAAGTTTTTAATCGTGTATTAAATGATTCTTGTAATTATAGGCTATGATTTCTTTTAAGTAATAATTTCATAGAACTTCATGGAAAGGAGATTTGAGACCAGAAGTCTTTTCTTTTTTCTACGACTTGTCGCTTTGGATTCTGTGAACACTAGAAAGTGAGCTTGATGGTATCAACTATCATTTCCATTGATTTAGTGGGTTATTATCATCAATTGCTTGATTTGCTCATTATTAGGTAATTATTGAAGGCACTTGTCCTTAGCAATGCAGCAAATAAAGGGATACACAAGAAACTATTCCTGCTCTCTCAACATTTACAACCCCTTGATTTGCGGCACAGACATGGACATTTAAATAAGTACATGCAATTCATGATCAAAATATTCATCGAGGTGCAGGAACAAGAACAAGAGAGGAGATGACCCGTTTTGTCTGGAGAAGGCGCTGAAGCCCAGATTGGGCTTGTTTTACAGCAAAGGAGAGGACAAAGATACCTGAATTTATGACTTCATTTATTCTGTAAGAATTTATATGTTAGGCTTTGAGGAGTGAGTGGTGAACAAGATCAACACAGTTCCTGGTCGTGCAACACTGAGACACAGAAGGTACATGAACGATTACATAAGCATCAAAGCACTGGAATCTTCCTCCAGAGGGATTCACAAAGGTTCGACAGAGGTGTGAAGGTACATGGGGACAGAAGAAAGACTTTACCTTGTAGCCACGGCCTTAGATGCCATTGTCCTGGGAGTTTCAGACCAAAGTGCCACCTTGGTTTTTAGTTCTTTATTCTAAAATCGAAAAAAATGTGCAGAGATCACATAGGTAGCACCTGCATCAGCCACCCACGCTTCACGGTTCTGGTCAACCCTCCATCACTCCTCGGCAGCTAGCTCGTTGTTCTAGTCATTCTGTCCGAACACAGAACATAGCCCGCCCAGAGCCACTAATGCCTGTGAAGTTACACGCTCCCTAGCTGTGTGACCTCTCTCAGTTACCTCCCTGTGCCCAATGTCTTCATCTGTGTCATAGACATAATCATAGTCTCTTCTTCGCAGGTTCTAAAATGAGATAAAAATATGTGAGGAACTCAGCTCAGTGTCTGGCTGACTTTTAAGACTTAAAGGCAGTTGGTTATGAACAGCACTGAGTGACTGCCCACTGATGGTATGTTTGCATGATTTTCTCCTTCTCTCTGCTTATCTGTACTTCCTAATTTGTATAGAATGAATGAGCATGGTAGCTATGCAAAAATAATACAATAAAATTTTTTATCAGCTAGCATTTGCCAAAAGGCCAGTAAGTAAGAAAAGCTGTGAGGAAATGCCTTTAAAGACATTTCTTAGAAGGAAGAGGCCCTATGGTGACACGGGTCACATCATCTGAGGCCTCTAACGTACACTGGGCAGCCCTTACTGGGCACCAGAGGGGACACTGGTTTGGAGCCAACTGTTCCACAACCACTGTGTTTTCAGCTGGGCAGAGCTGTGAGCGTTGTTATGCCTATCGAGCAAGCAGGCCCGTACTACCCAGCGAAGGTGGCGGTCTAAGGAAAGCTGGAGGCTGGGAGAGTTCACCCTGCAGAATAAAGAGAACAGTGTCCTCCGGGAAGGTAGAAGGGGCAGGACAGGGCGATGGCTACAAAATTCAAGATGTAAAACTATTTACAACCTCTCTCTGTTCTTATGATTTCTTCCTTCTGACGGGGGAAGCGGAAAGAATACAGTGGCGGTAGGAATGGTGGGTGTGGGGCCTGCTGGGAGCGTGCTCATGGAGCCCCTCTGAGGTCTGTCCCGGGAGCAGCAGAGCCCCCAGAGAGGACGAGCTCTGCAGCGGAAGTCAGAGCATCTCTGTCCTCCGCAGTACGGGACAGCGTGGAGGCGACAGCACGCAGGAAGACAAAATATTGAGTGAGGGCTGATGTAGAAAAGGCGACCAGGTCCAGGCTGTCAGTGACCAGCCATTGGACAAAGACAGGAAGGGTGGCCTGAGCAGGAAGTGGAGCTGAGGCCGCTGTGGGGTCCACAGGTACCCCAACCTCAGTGGGGGCTTTGCTGCACTTCCTGTGAGGCAGGGGCACTGCCAGCCCCGATGGAAGCTGAAAACCTAAAAAGGTTTCCCCTGGTAAGGAGGAAGAGTGGGCAGATAGAAAAACACATCTCATCCCAGTAAATTATAAAGTCTTATGCTAAGTTTTAAAACACTAAAAAATAAGAAAATAACAAGAGGCTTCTTGAGGTGAGTAAGCCCTGAGGCAAAACTTGGAGGCAGAGAGAGGACACCTCAGGGAGGGAGAAAAGCAGACTGGGGACAGCAGTCAGGCTACCTGACCAGAGCTAAATTCACACACGTGTGGCTTTGACCTAGCTCCTAATTCCAGTCCGTGTCCTCTCTCTCCCCAAGACAGCAAGTGTTCTGAAAAATTAGGATGGGCTTTTAACAACTGTTTATTAATATGTAATATTCATAATTCAATAACATCATAAAATGTTTAATACTTGACACTTTAATAACGATTAAAAAAGAGCCCCTGTCCCCAAAGCTATAATTTCTTACACATACAAGATGTGCAAACACTCACAAAATACATTCCCATATAAACGCAGACACGCACATATACTCACAGATAAACACTCAGGCATGGTCACACACACTCATACACAGACACACTCACATGCCATGCACACACCGATACACACACAGACAGGCACAAGCACACACAGACATTCATACACAGGCTCGCAGTTACACTGACACACACAAACATACACAGTCACATTCACACTGAAATATACAACGGATTCTCTCCTTACCTGGGTTTCCAGCATGTTAACTTTTTCTTTCAGATTTTCAATTCTTTTATCTTGCTCTTTTAAATTATTTTTTAATCCTTCCATCTAAGATTTAGGAGAAACACAGTTGGAAAAATCTTGTCAGACCAAAGGAAACGGTTACTTCAATCAGAAATTGTGCAGGTTTCTGTGGTCAAATCATGTTGACCCAATAGAAAAAAACTAAATCCCAAAGCATTAGGAGACACAGCAGGCCAAGAAGAGCGGAACAGATTGGCGCCCTGGGATGAGCCTGTGCAGACAGTGCTGGGAAACGTTTTCATCTTCAGGAAACCTGTTTGGACCAAATTAGCAGGAGTGCGCTGTGGAAAGCAGCATTGCTCATCCTTTTGTGTCTCAGCCACGTAACATTTTTATCCTGCAGATACAGAGGCCAATGGACAAGATGCAAGGCCACTGCCCGGCATGGGGAAGCAACCTGAGACAGAGATCTGGTCAACCAGAGGCATGATATGGTGAGCCTCCTTTGCTTGGGAAGAAAAGCATCAGCCAAGAGGCGACATGGAGCTGGGGGGGTGGATGCAGTTCAGAACAGTGCAGGAAGAAAGGAAACATGTAGATGCTCAGGCCAACTCTTCCACCACCAGCTGTCATTTAACTACTGTGGGCCTCAGTTTTCTCATTTGTCAAATGAGGACATGGGATGCTCCTAAGTCCTTCCCACGAGTCAATGCTCTTGGTGGGGTCCCACCCAAGCAAGCACAAATGCTATGTCAGGAAGGTATTTGAGTTATTTAGAAAGATTCCTAAATATTTTTTCCTTCCTAATATTAGGAAGTAAAAAAAATATATATGACAGTCAGATTTTGAGTCTAAAGCAGACTCCCCAGACCAGATCGACACATATGTTGGTGTAAACGGTTTGAGTACACAATCCACCATCTATGTGGCTGCTAATACAATGACGTCTTCTCTTGCACTTATCAGGATGCTCGCAGAGAAGAAGGGCCAGTGGACAGCCCTGTCCTAATGCTCCTTCTCAGTAAATTTACATGAAACTGATCAAGAAACTTAAGAAAAGGCTGAGTCTCCAAATCCACAAAATCCTCTAAAGAATAGTGTCCATTATCTGGCTGAGAACACTCTTTCAAAGTCACTGAGACATCTGAAGAGCAGTTAAACACCATTTCCCCAGCACCTGCACTGAGAACACTCCAGGTGTTAGCATTACAGACACAAGAGGGCGTTGGAAACGCCCTCTGTTGGACGGGAATTCAAAGGAACTGTCCGAGGGAAGAAGACCCTCGCTGCTCACAAAGCCCAAGCCAGCTGCTTGTACTTGGTCTTCTCAGTGCAAACCTACCATCTACCAGAGAAAGGTGCTCGAGTAACCTGACCTCCTGGATGACTCTGCGCAGGTTCTGGTGTTGGGAGTGAATCACGAACTGCAGATGGGAGATCTGCTCCTGGAGAAGGGAGAGCTCCCTCTGAAGATCCTGGCAACTGGAAAGGAAAGGAAACACGAGAGGAAAAGATTCGCTAATGCATCCTATGCTGTTATTGTTAGTTTGTTTGTTTTGCTTTGTTTTTACAGCTGCGCCGCCAGGTTCTCCTCACTCGCTACCCTGCCACTGGGCATCCTGTGGGAACGACGCCCAGGGTCCCACATGCCGCACAAGACACACTGAAGATAAACAGCCACAACACAGCCTCTGATTGGCTCCAATATAAACTTGAACAAGGATGTCAATTCATGTCAAAAGCTCCTTTCTGGCTGCTTGTGACTCTCCTCCCACCAGCGGGTAGTTGAGCTGAGTTGTCCTGAGCCAGGTGAAGCACTCGCATATCTAATCTGTCTCGACTGTAAACACCCACAGACCTAGCACCCATCAGAGTGCACAGAAATGAGGGGGGATAGCAGGGTCAGAACGCGCAGATGGGAATGGAGACTTTACACATATATCTGAAACTGATTTCCAATGATACAGAGTATATGTTGTAAATTGCCTGTGTTTGTTTTTTTATTTTTTTGACTTACTCCTTTTGGTAATTCTGCTACCTGTAAGTAGGGCAAGGGGCAAAAAAGGAGGAAATTCAATTCCGGATAATATTTTGAGTGCACATCAACCATTGTGAAAACAGATGGCTGAAGTTTGAATTTAGATTATTTATACTTTCCTAAAGCTCTATTTAGGTAACTAAAATTGATTGCACAGCTTTTGAATATTTCTCTTCTTGTCAATATTATTTGAGTTATGAGGCAACATGTGTGGTGACGAAAACACCAAACCTGGGAGCTTTGAGACTTTGAAGTCACCTACTTTTTTAAACCTCAGTATAACAGATATAATAATTCCTACCTCTTCTACTTTACAAAGTTGTACTATGTAGACTTAAAAGGTAACGTGAATGTACTTTTGGAAAATGAGCTCTGTACAAAGTAATATATTAATATTATTTTCACTTATTAAGGTTTTACAATTAGTTGCCAACATCCAGTGCAATCACAATTCTGATTTTCATAGCCTCTAAATATCACAAAGGTCATGGAAATCCACGTGACTCTACAGAGCATGTTCTCATTAGAAAAAAAAGTCTGCGTTTGTCCCACATCATGTACTAAAAATTGCTTCTCAGACTTAATAATATGCATTGGAGGATCTTGTTAAATCATCAGGGATCTTGCTAAAATGCATAGGCTGACCCAGGAAGCAGGGGTAGGGCTTGAGACTCTGCATTCCCAGCATGCTCCAGGTGCTGCCAATGATTTTGCTGGTCCGTAGACCACGCCTCGAGGGCTCTGAGAGGTGCAGCACTAAACCCCAAAGGTTGTCTCAACAGCTTTAGTAACTAACAGCCAACTTGCAATACTGAACAGTCTTTTCATTCTTTTCCTCTTTTGGTTTTGCATGAGAAGGCTTTAAAAAGAGTTTGTTTTACTGTAGAAAAATGTTAATTTCTATAAAACCATAGAAATCCTTGCATAAGTGCAAATGATATATGATAGCCATTACTATTTATCCTGTGAAATTAAATAATTTATACTACAAAATACTGTGTGATTACATAACATATATGTCACAAAGTATTTGTAAAATGTAGTTCACTATTGATCACGGCATAAGAAGTTAAAACAATCTAATGATCATCAGTAGAAGACTGATTAAACAAATTATGCTATGCCTATGCCATTTTTATTTTACATATACCTACATATCACAGAGATAGGCCAATAGGCTTGATTTATACCCAAGGTCATTTTGCAGAATGTTATAAAAAGAATGGTCTTTTCACAAATGGTACTGAGACAACTGGGTATTCATATGAAAAAGAAAAGAAAATTGATTTGTTTCCTCACCACATAATAAAGAAAAATTCCATATAGATTGTGTGAACAACTGAGGACACCAAGACTTTCAGAAGATAATGTAGAACAGCATCTTCTTAAATTTGGGATAGAGAAAGACTTAAATACAAAAGTTAGAACTAAAGCAGTATTAACCACAAAGGGAAATCCTGATAAGTTTGGCTAGACAAAATTAAAAACCTCTAGTCATCAAGTAAGCGTGAATGGGAGAACCTCAGAATATTGGTAACACAAACGACTAATAAACACAGCATCCATAATATATACAGAACATCTATAAACCAGTAAAAGATGCATCCCAGCAGGAAAATTAGAAATTGACATGAAGAAGTACTTCAAAAAAAAGATGAATTGAAGACCTAAGGATCAAAACAGCACAGAAAGCCACCAGAAATGTGACCCACTGCTGGTGCCGAGACCAGACACTGCTCCGGGGAAGGGAGGAGGGAAAAAGAAGAAAAGAGCGCCAGACTCAGAGCTCGCTGGGGAATAATGAGAGAGAAGTCAGAGAGCGCTTTGCTGAGGCAGGTCAGCTTGGAAAATTCACAAAACGTTCTTAAACTCATAAACTGATAAAAAAATAAAATTTCATAAATTGATAAAAAATAAAAGTTTCACAAACATGTTAAAGGCAGGTATACAAAATGATCTCACTGTGTCCTGTGATGACCCAGCACTCGAGAACCAAAGGGAAATATGTGGCTCTGAAAGGATAGTGGGGCGGGGAAAGGGATAGATATTATGCTCCCCAAATACAAAGCTCAGGAAATTTCCCTGTGTATGCCATGAGAGTATTTCCATAAAAGTCACCGTAGATAAATAAAAACCTGAAATCAGTCTCAAGATGGAAGAGAAGTATTTGTAGAAGTACTCTTGAAAACATGGGGCTCTCCGACTTATCTGCGTTAGTGTACTATACGGTGACTAGAGGAAGTGGCAGAAAATCTCTCTTAGGATTGTTGAATAAATATGAAACCTCATCATCCATTTAAGTCTCAGACTACGAGACTATACCACAATAAGCTGCCATTAGAGCTCCCTTTAATCTTTGTTATTTATCTTTCAGGAAAGCACTCAGTCTTAATAAAGAAGTACTAAAGAAAACAGCTGGCACAAAATGTAACAAAGGCCAGGCCTGGAAGAGAACAAGCTCTTCTAACAAAGGTCTTTATCTAGGATTCATGCTTTGTCTCCCAGTATATACATAAAGTAAACATTGAAATTAAAATAGAATTGCGAAACTTCTTCCGGGAAGATGTAAAAGATGTATTTTTTCCTATGATTCCCAATAACATGAAGGTTATCTATAAACAAACAAGACTCTGGAAAGTGGCGAGGAGAAGGGAGACTAGCTTGGGACCTTGGAATCTAAGAACAACACAATGGTGACATCCTCGTTTTCTTTTTGCCCCACATTTCCCAGACTTGGAGCTGAAAAAGTCCAAAGCCTGGAAATAAGAATGAGGCAGACAAAAAAAAAAAAATCCCCCCCACTGCCTCCCAAAGCGGGAAATCTTGGCCCTGCCAAGAAAGGGTTGAGGGTCCTCTCTTCAATCTGTACTCAGGCAGAGTGAACAGGGTACCATTTCTGGAACTCTTCCTGATAGATTCCTTAGCGTTCACGAAGGGAAGTCAATCCTATTTTACTTGGAGAAATGTGCAAATGAGTCGCTTTACTTTGCACTAGTAACATGGGGTGATCTGGAGCCTGCACTCGGCAACAGGCAGACCCTCAACCCCCCTGCTGGCCCACGGCAGGCAAAGACTTGATCAAAGGGGACTGCGTTCGCGGAGGGCTGTCTCTCCGTCCACTCGTCGGGACACTTTGCAATCCACCTTTGGGCTAACTGACACATCAGAGGGTAGCATTGTCGAGCCTGGCCACGCTGCCCTCTGTTCCTCAGTTATAATGACTTAGACTGGCATCGAGTGATCCTGTTTTAAAGGGTTTTCCAAGGTACAGCTTCTGTGTGTGTTATAAGGATTCAGTGGAAGACGTTCTTCAGGGCTCTCGTTACGAACATAACCTGGAAATTTTTTCTCTGTCCTTAAAGATATATTAAAAAGAACTGGACTTCTCCCAAAGAACTGACTGGCTTTAGTCAAATGGACATCATAAACCACGAAACTAGTCATAATTTCCCCTTTGGGTTGGTTGCCAGAAAATTTAAAACGGAGTAGTTGGCTTAGCAGGTACATAGCACCACACGGTACAATTTCGTGGGCCAGCCTTGTTATGTGCCTGCTCTTACCTCTTCCTGACTTCGTCAGCTAACCTATTTCCCATTCAATGAATGTTATACTTTATGGAGTTTTAATAAACAGCATCACATTTTCGGAGCACTCTGAGTACATAAATATAGAATTATAAAGGGTATGGACAGCATGAGGGTGGCCATATTTACACAGTCCTGGCATACAACCCTTTCCAGTGTTCATAGAGTGCATTTATTACCAGAGATTAATGCATTATGATGCTTACAGGAATGAAAATTCCAGAAGAAATAAAAAGGGCTAGGCACTGAGATATAAGAACACCATAAAAGTAGCGGTGGAACTGTGTGGTTGTCCTAAGATGCTACTGCTTCTCCGCACGTCATACCTTACCTGGGGAGTATGACTGACCCTATGTGGAATCCCCACTTGAGAGAGAGGATAGCGAGGTTGGTCCCATCCTAGCGCATCTGTGAAGCCATACGAGAACCTTCCAGAGTCTACAGTGACTCAGACGGCCTGCTGTTTGGGGTCTAGTGTTTATCGGTGAGCTATGGTTGCTGTCACTGAACGAGAGTGCCGAGTGGAAGGGGGGAAGTGGGGATCACAACCACAAGATCAAGGTCGAAGAATAAGCTAAGACGTAGGTGTAGTTGTGTTCACATTTCAACAAAGCTCGAGAATGTGTATTCTTATCGCCTGTCAGAATCTTCTCCATTGTTATTACTGAAAATAACAATGGACCTAAATGGGGGGCTTGAGTGAGCCATCTGAGCTATCCCAGGCAAACGTGCAATTTAAGTAATAACCATGTGCTTTGACATGCAACCTCAGCTCAAGACACCCTTTTCTCTCCTCTAAGGAATTTGCCATCCTTAAAAATATCTATGGGGGAGCCAACACACTACTTATGTTTACAAACATTAAATGTGTCTCCCCAGGGGATAACTATCAAGTGGGCCTGTGTGTTTGTCACAGAGCAGAGTGGTAAGTGGAAGACTGCCTGCCTTCTGCTGGTAGTCACACAGGGGACCGAGGAAGCCAGTCTGAGAAGCGTCTCCAGAGGCCTCCAGAAACGAGATAAAGAAAGTCAAGTCCTTTAGGTAGCAGAACAAGCCCAGACTCTGCGATGACAATCATAGAGCCAGAACTCCCAGCTCGCTGACTTCTGAGAGGCTGAGCAATCTCACAAGTCACTTAACCAGTCTGAAGTTCTGTTCCCTTCCTGGAAGGTGGATGGAAGGATTAAATTAAGTAAGGAACCCAGAGCTGTGCTATAAACTGAAGGGCACTCTGCGTGTGCCAGTTAGCAGTGGTCGTAACTGTGAAAGTGAGCGTAATGTATTATGATATATACATATCCATATGCAAGAAAGAGGCCTGTCATTTTCTTCTGAATTATAAAAGTTGGGTTCTATCGTTCCCCAGAGGTGTTTTTTAACATCAGAAAAGTCAAGTTAGAACCTACTGAATCTTTGCATCAAGATGGCAGAATGCAGCAAACCGCAATTCCAGAAAGTCGTGACACCTGCCAAACCCGCCATCCGCGCCCAGGGGGTTAAAGCGCCCGCTGCCCCTGCTCAGGGTCGCAGCCCGAGGCTATTCCGTGAGCAAGGAGAGGAGGCCCACGGGACTGGGCGTGGGCTCGTGCCCAAGGCTATTGGTTGTTCAACAGGATCGACCCACCCCGCACAAGAAGGAGTGTGAGGCCCGTCTCTTTGTCTGGAATGTGAAAGGCAAATACAGAGAATGTAAAGCAGCTGGTGGAAATGGTGGGAAAAGTTAATGAATCACACAGGAAGATCGAGAGAAGAGCAAAACTGCACACGCCCATGACTGAACAGGAGCAACAAAACACTCTGGCTTCTGAAAACCACATTAGGGGCCAAAGGGTGCCCCCTGTGTTCCCAGAGGTGCAAGGTGTTTACGGCCACATCTCTCCAGACTTAACCTAGCAGAGTCACCTTCATTTGTGGTGGCATTTGTGGTGGCTTGATCAAGTCCCCACTGCTTGGACCGAAGAGTCTGATTCACACTGATTTCATGGTTTTGTCTCTTAGCAAAGTGAATACCAGCTCAGAAAAAGCAGTAAGATGAATGAATACCTGTGATACTCACAAATCTATGAAAGTTGCCTAAGCCTGGATGTTCAAATGCTACTTTGTAAACACAAAACATCCATCTCCCTCAAGATACTTCTAAAACCTCTTTAAGAATAGTCGGAGAACTCTTTATAAACATTGCTCATATATGATAGAACAGGAAGAATAGATCAGTTTGGTTTTCAAAATGGCTACAATTTTTTTTGGCTCAAAGACTGACAAAAACCCTATTATCAATTAAAAAAAATCTTTTTTTTAAAGGAAAGAACCAAACTCAGACTGTCTGGACTCTTAATGGAAGGCTCACTGTACCAGCATGAAAGTCTCATATTTAAGAAAAAAAATAACATAAGCAAAAGATTTATTTAGAATTAAGTTTAGGTAAGTAATTCTAAAGACCTATGGAAGTCTTCCCCAGCATTTCCTCCATTCCCTACAGAAACGTGCAGTGCTGTGAGTCTCTCTTAGAAGTTCACCTTCTGGGTCCATCCACTCTCCCAACTTTCAGAAGGATTGACCTGCCGGCAAGTTTCCCTGGAGCCCCTGGGAACCCCGCCCCTCCCCCATTCCTCCGTGGGTGGGGAAGGGGAGGCACACAACTGTTAGTGCTAAGAATTCTCCACATTCCCATACTTACAGGCCTTCCGTGCCAGTGGAGAGAAAAGATACCAGGAACTGCTATGACTTAGGAGGTAGACTCACGAACCTTTTAGCATATGTGGTACTGGATTTGAGTTGCAGCAGCTTGTTTTCCAAAGACAGTTTTCTTAGTAGCAGTGTGCTCTTTTCCTAGGAGAAAATAAGATAGATTTTTGCTTATTCCTCCCTCTCCCCTCCCCTCTCCCCCCCTCCCCTCCCCTCCCCTCCCCTCCCCTCCCTTCTCTCTTCTCTTCTCTTCTCTCTCTCAATATGTGTGTATATGGTAAGACATTCTTGCAAACTCTTCACAAAAGCTGCTGCTTGCAATCACACAATCACAGAAATATGTCTTGAGCTAAAGAGGCAGCTTTATGTGGGGCTGTTACAATGGCCCCAGGGAAGCCTCCCCTGTGTAGTTTCCAGGTAGCTCAATGTCAGAGTGTCTTCGCTGGCCGTCTTCATTCTCCTCACCCGCCTGGACAGCTTTCGCTCTTCCTCCAGAGTATTGCTGACACAAGAGCCTGCTCAGTGAAAGGTCTCCTGCCTCTCTCCATCCCACTCCAAATGCAACCCCCCTGCCCGCCGCCGCCTGGCACTGGCTCTCCCGCCCCTACAGGGGCTTCTCTGTTAGACTTGAGTTGTTGGGATCCAAGGACACTATTGTACTTAATGTGGTACCTGCCTGCTCACAAAGTAGAAAAGTAGTAACTGCATTTTTAGTGGAGGGTCAAGGTCACAAATGATAGTCTCTTCCTAATTAGGATGTAAGAGAAATGACATTGAGAAAAATAAGCCTTAACGTCATTATTAAGCCAACCTCTTTCCATCCCAAAGGAAAATAGGCAAGTCCGTGAGAAACCAAACTGGGATGGCTGTGTTCTTTTTTACATTTGATGATCAGAGATTTTTTTTTTTACATTGCTGTTTAAATTCATTCCTGCTGCAGTATTTCTGTGGGTGAAATACAAGGCAAGGCTATACAGCAAAAATATCGGAACAACTTTGGACAAGCACTGAGCTAGTTTGGAAACTTTGGGACTGTATACTTTTTGCCAAAGCTTTCATCACTCTGGGCCTTCTTGCTGTTAATGAAAAGCAACCCGAACTTAGAAATCAAAGTAATACACAGCATGTGGTTTTAATGTCATATTGGGTCACTGTTTAATAATCCAACCCAGGATTATTTAATGCTTTTGGAGAATTCCCCTGCGTTTGATTTTTATTATTTATTATTTGATCAGAGCCAGGTCTCTGAAATCAAGTGTTAATTTATAGATGTCTGCCTGTTTGAAAAGATAATCCCAAAGGTTATGGATTAATTGCCTTAAAGTATATTAACCAGCTAGGGATCTAACCTAGTAATCCTACCCTATACTCCTTTTTTCAAAATGACGCACAGGCTGCCAATAAAAGGTCTCCTTCCTCCCTCCACCCCTCTCCAAATGCAACCCCCCTGGTCATCTCTCCCTAGGCACTGTTTCTCAAAATAGTTTATTTATACCAGTTTTACCATTTTGCTGGTTCCCTCATTAATTCATGATTTGAATATCTGACATGTAATTTATTCTATATTTGCATGAGTCATTCATGTTTTCGACTCTTGGGACATTAATAAGATGGGAATAAAACTCCTATATTGAAAGCTGGGATGATTGAAAATAATACATGTGAAATGCCTACAGACTTATCTGGAACATATTAGGACCTCAATATATAAAACTTTGAAGGTGCCAAGCAAGTCATATTTTATGTGCTGTTACTTTTAGCATTTATACTTTTTCAAAAATTTTTCTGTAGCATTATTGTGACATAATAGAAGTTCTTCCAGTTTAGTCCTAGTTGTGGTCAAATTATTTCTGAGAGATCACAGGTATGCCTTGTAAGCTTATTATGGAAACACATTACTGATAACATATTTTGAATTTGTAAGGAGGAAAATGGTGTTTAACAAGCATCCTTCTTAATGGATTTACTCTTGAATAACGGATCTTTACAACCACGGTGCAAGCAGGCAGAAAGTTGGACATGTCAGTGTTCTGCCTGGACCAGGGGTCTTAACGCTCCTGCTTTGGCAACACAGAACATCACACTAGACCCGCATCTCAGGGACAGTGCCTTCCAGGAAGGTAAAGGAGTTTACAGCGCCACCCAGTGGGCAATCCACTCTTCCCAATCCATACCTCCAGGGAGCTGAAGCATCCCTGGTCCTACTGATCAGAATAGAGCCGACACCAATTTAAATCATGGCCGAATGTTAACATCTCAATGACTTAGGAACCAAGGATGTCATTTTTATCCAGCATCAAAGAAGATAGGGGAATAATGGAAAGGAATGTAAACTGGACGACTGTGGATCAGGTCATTTTTCGTGCCGTCCTCATTTATGAAATGATGATGGGGAACTAGGCAATCTCAAAAGCGCCATCGAGCTCTAAAATTCTAATAGGGCTAAATCAATGACACTAGAAAACAAATACGATGCAACCGAATTGCACCGCTTGCAAAAGGAACATATGCCGTATTAAAAGGCTCTTACTGGGCGTTTTTGCTGGCTTATCACTGTGTTTATGGAATTCATTCTCACTGCATTCCTGATTAAAGTGGGACAGATGGTGAAGGTTTAAGTAATGTGTTCATTACCAGACCTCATGCCACTAATGGCTATTTACTGGTGAGTAGAAAATGAATCCTTCTCCAGGGGGACACCCGCTACCAGGGCCATATTTATCAACCTTTGTCGTGTGTGTTCATTTTTAATTTTCATTTCCTTGTTGAACTCTTGTCTTTTTCCTATCAGCACAAAAGCCTCACTGCCCCTTGGTCGGACACTCACTCCGCACCTGAGAAACCATTCATCAGAGCCCATCGTCTCAGAATCTCCTTAAACCAAGACGCTGCTGCCCCACTTCGCTTTTTAAGGTTTCATTTATTTGCATCTTTGTTTTACAAACATAAAGTGCCTTTAAACTAAGTATCTTCAAAACAAAAATTCCTGCATATTGCCCTTCCACTCCCTGCCCACCTATCCCAGCCTCCCAGACAGACTCCACTCTAAGAAGTCACTGAACCAGACTTCTGGAAGGTGACTTCAAGGCCTTGCTGCACCATGGACCACCTCGTCCCTCCCTCTGTCCCAGCACTCCTAGAGGCAACCCACCACGATGGGGTAATATCAAGACAAATGCTAGCTCACCGCTTCTCAAAAAAATCTGCCAGTATCTCAGCCACTTCATCTTTCACTGGGGTACATCCGCCATCTTCCAGAGAGCAGTAGCATCCCTAAGCAGCCCTAGGGTATCCCAGCTCTCTGACATCAACTCACATTAAGTACAGACTTCTGGGGTTTCTAGGAAATAAAAAGTGTATTCCACCGTTCTTTTGTTACTATTCGGGGACTGCCAGCTGGCTGCTAAACCGGACCCAGAGTTGCTGGATTCGAGGTGACGGGCAAGCCTCCATTTAAATGTCAAACCAGCTAATCAAGTTGTTTGGTGAAACAACTCTATTTGCACTCCAGAATTGTCTTTCTTTCCTAAGGCAAGCATTCTCGGTGCGTCTTAGTTGGTTCAACTATTTATGACATGGTAAATATTTTAACACTACAAAATATTCATCCAAATGTTACAACTTCTCCAAAACATCATAACTGTAAACTGTCGCACTTGAGCACATTCCAGCCCAGTGATTCTCGTTCAAGTGTATCACTCAGTGACCCACTGCACAACACTGAAGAGGCTGTATGTTATTGTTATTAGATTCGGTTAAGGTTGGGCTCATTAATTTTCATGATTTACTCATAAGACCTTCACTAAGATTACAAATTCAGCCAGACACACAGTGTGACAAATTAAATTCTTGAGACATATTCAAAAATTAATCAAGAAATGTGAACACTGAATTGGGATGTTTTTGAAGTGACTTTTCTGAAGTGGCACCGACTCAGGAAGACTCATAAAATAAAATAAGGCAGAGAAAAACAGAGGCAAATCAAGGGATTAATATAATAAGTATTAAAAATTTATTAGAAAATATTTACTAGAAGCCAGTGCCTACGTTCTTATCTACCCTCAAGTCAGATTCAGAGATGCCAGTTTCCTGAGTCTGTTTTGCAACTAATAAAAAACAAAAACCAAAACAGTATATCTTGGTTTGTCTGAATTCTAAATTTTAAGGCAAGTACAATTAAATTTATGTGCTCCCTTTCCATATACATTTGGAGTGAGAGCTACTTAAATTTAGGAACACTGCAATAACTTTTAATTTATGTCTTTCCCATTATTATTGAATACTTTCTCTAAGTTCTGTTTTGAAAGTTCCAATTTTATAGAATGTCTTTTCTGAGTGTGAACTCTCCCTGTCCTAGCGAAGCCACAGGTTTTTACAGACCTAAAGTGGGCATGGGTGGCCTGACGTGGGCACTGGGCTGACTTGAACACATAAAGATGCTATGACTACAGGGATGCACCCACTGGACTGTGACGAGCAATAGCTAGACTTTGCGATCTTTTCCACTGTTTCCATTCACAGCCTCTCCCGGTTCCCCTTTCTAACCACACATTTATTAAAAGGAGAAAGTGACACACAGTGATGATGGCAGTATCTGTATTTGTAAAGGTCAATTCCTGTCCGTATAGAACACATTCAATGTGTAAGGAAAGCAATTCACATCTCTGAGTACTTTCTAAAGTTTTAAGAGTTGCAAAAAGAACTTCTCCTTCATGTTACCGTATTTATTTCAGTGTTTTTTTGTTTGTTTGTTTGTTTTTTAAATTTCAGGAAGAAATCCCTTTTGTTCTCCCGGCCTTACCTTTTCCATTCTCTGTACAAGGTTCTCCAACGCTGTGATTCGATTGTGCTTTTCTTCAAGTTTTTCTGCAGCCTGATTCAGATTGTCGAGCTGTTGTTTCCATTCCCGCTCTTTTTCCAGTTTGTTAACCTTTGCTCAGAAACACAGTTGTCAGTCTATGAATTTATTAAACCTGTACAGATATTATCTTCTATAATTTTCTCAGAAACTGAACAAATTAGTAATTCACACTTGTGTAGAATTCCTTTCTGAATTCAGTGTTCCTTTGCAAATAAACCTGGTGGACTACACATACCACCGGATCAATGGAGAATTAATAATATACAAATTTTATGCCTAGAACATTTACATTTGTTGCCATAAAGCATACTACCTGGCCTATGAGAAACAGAGACATGGATTTAAGAAAAGCAAAATTTTTTACTTTTTCTTCACAAAACTTATCTAGAACAAAATGAACTCTTGTATGTTTAAGAAAAAAATGTTTTATTTTTAACCCAATGGGTCATAAAAGCAGAATAACTATCTCCGCTGTATATAGGCAGGTAGCAGTTGTGCGAAAGACCGTCTTCACCTGCAGCCCACGGGCCACACCTGGGTGTGTTTCGGCCGACTTCTAACTGACACGCACCCTCACATCTGCATGTGTATTAATAGAATTTGAGATTGCACAGTTTAAAAACAAAGTGTCTCACTTCCTTTGAAAACAGTGGGTGGGTGTCCCTGCCAGGCAACCCCAGGTTGGGGTTGAGTCCCCCGAGCAGGGACAAGGGCACGCCTGTACCCCAGGCTCACCGCTCACACAGCCCCAGGCTCCACAGCAGCCTGCTCACTTCCCTCAGGCGCCTCCTGGTGTCCTGCATGGCCGGGGGTGTGTGACCGGAGCTCCCGCAGATGAAGCAGGAAGGTATGTCCCCTACCGAAGGGTTTCCCACCGTGCTCCCCACTGTGTTTTCCTAGGGCCTGATCTGGCGAGACCCAGGCACCCCATCCCAGCATGAATGAGCTTCCCGATTTGGTGCAAACACACACACACACACACACACACACACACACGCACACTTTTTCCTTTTCCAGTCCTAGAATACAGTCTTCAGATAAATATCTATTGGCCCTAGGATATATAGTTCAAATTTTAAAAGAAACAAAGTATATGTGTGTGTGTCTACAATATATATACACACACATATATACCTGCATATACATATTTATGTTTTTATATTTTAATTTTTATATTAAAATATGAAATACATCATGGTAATATATGTTAAAATATGTATGTTACATAGACGTGTGTTTTGTTTGTTTAATTAGAGAGATGTATTCAAGGGTCAAAAATATTTTTAAACCATATTTATCTAGCTTAGATCTTTCCATTTAGACACAACTTTTAGACACAAGGAAATCCAAGTCCTGTGAGGTGGAGCAACGCAACCTCGGTCAGCTAGTCAGTCAAAGGCAGAACCAGAAGAGAAGTCACTGGCCAGTGACCCCGGGCACAGCCCTGATTTCTAGGCAGAGTGGCCTGGCCCACTTGCCGCCTGTGCTCTGCAGGGCTCTGGGCGAGGGCACTAACACAGCAGCATGGCCACACCTGGGGCTGGCTAAGCAGGGGTTGGGGACAGATGGGCACTGAGCAGCTTCCTGCCCTTCCCGGGGCTCACCAAGTCACGTGGCTATCACTTGTTTCACCTCTAACTTCTCAAAAAGAGGGCCATGACCGGCTGGGGGGTAGTTTTCCAATAGACAAGATGCTAGCTCAGTACCTGGAGAGAGTGCTGGCTGTCCTCATGCTTCTTTCTAACTTCTTCAGACTGCGTTTCATAGATTTCAAATAGTCTCTGGGCCACGTTTCTCAGAACTGTTGCCCCCGCTTCTCTGGAGGCTTCCAACTGGGGAGAGAAAAGGTCACTGTGCTTGTTTTGACATTTACAGTGAAAAGGGTTTAAGGCAGAACAGGTTGACGAGCAATTAAAACCACAGAGGCTGTAATTGTCTCATTTGCACCCTCCCGGACATGAACAATGGACAGGAGAAAAGACACTGTTAACTAGGAAGAGGAAAGTGCAACCTGAGAAGCCCCTCTTCAGTGGGGCTGTTGTGCGAGGTCACACCAGAGCTCCACACACATCGGGGCCCTGCCTGTATAGACCTCACCCTTCAAAGAGTTCCATGGTGCCTGTAGATAGTGAACCAAGACAGGGAGGGGGAGGGAGACATGTCTCACCCACTAATTCAGCCGTCCTGAGCCTGGCCAGATAAGATTATCAGGTGTTCGGAAGAGCACAAGAAAAACCATGATAGCACAGGAGGAGGGGAGCCCTTGAAATTCTTTGTGCAGCATTTCTACTATCTGGGAAAGAAAGCCTTTGGAATTGTATGTTCATCCCAAGGTCTGGAGAAGGGAGGGCGAGGGGAACCTAGAGGCTGGCTACCAGCATAAACCCCCTAAAATCCCAATAGTCAGGGTGCCCGGACTAACTGGGTGCCCACTTGCAGCTTTGTGCTCAAGTGTATTTCATAAATAAACTTACTATGGTCTCTCGACTGAATGCATCTCTTATGAGCGAGACAAGAACTGAGGAGGGGGAGCCTCTCAATGAAGGGCTCCCAGATAACAGTGCCCAGGAGCTTAAACACTTACTTGCAAACATTTTATCACTGTCCATGACAGTGCTATAAGATGTATTTTCCTGAAAAGGCAGTGCTTGAAATAGACAAGATTGGAGTAGTAAGGACAATAAAGCTAAAGTGTCCTGAATGTTATAACAATTTAACCTAAAGAAATAATCGAGAATGGCTACAAAGATTTACCTACCAAGACAGTCATGCAGGACTGTATCTATATAATATATTGTGTAAATATAATGTATGCTATATATGATACATAGCATATGTCTATATGATATAATGTATGTATATAATATATAATAAAAAGGAAAACATAAAGCATCCATAATATATTAATGAAACAAAATAATAAAGATATATGACTATGAATGCTGTAATTAATATTTATTAAATATGTGAAGGCTTTTAAAAAAGTTATCCTAGTCAGAACACTTCACATTGAGACCAACCCTCTTAACAAATTTTCAAGTGTCCCCTATAGTATTAAGTAGAGGCGCTATGCTGCACAGTGTATCTCTAGAAATCTTTCAACAGGCACAACTTAATCTTTATCATTGTTGAACTTGTGTTAGATCTTTTTAATAGTGAAAGTAGGCTCCCAGATAAAACAGTGAGGGTTACTTTATGAAACATTAAGCATTTCTTTACGTATGTAGCGTAGGTGCGGATCTCTGGGTGTGTGGGCGTCTGCTTTCACGGACCCACGGATCTCCTCTATTGGGTCAAAGGCTCAAAGTACAAAATTAGAGACGGCTCCTTATGGTCATACCTTGATTTTCAATACTTCGTTCTCTTTGTTCATTTCTAAGAGCTGCAGGTCTTTGCCTTTCATTCTTTCCACGAGCAGATTCAGATTGCAGCCTGAGGAGTCCACTTCAGAGTCAGAGCCGTTTTGAATGTTTCGACAGCACTGAAAGGAACAAGCATGAAAATCAGAGACCTGACTTTCCTTTCCTTTACAAGCATTGGCAACAGTAACGATCAGTCCACACTGCTTGTGTCATGGGGGATTCCAGTCAGCACAAATAAATCTTCTGAATCTCAAGTATCAATAGGGATTTCTAGATGAAGCAGCTGGCCGCTATATTTGCTTAAATTTGAATAGATTCTTATATTTAGAATAGGCAGAAGTACAACTTTTATGCCTTTTACATTCCATACGGTTTTAAATATATTGTACCATTAAGTCTTTCTAGGAAATAAATAATATCGACAAGGCCAGTTTTTGTTTAAATAATCTAAGTTATACACATACATGTATTTTGGTTACATTGCATTACCAACTATGATAATCAAACACAATAGTTACAGTGTTCAATGTTTAATGATGCTTCGTTGTAATCACCCTTTTAAATTCCCAGAGATGTCAGAACTGAATGTTACTGCCAGTGTAACTCTATGTAAACTCTAGCTCACTGAAAATATAATTGGAGCACAAAATAAATCTCACTTGGAATCAAGGACATGTGGAAGTAGAAAGGAAACTTGAAACCATCTAACTTGACCACATCCGTTTTCCAGATATGAAAACTGAGGAGCAGAGCCCAAGTTCACAAGGCAAGTGAGTGGGAGAGCTCAGGACACAGCCTCCTGCTCGTCTACCCTGTGATCTTGCTGCTCCTCCAAATTATTTCAAGACAGACTGAGGAATTATTAAGCAATTATATATATATATATATATATATATATATATATATATATATATCCTAGAATTATAACAACTTTTATTTATTAAGCATCTATTATGTGTCAGATAATCTTTTAGCTGTTTCATATACACTCCTTTGTCTGAATACCCAGAACACTATAAGGTATTATGTCCATTTATACAGATGGGGAAATCGAAAATTAGAGAGTTTAACTAACAAGCCCAAGGTTATACCCAAAATAATTGCCAGGACCAGGATTTGAATCCCAGTTTGTTTAACAATAAAGCCTATACCTTCTCTAGTACGACAAACACCCTATACTCATAGAAATAAAAGAGAAAAAGAATTTAGTGCCTGTAAATAACAGAGTTACAGTAACTGTCATGGTTTCGTTTTTCTGCTGCAGACCCTAGTGCATATTCTCACTCTCCATATACAGAGTAGCCATTAGTTTTTTTAAATTTATTAAAGAATATTTGATGGAAGAACTATTGTCTTCCAATTTCCCTTCCCTTGACCTAAAAGAAGCCTGAACTCCGAACATTCGGAAAATGGATTTGAGGTGCCCTTAGGTCTTCCGTCTTCTTGGTTTTTGCCCTCTCAGTCAATAAACTCCTCCTTCCTCCAAACTCTGATGATCTGAGTTTGGGCACTTCAAGGCTTTGGGCGTACATACTTTCCTTCTGCAGCAGCAGAGCCCTAGGTCATTATAGTTCAACCTCTGCTGCAACATTACCCAGATCCTGAAGGGGAAGGGGCTGATGTTTTGATGCTGGGTTTGTCTGCCCACCTTCTGCGATTTGAGATGGCCAAGCAGAGACACTGGCAACACAATTCATCTCCCTCCCTAAGAAGCTATTTCTGTCACGGTCCCCCAAACCTTCCCGTTGTTATAACCAGTGGTCAGTGTTCAGTCCTCAGTTTATTTCACCCATGGACACTGTTTGACCCAGTGGTCCCATACCACTTCCTGAAAACCTTTTCTTATTTTCAGCCACTCCATTCTCTCCTGCATTTCCCAGCAGCCTCTCTTCTCAGTCTGCTGTGATGATTCTTCCTCTTCTTCCCGACATCTCGGTGTTGGAAATCTCAGGACTCAGAGCTTAGATTGTCCCTCATTTCTATCCAAACTCCCATGCGTGCTGATCTCCAGTTTCAGGAGTTTAAGTACCATCATTACTCACAAAATTTCTACCCCGTAGCCTGGACCTTCTAGCCCAGACCTCTACCTTCAACTCCGGAATCAGAAAGCTGGTGCACCCACTAGAAACCTCCACTTGAAGGTCAAATAACTCAACATAACCAAAACTGAATTTTTTATGTTTCCCATCATTCACAAACATGAACCTCTTCTTTAGTTTTGCAGTTTCAGAACACTTAATTTAAAGAAAATAATTGAAGCTAGTTGTGTTAGTTTTGGGGGGCTGAAAATAATAAAGGAGACTATGCTTATGCATCGTACCTTATCTTTGGCGTTCTCTGTGACCCCCCTACATAGCAGATTACACTGATGCTGACAACCTGCACTTGGCTGAGGCGAGGCTGAAGCTGGCCCAGTCCAGTCAAGGCTAAGTGCAGATCTCTCAACCATGGGAATATAAGGCTGGTCACAGAGGGGGTGGCGTTCCTTTAAACTTATCAGTTGTCTCATCACTCAGCCTAATGGCTTTAACCACAGGCCCATTGTTGTGGCTCAGGCAACCGTAAAGGCTTGGACCTCCGCCTGTCACTGGGAAATGCTGTTGCTTTGTATCTTGGCTGGGCTAACATCTTCCCGTATAGTTTAGATAAGTAAGCCCAGTTTAAAATATTCAGGTGAGGTCTGGTCTAGGGTTAAATATTTCATACATATGTCCATTAACATCTTTGAATACTGATAAAATATTTAACACTCATCATTCAAAGCTTTAAAGAGAATAATTTCTATATGGCTTTATGTTCGTTTACTGAAGAAATAACACTGGTACATGTTGATAAATTCATTACCTTTGCGTCTAGTTTGTGCTTTGTACTGTTATGTCCCGGTTCATCTTTAAACATTTGATTTCGGATCTTTTCCAGAGTAGTTCGAATCTAGAAGAATAAAAACTTTTTTTTCCAAATGTGAAATGACTTTTATTCTCTATCCCAGCAGCAGTATACTGGATTTATCCAGAAAGTAATAAATATATACCAATCTCAGATTTAAATAACTACCATCAATCTAACTTGCATTAAGGCTAAATTGTTTAGAATGTAGCAAATGAGCACTTGGTCTTTATAACTCTCAGTCAAACAAAATATAATTCGAATGAACATTATATGACAAAATAATTACTATTTAGTAATTAGTATTTAATTCTATTTAGTTGTTTTTCTATATAGTAATTTAGTACTAATTTACTATTTAGTAATTACTATAAAACAATTACTATTTAGTAATCACCACAAAATAATTACTGTCTAGTAATTACTCTAAAATAATTACTATTTAGTAATTACTAGAGAATAATTACTAAGTGGAGATCATACAAATTTATGCGTGAAATGTAAACCCTACGTCTTGGCGACCTATGGAACTATAAGACACTCCAAGATGAATTAATTGATATGAATGTTACAAATGTCAATATCCAAATTTTTCCGTCTGTTCTAAGAAATAGTTCATAAGAATGTATGTTTTGTTACCCAAGATCACTGGATTCTGAAAAGATTTCACATTTTTAATGAAGGACCATGCCAACACGTAGTCATTGGCAGATAGCAACCCTGAACCCCAAGAAGAAACGAGGCCAGAAGAGACAGAAACTCGGCAGGAAACAGAAGCTTCTGCCAGGGGACCAGGGGACCAACACTCAGGAAACCACCGAAAACCAGTGTAAAACATGGGGAGTGCCACGGGGAGCAGTGTGGGGCAAATTCAGTGCGGGTAGGGGCTCCGAACCACGGCTCATTCTTCAGTTTTACTCCAGGTGCTAAGTGAAGAGAATGCTACACGTGTTCCCACCTCAGTCACCTGTGCCCGCCCTGGCTCGTTCTTCCTCGCGTGTCCTCTGCAGGGAGAAGCAAAGCCCAGTGATCTGTACTGGACTTTAAACCGCCCTATCACCCTAACAAGATGTCTGGTGCCCACATACCATTTTCACGTACTCGGTTTCTTCGATAATGTGAGCTGATGTGGACTCGTACGGGGAAGAATGATCTTCGGTCTCGCCCCTCGAGGGGGCCTCTGTGGTCATTGCTACTGTCGTCATCGTGAATTCCGGCTTTAGGAGAAGAGAAATCGGTTACACAAACTGACTCCTTTGATTACGTGATTGTACGGGTTGTAAACTGTACTGACACTGTAATCAAATCCTGTATAGTAGAAAATATTATAAATTATTGATATCTGTGTGTATCAATAAATCCAGGCATTAATTTAATATGAAAACAAACCTGCTAAAACAGTCGTTAATTGGAAACAAAGATAATCTGGGAAGGAAATACGTAAAATTTTTCTTTTTATTCCACATTATATTAGACTATAAAACCTTGCATAGAGACCATGTCTTCTTCATCTTTATATTCTAGCACATAGTAGGGGCTTCATAAATATTGGTAGAACTAAAGTAATATAATTATAACAAAATGATATGTATACATGCACATATATACATGTATATCACTTTACACTTAACACAGAGCTTTTATTTACTGAATTTTATTTAACTCTCAGTAGCCTTTAAAAAAGGCCATTTACCGAACATTATTTGTAATAGTAAAAGATTAAGAAAACTTCAAAGGCCCACAAAAAGAGGACTGGTTGAATAAGCTACCTAGTGCTATGAACTTTTTCTCTAGGATGTATTATTTGATGAAATAGCATGGTGCAGAAAAGGATATGTAGTATCATAATTTCTATAAGAAGGAAGGGATGGATGGAAGGGGACAATCTGTGATTTATAGTTTTGACATTGAACCTATTATTTTACCTATGTATAAAATAAAATGAAAATGAAAAATCCTTTGAAATAAGAAATACCTGTATATCAAATTGGAGGCATGCATGTGACTTTAAAGTGACTTTAAAACACACACCAGGGACTATATCCCAAGCGTACAATGACCTAAGAGCAAGAAGAATAGCAAAATGACCTTAAACTACACCTACTACTAATACTGTTAGTGGAGACACCGGTGCTGTCATTTTGAAATGACTATATGTGTGTGCAGACACGTGCTTGCACCCGACCACATGGATGCATAACAAAGCCGAGAAGTCATTGCTTAACATCATCATGAAACGAGATTTTTAGAGTAAGGGGAAAAAATACACAAATTAGAATGAAAAATGTTACATAAAAGCCTTGTAATCTGAACTGAAATTATGAGTACAAAATAATGATTTATTTTCCTTTAAAAATGTATATTCTAGATCTAACCACTGAAAAAATAGCAATTAACACTCCTAGTGCCCAGACTGTGGCCTCAGTATACCATTTTCTACCAAAAAAAAAAAAAAAAAAAAACAGGCCGTCTTGAGTGATTCAGATCTTGGGCAAGAAGTAGGTAAGGTAAGCCTGAGATATCTTGTCATACCAGAAAGCAAAAAAAGCAATAGCATACTACTTGAATAAAACACCAAAGATACCAGCCTAAAGAGGAATGACTATAGGGAACTAAAACATAGCAAAATGTATTTATTTATTTATTTTTAATTTTGTATCTTGCAACTTTACTGAATTTTCTTACTAGTTCCAACAGCTTGGGAGGTTTTTTTTGACACTTTTATACATCTTTATATAACTTTTTTTACATTAGTAAAATTTATAGTATGTTTACAGGTTTGCTTTTTTTTAACTTTTTTTTTATTGTTGTTCAAGTACAGTTGTCTCCATTTTTTTTAAATTCCAGAGGTTACGAGGACAGGAGAGAAAACAACACCACCAACACCATGACCACCCCCGATCCTCACTGTCCAACTCAGTGGAGGTAGGCCACCATCATACTAACAATTAGCCTCCAAAAGTGCTGGGGGGTCACCAACAAACATTTATCTTGCCTTTGCCATGTGGACCATAATTCCTGCTAACGTATATGAGGGATCGGTAGAACTAGAAAACCTACATTTTGCAAGCCCCTATGAAATAACGGATCTTATTAATAGTTATCAACTGGCACTAAAAAAACCAGGTGAGAGGTGGATGAAGAATGCGTTAACCCGAGAGATCTCACTCATCAATCTCCACATAAGTAAAAAAGGCGCAGCCAGACAGCTGTCCTCTAAGTGTGGTACGTTCACAAATAGGAAGTGTTGCCTATGAAATATGATATTTTTAAAAGTGAGCTTGAATCTAATCAGGCCTCTGTATCGAACAGCAGTAAACATCTGAACAAGAGGAGCATGTTTAATGAATCTTCAAGGGTAAAGGTTGCAATCCGCCAGATCCAGATTGTATGAAATATTATAGGACAAATAATTGCTTCCTCCCACAAATTAATTATATGAAGAAAGATGAGGCGAAGAGAAATTTTTATAAATCAAGAGTCCTAAGAGACACATGGCCAAATATAATATATAAATCTTCTTTGGCTTGTGATTCAAATAAACCAACTATATAAAGACATTTCTGAGAAAATTGGGGAAGTTTTAACTTTGGCTGGATAATAGAAGATATTAAAGAATCACTGTAATTTTACTAGGTGTGATAATGAATTTATTCTTTAAATAAAAATATTTTCTGTTAGTCATATATTCATACATTCTGACTTATTAGCAGATGAAATAATATTACATTTGAAATTGCTTTAAAATACTCTAGTATGGAGGAAAAATGGGTGGAATAAAGATGAAAGAAGTTTGGGCAAAATGCCAGAAATTATTAAAGCTGGGCAGCTGGGCTTCCTTATACTCCTCTACCTATTTTGTTTCTGTGGGAAATTTCCATAATAAATAGTAAAGAACTAAAAAATAAAGTAACATAAAAAGTCCTGTGAGGTAGGATTATTAATCTCATTTTACTGGTAAGGAAACCAAGACTCCCATAGGTGATGTTAACTTACCGAAGATCACAGTAAAACTAACAGAGCTGAAACTTAAACCTTTATCTTTTAGACGCCAAGTTCAAGAGTGTTTCCATCACAATGAAACTGGCTTCCCTAGTGAGAAAAAAACAACAAACAAAATTATTTAAAATTTAGCAATAGTCTATGTTATTAAAACACACGAAGAATTTTCATATTTACTAGCATTTTACAACTAGATAGTTTCTGGGGATAACTCAGAGTTTTGTGTTGATCCTTTAATCTTCAATGAAATTGACAGACTATGCCAAGAATTTTCCATTTTATTCTAAATCCTCTTCTTAGAGAGCCATGATGGCTTCTATTTGTTTGGGCTGAAGTTGACTTGGCAGCTGCACCTCTGCTGGGCAGAATGTGAGTGGAACTACTTCTGTTACTGGGTCCTCTTCAGTGTCTTCTGGGATGAGATTCTTGGTCCAAAACAACATTTTAATGCTCAAAGGACAAAATAAGCTAACAAACAAAATAGAAACAGACTCGTAGATACAGAGAACAGACTGACAGCGGTCAGAGAGGAGGGGGTTAGGGGTTGGGTGAGAAGAGTGGAGGGACTAAGCAAAAAAAAAGAAAATGAAAGAGAAAACCTCACAGACACAGACAATAGGATGGTGATGACCTGAGGGAAAGGAGGATGGCAGGAGGCAGACAAGGGGAAAGGGGGATAAACGGGATGGAAGGGGACTCGCCTTGGGGTGGCTGGCGAACACACGATACAATATACAGATGATGTGTTATAGAATTGTATGCCTGAAGCCTATATAATTTTATTAGCCAGTGTGCCCCCAATGAAGCTAATAAAAATTCTTAAAAAGAAAACAGAAATTCCCACAGAGACGATCAGCAAGGCGTTTGGAACCAGCAGTGGAGGGGTCAGCACACCAGGGCCCAGGAGCCTGAGCTGGCTTCCTGTCTTTTTTTGGACACCTATGAACTAAGAATGGTTCTTAAATTTCAACCATTAAAAAGAAGAAGAAGAAGAAGAAGAAGAAGAAGAAGACGACGACGAAGAAGAAGAATACATGATACATGAAAATTATATGAAGTTCCAATTTAGTGTCCATAAATAATGTTTTACTCTAACCATGGCCATTCATTTACATACTGGCCATGTTGCTTTAGCGCTACCAAGGGCAGAGTGGAGTAGCTGCATCAGAGAAAACCTGTGACAAGCGATGCTTTGTATATTTACCATCATCTGCTCCTTCACAGAAAACTCCTAGGTTAGGGTGCAGCGGGCAGCCGGGGCGGGGGGGGGGGGGGCAAAAACAATGGGGAAACAGAGGCAAGCAAAACATCGGTTTGGTCTGAGTCACTTTTTGTTCTCCAGTTCAATCCTCCTTGATCTATAGTCCCATTTGATGGATTTGCCTCTTTTGTTTCTTTTTACTATGTTATATGACGTGTACATAACAAATGATGAGAGGCATTTCATCATGCAAGTAATGCTCTTAAGAACAGGTCCCACTGATTTCTCTCAGTCTTTCATAATTTAAAAATCACAACAGGCCTCATGTTATGTAACCAAAAATATATTTTCTTTTGTGTCCTTTAATTTTAATATCCAGGAATGCAGCTCCTTATTCACTGCCATTCTCGCTCACTGTTGGGCCATTTTGAACAAGTTCCATAAAATTCTGGTCTCAACTTACATATCTGTAACACAGGGGCGAGAACACCTGGAGTTGTTGTAAACATGACGGATTTGTAATCCCTGTTTGTAGAAGGCACTCAGCGGACAGTAACTGATATTGCTACTCCTATTATTTTATATTATTGATGACTACAGAAGATAAGCAGCCCAGAACAGAGTGGGTAGTTCATGCCTAGCTGGTTGCAAGGTTTATAACCCCCCTATTCATATAAAATCAAATTCCCTGTCTCTCTTTGGTTCAGAAAACTTGTGCAACCACAGTCCTTGATTTATACAAAGAAACCCAAGGGGAACTTAAGCCCACAAAGTCCAAATTGCCATATGGCATTACCATCCTGGGGAAAATCCATCTTAGCATTTTATTTCTGCCAGAAGTAGATTAGGCAGATAAAACTTTCAAAATAAAACTCAATCAGTTAATTAAAGTGAGAAATGAATTTTATTTGTTTTATGCTAGAGTGGATTGAAGACAGCTTACGAGTGGCCTCACTCCAAGAGGTGTTATTTCCTGGACCAGGGCTTTTCAAACAGGGCTGGGGGGGAAGGGGAAGGGGAAGGGGGAGCCTGAGCCCACAGGGCTTTGCTGGCTCCTTTTGAAGCAAAGCAGCTCGGCTTTGTTCAGTCACACAGTGAATTTTTCCATGAGACTCTGTGAAGAAAGAGCTTTCTACAAATAACAGGTTTGGAGCTAGACTCTAGTTTCATGGCCTGACCCTGCCACGCAGTAGAGGTGTGACACTGAGCCGGTTCCTGCGTCTCCCTGTGCCTCTGTGTCCTCACCAGTAAATTTCAGATAATGTCAATAACATTAATAACCAATAATGTGAATAATAAACTGCATGGAATTGTTTGAGGCAACATTTGTCAAGCCCTCACAAGAGGGCCTAACACACAATACATGAGCTGTATGTGTTTGTCCATTGAGTAAATAGAACATCAAACCAGAGAAGCACCAGGTAGTATTTTTAAATAGTGTGCAGATCCAGCTGGGCTATAAAAGAAAATCTGTCTGGGGGAATTTAGACTAGGAAATCCGTGGTATTGGTTCTTTTTGGAGAAGGTATCAATCACCCATCAACATCCCCAAATGATTATGCTAACATACAACAGTTTACAATTTACAAAACAATTCACACACATTATTGTGAATTGTGATAAAGCAACACATCACTGGTCACCCAGAATAATGTAACTAAACCTACTCATCTGTTTAATGATAGACGAATTGAATGGCTTACGTGTTACACAATAAACCCATACAAGGCACTGTTAAGGGTTGAATTGTGTCCGCTCTCCATTCATATGTTGAAGTCCTGACCCTCAGTACCGCAGGATGTGGCTTTATTTGAAAACAGGGTCGCTACAGAGGTAATTAGTTAGGATGAGGTCATCCTGCAGGGGGTGGACCCCTCGTTCCATGTGACAGGGCAAGTGTGGACACAGACACGCACTTGCGGGGATGGGGACACCTGATGAAGCGGATGGCAACAATCAAGGTGATGCTTCTCCAAGCCCAGAACCATCAGAGGCTGGACTGTGGGAAGCCTGGAACAGATGCTCCCTCACAGCCCTCAGAAGGACCCAACCCTGCCAACACTTGTCTTGGACTTCCAGACTCCAAAACTGTGACACAAGCAATGACTCTGTTATGACCACTCTGTGGCCTTTGTCATAGCAGCCCTAAGACACTAATGCAAGCACTGTTTATATCCTACAGCTTCAAGTGTTTCTTTTCTTTATTTAACCCTTAGTTCAGTCATTCATGTAGTAAATGTTCACTGAATACAGCTGATTTAAGGGCTGTGGCTGCAGAGGTGAGCCAGAGACCCTGCCTTCATGGGACTTGGATGGAGTACAGGCTGGGAGACAGACATTAAACAAAACCAAAATACAGCGCACAGGGAGCAGAATGGGAGGTGATGACAGTGCCACAAGAGAAAGCAGAGCAGGGGAGCAGAGTAAAAGGAGGTGCTAAATAAGGGAAGGCTGATCTGAAGAGGTAGCATTTAAACAACAGACTTGAATAAAGAGAGGGGAAGCCGTATGGCCAGGTGGGAGAAGAGGATTCCAGGCAAGGCCGGGGAGGAGCAAGAACAGAGGCTGGAGTTCGCTTAAAGTAGTGTTCTAAGAACCAGGAACATAGCAGAGCCTACCATTTTTTTTTCTTTTAATGTAGCAGGGATTTTTTTTGAGTAGCCTGAAACGTAAGGCTTCCAATTTGCTTGAGGGGCTGTCTCCACAGCCACTTAAAACAACTCTTGCCCTGGCTGGTAAGGAGGCCTCCGGGCTGAAGGCAAGGCCGGGCTCAGCAAGTCAAGGCAGGAGCAACAGACCCCAGGCCAGCCCAGGGAAGGGGCCATGAAGTCCCGCTGGCTGCGCAGTAGGCTTTGCAACTCACTTCCGTGGTGTTGATTGAGAAGCACCTCGGTGGCTGCTCCGTATGTTTTTGCTGTTCAGCACCTGGATCTCCTCCCCAGATACACGGAATCACCATCTGTAGGAGTCTCTGCAGGAAAGGCCCTTTACCTGTCCTTCCTCCCTTCCTGGAGCACAAGTACAACCCCTAGACCCAGCCAACTGAGTACTGTCACCTGGGAAGGCCAGTAAGGGATCAGCCGTTGGGCTTGTGGAAGTTGGAGGCTGTGAAAGCCCTGTGATTACTCTGGGAAGGGAGGGAGGCTGGCCCAGGGTGCTGATTTGTGTCCAGTGGCAGGAACACCTGGTCTTGCTACAGCCTGATCTTTGCTGAGGGACCAGCACACTGGACTCTCCCATTTCCAAACCAAGTTTTCCCACCAATTCTGGATGCTGCTCCATATCCTTCCAGTGAATTACTCTTCTGCTTAAGTTAGCCAGAGTCAATTACTCAGGTTTGCAACCGAGAGCCCTGATGGGTTTGCACACCGTTCCTGAGTTTTCAGTTTCTCAGTTCTGAGCAAACGATATTGAATGTTGTTTCATTGTTCTTGATCACGATTATATAGAGCTTAGACATCAGAAGCTGAAAAGGTCTACCACGAAAGTGCTACAGGGGTAATTAGGTTATAAAGGGGGACAGAGCTAACATATCTCTGAACCCACGAAGAGACTGCCGCCTGAACGGTAAAGAGCATACCTGTTCTGCATCCACATTTCACAGCACAATGGTGACATCCAGTGTCAGCTAGCTAAATCTCAGGTGACTGTGCAATTTACCTGGAAAGTGGTGCAGAGAATATCAGAAGACATGCATGTTAACGCTGAGCCCAAGTAATCACAGTTTTCAAGTAATAATCTAAGATCTTCAAGGTGGAATTAATTTCATGCATTCGCAAATGCTACTCATTTGTATACACACACATATTTATATCATAGCCAGTGCTAGAGAAAGTTCTTAGATATGAAATAAAAGTGATTTAGTTTAGGGGGAAAACGTATTGAAATATTGGTACAAACAAAATAAACAAATATAGACTTCTGACAAAGCACTGTGTCATTTACCAAGAAATCACGTTCCAAATCAATCATTTGATACTTCACAAATCAATCATTACAATACACCATCTATAGTTATTACCTATATATCTCCATCTCTATTCCTATGCATGTATGTATAATGCAACCAAGTCACAGACCAGTGGTACAAGTTTTTTAAGGTCATAAATTGACTTCATGACTTGAACCCAGATGGATTGATCCCAAATTCAGGTATCTCTGTAATAAAATGATCTATCTTCATAGTTCATAGGTATAATTTGAAATTTTGAAAAAGAGCTAAAGGTTTCACCCAGTGCCCCTAAAGCAACTAAACTATGAAGTCTGGGTGGGGGGAGAATCACATGGATCTCTTCCCTTTGGGGAAGGTGGGGAAGAGGGCCCAGGGTCTGTTGCGTGCCTACCACAAGTAGGCCAGTGTGTACTCCCTTGAATAACCCTCACAAACCCCCTGAGAGGTTGGTGTTATTAGTTCCGCTTTACAGATGAAGAATGAGGCTCAACACAACTACGCAAAGGCAGCTAGTTTGTAACGGCCACAGATCCCAACCTGTGAGTCTGTGGGTTCTTCCCTACTCACCACCTTGCTTCCTGCTGCGTTCTGATTGGATTTCTAGGCCTAGTTTCTTGGGCCCAAGCTAGTTTAGTCATCAGAGTTTTCCAAAGTATGTCAAGTACCTCCTGATGTGAGCTCCTAGGTGTGTCCTTCAGGGACCTGAGCAGACATCGCTGCCCCAATAGATTTGCTTCACGAACAGAAGTAGTATGGATTCATGGCTTAAAAAGGGGGCTCTGGATGATGTCGGTGCTGCCCACAAGACTTTGTTCTCTTCCCCGCTAGTTGGGTGGATTCGGGAAAGTTTTAAACTCCCTAGGCTTCAGCTTCCTCAACTGAAAAATTCAGATGACAATGGTTACTGCCCCGTAGAGTTGTATGAGGGCTAAAGCGGATAACATAAAGGGGCTCACTGGAGTATCTGACACAAAATACGCATTTAAAGAATTCAAATTCACAGCCTTTTGGGACATGTGCTTATAGGATGCCATTTGAAAGTGTCGATGATAAGCTCAGTTGTCCCCATATGACTCTTGTCCCCCACCTGCTTTGATCTTCTCTATTAACAGTCAACTCAAAAGCCACCTATGTCTTGTTGGTGTAAAAAGGACGAAGGAAAGCAGGTGTCAGTACCATATATCCCAATCATTTGTAACATTTATAAGGAAGGTGCCCTTTGGAAAATTCTTTTGTGGCTTTATAAAATATTTTCAAAGTAAAAAGCTCAGGAAGTTATACAATAGCTATAACTTCCTAAACTGATCCTAGAATATTTTAGCTTCACCAAAATTTACTTAGGTTTAAAAATTACATGGTGAGGGAGGAAAACAGACAATACCAAGTGTGGGTGAGGCTGTGGAGCTGGAGCTCCTATCTGTCACTGGTGGGACTGAAAAATGTGCCACCATGTTGGGCCCCACGTGGGTAGTGTCCTATAAAGTTAAGCACACACTGTACAACCCAGCAACCCCACTTCTAGGTGTCTACCCAAGTGAAATGGAAGTTTGTCCCATACAACACAAATGTGTATGATTGCCAAACACTAGAAAAAATTCAAATATTCTTCAACAGGTGAATCCTACTCATCAGTGTGAAAGAATGAACCCCTGACACACTCAACAATATGGATGAATCTCAAATGCATCATGCCGGCTGAAGACAGCCAAATCCAAAAGGCTACTTTATAGTTCCACTTACAGAACATTCCAGAAAATCCTGTGGGGACAGAAAACAGGTCAGCGGTTACCTGGGGACTGGAGGTTGGGGAGGAGCTGACTACAAAGGGGACCCAGGGGAACTTATTTTGGGGGGGTGATATAACAATTCTGTAGCTTGATGATGAAGGCGACTCCATGACTGTGACCATTGAGCAAAGCCTACAGAACTCTGCACTAAAAAGGGTGAATTTACATGCTTTTGTTTTAAAATTAATAATCCAAGAGTACCATAGAAAAAGCAAAATACAACTGAGATTTCAGAATCAAAGAACCTTCACCGCCTTTATCAGAACTAACACGAAGTCACAATTAGCTGGATTTGTTTTTATCAGTTCAAATTACTGACACTCCCCCCTCCAAAAACAAGTGAATATGAGTAAATATGTCCAAAAAATGTTGGAATCAGGATTGTTAAAACACAGGTAACTGAGCTGCTGATAGATAGGTAGAATTATTGCTGCTACTAGAATAGTCAATGAAGCCTCATACTCAATAAGGGGATAGAAACAAAAGAGATCTAAACATCTTAAGAAAGTTAATTATAATTATTATTTGCTAAGGTGGAAAAATAGGAGGAAATATCTAAAAAGTACATAAGAATATTTGCAACAAGATTTAAATAGGTTGAACTAGAATTGTCTCATCCACCCATCGCTCTCCCACTCCTGATACAGATGCGCACAGCATGTTGCTATTCTTCACAGTTGCCCTTTTCCATGCAGACCATCGATCAGGTCAATGGCTACAGAGTCTCCTCAGAGTGGCCGCTGCCTAAAGCAGCCTGGACCCTGGACCCTGTGCATGGTGGCCTCCACCCACCCTCTTGCTCCGGGAAGATGACACACTTATCGGAGGGCAGCATCCCACCAAAATCCAGGTGATACTAGAAAACTACAAGCATGAGAAGTAGCTTCTGGTTCTGAGTAAAACCAAATTCCTTTTATTGGATCGATCAGGAGAACACACTTTATGGTGAGTGAGCTCATGAAAACAATGAGAAGATGCTTACAGCTTGTGCAGATAGAGCCTTCCCCCAGGTGGGCGTGTCCACGCCCGTGTCAAAGTCTGTGAAAGTGGAAAGGATGAAGGTGGATTCCTGCAGCTGGCATATGCCCCTTAGGAGACAGTCGCTGAACGAAATTGCCAGTGCATGACTTCACAAATGCAACTGTCCTGGGAATGTTCAAACCTTTACCGCGTTAGAAAAGATAAGTTACCAGCCGAGACTGACCAATGCATGCAGACGCAGATGACTAAAAGAGCAGTGTTCCCACCCAGTAGTTCCAGCAGGTTGCTCTGATATTTCAAACAGAAAACTCAGCTCCGAAGAAGCAGAGTCAGTGTTGGAAAACTGTATTATTTAACCTAGACTCTCTTGTTTTCGAATTTTAGAAGTTTAAAGATAAACATCTTTAATATGCAACCCTTTGCATACTAAGTTGTCAATTAAATAGGCCTCCGAGTTTGGTTAATGCACACCCTCCCTAGAGGAACTTGCAATTTCACCCAACACTTACAGGCATTCAGAGATATATTGTCTTTCCTTTAGTTCCACAGAGTCTGCCAACTTTTTTATAGAAGGTTTCTCCTCAACTCGAGAAATCTCCTTAAGGAGATCTTTAAGCAGAAGCTGTCAAGTGTCACCTCCTAAAACTGAATTTGCCACTTAGTAGTTGGCACAAAGCAGGGTGGATGGGGGTGCATAAGAAAACAGCTCTGACTGAACTGCATGCAAGGTTCCCGATTGCTGAGAGAGGCACACCGAAAGTCAACACTTTCGCAGGGTCAGAGAATTCGTGTTCATTCTATAGACTACACAGAGAAACAGCACTACCTCGTAGGAACCTGGCTAACTTATACTTTTGGCCTAGCTCCTAAAAACACCACAGAGAAAAAAAAGTGTGGCATTCCTTCGGTTCTGGATTTTCTCTGATCTACAAGCTCACACTAGTACCTGATTCTGTAAATAAATGAACAGTTACATCAGTTTCCATCTTTAGGACAGTCATAGAAATGACAGAATAATAAAACTAAAAAGCATATAAATCCAGATACACTCCCTCCTAATTTTTGGCTACAGGGTGCAGATTGATTTATGCTTTATATTAACTGTGCCACTAAAATATGTTGCTAAGAAGAGCTCATATTTTGAAGAGTAATTCAGCTATCATGTTAGGTCTAACAATCATCAAAATTCCCTTATAAATGCATACATTTGGGATGAAAATGTAGCAAAGGGGATATATCTTCTTTAAAAATAATGTGAAGAGTTAAACGTCTTCCAAGTCCAACCTAAAAGACCAAGTGGCTGATGCTTCTTGCTGTCAGCATGAGATTTACTATTCACGATTTTCATGGGAGTATCACAGAAAGATCACAGTTATGACCCATTCTGGAAAGATCAGTAAATCAAACCAGGAGTACATTTTTCATAACATAAATCAGAGGTTAGCTCCCATCAGTTATTTTCTAATTATGCTATCGTGGAAGGCGGCCCGATGTATCTGTCTTACCACCTCAATGTGATCACAGAAATGTCCACCAACTGGGGAACAAGATGTGTTGCCACCATATGGTGGAATGAATATTAGTCAGCAACGAAAAGGAACCAACCGCTGAAACACGCTGCAACCTGAATGAACCTCAAAGAGTTATTTTAGGTGAAAGAAGCCAGATGCTCACAACCCTATATTGTATGATTCAATTTTGTAAAAATTTTATTTATTTATGTTTAGAGAGAGAGGAATGGAGGGAGAAAGAGAGGAAGAGAAACATCAATGCGTGGTTGCCTCTCACACGCCCCCTACTGGGGACCTGGCCTGCACACCAGGCATGTGCCCTAGACTGGGAGTCAGACCCGTGACCCTTTGGTGGGCAGGCTGGCCCTTGGTCCACTGAGCCACACCAGCCAGGGCTGTATGATTCCATTGGTATAAATTGTCCAGAAAAGTCAACTCTAAAGAGACAGACGGTAGAGTAGTGGCTGCCTGGGGCTGAGGGCGAGTGACCGCAGACAGACATGTGGGATGTTTTTGAGATATTACAAATGCTTTAAAATTGGATTGTGGTGATGGTTGTGTAATTCTGTAAATTTACTATGTAAATTACACCTCTAATAAAGTTATTTTTTAAAAACAGCAAAAAAAAAAGGTAAGAATGCCTTAAATAAAGTCACTCTTTTCCTATAGGTTAAAGTTAATTGCAGTCATTTTTTTTAATGTACAAGAAAAAAATAAATAGAATTTTATTAATTTGAAGTTTTTCATTTACTTACTTTCTTCCTTTAAATTATTGGCACCTACTACTAAAAGTTTAGTTTTTATTTAATTTGCATGAAATTGATATTTAGCTATTTTAGATTTAATATCTGCATATCTCATAACATTAACCCCAGAATACATGATTCCTAAATTCTTCCCCAACCTAAGTGAGCAAGAAAAACACTGACCAGAATGACATGCAAGTTCGTTTACAAGTTTCATTGTAGACTTGAATCAGTGTAAGAGAATACGTGGTTTGAAACGAATGTGGTTTAAGTGCCTGTCAAACTGACGATCACTGATGTGATTTCTAATCTGCGGTCTCGTGCGTCCTGGATTCCAATGTCAGGTAAATTCCGTGAGGACAGGAATGGGTGTTATTTACACAGGGCTGGACCCCCTGTGTCTCCAACGCAGGACAAGTGCTCCACGCAAAGGGCGCTCAGTGAACATTGGTTCAATGAATGCGTTAACAGGCTGCAAACCCAGATGCACCAAATATTTCCAAAACTGAACGGAAACACACACAGGCTCTTGTTTTTTAAATGCAAGTAGATTTTTTTGTGCTCAGTGCAATGTACTGGTAAATTCACTTAAACATGTTATTAAATTGATAGTAACATTTTGCCATCATAAAGTTTTTCAGTCAATACGTGACCATATAATTTTGAGGTAAATATCTCAGTTCAAAATATTTGAAACGAATTCCAAAGACTTTCAGTCCTTATCCCAGACAAACATACAACTCGTTTTTTCAGTTTTGGCCAAACCTAGCTTACATTTCTCACCTTTGGCCAGAATTTGGATTAGGACTCGAGCCCAGTCCCGGTCCAGCACATTGTAAATCACTAAGCTAATCGACAGCAGGCTTGTATAAATTCATGGAATCATCAAGGTGAATAGTACAACTGAAATAGTGTCTATTGATTTCAAAAGCCTCTTTGTAGTTAGGGCAGGTGTAAGTCATGTAGCAAATCACAAAGACAGGCTCCTTCCTGGGAGGGTTGCCTGGGTCACAGGAAGTGTGAACTGTTTTCATTCTTTCTGTAAACTGAGGAGCCAAGGGAAGGAAGGGCATTGCCTGCCTTAGGCACAAGTTCCTGTGGGTCAATGACCTTCACTCCCTGTGAGTTGTGGGGAGGAGGAGGGGACAGCCTAGCAACAGGAAACAACAGCACCCATTGTATCTGTCCCCGGGTACCTGAGACTTCAGCTCAGATCAGATTTCTGGAAAACCAGACTTCTGCAGAATTGAATATTTAATAGCATTAGGTAAAATCAAAAGGACAGATTATCTATTCTCTACTGCAAATGCAAATATAGTCATTCCTCTGTATTTCGATGCTTCGTCTAGGCCATATATACCAAGAAAGTAAAGGAGGTTTGGATTCATAAAATAAAACAATGGCAGTGTAATGGCGAAGAGACACAGCTTCAGTTCTGTTTGGGGCTCATCATTCCTTCTGATCTCCATATATGCACAGGGTGGGCAAAAGTAGGTTTGCAGTTGTTTGTATGAAAAAAGACACGCCGGTTATGATTGTTACAATGGGCTTTGCTCAAAAGACATCACGACGGCAAAGTAACCTCCCTTTGCCCACCCCTGTATATTTATTTTCCTTACGAAGAAGGTTGAAAACCACAGCTACCTCATCATCTCATCTGGAAACAGCCGGGGCAGGGTCCTGCACTGCCCTTTCTGTAAGGCAACACTGTGTCCTTGCCCAACTTCCAGCCCTAACATCCCACGACGGCAGAACGCTGGCAGCCAATGGGCTGTTCTCCTGCTACACCTGCAGCTACAGAAGCCAGCACGAAGGAATGAAGGGTAAGACAACCACCTTCATTCATTCATTTGTGCTCTTAAACATTGCAGGCACAGTGACCTGCCAGACCCGCGACAAGGGAATTCGCAGGTGACAGCAAGTTTTCTGCCCTGAGTTTAGCAAGTAGAAATCCGACAAAGGGACTTCCTGACAGCAACCTAAATAACCAGGTGTGCATCGGGCGAAGGAGGAGTGACCCTTTCTCACGGAGTGCGCGGGAGCGGGGCGGGGGACGACTTTCTCTTCCCAGGGGAGCAGAAACTTCTCGCCCAGGAATCCGAGAACAGAAGAGAGCTTCACTGGGAGGGATAATCTCCTCACCTGTTTACAGAGAAATGTCCTTGGTGACCTGAGCTGCGCTGGAGGGACGGGCTCCAAGGGCACCGGGACGCTCACTGTGTGGGTTGGGGGAGGACTGCTGCTCACCGCTGAGTCGCAGATCGCCCACCTTGGAGGACGCCTAGGGAGGAGTCCTGGCGCCGCTACTCCCCTGGGCTCTCCCGCTGGGTGGGCCTGCAGGGCGCTGGTAGCTCTGCCGTCGCGGACAGATTGGGCTCCGCCCCACAAGGCGCGCCCAGAGCAAAGTCTCGGGTCCCGGTGACTCCGGGGAGGAGCTCGGGCTCCCGCCGCGCCCAGACGCACATTGCTTGCCCCACGCACCCCTGGGTGCACTCTGCGCACCCCACCACTCAAGTCAGAGTGCACCCCACCACTCAAGTTCCAGGCACTGCACGCCTCTCAGTAGAAACACAAGGGAGATCGTTAAGTTCATAAACTTGTATTTCTGTTGTTTATAATTAAACTTTTCATTTTGGAATAATTTTAGGTTTAGGAAAAAGATGCAGAGATAGATCGTGCAGAGTTGCCTAAAGCCTTCAGCCGGTGTCCCCTAATATTCCTGTCTTCCGTTATCATGGTGCGTTTGCCAAAGCTAAGAACCTAACATTGTCTGTAGCCATTAACGAAACTCGTCTTTTTACATATTTCACTAGTTTCCCCTAATATCCTTCTGTTAATCCCATCCAGGATTCCACACGCATTTAGTGTCCTTTCTGGTTAAGCGCCTCTGGTCTGTGGCAGCTTCTCAGCCCTCTCTGGTTTTTGTTTGTTTATTTGTCTGTGTGACTTGGACAGTTTTGAAGAATTCTGATAAGCTATTTCGTGGATTTCTCTCTCTGGTTTTGTCTGATGTTTTCCTTGTGACGAGGCTGTGATTCTGGGTTTGGGGAAGGAAGACCACAGAGGTCAAGGGCGCTTCTCCTCACAGCACCTATCAGGGGAAGTGTGATAACAACATGACCTGGTACGGGTGATGCTAACCTTAATCACCTGGTTACAGGCGGGCGGCTAGTAGGACTCTCCAAGGCGGAGTCACTGCTTTTCTCTTTCCATACTCTGTTCTTTGTAGGAAAGTCACTAAGTTCAGCCCACACTCAAGAGAGGAGGGTGGGGGAAATAGAACTCCTGGAGGGGCGGGGTGGGGTATCTACACATATTATTTGGAATTATTCTGCAAGGAAGGTTTGTTCCTTCTGTCCCTCTTATTTATCTATTCCATCATTTATTTGTATCAGTATGGACTCATGTATATTTTTTTAGCCTTTGAGCTAGAATTCAACACTACATTATTTATTTTGTTGCTCAAATTGTTCTAGCTTTGACCATTGGGAACTCTTTTGGGCTGGCTCCTGTGTGCCTTTGAAAGCTCATCCACTTTTAGGGCTGAGGAAAAATACTTCCTTAATTATTTGCTCCACCCATTCCACATTGACAGGGTTGGAAAACTGCAGCCCACATCCCCCATCATCCGAGGGCTTTTCAGAATCCTCCTGGGAAAACTATAGTTACTGAGTCCCACCCCAGTAAGAGGAAAAGAAATGGCATGGGTGTGTAATGAACGTGAAGATTAGGGCCCAACTGGAGAAGTAAAAGTTGATGTTTCTTAGGTGAGTTTTGGTTAACTTACCCGTGTGGTTCTATTAAATACTAGATAAATGTGTGTTTATACACAAACCATGTTCCAAAGTTAGCCATGGATGTTTACAATGACTTTAAACATAGGAGAAATCCAGCTGTGAGGGCCCTTTGTTAACATCGCTTTGGTTTGCTCCTGTTTGCATTTGTAAGTCGGTGCCATAAACACAACACTTCCTCCTGCGGAGCTGGGATCTGGCTCAGCCCTGCTCTCTGAGACACAATGCACACACACCACCGCCACCACCACCATTCATTAAAACACTTCAATGCCCCCCTCATGACCTCATGACCTTGGGTTTAAAGACTTAGCCCCTCCCCAAGGTGGAGAAACCCTCTCCCCACCCTCCCACTTCATCTCTTGCCATCACGCTGCCATGTTGTTGGCTAGAAAGGTGGGGTGCCTGGCAGTACCCCAAACCCACTCTTTTTTCTCCATTTATTCCCACAGACTGGAGTGCCCTTTCCCCTCATCTTTGCCCCAGAAATCCTTCTCAGTTTATTCAGCGTACACTTGGAGTCCTTACCTTGAACTCCCCAGCTCTCACTGGACGCGCACTTAGGTCTTCCCACCAGATGCTTGATGTTGCATGTTATTGCCTAAGTTTCCTATGGCAGCTCAGCTGTAACAAATGGCCACATTTAATATCTTCAGTTCCATAGGTTAGAGGGCTGACCGGGGACCCACGGGGCCAACATCATCAGAACATCAGCAGGGCTGCGAGCCTTTCTGGAGGCTCTCGTGAGAACCCATCCTCTCGCTTTCTCCACTCTTTTCTAGGGGCTGCCTGCGCGTCTTCATCTTCAAAACCAGCCGCGTATCTCTCTCTGACTCTGACTCTACCGTTTTCACTTATGAGAACATGCGCTGTAGTGAACATTTTGTGGGAAGACCTTGTGAACACATTGATCCCAAATGAATCATCCGGGATAATCTCCCTGGATTATTAAGATCTTCAACTTAATCACATCTGCCGAGCCCATTTGCCATGTGAGATTACATATTCACAGCCCCCCGGGTTTAGGACATGGACGTCTTTGGGGGGCCCTCTGCCTACCGCAGCTGTGCGACTCAATTACTTTATAATTCAAACATTAATGAGATTTTGTTATTATGTATTTCATTTTAAGGCATCAAATCAAGAAGGCATGGCAAAATGATGAAGATGGCATGCTGCATCTTTTCTTCTTTTTCTTCTTCTTTTTTTTTTTGTGATGCTTCTGTCCATCTCTCTCTTCTTTCCTGTTTCCTTCCTGGGGCACAAAGCCACCTGAGGGAGTGCCTGATGTTGGAAGATCATCCAAGTTCTTCCTCCTCCCCCAAACCTACAGCCTTCCTATGCTTTCTGGGACTTGTAGGACTGAGAGGAGAATGCAGATCTGAAAAACAAGGCATTTGATCTTGACAGAATGGAACTCAATGGGCCCCTGAGTCTTGCAGACTGAACTCTGAGCTGGGGAAGATGCAGTGCCTCTGACAGTCTCTCGGGAGAGCTATCCTTGTACTCTATGTGAGCTGCTGTGCTGGCTGGTGGGGTCGATTTTTATCATTTTAAATTTCAGTGAATTTGTATTTTAAATGCACGAGTCACACATGCACATAGAAGGTAACTATAAATGCAGTTACATAATAAATTAAAAATATCCTCAGCAACAAATCATCACTGAGTAGTAGGAGAGCTAATAAGTACTAGATGACTAAGAGAGAATGTTGACGTTAGTTGCTAATACTAAGGAAGCCTCCAGAGGAGGTAGGAGGAGAGCTGGGTTTTGAGGATAAGCACTACGTTATCCTGGACAAACCTGGGAGCCTGTTGAGCTGAGACACAGGAAAAGTGTCAAAGCAAGTCAATGTTCAGGCGGATCTGGGAGCTACCAAGTAGACCAGTCCAGCCAGGCCACAGGGTAGAATGGGAGACAAAGCAGAGAGGTGGGAGCAAATTGTGTAGCAAACGAAGTTTCAGGTAATGTATTTTTCTTGTCCGTCTCTGCTAAGGGAGAAAGGAGAAATCATTGTAGGAATGAAACTCTGGTTGTTGTTGGTATAAGTTCATTAGTAAAGTACGTAGCAAATATCTGTGAACAATGTGAGTGTCTACTTGTATACACAAGTCTGTCCGAACGTGTGAATCTTTTCTAAGACTCCTTTCACATAATAGATACAGAAACCATGACATAAACTAGGATGACATTCAAAGTATGTCTCTACTGGTTTGAACAGTGGCACCAACCGATCACAATAGCTGCCTGTCGTAGATGAACCAAAGTAAACCAGCTGAAGTTCAGCCCTGGACATCATGCTTTGAAACTGTGCTGCTCTCTGGGAAAAACTAGATGTCCTCTCTCTCTCTCTCTCTCTCTCTCTCTTTCTCAAAAATACGCTTTGAAAGCAGTTTAGTATATTCCTTTGGACTTAATATGTTTTGATTTTCATAACCTTTCTTTCTGCTGTAAGCTTGGTCCACTCTGACTTAGCAGTAGCTGGAATAATAAATGTCACTTCCCTCTGTGTTGTGACCCCTTCCCCCACAGGAAGGAAGCTTGGAGAGAGGTGGAGGAAGGTATGACGGTTGAGATGCCTATTCTGAACGCTTCATTCAGGTATTTCTGAGGTGAGAGGAGCGATGCGAAGCTAGAACAAGGCCATGGGAAGGTTGTGTTAGAAAAGTTTGGGGTGATTTGTCTTTGCCTCTTTTGCTCCACTCCTCCCCCTTCATCCTTGCTCTGCTTTCGGTTGGGAAGGACAATATCAATATTAATCCAGCAGCTCAAGTTTTGTTTTGTTCCTTTTTGTTTTATTTTGTTTTACTTCTGCTGGGATAGGAGGAAACCTAATATATTTCCAAGCCACATAAGCTGAACTTTCTTTATCTTATTCTTGAATCTGTTCATTCCACTGTGGTTCCAACCTTAACTTTATGGAATAATAAAAGAAAGAGCAAGTTTTAGAGGAAAATGCAGCATTTTGTTTCAAACTTTTATGACTGAAATGCTTCTTAGATATCCAGTAGAGCGGTTTAACACTGAGGTACTTTCATATGTGAGTCCAGGGTTCAAAGCTGGATATAAATGTATATAAATAAATATGCAAATTATTAAACGCATAAGGAAATTATAGAACTGGATGAAATAAGCAAAGGAATGAGTATAAACAAAATATTGAGGTGATAGAAAGAAAAGAAAAAGGTAGTAAAGTTTGAGAAAAAACAGCCAATGAATTGGGAGAAAAACTGGATTTACATAGCTTTTGAATTCTCAGATTTCTTTGTAAATTTCATAGTGCCATGAATATAAGATTCAGTTAGAAGTCTAAGCAAATAATTAATACAACTCATATGGAACTATTAAAAACGTACGTATATATGTTTTCATGATGATGAAGGGTGAAATAAAAATTTATTAAAAATCAGAAAGGAAATTATTTAGGACAGTCTGAACAGATTAATCAGTTTAAAATCTGTAAAAAAAAAAAATCAATTTGCATCTTGTTCTTGAAAACAGAGAGTGACCAAAGGTCACATGTTATCTTTACTAGCAAAGAAAAGTCCCCTTTGTGTGCAGGTGACTTGCATCAAGTGGGGTATCAAGTGGGCACAGGTACCCGGGGAGTAGGGTTACAGGTGTGTCGGGGGGCTTTAACGCAGCCACCCCCCCGCCCCGGTCCGCCATGGATGAAGAAAAAGACTACCAAGACATGATCTGCTTGGGGAGGAAAGCTGGCCGCTTCTCTCGAAGGAGAAGGGCCCAGAGCCTTTCCCTCCATGGGCTTTTATTAGGTTCATTCGCACAGGAATACAGACAAAGCTCATCAATCATTGTCAGCCAGTAAGGGTTAAACAATACATGATTTACAGAGAACTTTGAGGGCTTATTCTGAGTTACAGCCAATTAGTTAGAGGGCCATAAAACTTTAGGCGCCAGACTCATCTCAGGTCTGGACCCTTATCTCTTAAACTGAGGGTACAAATTAAGTAGGTTTCACAGGAATGTATGTGTTTTTCTTAGGCCTGATTCCCCAGGGAATCTGCCCCTCCCAGCACAGGACTTCACTGCCCTCTGTTATTGCTTCAGGCTTAAGTCAGGCAAGGGAAGTAAAGCAGCCAAGAGATTAGGAGACTTCTTGCAGACAGAATGAGGACTCAGGCTATTTCAAAGCCGAAGGGTGAGGGTCCATCACCCCCTTTTTCCACAGCCCCCCGAGTCCTTCCCTGCGGGCCTCTTCCGTGACCAGAGCCTGTCTTAGGTTGATCCTCCCTTGAGGATTCTTACCCGTCATTGGCTAACTGGCCAACTCAGGGCCAAGCAGGGTGAAGTGGGCAGAAGTGGCACTTCTGCCAGGGAGATAAGCTTTGTCTCCTTAGTGGCTTATGGTCCCAATTCTGACTCAGCCTTAACCATGGGGGGTTATAGCCTCTGAAACCAGGCAGGGCGGTTCCCAACACAGGTGGAGCAGGGTGCTCAGTTAGTCCTGGACCTGCTTCCTAACCCCTGCTTCCCACGGTCCTCCCTGACCCTTTCAGGGCAGAGTCATTTCCTTTCTGCTCTCTTCACCTTGCCCTGCTATGTCCCTTCAAGCTGGGTTCTAGCGGTTGGTTTAGCAGAGGAAAAGAGAAGATGCTCCTGAGTCCTCCCTGGGCTTCTGGTCTTGCAGTAAGTTCTTGCCCCGTCTACAGGACTTTCCTAGAGTGCCTTTTCTCATGAGGCCACCTCCCACTTTGTCCCATCTCTCTGTGTGTCTCTGGGCTACCCAGCTGGTCAAAGCCACATTCCTCACTGTCTTCCTCAGGGAAGTGAGCATCTTCATTTGTTGTCCTGAGCCCAGACTTCAGGTGGTCCAAGCGACTGCCATGTTGCTCAGTCTCCACCGGGAGCTTCTTGGCCGGCATCACATCTCTTTCCCAGGCAGAGGGAGAATCCCAGCCCTTCCAGTTTTCAACCTCTGAGCTTTCTTCAGACCCTCCCAGTAAGTTACTTTCGCAGGCTGCAGAAAATCTCCCATTCTTGATTTAAGTCGAGATTACCACTAAGTCATATGCCAAAGAAAGGAACTCTTTTCTGTGAGCTCCTAAGCCTCACTCTGATATTTAAGGAAATAATTCTCCAGACTTTGACAATGGCAAATGATTTAAATGCTCATTGGGCACAACACTGAAATAATTCCTACCCAAAGTGGTGCTGGTAGGGGGGCATTTTTCCAGGGTCTCTATACATCTTCGCCTTCAACAATGTAGTTTAACATCCTGATGAATGCAATAATAGAAATATGCTTTTGAAATCAATGCAAGAATAAAAAGAATATATTTATTTACACTTCACAGTCTTCCAAAAATAACTTCAGGTAGACTATCATAAATATTCCCAATTACCTTAATAGTTGGAAGAAGATAACATTTACTAAGAACTGTGAATTTAAAGTGAGTTAAATACTTGAGCGAAATTAACTCTGAGAACGGGTTCCAAGTATTCCAATATTGATTTTCACTGCAAAGGAACACTGTTCTTTGCCTTACAAAATTAATTAAGCTCTGTGTTAATTAATCAGTACGCCTCTCTAATGAGAGGCTGCCAATCACCCTGTCAGATTGTTTACAGTGGAAATCTTAGCCGAAAATTCATCTAGTTAATGATCCTGGTTAAATTTAACCCAAGTCTCAGGCCCTCAAACCTAATTCACAACAAGGATCGTAGCTCTGGAGTCGCAGGGCTGTCTGACCCATGGCCCGCGGGCCAATGCAGCCCTGGATGGCTATGCATGTGGTCCAACAGGAAATCATAACTTTACTTAAAACCTTCTTTTCGCACATCAGTTTTCGTTAGTATTTGTGTATTTAATGTGTGGCCCAAGACAACTCTTCTTCTTCCAGTGTGGCCTGTGGTCAGAGAACAGTGAGGTACCTGGACCAGGTAATAAGTTCAAGGCTGGGCCATGTCCTCAAGGTCAGGGTCAGGCAATAGTTTAAAGCAGCACCTTTCCATAGAAGGCAGCCACTGGCTATGCATGGTTATTGAGCATTTGGAATATGGCTAGTCTGGACTGAAATGAAATAAACAGCAGATTTCAAAGATCTAGTGTAAAAAAAAAAGAACGTAGCCCTGGTCGGTGTGGCTGGTTGGAGCATCATTCCGTAACTGAGTGGTTCTGCATTCAATTCGGGCCACAGGCCCCTGTCTGGGTGCCCACAGTCCCTGGTCTGGGTGTGGATGGAGGCAACCGATCAACGTTTCTCTCTCTCCCTTCCCCACTCCTGTCCTTTCTCTCTAAAACAAGCAATGAAAAAATGTCCTCAGGTGAGGATTAAAAAAAAAAAGAAAGAATGTAAATGATCTTGTGGATAATTGTAATGGTTACAGATTAAAATGACAGTATTTTGGATATATTGAGTTAAAACCTATTGCTAAAATTAATTCACCTATTTCTTTAAATATTGCAATACGACTTCTAAAATTTAAAAACTACTTAAATTTTTGTGGTTTTATCTGGCTCACATTGTGTTTCTATGGGACAAGTCCGGTTTAGAGCCATGTTCTTAGGGACAAGCCAGGCTTCAGACTGCCCCTGGGGGGAGTAGTACACTTAAAGCTCGTTATGTCCACGGAGGAACTTATTTCTCATCCGGATACCTGATGCCATCACAATCCTCATCTCCAGTGTATGGTGATTTTCACATTTGCTGACGGAGACAGGCATGGTATCTCAGGTTTCTCCCGGTCACTGATTTGCATGCCTTTAAGGCATCCATTCAGACAGATCCAATCCTAGACCAATGGTTCTCAAAAGTGCTTCCAAGAACAACAGAGTCACCCAGAAAACTTGGTGACTCAGGAATACAACTCTCTGCGCCTTGCCCCAGCTCCACTGAACCAGAAACTCCGAGGATTCTGTGTTGCTAAATCTTGCTAAGTGATTCTGCTGCACAGTAATGTTTGAAAACCTCTCACTGCCCTGGACTGAGCATTAGAGTAGGGCTGCCAGATAAAATCTAGGATGCTCAGTTAAATTAGACTTTGAGGTCAACAGCAAAGAATTGTCGACTATAAGTATGTCCCATGCAATACCTGAGACACGCTTACACTAAAAAGTTCTTTACTGTCAAAACTCCAACTTAACTGGGTGTTCTATATTTTTATTTGCCAAATCTGTCAATTCCACTTTAGAACAGTGGGTCTCAACCCAGACTGTAAATTAATTTAGTTCAGCTGGTGCGATACCCAGGCATTGGGATATTTTCATTAAGTCCCTGAGTTATTCTTACGTGCAGCCGCATACCACTGCATCAAAGTAATGCTTTTCAAACTTTGACGTGCGTTTCGATCACCTGGAGGCCTTTTTCAAATGCAGGTTCTGATTAAGTATTTCTGGGACAGAGTCTGAGAGCTGACATTTTTAACAAACTCCCAAGTCTGGGAGTTTGGGGTCTGGGGACCCCTTTGAGAAGCAAAGCATAGGGACTGCAGCATTGGAGTAGAGCACCCTAACATCCGGTAAAATGCCACACGGGAGGCCACCCAGAAGACAATGACAGGGCAGGAAAGAGTATGATGCAAATCATTAGCACCAAGAGAGAGGTTCAAACACCGAAAGAGTTTCAAACACGGGCGCAAGCCCATCTGGTACAGGAGGAAGGTTCATGGGGGAGGTGGCGTGGGCCGTCATTTTTTAGAAATGTTGCTCTACGTCAAAAAATATGACGGCCATATTTTGCAAGAGATGGAAATTGGTTATGCAGGTGCTGCTGTAACAAAGAAAGGAAACCATGTGGCCATGACTTTGTGACCAGGCAGCAGGCAGAGGCTAGAGGAGCAGCAAGGAACTTGGTGGGGTCTGGAGGAGCAGCGAGGACCCTGCAGCAGGAAGCTGGAAGGATGCTGACATAGAAACATATTTTGTCGCTGTGAGGCAGGTGGGCAAACTGGTGGCTGGAAGATAACCTGGCAGATAAACAATGGATCTCAGGAGCTTGTAGCTCTGGTTAAGGAGATGGGAACAATTTCTGTCTCAGTTATCCATCGTTCCAGAACAAAGTGCCCTAACACTTAGTCGCTTAAAATAACAATCATTTATCAGTTCTCGCAATTTGATTCTCTGGGATGCTCATGAAGCTTCAGCTGCAGGCTTGCTGGGGGCTGGGGCAGCTGGGTCTCTGGCAGGGTGGGTAAGCTCTGTCACCCTCAAAGAGGCTAGACCAGATTTTGTCACACGGTGGCAGCAATGTTCTAAGAGGCGAAGCCCCAATGCACAAGCACTCTTCCAGCCTCTGCTTCTGTCATAGTGACTGATGTCTGCCCCCTTGGGAAAAGCAGGTCACGTGGCTGAGCCCAGAGTCAATGCAGAAACGACTCCACAAAGGCGTGGATACCAGGAGGCAGGACTCACCGTGGGCCTTTACTATAACAATTTACCCCAGCTGGTAATTCATCGACTAGACAGCAAGATGTATGTAGGTAAATGGTAGGAGATAAAATGTGAGAGATGGATTGCTCTTGTATTTTGGGAGGCCTGAATTTCATGGTGAGGAATGTGCACTTCATTTTCCAGATCGTGGGGAATCATTGAATGTTTGGACAGAAAAGCCCCTGAGGCTTAGGGCAGCATCGGTTTCTAAGTTGGAGAGTCAGTCAGTGCTCTCAGGTAGCACGACCCTGAAACTGTGCCCCAACCAGAATTAACTGGGTTAATTAACTGGAAAGAGGTCACAAATCAAAGGAAAGGCTGAACCAGGTCTCAGGAAGAGGAGAAACCAGGTAGCTCTACTGGACATGAGATCGAGGCGCTGGACCCAGAGGCAGACTTTCCAAGGCACTGATGTTGGAGCGACTCAACTCCAAGTCTCACTCTCTCCTCTGAGATTCAGATTTCTACGATACAAAGTCTCATTGGTCTATATGTGTCAATGGCTCATCATTTGATCAATAGGAAGAGCATCCTGGTCAACAGTCCCATCCAGAATGCTTGCAAAGCATCTCCTAAGACAGGAAGAAGACCGGGAAGTCGCCACAGCTCTTAAGCACAACCCCAAGCCCCAACCACAGACCCGGTAGCTCAGAGAAAGCCAGCCCCAGCCCTCCTTCTTGCTATTCAGGACCTTCTTATCACTCTGCCTACGTTCAGTGCTATATTCCACCTTCCTCTCCTCCCATCCTATTTCCCTTTATGGTTTTCCCTTCACTTTCAACCTGCGTTCTTCACATGTGGCTGCAGGGGTGCTGGATTCCCCTTGACCACAGTTCGGAATTTTTTGCTAACTCCTCAGATTTGGTCTACATGGCTCATTCAGCTGGGCTGTGGAGCCCCTCCATGCATCCCCCTCTTTATCATTCTTTCCCTTGCCCACCCCTTTGGTCAAACCCAGTCCTGCCAGACCCCATAGACCTTTCAGGTAGGACTTGTACGACCTGAACCAAACTGCTTGAGGAAGATTAATCGGGTGTCCATGTACAGGGCAGAGTGGAGGCAGTGGGCTGGCTGGGACGCTTCTGCAAAATGTAGGGCCTGAACTTGGACTGAACAGGGAAGGGAAAGGAAAGGAATGGCAGGTGAGAGCAGGACATTGACGTGGGGTGAGGTTGTCAGGGCAACAGTATGAGACTGTGAAGTCTTGCATCAAGGGGTTAGAAGCATAAAGAAATGGAAGCAGGGCCTTAACTGCAATCAGACCCTAAGCAGTCTATGGACTCCTAGTTGTTGCTCCAGGTTCTTTCAGGTCTGCGCGTCTGTTCTCAGCACTCTGCTAAGCTAGAAAAGGAGGAACCTCTCCAAAATTCCCACAGGAAAAGGAGGGGACATCTCAACATGGAAAAACTCTACAGTGAAAATGAAGGAATGCCTGAGATCCAAGGAAATGTGGAAAACGAACAGCCTCAGAACGTGGGAAAGCCAGAAGTAGCGCATACTTTGGAAAACAAGGAAACGTTAGAAAATGAGGAAAAAATAGAAAACAAGGAAAAGACAGAAGATGAGGAAATACTAGAGGATAAGGAAAAACCAGAGAAGGAGGAAAAGCCAAAAGAAGAGGGAAATCCAGTGATAGAGGGAAAGTCAGAGGGCCAGGGGAAACCAGAGGTTGAGGGAAAATCAAAAGAAGGAAAACCTGAGAGTGAGGGAAAGCCCAAAAAAGAAGGAAAACCAGCCATCGAACCAAGGGCTGCAGGAAAGCACCCAGCTGGGGATGATGTACCCAGGAAAGCCAAAAGAAAAACCAGCAAAGGGCTGGCTCAGTGCCTCAAGGAATACAAAGAGGCCATTCACGATATGCACTTGAGCAATGAGGAGATGATAAGAGAATTTGATGAGATGGCTAGAGTAGAGGTAAAGAAAACCACGCAGAAATTGGGGGGGTTTACGTGGATGCAGAAAAGTTCACAGGACCCCTTCCACCCCAGGGGCCCAAGGGATCTCAGGGGTGGCTGTAGGGCCCCACAAAGGGGCTTTGAAGACATTCCTTTTGTATAGTGCCCATGGTACGCATTTGCCAGGCCCAGGGCTTTAACCATAGGCTAATACTTTGCTTTAGTTATCATTCTTGTTATCCAACTGCAGCCCTTTATGTTTCAGTAGCAGATTTTCATCCGTTGCATGGAATAATGTTTATGGTGTATTGTAAAATTAAAAAGAAAACAGTTTGCAGAACCATAAAAAAAAAGAAAAAAAAAAGAAATGGAAGCAGGGTATGTTTGACCACTCTTTGAAGAATCTTTCAGCGAATAAAAATTGTGGTGGAATCCAAAAAGTTAGTTAAAATGGCTGAATTATAAAAAATGCTATGTAAATACTTTAAACATTTTACTGTAACTTAAAACATTAGGTGTACATTTATGCATCAGTGTTTGGAGGCAGCACCCAAGTCTTTGAGTAAGTGGCTGACTTCTAATGGATCATCTTGATTCTAGATAAATACACTAAAATACGCATGGCCTAACATGTCCACATTCAGGGTTTTTGTTTTTTTTTTGATGAAAAGCAAGACCTCAGACTCATGAAACTATCTAAGTGCAGGTCCCTTCTAGATTTTTACTATTTGTACTAATTCATATGTTTTCTTGCCTACACCTATTTTCGGAGCAACAATATTTTCGCTACTAACCTTTGAGTCTTTTCCAAACATTCAACATATTTTCCATAAAAACAACTACTCATTTCTGCACTACATTAGTGTCTATAGTAACAAATTACAAAACTCAAATGTAGACTAGAACTGGCATAAACAGATTTGGGAAAATAATGCAATTGATACTTAACAAGCACACAACTCATTAGTGTGAGCAGAAGTGCCTGGGCTTTCTAGAGAGTTACCTCGATGCAACCAGCAGTGGGCGGTGCTGAGCGTTGCTCCTAGATGAGGCCAGTGGCGTGTACACTGGAGCTCCAGTTCAGTGAGTCAGGGAGGTGGGGTCCAGAGACAGACTTTCTTTAATTGATTGTGAGCTACCTGACTGGTAGCAGGGTGCCAACAAATTGGTGAAGCACTGTGTTTGCTGATGACCCCAAAAATCCTTAATTAATTGCATGAAATAACATGGGGTTTGTTTTTGTTTCTTTGTTTTACCTGTACAAGTCATTCGTTTGGTAGACTTAAATTTCAGCGTGTGCTCTGGGTAAACTGTCCTGTATTTTAAATTTTCACTAGTCTGCTGCCCCGTCATTATCACATGCATCATAATTGTTTGCTTATTGTGTGTTTCCCACTGGACTAAGTGAGCAATGGTGAGGGCGGAGACTATGTTAAATTGAATCAACAGTGAATTCCTGAGGCCTGTGTCACAAAGTCAATAAATACTTTTTTAACGAACAATGATTCACTTTGTCCTTGCTAAGGTTATGCTCCCAGCTTTCAGCACCTATACTTAAAATAGTTTTAAACCATTCATGTGTTGACCGCGTACTCTTTGCAAAACAAACAGATAAAACCCTACTCTATAACTTTTGCAAATATTTATATATCGCCACTGGGTGACTTCCAATATAACCGAAGTCTTATGCTGGATGGCCCTTCCTCAGTAATATGCACTGTAATCAGTATACTTCCTTTTCCAACATGGGTCCAGCACCATGAATAACCAACAACAAAAGTGATTGCAAAGGTTGCTTTAAAACAGGAGTTCGAAAGCAAACAAAATGTAACCAGAGTCATTGAAGTTAAGAACAATCTAACAATAGCCAGAGGGGAGGGGGGAGGGGACAGTGGGGAGAGGGGTTTTCAGGAACTACTATAAAGGACACATGGACAACATCAAGGGGGAGGATGGAAGCAGGGGAGGGAGGTGGGTTTGGATGGGGTGGGCGGGAGGGGTGAGGAGCAAATGCAGACAACTGTAACTGAACAACAATAAAATAAGCAAATAAATGAAAAAATAAATAAAACAGGAGTTTGAGAATGCTAATTTGATAATAGGCCCGAGGTTAATTTACAGGCACTGGCTGGATTGTTAATGACTGTTTCAATGAAAAAGTAAAGATTTAGCATATGCATGCATTAGGGATATATTGTTTATTGACAACAGGATTTCAGGAGCAAGGCCACGCTTGTTCTTGTTCGGTAACTTCATTTGTTAACATCAACTATTCCCCATTCATTTAAATGCTTTACACAAATGTAAGTAAGCATCCAACTGTGAGAGGGAGCTTTCAATAATGTACTCAAAAATATATTAAATAAAGTAACAACATTTTGTCACACAAATACTTTCCGAATTGTCTCCTTATGGTGGTTTTGATATACAATTGTCTTGCGTACAAACCTAAGCCCTTCTTGAGGTTGGAGGTCTTTAATGCTGATCCGCATCACTGGGAATGTTTTCTCCCTCAGGCAGAAACTTGTTTTTGTTCACTCCTCATTTCCTCATTGATAGCTGTTTCCCAGATTTACCAACTTATTTTTCACTCATTTTTATGCCTCCCCAAATAAACACATTACAAATGAATAACAAAGAAAGTAAAATAGAAGTTTATTTTAGAAAGATGACTGGTATTGGTGAAAAAGTCCACAGTTTTCGGTCACATAATTAATATGCTATTCCTGACTTATTTGTCTTTATCGATTCTTTGACCTAAGAACATAAAATCCATGGAAAGAAAAACCTTCTTTACTAGTTGTCTTCCCTAAGTTGGTAGTGACATGGCAAATGAACGGAGTGCATACCACAAATTTTTCAATCTTGTAGATGAACATTTCTTAAATTTTTCATCTTCTTTCAGGCAACCAAGTTAAAACTGAGCATGTAAAAATCAAATACATAAGAGTCTTTGATTAGAGAGTAAATTGTTGAGTGGAATAGTTAACATTGCATTGGATACAGGGTAAATGATTCAAACGTGTGAATAAGAATGTTATTTTTTAAACAACAAGCCGCTAAGTGGAGCTTTTCCCCTTCAAATGATGACTATAGCCAGTCCATTTTGTTTGTGATAAAGTTCTTACTTATCAGAGAAGGTGAATGTGGTCTGAGGATTCTCATTACAAATTTAGACACTGAAGACAGTAACTATGACAACATGTTGCCACCTAGTGGTCATTTTGTAAAATTTCTAGACATTTCTATGTACTACGTAGCTAGGATCACGAAATGTAGCTCTTGGGGGGTTACTTGGACGCCTTCCACACAGTTCTTGTTTCACATGATCAGCTTAATCTCTAGACTCACCCAAATTTGAGTTGCAAAAATCAAGGATCAAAGTCAGAAGATAGAGATGCCTAAAATTTAGTGAGCACCCACTTTCTCTCAAGCTTTATCTGGATTATCTTCTATAATCCTCAGGGCCACCCTATTATTAATATAGACCCCTTTTTTCATATTAAGAAACCAAGGCGGAGGACAATTAAGTAACTCACCCAAGGCACTGGGTCTTGAGATGTGGAGCTGAGGTTTGGGATGCTGAGCTCAGGTCCTCATCTGAACAGGTATCTGCCTCAGTTTACCCTGTACACGTGATCGGGACTGGACCTCGTTTTATAAAGTAGGGCATTTGGGGGGTGATTTCATGGTTTCTATTGAATGTATACAATACTAGGAGTAGCTCCAGGCTTCCAGGAGTGAACGCAAGAGGAGCCCCACCGTGTGACCCTGTGTGTGGGCCTGAAGAGGCTCACTCCCGACAAAGCACTGGTGCTGCCAGAATTCGAGCTTGAGAGGTCACCGTTTTAGGGTTAAACACTGTTTTCTGGGAGGGCAACCGAGAAGCTGTGAACATTTGATCTAATGAAACCTTTTCTGCCTCTTGTGGAAGGAAGAAGGGTAGAATCGAAGAAATTGTAACTCAAGGAATTGACCACAAAACTGGAGGTGGAACTTGCAAGGGGCACAAAGGAAAGAGACGTGGCATGTCCCTCCAGTGCTCCCCCAGCAATTTGTTCCAACCCTCTTTGTAGCAGTTGGTTTTGTTATAGTGAATATTTCAGGCTAGTCACTGACTCCCCACCAGGGCCTCCTACAGGCTCCTAAAGGAAACAAAACATGCTTGGTTTGTTTTCATAAAATCTGTGGACTCTCTGGTATCTAGCACAGTGCCAGGCTCATGGTATTTATTCAATAAATGTTTGTTGAATGAATAAAATAAACTTAGGTCTAACGAAAATTAAAACACTAAATATGCAATTTGATGTTATGTTGGTTTCCTCAACTCTGTTGTTACTTCACATTTGAAATGATGTAGGGGATGCTTTGAGAGATTTGGTGATATTGATGGGTAACTTGTCACCAAATAGAATTAATTTGGATAAAGTAACTGGGTGTATGTATCCTGATAAGGAATAATTACATTGTGTACGCAAAGGTTCAGGTCAATATAATGGAGATTTAACTTAAAGGGCAAACTAAAGCAAACAGCTATTAAAAATCATCATCCTTCTAGATTGTAAGAAAGTCATGGCTTTCTGTGTTCACCTGTATGTTTTTAAAAGGAGAATCCTGTTTTTCAGTGAATCCGGAAAGCTGGATTCCAGCACAGTGTCACTTAATAAAGAATCTCTCTCCTTGTATGTCGATCAGACAGCTCAGCACTGACAAGTCTAACACAGGGCTCTCAGTCTGTCCTCTGGACCCTGCTCGTCCCACGGTTCCCCCATCTCAGCTGGGCAGCCCCATTTTTCCAGTTTCTCCAGCCCAGAGCCTTGCAGTCATCCTTGACCCTGTTTCTCTCAGTCCTCTCATCCCATCCATCAACACATTCTCTTGGCTGTACCTTTACTATATACCAGGAATCCACGCCCCTTCCCACCACAGTCTCTTCTGGCACTGTGACCAAGCCGCCGTGGGTCACCTGGATTCCGGCAGTGGCCTCCTAACTGGCCATCCCCACCCCCGCAGCAGTCTCACCACCCCCAGCAGACAGCTGAGTCGGGTTATGACGTCTTTGTGCTCAGTGCCCTCCCAGAGCCGCCATTTTCTCTCCAAGTTCAAAGAGAAGTTCTCATAATGGCCTTCAAGACCTCAGACAATGTTGCCTTGGGAACTTGCTTCTGTCTCCTCCACCACCCAGCACATTGTCCAGTGACACTGGCCTCTTGCTATTCTTTAAACGTGAGGCAAGACCCCACGACAAGGCCTGAGCTTCAGCAGCTGCCTCTGCTTTCACCCTCTCCTCAGATCTCGGCACAGCCCACTTATTTCTCAGCTCCTGAGTCTTTCCTTAAGGGTTGCCTTTAAGTTGTAACTGCCCCAACCCTCTTTGGCAGTGCTCCTAATGCTATTTTTCTCTTTCCAATAGCATGTACCACTTCCCAGCATATTATATGATTTACTTGTTGTGTTTTTGATTATTACACCTCTCCCCGCACTAGTACAGAAGCTCCACCGTTAAGGAAGTTTCTGGGTTTTGTTCCTGATGTAGTTCCAATATCCCAAAGACTGACTGGCCTATAGTGGTTGCTGAATAAATATTTCTTGCATGAATGAGTAGATTAGTCCATCTGTTCAATATATTCTAATAGACCCAAATGTGACCATACCTAGGGGAGGAATTACATTATGTTTAGTTGTTTTGGTTTTGTTTTATTCTGCCCCCCTCCCCCCCAGGTTTCCTGAAAATACAGTATAACTGGCATGGCCTTCTTATAAAATATGCTTGTATCTCTTTTATTTTTTTCTAATTAATCACTTCAGCCCTAAAAAGACATCCCTTCTTAGCAGGAAGTACAGTATCTCCACCTTGAGGACTTCAGTGTCCCCCACTCACCTAAGAACTTCTGCAACTTTATCAGCCCGAAGAGGCCAGCTCTGCTTCCCAGGAAGTGAGAGAGGACTGACAAGTGGGAGGAGCATGAACTCTGATGACTCCCCCCCACACTGGGGTGGTGAGATGATGGGGAGCCGCAGCTGGACACCAGCCTCCCTTTCCATGGCTGCAGTGACCCATCTGCCTGGGTTACCTATTGTCACGCAGTGCTGCAGAACATGCGACCTCAACCTGAGTGGCATGCACCAATGAGCATTTGAGGGGCTCACATGTGTGTGGGATTCGGCCAACACAGGCTGGGCTCTGCTGATCTTGGCTGGGTTTTTGCACACACGTAGGGTGTCAGGCTTGCTTTGGCCTTGGCCTGGATGACCAGTCGTCTCAGCTCTGTTTCTATGCCTCACCTTCCAGCAGGCTGCCCCAGGCACATTCTTATGGCCACAGCGCAGAAGCAAGAGCCAGAGCAGAGCCAGAGGGAATGTGCCAGGCCTCCCAAGGCCTAGACTTGTCACGGGCACACTGCTACTTCTGCTGTATTCAATTGGCCGAAGCAAGTACATGTCCAGCCCAGATTCAAGCGGAGGGGAAATAGAGTTCATCTCTTTACTCAAACTGCAAAATCACATGGCAAAGGGCAGAAGTTGAGGAAGGGGTGAAGAATGTCTGGGGTCATTAATGCCATTCTGCACCTTTCCTGCTCTGCACAGAGCCTAATGAGAAGGCAAACTCGAGCTCCAAGCTCCAGTCCCATGGGCCATTTTTACATCGTTCAGGCAGGTCTAGGCTCACTGGGGCCTCTAGCCTCAGCCAGCTGCGATAGCAGCATGAACCACGCCCTGAACTTAGAGGCTACAGCAGTGATTAAGGCAAACAGTGTTTCGGTCACCTGAGGAAAATTAAATTTAAGTGATAAAGAAACACATATTTTATAAATCATCAGTCTACGCCTAGCTCCATACTGGGCTCAATTTTCTAATGACCTCAGCACAGGGAACCCCAAATCATAGGGAGTCAAGGAAGGACTTTAAAAGACAGCACACAGAGTAGAAGTTCATTAGAGTCAACAACAACGAGATAAAACTACCAACACCCTTGAGGACCACAAAGAGTGTTACACATGTGGGCTTACGTGTGCCCCTCTGGTATGTACGTACCACCGTCACTGTCTGCTCCTCTCCAGTCTCCTGAGCTTTCTCTCTAGCCCCTGTTTTTCCTTTAAATCCTGCCCTTACCACACACTTGAAATTTACTTCAGTTCTATGAAAGGAGTTCGGAAAGGGGTGTGTCATAAAGACCATGATTGGCTCTGGTGTTGAAACTCAGAGCCGACGAATGTGGGTACAGAACGGCAGGGCAGAGGCCTGGCTCTCAGAGACTTGCGGCGTGCCTGGACGAGCATGCATGAGTTCCCAGTAAAGAGGACAAGATAAACTGGGTTTGGAGCTACATTTCACGGTGTAGACAAGGAGCTCTAGGGAGAAAAACTACAACAATTATGAAGACACAGTTTCTGCCCGGAAAATTAGCCACTGCCCCAGTGGACTTTGGAATTACAACGCAAACACGTCATGTCTTCTCCACGAAGCCCTGACTCGTCTCTCCAGCCTCCGGAATTACTGGGCACCAAATTCTTAGAACACTCAGCATCTGTACCACATAACTGAACCCTTAATTGTATTTTTTCTAGTAATGCTTCCTGCTTTTTTTTTTTTCAGGATGGTTAGTCTTCCACTCCTCCCAGACTGCAAACGCACTAAGGCCTGGGAACATACGCATCTGCATAGAATTGAATGAGGCCTTAGAGATCATATTGTATAATCTTTTCTTCCTACAGCTGGAAAGCCAAGGGCTGACACGTTGTGACATGCCTAAGCTCATACAGCCATCTTGTGTTTAGAAGAGTCTTTAAAATTGTTTGTTTTTATTGACCCTGGATTGGTGAGGAAAGGAGAGTGAGTTAAGCTCTTTCCAGGAAATTTTTTACATTGTATATTGTTTTGTTTAGGATTTTCTCACCTGGAAAAGTAGAAGCAGTGAAAGGCATAAGCCTGTAGATTGGGTGTGGATTTTTTGTTTTATTTAGAATGTGACCCAGCTATCACTCTGTGCTGGTGAATGAGACTTGGAATAGCAGTGATGGGATCCTACACACTGGTTAAATTCTCTCCCAGCGCAGGGTAAGGAGCTGGGATCTGTAGCTTTTCCACAAGTGGGTCGGCTGAAGAGATGAGCCCTTACCATAAATAAGAAGGAGTAGTTAGGAGTGGTCTGGGTTGTATGGACCAGAGAGAGATTGGGGTAGACAACAAGTCCGTTTAAAAAAAAGACACAGTTTTCATTTTCACCAATAACTTTATTGACTTGGATATTTTGAGTATGTCAGCTATCCCCCACATGGTAGAACATTGATTGTTCTCAGTTAATGTCTAGATTTGATCACTCTCAACTTCACCTGGTCCACCTGATTGTGGAGCATTGTCCACCAAGAAATCTCCTGCATGAAACTTTGCAAACTTCTGACACATTCGATCAGCCACAGCACCTTCTCCATACACTGCACAAATCATTTTTGGCATTTCAGTTGTGTTTTTATCTTTCTTGAAATAATAAAGCATAATATGCCGAAAATGTTGCATATTTCCTTCCATCTTCAATATTTAAACGGGTGCACAAAAATTCACCAAGCTTGATAATTTTTTTTAAAAAAGCACGCTAACATGACAGCTGTCACAATACAATCTAACACAATTGTTTCAAACAAAGACAACGGAGTGCTACTAGAGCCATCTTATGGGAAAAAGCAAAGGAACTTTTTAGCCAACCCAGTATAAGAGGCTGCCTTTGGGTCCGAAGGGGAGAGATGCCTTTTCCCAACTGGGAGCTTTAAATGGCCCAGGAGCGCTCCCCATCACCAGGTACACCCGTTCCTGAGCTGGATGCCTGGAATCTCAGAGACTGCCATCTTGATAGCAGAAGTGGAGAAGCCCAGATGTATCAATCATTCTACGATTGCTGTTTTTTCTCCACTAGTACCAATAAATAGTCCATTTTAATTTTTCAAATAAATGATTGATATAGTTTGATAAAAGTAGCTGGGTTGGATAGAGTTAAAATAGCCCTTTAACCTCCTAATTGTTGAGAAACAATTCTTGAACACGCATACTCCTTCCTGGTATGAAGGCGAACTACCCACCCAGTTGGCTTCCTCTCCAGAGGACTGAATAAGAGTCGGTAATGTTGATTATTCTTATTTTTTAATGTTTTAACAGACTTATAGAGGTATAACCAATGTACAACTGCAAATATTCAAAGGGTACAATTTGATACATTTTGACATATGAACACACCTGTGAAACTCACCTGTGAAACGCCAGTTCTTTACACCTTTCTGTGATCTCTCCCCACCACTCCTGCCCCATTGTCCCCAGGCAACCAAGCAAGAATCTGCTGTCTGTCACTCTAGATTAGTTTGCATTTCAAACACTTTTATGTACCGGAGCTATACAGTATGTGCTCTTCTTGCTTTGTTTCTTTCATTCAGAAAAATCATTTAAAAATTTGTTCATGTGCAGCATGGTAGTTATTTCTTTTTCTGTCACTAACTAGTATCCCATTGTATGGATACACCACAGTTTGCTTATCCACTAACCTGTTGTTGGTGGGTGTTTGGTTTGCTTCCAGTATTTTACTGTGACACATAAAGCTGCTCTGTACCTTTTGCACACCCTCTGTTTGGGTTTTCACTTCAGTTCTCGTAAGTGAACACCTAGGAGTGGAAGGGCTGACTCCTGTGGTGTGTGTGTGTTTAACTTTTAAGAAACTGCCCAAAAGTTCTGTAAAATGGTCATACCATTTAATATTCCCACCGGCATTCACTTCCTGTTTTCCCCAAGCCTTGCGAACAGTTGTTATGTGAGACTTTTTCATTTTAGCCACTCTATTTCTGTGTAGCGAGATCTCTTAGTAAGGGTTCCGATTGCATGTTCCTGATCACTCATGATGTTGAACATTTCTTTGAGTTCATTATATTCTATGTCTGCTTTAGTGAAATGTGTGTTTAAATCTTTTACCCATTTAAAAAAGTTTCTATAATTAAATTTTGTAAGTTCTTTATACAGGGGTGGGCAAAAGTAGGTTTATCGTATGATTGTGACATTGTTTTAAGTTAATAGAGCTATTGTAATAATCATAACCTACATGTCTTTACTCAAACCTACTTTTGCTCAACCTTGTATATTCTGGATACAAATCCTTTATTATATACATGACATACAAATATTTTATCATGGTCTGTATTTTGATTTTGATTCTCTTAACAATGTCTTTCCAAGAGCAGAAAGTTTCAGTTTGATGAAATCCAGTTTGACAGCTCTTCTCTATGGGTCATGTTTTAGGCCTCATAATCTAAAAGAATTTTACCTACCCCAAAGTCACAAAGATTTCCTTCTATGACTTTTCTTAATAGTTTCACAGTTCTAGGTTTTACATGTAGGTCTGTGGTCCATTGGGAATTGATGTTACATGTGGTGTGGGGATGGACCAGGGTGGATTTTTGTTTGGGTTTTCATGGAGATAACCAATTGTTGCAGCATCATTACTGAAAAGATGATTTTACCAGCAAGTTGACTTTGTGCTTTTGTTGAAAATCAGTTGCCCACATATGTGCAGATCTATTTCTGGACTTTAATCTATTCCATTGATCAATATATCTGTTTCTATGCCAATACCACCCTTCTTAAGACATTGTATAATGTCTTAAAATCACGTGGTGTTAGTGCTCCACATTTGCTCTTCTTTTTTCAAAATAGTTTTAAGTATTCTAGAACCTTTGTTTTTCCATATTCAAAACCAGCTTGTCAATTCCTACTAAAAAGGTTGCTGGCATGTTAATTGGGATTGCACTGAATCTATCAATGAAGTTGGGATAAATTGCTATCTTAGCATTACTAAGTCTTCCAGCCAATTAATATAATATATTTCTCCAATTACTTAGGTCTTTTAAAATGTCTCATAGTGATGTATTTCTGATTTTTCAGTGTTAGTATATCAATTAACTTTTATATTATCCTGCTACCTTACAAAACTCACTTACTAGTTCCATTGTCTTTTGTTTTATAAATTCCACAGGATTTTCTACATAGATACTATGATGTCTGCAAATAAGTTGTCTTTAAAACCTGGAGGTGGACCCATGGAAAAAGACAATGGGGGGATTGAATGTGGGGATGGGGATGGGATGAGTAGGGCAGGGGGAGAGTAATGGGGGGAAATGGGGACAACTGTAATTGAGCAACAATAAAAAAATTAAAACTTCAAGGTATTGATAAGTACCGAAAATAAAAAATAATATAAAATCTGGATGTCTTATATTTCTATTATTTGTTGCACTGTGCTGGCTGGAACCTCCAAAACAAGGGTGAATTAAAGTGAGTGAGAGCAACATCCTTGTCTTTTACTTGCTCTCATGGGGAAAGCATCGAGTCTTGCACCGTTAAATATGACGTTACTTGTGGCATTTCTGTAGATGCCCTATATCAGTTTGGGGAAGTTTGCAGCCCTGAGTTTTTCAGTCTGGCAGAGAGGACCAGGGCCCGCTCCTGACCATGAGTGGGTTCTGGGCACTTGTCTATGAAAAACCTTCTGCCTGTTATCAGGTCGAGGAAATTCCCTTCTCTTCCTAGCTTGCTGAAAGTGCTTTCCTATCAGGAATAACTCAGGTCTAATGCTTTTTTGGCATCTCCTGTTATAATCCTGTGGTTATTCTTGTTTGGTGTGGTAATAGGTAGATAACTTTGATTGATTTTGATATATTTTTTTATGAAAGTAATGTGGTACCATTGTAGGAGAATGTGAACCCTTTGCAGGCTCAGCAGGCAACAGCAGGGCAATTTAACGGTGACGCCTGAACTGGGTACAGGAAGTAGGGTGGCTGCTTATTTGCCATGGAGTTGTGATTTCGTCCCTCACTGGTGTCGTGCTCACTAAGTAAGTGATGCTTTCGTCCATGATCTGAGAGTAGCTTCTGAGCCCCCAATGGAATGCCAGTTGAATTTCATTACATCTTTAAGTTCTTCCAAAAAAAATTTACCCTGTTTCCAATGGGAAGGAAAAAAAAAGAATCTGATAGACAAACACCAAGCCAATGAATATATTAAAGGCTCCAGCACCCATATCTTCTGGATAAATCCCTCCTTTTTATTCTCATTTTGGATCCCCTGGGGTGTGATTTATCTGGAGAAATGTGTTTCCTTTCAAAGCTGTAGAGTGTTAACAAGATATTGGCATGGGGATTATTTATGTCTATGTCACCCTTGCTATCCTAACCCCACATGCCATTCCGTATGTCCCCTGCAGAGAAACCACTGAATGGGGAGCAAAGTGTTCCTGGTATCTGTTACTGAAATTCAGAATGAATTTCTTATTATCTCCATGGCAAGGTGCCATTAAAATATTGCTTAAAGTGCTTTATACTGATGCACTATGGTTTGCATTATTTTTTGTTTTTCTTGGAATCTTCCCTTTAATGCTACCACTGTTTCTCTGGGGAGATGAGTAGCTAACATGCTTCAAATAATCAACAAAATGATTTAAAAAACCCATTCTGTCTGTTGGAAACAACCTGAATATTGTCCTAACACATTATGCTAATACATATATGTCTTACGTATATTTAACAATATGTGAAAGCATTTGAGAAGGCAATTAAAAAAAGAAACTTAGTTTTCTTGTGCAACAAAACAAAAATTGTAGGAAAAAAAAAATCTCAGGCTGCTACCGAACTCCCTGAGACAGCTAAAGTTGCAATTGATTCTGGCAAGGCTATTACGAGGGTAATTGTCCAAGAGAATGTTTTCTTACACAGGAAATTAGAGACAGGGAAAACATTATTAAAAGTAAAAATTTGTAGATATTTGAGTCTGCCAGAATGTGTAGCAGCTATTGTATCCCCTTATGGGATTAACAACTAAATTGGATTTTAGTTAGACTCAGATTTCAAGCTGAATTCCAAGTTGAAGACCCTTCGAGGAGGAAGGGAAAAAAGGTAGAAAAGATTCAAGATTTTTTTTTTTGATACAGTGAAACCAACCCCTACCCATCCTCCAAATCATGTTTTACAAAGTTACAAAAAAAATGGTAGAGCAAAGGGCTTTATTGCTTACATTAAATGAAAGATCAAAATGTTTTGATTGGCACTCTAGAAAAATATCCGGTCACGGTCCTTCATAAAAATTCACTGTGTGTATGAGATTCTGTGAGTTAAATGTGAAAAATGTGAAAAATATCTGTCACTAAATCTTATAGTTAAATTTCATAGCAAAATGGAGAATTGATTGACTGATCTAGGGATCTGGATGTGTGTTTGTGAGCATGTATGTGTGTATGAGTGTGTATGAGTTTGATGTGTTGTGTGAATGTATGTATTTTGGAGGGAAGGGGAATAGCAAAGATAAAAATGTTAATTTGTAAAAAAATTATCTTGAATATCTGAATTACTGTAACTATTTATAGTAATTAATTTTGCCAAGTAATAAACTTACTTTTTGCTTGATCTATAGCCCTTTGGGTTTTCATTTCAACATGCATCTTTATTGATACCACACCTCCCACTTCTCTGCATCAATGCAAAGAATAGTGATTCTATTCTGTCACGTAGATAGACATTTTTGGACCAGACACAATGTGCATTCATTAACAGCTCATTCATCTACCATTATAAGTTTTCACATAAGTGAACTTTCCACATAACCAAAATTAAATCAATGAAATTTTATTTGAACCATTTTAATGGAAAGGTCTCAACTTCCTCCGTTTCTTAAATAAACCATCCTGATGAGGATTCCAAGCAAGTACCAGATAACTGTGAAGAGGAAACCCTGTTACCTGGTGAGCAGGAATTAGAGTACACTGTGCAATTTAAACGACACTTACACGTGACATTTAATGCTATGGAAAACACGCTATGATGTTGAATGGCAGAAGAAAATGTAAAGCTATATGCTGTACTATTCCGACAGTGATCAGGGAAACACAGATCGTTGGATCTACTTTTAAAAACGTTTCACATGTAGAGCAAGCACAGGGAATACAAAATGCCTCCAACTGGTAACACAGTTCTCTTCGATGGGGAATTAAACAAGATTTTAAATGTTTTCCTCCTTCCTTTTTTTATTTTTCAAGTTTTCTACAGGGAACACTTTTTTTAATAATCAGGTTTTTTATAAAGTCATTGGAGTGTTCAAAATTGTGTGAGAGATATGCATTTATCCCCCAGTTAACAGGGCCTGTTACATACTAAGTAATAAACACGTGGCTTAATATAATAGATGCCCAGAGGACATTCATTTGTTTATTCATTTTTGCATAAAAACATTAACTCAAAAAATTCTGAGGGCATGACCATATACAGGCTGCTCTTGAACTATTTTACCTTTTGATAACTTTTTATATGGACTATGATTTTAAAAAATACATGCTCATTTATGACAGAGGCTAAGAGGTTTACTGGAAGATATAACATGGGGGTCTGACCCCTCAGGTTGCATCTGCATGGCACCAAGCAAATAAGGACACGATACCGTTGATGCTCAGGGGTCCGCCTGAGTAAACTTCAGGATGTGCTACTTCGGCCCCAAATTTCTGCCACAGTCTAGAAGTGTTCCAATTTGCTGCTGATGTTAATCAAGTGAATAGACAAAAGAAATATGTCGGTGCTCCCTGGAATAAATCTATTCTCGCCCAACAGTTACATTGTCACTTCGATTCTTGCAGACAGTCAAAAGGCAGCAAGAAAAAGAAAAAGAAGTTTTCTTGGCTAAAATGCTTTGTAGTGGTTTCTAAGGTAGTGGTACCTAACATTTAATATCACTGAGGAAGGGGTGAACACCATTAGTGGCAGCGTTACAGTTTTTTTCTTTTTTAGCATAACTAGTTAAAACAAACTCGAATGGTCGCCGTGAGCACGGTGCCGGTGGGCATACAGTCTTCACACCTGGAGTCATTTGTTCCTGGTGTGGATGGCAACACTGAACAGTGGTTAGTTACTAGTCTGGTGGGAGACTAGTTGGATACCTTTTCAAAATGAAATGTATTTGGGTGACATTGGTTAATAAAATTATACTGGTTTCAAGTGCACAATTCTATGATACATTTTCTGTATATTACACTGTGTGCCCACCACCTAAAGTCAACTCTTCCTTTATCACCATATATTTGACCCCATCTACGCTTTACTGCATCCCCTTTCCTCTGGTAGTCACCGTACTGTTGTCTGTATCTATGGTTTCTTGTTTATTTATTTTTCTTGGTGAGATACCTTTTCACAGGTGATCCTGAGCAAGATACTTACCCTCTCTGTGCCTCAATTTCCTCATCTATAAAATAAGACTAATTTTAGAATCAATTTCATAAGGCCATTGAGCAAATTAAATGAGATAATCCATGTACCATGCTTAATGTAGTATCTAGGGCATATTAATTGTTCCAGAATATCATTATTATCCCCTTTTTCTTATGGTTGATAAGTAACATAAGTGTGCATAAAAGCATTTATACATTCTTAATGTGTCTAAACTATCATGGGATAGCAATAAGTCTGGCCGGGCAGGTGACAGTCCAGAATTGTGACCCACAAGCTAAATCCAGTATGCTCTATCGTTTTGTAAATAAAATATTATTGGTCCATAGCTACACCCCATTGTTTAAATATTGCTCATTGTGCTTTTGTACTATAGGGGCAGAGTTGAGAGGTTGCTAAGAGACTACTTAGCCAGCAAAGCCTAAAATATTTGCTGTCTGCTCCTCTGCAGAACAAGTTTGCCATCACATTATGTAGGTCACCAACAGAATACAAAGAATCAGGAAAGAATACAGAATATGAGAGCTAAAGGAAATGCAATGCTTAGAGAAATACCAAAGGAAGAGACTGTCTGAGAATTACCCTGGTTCACTAATGAGTGAGCAAGACAGTAGTAACCAGTACAGATACCAGTGCCTCCATAAGTGGAATAACATCCAGGAGTCAACAGCAGTTGGCTTATCTGAAGCAAAGGGGAAAGACCCTACTGAAGGGAAACAGAAAGGATAAGAAAGAGCAAGCCAACAGAAAATTTCATATTATCAACCAAGGCAAACAAGAACGCCATCTTCAGAGGAGCTCGGTGTTCCAAGGCAATCAAAAAACACTGGATTTAATCAGTGATATTGTATGTACTTCTTTAAAATGTAGATGTACACCTATCAAAAATATTGACACTGACTATAAGATGATGAGATGACGAGGGCAGAGAAACAAGAAGAATCTAGAGAAGTCAGCAAAATCTCGTTCTATGATGAGCTAAAAGTACATGTCAACCTTTTGGGAGAAATGTGAGGATACAGAAGAACATCAGCCTACCCAGAGGTAATGACTCGATGATGTTCTGCACGGGGTCAGTCTTTGGGAAGGTCAAGGCAATGGCATCTTCCCCAGAAAAAAAGTCATACAAAACCTCAGGCCAGCACTACTCTCTTGAGGAAGAAATCACTGATTCTGTGCAATCAAGTTGCCAAAGCTACAAAACCTGCAATCAATTCCTCTGTCACAGGACTGGCCACTCATGGATGAAGGCACCAAATGCTGACATCTAAATAAGCGTACCTGATTGGTCTGCATCTATACTGTGGAAGTCTGTAAACTGTATCAGTTATAGTTAGTATAACATCTTCATTCTTAAAACTAGAATAACTTCTCTCATGTCTCTGCTGGAGACAATGGAATAACAGTCAGGCTACTGAGTGACTGACGGACTGAACTGAACTTCTGAGGTCCCCTGAGTGTTCATCCAAGCAGTCACACAGCACGAACTTATAGTCGGGGGGTGGCCCAGAGGTGCACATTCAGGGGCAAAGTCTGCTCCTACAGAACCTGACTTTCCTGCAGGATGATCAACATTTCCCTTCATTGGGACTCTGTAGACTGCTCTCTCATCTCTCTTTGGTAAAAGACCAAATAGTGCAGGGAGCAACTTACACTTGAAATTAAGCTAACGGAATCCAAACAGACATATTACTGGCTACTGTCTCCAGGGAAGGAAATTCTTCTCATGTATTACGTTCCAATGTTGGAAGCGATGACTACCTGCCTACGGAGACATTACGTTCATTAGATTTATTCTGCGCTGCCACTCTGAACTGAGCGATTTCTTCATTGATGTGGCTTTCACGGCTCCGTCATCTTTACAAGGCACTTGGGAGGGAGGCCTGGGAACAGTGTACAGAAGCTTGGTTCTGTCGCACATATGGTTGGATACATCAAAAGCAGTGAGGGATGCGAGGTTAAAATTAACTCAGTTTAGACTAAAACATCATTTCTGTTGGACTCAGAACAAGATGCATGAACTAAGGGTTCCCGAACCATTTTGTTGCTTCTTTTCAATCTGGGAGAAAATCATAATGACATGCCTAATCATTATTGACCTCTGGATATTTTAACAGTTTGCAAATATGTTGGTTTCAGCCCATAGGAGGTTATAGGAGGAAGAAAAAGACAGGAAGAAAAGTCACAAAAATGTTAAGACTTGTTTTCTCTGAATAGTGAAAATATTGAGTTTTCTCTTCTATTTTCCTTTATTTCAAAAATCTTCCAATAAGTATACATATCCTAACACAGGGGAGAAACTATATAATAAATTACAATAGTTTACCTAATTTCTTTTAGCATATTTTAAAAAAGACAGAAAGAGAAAATTATCTTATTTTGTGATATGACAGATGGATGTCTGGGAACTACATTTAAAAAATGATTTTAATAAATGAGAGTAGGCAAAATAATAACATTTTTCTGGCAGTTAAGCCTAATAAAAATGAGTAAAAAAGGCACAATTCTACCTTAATGAAATATTTCTGCCAAAAAATCATTCATTTTTATTTGTCATGTGGATAAATAAATGCTATTTCCTCTAACTCCCAACATTAAGCCTACTTCTGTCTCCTTCCGGCTGTTCTTCTTTGCTATCCTTCTTTCTCCCCATTGCCACCTTTATTGTTCAGATCAGACAATGAGTACAATTGTTCAAGTACATAAAATAAAGGTGTTTGTCTTTGGAGATAACAGACTTACCATTTTGTACATTTATTTCCCATCTTACTTCCCACTCATAAATTACGTATGTGTGAATTGCTCTGTGTTGGCTATTAAAGTGAGGTAGATATTATTCTAATTCAAGAAATAGGTAGTAACTAGGATATATTTGCAATTAATAAGAATTTTTTGATATGCCTACATTACAAGCCAACATTTAAAACTGCATTTCTCAGCATATATACACGAAGATGTGTATTTTGGGCCATTATAAGTACTATCAGTACAAAAACTGCTCGTGTCTAAAACAATTTGTACTTTTGCATTTGCAATTTTCTTGGCCTATTATAAACAAATGCACATTTTATAGAGCACATTTAAATGCATTATTTCCGTGCTTAAAAATGTACTCTTTAAAAAAGAGCATTAACAGAAATGTTAATGTAGCCATTTTACTAATTTCACGCAGGCAAAGGGTGAATCAGATGAAGGTCGGGAATTCAAATAAAGTATCCTGACTGCGTTGACAAGACATGTGATCCTTTACTTTCGGATTAGTAGTGAATCAACCAGGCTGGGCCTGGCACTACATGTAACAAATTGTATCCGAACAAGAAGATGTGCTACGGTGTATAACACAGCATGTTTCCACATCAGAGAAACCTGTGTGTGAGTTCCCCCGCTTATGTGTGTGGTCTTCGGGATGTTTCTTATGTATACAGAGACCTTCTTCCTCTGTAAGTGGGTATGGAAGAAATAGCACCCATTCCACAGGGAGTCTGTCTACGAAACAATGCATGTGGCTCTTTGACATATTGAGTGGTCTGGAGTAAGCACTCACCCTAGCCCATCTGCCACAGTTTGGTTTCCATCTTTGCCCTCCATCAGTCTGTGACTTAGAAGCTTACCTTGCAAGGCAGAGCCCTGCTTCCCTGGACCAGAACTGGTTCCAGTGGCTTAACTACGATGCCAGTTTCCCTGATTATCCTTAGATGTCTCTGGTCCAGCAACATGCAATAATGTAGCCCCACTGTGTGCACAGCGACATGAGTGGCAGGCCCCGTGGAGGAACAAAATAGATGGGGGTACAAAATAAACACAATATACCCTTTACAAGATAAGAATGTTAATGCTAAAATCCTTCCCATACACACAGATCCAGATTCCTCCCCCTCCACTTCTTACCTTGCCTACAGATTTCCAATTTGGCCTTTGCCCCTGGAAATATGGAATCAGCTTACATGAAAGTTCAGTTACAAAATGAAAACAAAAACTCACAATCTGCCAGGCATTGAAAATGAGGAAAATACTATTCATTCGTCTTTTCCATTTTAACCCCCTAGAAATAGCATAACTTGGCCATAATATTATCACATGGATTTGCCCTTAGCCCAGCTGGACTCTCTCCCACAGACAGAACACCTTGGAGGTGTGAGAACAATTCTGCAGTTGGTGGGGTGAGCAGAAAAGAGCCAGAACCCACGATGTGCAGAGGGGCTTGAGTGGGCCCCTCCGAGAAGCTGCCCCACCAGCACCCAGCAGCGGAGGGGGCACTGCTGCTCTTTTTGGGTGCTGTGATGGGAACCTCACTTGTGTCGTTGTGCCTGGGTCCGTTTTTGAGTAGTGTGTCCAGGGCTCCTTCCTTGGGAGGGATCCAGGCTTGCTCTGGCCAGTGGCCCGGGGATGGAGATCTGTGCCCAGCTCCCCTCTATGAAGCTACTCGCTTTCTGACTCCCTCACCCTGACCGCCAACCGCCTGCTGGGACCTCTTCCCAGCACCTCCTCCCTGATTGCTGTCACACTGGTGCACACCAGTTGACTGTCTTAGCGGTCGCCCACTTCTTGCCACGCTACTCTCAGGACACCGAATTGCTCTAACTGGTGCCACCTCTTTTGTGACCTGCATCTTATGAGGGGGGACCCCAAAAACCAGAATTTATTTATAAACAATTGTGTATTTATTATGACATGTTTAAACTCCATTTAATGCAATACATCTATTCAGACAGCTTTTCCACTGCTCAAAACAGTTTTTGAACTTGTCGATTTTGATGCTTTCTAGTGCTTCTGCCAGTTTTTTATTTGTTTGTCTGTTTCCACTCTTCCACATTGGCAAAACACTTCTCTTTGAGGACATTTTTCATCCAGGGAAACAAAAAACAGTCCCTTGGGGCAAGATTGGGTGAGTAGGGAGGGTGGGGCATTTGGGTCATACTGTTTTGGGTCAAAAACTGCTGAACACTCAGTGCAGTGTGGGCAGGGCACTTGTAAATCACGCATCATGAAGGGGGCAAATGTTTGAAAGAGTCTTCAAAATAAAAATTCACTGAAGCCAAATGCAGCCTCTCACAACAATGCCAGCTGGTACACTGATACAGATGGGTTCCTAGAACACTCACTGAGAGGGGGAACCCTGTACTACAAGGGGCTTGCCCTCCAGAAGATAATTCCAGTTTGGGGGGATCACCATCATAATCTCACCCAATCACCTCCCCCCCATTTGCCTACTATATGCCACCTTCCCACACCTCAGCATCTATTAACCCCTCCCCCCACACTGCCTCCTGGCTTCTGGCTCCTTCTGACATGGAGGACCCCCAAAATATGCTTGCAGGTGTGGTTTCTGGGCCCAGGAGAGCCACAGTGGAAGAACAGACCTATGGCTTTCATTGTGAAGGCTTCAAATTATATGGATTCCCCCCCTCCATTAATTTGTTTCTGAATCTGTAAGTGCCATCTGGGATTCTTTAAAAGTTTCATAACCAGTGTCTGCTGTTTGAAAAATACTCACCTTGCCTTATTGCTGGCTGTGAGAGAACCGACGCCTGGCTCTTTGTTCCACTGCGCCCCACTTCAGAGGCCCGGCTGAAGATGCGCTGAGAGCGGTGTTTCGAACAGATGAGAGGATCAGGAAAGAAGCTTTGAAACAGACCCAAATCAAAGAGAAAATGGAGAATATTAAGGCTGCTAGAGATGGAGGATCCTGGGAAATATTCGTGTTCCTTCAGTACAAATCGTGTGTGTGTGTGGGGGGGGGGATATATACATACATCTGTGCTGGGGTTTGTAAGTGAGCCGTCTCTGTCTCTACCTTCCCATAAGAAAGGGAGCTGGGGCCTCAGCAGGGGTAAATGAGCTTCCTGCAGGTTTACGAAGCTGTTCCCTGATCCAGACCGGGGTGCTTGAACAGTTCCGATAATGAAATGAAATGCATTTTCCACTGCTATAGAAATGCTGCTCAGCAGACCCAGACAGACATCTCCAGTGGTGCTCACGCCGAGAACGCGTTCGTCACAGATGCTCCGGCTCCTCAAAGTCTTCCCTCATTTTACTTTAAGCAACTCGCTCTCTGGCTGGGTCCTTCGCCAGGCTGTCTCCACCTCTGAGCCGCAGAAGGGGTGCCTGCCCGCCTCACAGCCTTCCTTCAGGCCATGGCAGCGCAGGGTTTAAACCCCGCAGCGCCCTGCTCTCAGAGGCCACGGAGCGAGGCTGGGCCGGGACCAGCCAGCAGCCCCCTGCGTGCTCACACGGTCCGCTCCCCGTCCAGGCTATCTTAGGAATGCCCCGATTAGAGTGATTTATTTACTTAAGCACTCCCGTTTCTGGTTCTTTCCAAGTCCCTGAGAGTTGAACACAGAAGAACACTACATTTCTACCACTAAAAATGACCGGAAGAGAACCAAACATCAAACCGAGGGATATATTCCCAATAAATGTTAGACAAAGGTTTATTATTCTTTTACAGAAATAGGTCTTACCAACCAGTAAGAACCAGAAAACGTCCCACTTTCTTCCCCTACCAAACTACACACAGGGCGGGGCAGGTCATTTGCAAAAGATAATACGTAATTGGCCAACAAGCACATAAAAGACATTAAATCTCTGTTATTCATAGAGATACAGTCTAAACATTAAAGAGGTACCAGTTTTTACTTGTTTAAAATGAAATATTTAGTGCTTATAGGCTTAAAATGATGCGCATTCTTTAGCACTTCAAGTGGAAGTATAAATTGGTTTTCCTGTGTTAGAATTCAATTTATTTCGACCATTTATTGATCCAAGTGGTGAAAATTATTTAATTATAGGATAAAATGTTTACTTTTTTATGTAACACAACATTCTAGGCTCCTAAAAATACACATTTGCTTATGAACATATCCTATTAATTAATAAATTTGTAAGGAAAAGACTGAAAAATAAGAGATCAAAAGAGTATTTTAATTTTTAAATAACTACTTTTCTTTTTGTTTCCCTATATTTTCTACATTTTCAGACATAATCATATTTTGTTTTTATCAGAAAAAATTACAAATCACTGTGTACATGTGTTTAAAAATATACCTACTTACCTACCATAGTGTTTTCGCTAAGAAGTTTTGATATCGAGTTCTTCAAACGGTTTCACAACCCTTTTCTATTTAAACACGCAGTGCACAGGCAAGAAAGACTCTCCCAGTAGCAGAGCCTTCAGTCTAGGTGGATGAGTTAGGGAGAGTGACAGCCACATACGGGCCTATCAGCCTCATTACTCTATAGTTATATGTGATGTTGTAAATTCTAGTTTCCAGTTTTCCCCTGGTGTGTGTTTTTGTTTAGGAAGAAATCACCAGCACGTATCATTATACAGGACATGGTCAGTCTACTTTTTTAGAAAATGAATGGAATTTTGAAACATGGCTTTTGAGGTTTTGGCACTGAGGGTAGTGATGTCCCGGGTATAGGTCGTACTTCATGGCAGAGTTCAAGTGCAGTCTGAGTGGTGACCTTGCTGAGGTCTGAATTATACAGAACCAGTGGGCTAGTGCATTGTATAACTCCAAGATGGAGAAGCTGCACCTGGCCCAGGTGAGATGGCTGGGCAGGACGCACACTCACTGATGCAGAAAGTGCCTATGTATGAAGAGATGGCCTCAGAGAGAGCCTGCTGTGTTTGTTTCCGGAAGGTCTGAGTGACCTTTGCTCATCCAAACCTTATTATGCACACGTGACCCCTGCTTCAGCGTAGGAGACCTGCAAACGGTACCCTGCCAGTCCCAGAGAAAGTCACTATCTCTTTCCATGTGTCTTCACTGCGATGAAGCTCTGTATCACTCTGCCATCATAACTACATAACTGAACTGGTTTTGGTATCCGTGCAAATCTCTGATTTTCGTATGTCAATATGGTGGCCATTCAATTCTGTGTGCATTTTACATGTGTGTGCATATGTGTGTGGTGAAATACTTTATAAATATGATGTCTGTTAATTCTTGAAATGATCTGAATTTTTAACTATCCAATTATATAAAGAGAGGAAACTAAGTCCTACAAGGAATTAAATAATTGTGCACTACCACAAGGCTACAAAGGGCAAGATTCAGAGCAGAAGTCTCAGAGACAGAGAACTGAGTCCCTATCCCAATTCCACCACTGACTAATCATGTGATGTTAAGACCGTTACCTAACACCTCTCCCCTCCCCACCCTTGCACGGCCCATCCCCCCTCCAGAAAGCTACTCGAATTCTTTACATGGTGATGGATTATGAGAGCCAAAGGTGGAAGCTGCCAGATCTTTTGAGGACTCAGCCCACAGCTGGAGAACTGTTACTTCTGCCAAAATCTATTGGTCAACACAAGTTACAATATCACCAGCCCAGAATCCAGAAAAGAGAAAGCAGTCCATCTTTTGGTTAGAGAGAGGGCGTGCTCATGGAAGAATGGGTGGGACCATGGGCCATCTTCACAGGCCTGACACAGACCACTTGCTACTTGTCCCCAGAGTCCCCAGAACACTGGGAGGATAAACATCTCAGTGAGTCCACCTGTTGGACAGAAACTATCAATAGGTACCCTCCAGGAACCCTCAAAGACATATCTATACTACATTTAGACATGATTTTGACTCTTTTTCTTAGACATTTATTAAATTTAAATATAAGTTCAGCCCTTGAGGGGGCTGTTGCTAGGCCCACATGGAGGAAAGTGATACAGTGAAACCAGCCTTCAGATCTCTGGAGCTTGCTCACAAGCAGGGTCTCACAGGAAGTTAGAGATGGGGTGGAAAGCCAGCAAGTGGTTAAGATTCACGTTTACTGTACTCACATGCGCCCTTTCACTTCTATTCATTAATCCACTCATTCAAGAAATACTTATTAATCATCTGGATCATCTGTTACAGGGCAGGAACTCCTCCAGATGCTGGGGATATAGCAATGAAAAAGAGTCCCCCAACTCCTGGGATGAGATTCCACCTGGAAACTCAGGCTCTGCTACAGACTCTGGGAGATGAGCCTGCTCTTCTTTCAAGATGCACATCTTTGTGAAATCCACTGATTCCCAGCATCCAGGGGAACTTAACCAGCGTGATTGTCTTGTTTCATCAACTAAATTCCCTGCTTCTCAAGATAAGCTACTATGATTTGTACTTTGATGCCTCAGTTTCTTTTTTCACTTGGTAGTTTTATAATAAAGTGCTGTCAGTTGACTAATTTCTTGGCCAAAGGGGAGAAATTGTTAAATTTCACCAAAACTTTCTTCCAAGCAGCCTCTCCCTCTCTTTCATCCACCACATGCCCTTAAGGCAGGTCAGAGACAGGTGAGATTTATTTACATTATTTTTGGTTGAAATTTCATTCAGACAACCTCTCCTTTTGGTGGGTTCCTGCGTATTTCCTCTTGCTGAATGCCATTGCTCTCAGCTACATTTCAGCACAGAGCTCTCTTTGTTCACAAGCATTCTGTAAGCATCTCACCGCAGCTGCACACTCCTATACAGGAATGTGTCCATCACTTTTTTACGAAAGGAGACACATGTGTGATTTCCAAAGCACTGTGGCACAACTTAGCATGCAAAGAAAAGTTTATGTCAAGGAGATTTTAGTTCTAAGCTGGAACAAGACAAAATGTTACGTATGAGAAGGCATGCACTTGTTTTGAGCAGGCAAAGTACGGCCACTCAGTGCATGAAAGTATACTGCTCAACATTGATTGACTATTAGCATAGTATAATGTAACCTCCTATTGCAAAGATTCTTCATCTAAATGGTTTAGAAAAATCTGTGGGCAATTATTGTTAATGTCAAGCAATTTACAGCATGCGGGGATCCCAAAGCTTGTGACAAACTAGTAAACAGCAGCATCCCAAACTCAGCAGTGGGAACAGAAGCACAGAGAGGTTAAGTGACTTGGCAAAGGCCCCAGAGCCAGTCACAGGGGACAGAGAGGCCATAAGAGACTGGGGTCTATGGAACTCGTACTGGAAGCACCATGGTACCCGAGTCCCTTGCACCCCAGCCATCCCACCAACACTGCTGTCCGCTGCTCTCTCGCATTCCCATGTCTTACATTCATCAGATTCTCCTCCATGGTCCATTAACCTTCAAAGTGTTGAGCATCACAATGAATATATGGATGCAGTGGGATTTGAACACCTGCATGGGAATAATGGGCAAAAGAAAACTGACAGAAACCAATTATTCCCTAAGTAACAGATTATTTTCATCAGCGTATAGGTGAGGATGTTATTCACTTGGGCCCAAACGATTCTTCATTCTTCTCTATTACCGTCCCTGTCAGTAGATCTCTTCTGCAATTAGTCCCAAGTCAGAGAAATGAACATAGTGGAGGTGAAAATGAAAAATAACTTTAAATGTGCAGAAACAAAGGAAAGATGTTTCTGTTACCTTTCAGAGAGAATGTAAAAATCCTGCAAGACAGATTCACCCGTAGAGGGTGTGTGAGGGCTGTAGGACCTACAGTATTTGTGGTGGGACCCAGGGCGGGGTTTCAAATGGACGAGATTGATAATTATAGACCTGGATGCTCTGTATAATATTTAGTTGAGGGAAAGGGCCCAAAGAGCTGCATGTAGGTTTTTCCATCACTCTGAACTAAGGGGGATTGTTGATTGGGTACTAGCTCTGGTTGCCATGAGGAGCCATCCTATAGCCATAGGAGGCATGATGCTGTTCTGTAAAGAGCGCTTCCATACCGTTTGCAGGCTAAGCTTGTCTGTTGAATGCTGTGGTCTCCCCAGGATGAGCTTGGAGATCCTCTCCAGTGATTTCTTCCGACTTTCTGGCTTGCCCTGTGCCAGTTCCTTTTGCCATGAGACTTGCTTGTATAACCTAAATAAGGAAGGGCCTTTGTGCCCACATGTCTGGCAGATGAAATTGTTCTCGATCCCACTGTCTTCTGTGAGGCTTTCTTTGACTACTCAGGCCAACCAATATAATCCAACGCAGCTCAATAAAATTAGATGTTGTTTTGAGGGTGAGCAAAGAAATGAGAAGTAAAACATCTCACTCTCCAGGAGCATGCGAGATCCTTCTTCTCTAAATAGCCACTGCCCAAAATATCTGTATCATGCATGTGATCTTCATTTTTACTCACCTTTTCAAGGGAGGCTGTCTTCTCTCTCCAGTTATGTTGTCAATATTAAAGGCTAGAAAATTTTCCCTTTGTATTTTCCAAAGCAGTCTGTATAATTTAATACCTATAGTAATTGTTACTCTCTATATATTTTTAGTCAATCTATCAATAAAAGAATATTAGTTGCATCTTTAGAGAAAGTATCATGTTAGGCTCTTGACCCTTCATTCTAGAATTTCCTCTTAGGAGTCCCTACCCAAAGGAGCAAATATGATGTCCACAAGAGATCAAACTTTTATAACCATAGCCTGGAGATTGGAAGTTATCAATGTATTAAAGATCTGGAATTAGCTCGGAATTTCTTAACATTTTCTATAAGTCACTCCACCTCACTAGAATTATGTAGACTCTTTATACAATTAACATAGCCTGGATACAGCCAAACAATAAAGTGAAGTCACAGATATTGAAAATATAAAAATCACCACTGATACATAAAAGCTTGATTAGGACTCCCGTCTTCAAAAGTGGTGTGTAGGATGTTAATAATTTACCAGTGTGAGACAGAAGGTCAGACAGGAATCCTTAATGACCGGATGCCCCGGAGCCTTTACTTGATCAGGGTACGCTGTGAATCTTGACGAGGATCCTAACGTCTGCGACATTTCCCAAATGCACTTGAGAATGGGACCCATGTTTTCCAAATGCCTTGTAGGACCGGGCTTCCAACAACAGCTCAGTTGCCTAATCCATGAGGTTTGTAAGACACTGGATCCATCCTTCTAAGAATATGCAGAATGTGACTCAAGTTCTTTGTCAATGTGAGATCTCTAGAAATCTACTTATAAGAAGTAGAAATTTGCAATGAATTTTAGCTCTACATTGACTAAAAAAACCTTTGTTACAAACTGATATGTGACTTTGCTCTTCTCTAAACTCACTCGTAAACTATCTCTCTGATCTGATTCTATATAGAGTATGAACAGCATGCTTTCTTGCATCTGTGTTTCCAGAGAATCTAGCCATGGTTTCCTGTATCTACCGTTCTTAAAATGATGATCAAGGATTAGATTGATTCCCCTGATACCAGAAAACACACTGGGACACTAAGGTCTAGGCTTTATGTATTGTACTCGAACACGGTATGTTGCAGAGTAAGTGGTCACAGCAAATGCAGAGAAAGTCCTGATAACCTCTCTGCAGAAAGTGGTTTGTTTTTATGTTTTATGTTGCTTTTGTAATCACCTTGATCATCATGCCTAAATCCCTGTTTTTGTGGAAGAATTAACATCAAAGCAACATACCTGACAGGGTTCTTGCTTTTAATAAATTTCTTAATTAAACCCAAGAGGTCCTTTTCTTGATCAGATTGAAGATTTATGAGTTCACCCAAAGGTACCATATGCCCCTGAGTTTTGGGATGCTGAAAACCACTGCCCTGACCCTTGTTGTTTTAAAACCTGAATGCACCCACACCTGAAACAACTACAAAGGTCCACTCCCCAGGCCATGCACCCGTCAGGCAACACCCGGTCCAGTCCACACTAATTGATCACACGCGCTATACTTATGGAAAGGTGCACATTGCTGTACACTTCCCTAATGACTTCCAGAACTCAACTCCTAGAACATCATGAATTACGGCACGTGTCTAAGTTGTAATTGGGAGGCTGTGCCTCTTGCTACTTATTTTTAATAAGGACTCTTCAGAGAGAATAATATTGAGACCCTTGCCATTCAAAGCACGGCTCTCAGACCAGCAGCATCAACATCTTGTGGTATCTTGTTAGAAATTAAAAGTATTAAGTGATACAAAAAAACTGAGAGTCTTCCTTAAGATAAATATCATATGTTGCATGTAATCATTGTAAAGTTCCTTCAAGATATAATTTCCACCCAAAATTATGCTTCTTTACTTTGATATTGCTGCTAACTTACAGAGGGCCTGTGGACCTCAAAACGTAAAAGAATGGTGGTCCTCAGACCAGCTGAAATGCCAGATCATGTAAGGTAATGATGTTATGATTGGCTTTCATGAAAGTTGATCATTTCTGCTTTGGGGGATGATGTTAATGAGAGTCATGAAACACCTGTATTTGAAGCAGCTTGTCTTGTATCTGCTTCCCCATCAAATGACTTGGGTTTTTGGAAGGAGATAACTTTGAACCAGGAACTTGGACCAGCGTGGATGGTATCTAAGCAATGTTTAATGCTCTAGACAGAGAGGACCATGGCGGGGTAGAAAAGCACTCTGGTCTTCATTTCCTGGTGTGATATTTGCTTCACTACTTATTTTGAAAGGTCCTAAAATTAAGTCTAGGTCAGAGAAGAAAGTCGTTCACTGATTTGAGAAAGCAGAGAGCTACAGAGAATGAAGTATAATTTTAAAACAAACTTTTCAGTTTTTAACAAATTTCAGATTTTGCTCTTCAGCTGTGTTTGATTCCCTTCAAACTAGGCACTTTTGAAGGTCCACAGACTTCCACTCCCACGGTGTTGCCATCATCAGGAACATTTTTTCCTCACTCATCTCTGAAAGCTGCCCTTGGAGTAATCTCCTGAGCATCACGGGACAAGGTGTCCGCACCAGTGGGTCTTAATTTTAAATGTTGCTCTCGAGCCTGATCTCCTTCCTTATCTCCCAAAGTTAGCTCCCAGTGCTCTTGGAAAATGTCTCTAAAATTGAGAAACCAACTCTAAGGTACGTCTTGCATCATTTGATTATTTAAAAGTTTACGTCCCAGCTTTGTTATTCCAATAAGGAATTCCAAAGCCGTTCTTGCCACCAGCAAAGTGACAGCACCAGCCCCCTCAGTTTTTCTTTGTGGGGATAGAAAATACTCAGAGGAAGATAAAATACTCAGGCGTCTGCAGAAATCCTGGTAGGTTCTGCAGAGACTATTCAGTTCATTCTGCAGGCACGTCTCATCACGCATCATAGCCGTTTGACCCTGTATGTGTGCATTAGCAGCTAGTGAACTCTCTAGAGATTTATGCATCTCTCAGGAACCCTCAGCCTCAACCCCTCTGCCCGTGTGCTGTGGAAAACACAGCCCTGCACCAGGGATGCCCAGCACCACCTCCCGGTCCCAAGGGCCAAGGGCTGTGTCAAGTTTGAGTGACAGCCTAGTGTTGGGATTCCGTCAGAGCATAGAGGTATTCAGGAGATATGATAGATGACTTCTCAGTCCCAGTGGAGCCTCACAAGGATCTGCGGATCCAAAACTCTTGAAAGTCCTTGGGGGCATCTGAGAACAACTTTATAAAAGACTCAGAGGCCTGGAGGAGAGGGCGGCGACTATTTGCAGGGAGTCTGGAGTCAGACACCCCAAACCGAAATTCCAGCCCTGCCATTTTCAAACTATGGCCTTATGATGCGAAAGGAATGCGAAGTAATTTTACTAACCACGTATCCAACAAATATTTAGGTCTCAGAGGACACAGCAATGAACAAAATCCCTACCTGATAATTATACTAAAATGATGATAGCATTCATTTATTAGGCTCTCACTGTGTAGGTCTGTCTATTAAGATGCTTTATATACATTACCTTAATTAATTCTTCTAACAGACTTATGAAACAAATATTAATTATGTTCACTTTACAGTTGAAAAAATTGGGGCTTAAGAGGTTAAATTACTAACGTTAACAAAATTAGCAAGTGTCAGAGACAGAGTTTGAAGCTGGTTATTTTTTGTTCACAAGGCCCGAGGGCTTAACCACTCACACCATCCAGCGCATAGTAGGAAAGGAGTGGCTCAAAGGACCACAGACCCAGACAGGATCATAGAGGCCGCATTCAAGACAAACACATCCTGGAAGGGTCGGGAATCACATGCGTGTCAGAGAAGGAAGAAGCACGTCTCCATGTAACCGGAGGGATGCCAGTGAGATTATCCTGAAGAATGAGATGGCAGAGGTAGATCAGAAGGCTTTCTAGGTAGACAAAAGTATACAGATTAATAACAATAACCTTCCCTGTAGGAATTTGTAAGAAACTGCTCATACATTGCTCCACAGAGCTCAAATAATCGCCCGTGCTTTGTTCTAATCAGCTTTCTCCCTTGTGAGCAAAGGAATAGGGTACTAATTTGGGTTTCTCATTTTCAGAAGGGAAGAGTGACTTTTCAAGGGCCTAAATAAATCTCTCAAGATCATGTAAAACAAAAACAAAAGTACAGGTTTGGATCAGAGACAGCATTTTAGTCCACCGTCTGCTCACATACTCAGTCCTCAGCCTGAAGCATGGCCTATGATGTGCCCTTTGCAAATACCTGGGAGATTCATGCACATTTTTCCTTTTCCTTTTATGAATAAAGAGCTTTCTCAGGAGGACTGCGGGGACATGTTTACATTTTGAAAACAAGGTAGAGATTCATGGTTCCACTCACAAGAAAACTGGGATCACGGCATATTGCTTGCAAAAGCTTATTTGGGTTATTTCATTGCTCTCACCTGGACCCCTTCTGCAAGTGGTGGATGCCTCCAAGTGCGGAGGGAAGGTGAAGACATGGATGTGGTAACTTAGCTTCACCCAGCTCTGTAGCGACTCAGCCAGGCCAAGAAAGAGTTATAGCAGAGGCATGAAAAGGACCATAGTCTTCACTTATTTTCTTACCTCTGAATGTTTTCACGATGCAGACTGTCCCAAAGTGCATGGGCTGGTGCCTCCAAATGTTATTTATGAGCCTGTATGGCATAAACCTATCAATTGTTTTCCCCACCTTCTCGGTAATGGAAATACTTTTATTTGATCATGTAGCCACCTTCCCCCTGACACCCCCCCCTCCAAATAACTTTATTTCCAACCTTCCTTGCAATCATTTGAGTCAGGCAGCTAACTTCTGGCCTATAGGATAGAGGCTGAAGTGGATTGTTCAGCTTCCAGGAAGAATCCCTAAAGGCAGAAGGCACATTCTTCTCCTTCTCCCTCTCTTGTCCTTTATAATGGCTGGAAAATGAACCTAATAGCTGGAGCTCCAGCAGCCACTTTGAACCATAAGAATCATTACAAATGAAAGCCACAGGTAGAAGAACAAGACAGAAGGAACTTTGATACCATGTCCTGCCATGCCAGCCCTGGACCTCATGACTTCTTAAAGTGACACAGAAATAAACTTCTATCTTGTTTAAATCACCATTGTCTTGGGTTGTTCTATTACTCATAACTGAACCTAATAGAGGCTGGAACAACCTCTTGGTTATGGTAATGTGCTCCTCAGTCAAGGGGAAAAGTGTCTTTCTCCCAGATTCTATAAATAATTGCTAGGGCAGGAATTCTTAGCTCAACCACATAATTGGCAATTTATCAAGGACTATATTTTAACACTTCTTATTGTCATTGTTTTAGACTCATATTTAAAACATTAATTATAATTCAACTTGTTGTATACTTCCATGTATTAAACCTGATTTTGAACTAAATTAGGAGCTTCATCCATTTTGGAATCCCAGATAATCAAGTGTCAGTGATGACTTAGAGATGTATTTACCATGTGTGTAAAAATTTGACATACATTTTTTTCCCAGAGATGATCTGTACTTTCATATACAGAAAGGTTCTTTAAAAAATCAAGGTAGCATGGAGCCTAAGAGCTTGGTTGAAATCCCAGACATATTATTGAGTTGCTTGACCTCATCATGCCTTAGTTTCTTCTTCTAGAAGAAATAATAATATAAAATGCTATCTTTGGAAGTAGGTACTATAATTGGTCTCATTTACAGATTTAAAAAAATCTGAGACTCAGAGACAGTAAATTGCTCAAGTTTACAGAATTAGTAAGGGGTGCCAGTGAATTCACATCCTGGCATCTTACACTTCCAACAATACTGCTTGCTGAAGATGTAGCCCTGAAGATGCTACAATACTAACTTATTTTTCTGCCCAAAACCAACTCCTCCGGATTTTTCCTTTAAAGCCTACTAACTAGTTCTACCATTCACTTTACACTGGCTATCAGCTACCTGGTATTTTTTTAATCTCTTAGGATACTTTCCCAAATCTGACAAAAACATCTTGAGAGGAAGAACTCCTTGTATATACCTTTGTCTCCCATGTCTCTTTCAAAGAGTCAACAGATAGTGTTGGTATGGACGATGTGTTTGTGTTGAAGTGCATCATAAGCCATAGATAACTTTCATAAGAGTTTCTGCTACAGGCCAGGCCTTCTTACAATAAGGAATATCACACAAATAATACAGCACCCAAATATAAAGCCTACAACTTACATTGAGCAATGTAATTTGCCATGGATTTTTTTAAATATTAAAATAATTATTCACATAATCATCAAGACAGATTTTTCATTCATTGTCTATGCTTCAGTTTTAACAAGTAGTATTTTATTTTGTACATTGTAAATAAATTTCTTATTGTTGGCTTGTCTAGATTGGAAGGAAATTTTTTAAATTGAAGGATCAAGAAGTAAATTCTCAATCTGAGCTATAGGAGATTAACCTAAGAATTATTTTGGTATTCCTTAGATGTATATTGTGGTGATTTCAGGGAGTAATACATAACTATTGATATTTATTACTTACTCAAAGTGGCAATAGTATAATCTCAGCCTCTAGTAAACTAAATTAAGTATAATAATTAATATTTAATAATGTGATTGTTAAAATCTCTGAGACTTACTATTAAAAGTATGTGCAATTTTAGAAGCAAAATAGTCAATATGAATAAATCTATAATTTGAGAACAGAAAAGTTAGGAAGTCTATATAACTTATATTTATAAAAAAGTCTGATATTCAAAGCTATATCATAGATTTACTCTAATAAAATATGTACTTTAAGTATCTATTTTTGGATGCAAACATTCTACAACATGAATGTTGCATTCGAGTTAGTTCTATTTTGAACTAAAGGCCAGACAGAATAGCTGTAACCATAACAGTATCTAAGAATTTTATAGTCTTTTATAGTTCATAAATGATTTTGGCCTCTGTTATAACATTTAGTTTGCATATGAATTCGGAAGAATCAGATATTATTCCCCATCCCCATTTTACCAAATAGGAAGCCAAGAAGTAATCTCTTTCCCAGGGTCCCATATACAGTAAGAAGCTGGCATTTCTTCTCTGTTCAAATTCAGTGGTCTTCTTAGTAACACATGCTTCATAATCTTAGCATGGGTTAACAGCAGATTTCAAGTCCAGCATCTGAATTTCCCTCCCAGAAAAGCTCAAACAAAGAATGATTATAACTGGTATATTGTATGAACTACAAGTTAAGTTAAAACACATTTATTCCCAACCTAACCCTCCAAAAATGCAAGAATGCATAGAAATCTATCAACTACCCTAAATGCATGTGCATTATCTATAGGTAGGTACCAAGTCTAATTTACTGCAGGAGAAAAGAGAAATCATTTGAATTCATCTGAAAAAAAAAAGGGTCAAAAACCCTTGATTTCTGCCCCCACAATCTAAAGAACAAGTCAGAACTGCCAAACTCTTCCTTCCCTAAGTACTGAGGTGCACGTTCCTTTTGTCAACTCTGCCGGCAGTTTCTTCCCTGGGTTAAACCCTGGGTGTGCAGCCTGTGGGGCTCCAGGGAGTGCGTCCCCAGGGGAGCCGTCCTCGCTGATCCGGGCCCAGGTGCAGAATAAACTAATGCTCTTCCCAATGTTCCCCGCTTTCAATAGTAATAAAAAAGTTATAATCGCTTTTTAAACAAGTTTTTCTCCCTGTGTGGGATCACGCTGGTCCAAAGCACGCCACCACACCTGCTAATGACCAATGCCGGAGTTCACTAATCACAAGCACGTCTCACTCCGGTGGGTGAATATTGGCATTCAGCTCACTTATCAAGACTATTTATTATCAATTTTTCAGATTAGCAGTTGATTGGCATTCAGCATAACTCCTTTGGAGGGGCAGTGTCTTCGTATACAACTAATTAAACTAGGAAACTCATCTGTTAAAAAGGTGCAAGAATTAGCATTGTGAAAAAAATAACACTTTCTTTTTGCCTCAAAATTGCTATACTCATATGTACAAAGTTTTTATATAATGTGATGAAATAATTATTGTAATTAGCATCTTAATTTGAATTTAGATGCAATTTGGTTTTTTTAAATTCTTTTTAGAAATCTAAATTAATTCCCTGGGAAACTGATGAGAATTTTTCAAAGTAGAAATAAATGCCTGTAATAAATCAAGAGATAAGGGAACAGGCAGAGATTATTCTGCAATTAAAGTTTACTAAATTAATTCCATTTAAACTCCTTGGAGTTTAATGTGAAAAAACTAGGAAGTGCGTATCTTCCTGGGTTAAAAAATTCACACACTGAAAATTTAAAGGCAAAGAAGGGAAAAGAACCACATAATCAATATTTCCCTAAACACTAATCAGAAAATAAATGTTAATATTCCTCTCACAGTTTGATATTAAAAATATAAATAAAAGGCATCAAACGAGTAAATTAAATGGAAGCATGGACAGGTGATTGGAAGTTGAATGTGAATATTTGTTTTACCCATATGAATGTAAATTTCATTAGTTGATAATTAAAAGGAAATTATACAGACATTACAATTACTGCCAATGGCATAAGTTATGAAGCTGTATGGCAAAACAATTTAGGAACTCACATTGCTGATACTATTGTCAAACTGGTTACTGAAGAAACCTAGGATAAATAATATATTCTGTGACTATGGAAATGAGGCCTTGATGTGTTGCTAGGCTGTTAAAGCTAATGTCATTGTATAAAACAATAATGTTAAACATTATTAGTTTTTTAATTATGTCAGTTAATTAGAATTGTTCCCATTAATTGCCTATGATTCATCTCCAGATGAAAAATGCTTAAGTAAGATCTTCGGCTTTTTCTACTCTAACACACCGTCGAAAATAAGGTCTGAGTTTTCTACGACTGGATTTTACAAATAGTATACCATTAGCCTAGGCAATACAAATATCCATGGTCAAATTCATCTGTAATACGAAGCTGCTTTTATAAAAATCTATTATTAAGGAAGGTACTCAAGAATAAAGAGCCAACAGGTTACTCCTGTGGATTTTCCCGAATGCTGGTTTGATGTCAAAGATTTTCACCAACAAATTAAGAGCAAGTGTCGCAAGGATAAACGAAGACTAGCTGACATTTGCCTAGCCTACAAACACCAAAACATTTAACTTCTATTAATCCTCAGCTTCTTCCCTTATGTCTTATGACCTCAGGAAATACCGATAGTTCCTTAATTTTACTCACATTGTTCAATACTTACTGAACACCCTAATACATGATAAAGGCTGTGTTAAACACTGGACATTCCGTTGTGGGAAAAGTCTCACGGGGCTGCCCTTGTGGAGCTTAAAGCCACAAAGGCATCGATATACCACTTACTGTCATTGAGACCATCGAAACTTTTAAATGATGCCATTGCTCTGTGGTCAGACTACCAGCAAACTCTAAACTCCTTAGCTTCCCCCACCTAGAATAAGAACAGGAATGCTTGCTCGTGAAGTTTTGTTTGATACTGTAATCCTAGCACCTAAACCGTGGTTCATTATAGGTCTTCATTTAATACTTGTTGAATGAATGGATTATCCATTACTGAAAATAACAATATTATCAAGTAAGCCTCCCAAGATAGATTTCGTTCCATTGACATTAAACATTCTCAATATTATAACACTGAGCGAGTTTATGCTGAAGGAAAACCATTCTTTAAAAAAGGGGGGGTGGAAATGGGGAGGGAGGAGGGGAGGGCTAGGGTGGTGGGGAGGGGTGGAGGGAAAAGGCAGAAAACTGTACTTGAACAACAATTAAAAAATTAAAAATTAAAATTAAATTAAAAAAGAGATTATATAAATTAAAAATAATAATAAATGTTTGCCTAAAAAAAAAGAGGTTAATTTTCCAGTAGCCATGCTTTCGGGTTAAGTAAAAGGAAATGTTATAAAATTTGTGCTGTGTTTATATTTGGATGCAAAGTCCTTGTTTTTAGATGTTAAGTGCAAGAGGAGATTTCAGAGAGCAATTTTTCATGCCACGATGAAACGACATCCATTATACAATTGCTCCAGCTTCCTGCAATACATGGTAGCAAGGAAGACTGAGTTTATCAATGAGCAAAAGAATCAGGACAGGCCAATCCTTTCTTTCCACTCTGCCAGGCACCTGCAAGGTGTGCTCTTCAAAGAAGCTTCCCGAGTGTTTGCCACACATCTGCGGGCAAGCCTGATGGATGGGAGGCCCTGGCTCACCAGTCTTTGCCTTGATGCTGAACAAAGCTGGTGTCCCAGCTGAGCCATTTCCATCTGGGTTTTAATGAGGAGAACGTTCTGCTCCTAAACCACTTCCTTGAATTGGTTACAGCGATTTCAATTCAGTGTCAGGAGGGACTGACTGGGACAATGAAAAGATGCTTTAACACCTGCAAGTTTCTGGAAACCTTCACATGTCATATGCTTAATCTGGAATTTGAACTGGTGTGACAGGGTGGATGTGCTATTGAAGCCCACTCCCCCTGCATCACAAAGGAAGCTGTAAGCTGCTTATTTAAAGACAAAGAAAGTACTAGACAATATTAATACCCGGACTGATGGACCCTGTACACATTTTCACCTTTCTAGACATTTCCTCAGTTTGCTACACATACTATTCAGTAGTCAAGTTGCCAAACAGACTTTCTATCTTTCTGAAGATGGTCTCATTCCTTGAAGTTTCAGTGTTTGTAATTTGGCTGATTGGAGAACTTGGCTGAGTAAAGCATCATCAGAGATGATTTCTCTTGTTGTGATTGAAAAGACTTCAGCACACAGCACAAATGATCCATTAGCGTCCATTGTCTAAGGTTCAGAAAAACACCTTCTGCAGCATTGTGCACTAATGGGCGCGATGGTTTTCTTTCTCTTTCTTCTCCTTCTATGGGGAAAGCACACCGCCCAGCATAGGGAATGACTGGTTTGTCAGTCTGCGAGGACTTTATGGCTGAGTAACTGAAGTTCAGGAAGACTGTCACACTTCCAGAATTCTCAAAGAATTCTGGCAAATGGCAAGCACAAGTTCTAAAGAGAATGGGAAAGGCTGTTGTATTTCTACGTGTATTGGGAAAATATAAATCAGATAAAATCACTAGAGGACACAGAACAACTAAGTATTTAGTGTGCATAGTAAAGTGTTTCCGTGTGGGCAAGACATAGACTAGAACATTACCAACTCTTGCAGCTGAAAGTTCTGTTATAAAAATAAGAAAAACAATATACTTATAAAACAGTACACTGAAACAACTTTTAAAAAGAACAAAATTAGAAGACTAGCACTATCTGATTTCAAAACTTATTATAAAGCCATCATAATCAAGACAGAGTGGTAATTAGTTTAAAGATAAGTAATCAATGGAATATAATAGAGTCTAGAAATAGACTCATACAAATATGCTATATTGACATTGATTTTCAACATAGAGGCAAAAGCTATCAGTGGAAAAAGGATAGTTTTTTCAATAAATGGTGCCAGAACAATTGGACTTCCAGATGCAAAATAAATAATAACATAATAACTTTGATCTATATCTAGCACCAATATAAAGATTAACTCAACAAGCACAATAGACCTAAATGTAATACCTAATACTATAACATTCTAAAAGAAGACAGAAGTAAATTTTTGTGACCTTGGGTTAGGCAAAGATATCTTACTTAGATTTGGGACCAAAAGCATGATCAATAAATGAACAAATTGATGAATTAGACTTCATCAAAATTACAAACTTCTGTTCTCCAAAAATCACTGTTAAAATGAAAAGACAAATCACAGAGTGGGAGAAAATATTTGCAATCATATGTCCAATTGATTAAAGACTTGTATACAGAATATATAAAGAATTCTCGAAACTCAGTAATAATAATAAAAAGCTTTATTTATTAAATGGACAAAACATTTGTACCTACTTCACCGAAGACATACAGATGGCAAATGAGCACACGAGAAGATACTAGACATCGTCACAAAGAAATGAAAATTAAAACTGCAGTGAGATACCATTACACACCCATTTTACGGCTAAATTTTTAAAAACTGACCTCCCCAAGTGTTACGGAGGATGTGGAGGAAGCAGAAGTCACGCACTGCTGCTGGGAATATAAAACCTTCTATCCATTTTGGAAAACAGTTTGGCCACTTTTTAAAAAGTTAAACACACACCTGCTGTGTGATTCAGCCATTGAATTCCTGGACAGTTAATGTAAGAGAAATGAAAGCTTATGTCCCTGCAAAGACGTGTATGCAACTGCTCCCAGCAGCTTCAATTGTAATGGCCAAAATTCCGGAAATGACCCAGTATCTATTAACAGGTGAATGAATGAACAAATTGTGACATGTTCATACAATGGAATATACTCAACAATAAAATGGAAGGAACTACGGATAACCCAACAACATGGGTGGATCTCAGACAGGTATGGTTAGTGAAAGAAGGCAGACAAAAAAGAGTACATACTTACGATTCCATTTATATAAATTTCCAGTAAATACAAACTATTCAATCTGTAGTGACCAAAACCAGAGCAGTGTTGTTGGTGGTGGGGGTGCCAAGAGGCAAAAGAGGCACAAGGAGACTTTTGGGAGTTATGAATAAGATGTTTATTTTCTTGATTGTGGTGATGGTTTCATGAGTGCACACATATGTCAAGTTATCATATGTGCAGCTTATTGTGCATCAATTACACCTATTAAAACAAAAAAAAAATCACAGCAGATAAAACAAAAACAAAAAACACAATATATGATGAAGTTGGAAGATGGTAATTCAGAGACTATGCATTGTGGGAATTATAAAGTCAGTAAGAAAGTTTTCCCACAGGGAGTCAGACCTGGCACAGATCTGAATAATTGCCCCCATATATTCTATTTCCTGCCAAGAAAATTCCAGCATTCTCGACAGGAAAATGGCTTTTTCAGTGTCAGGAAAACAACAACAACAAACTTCTGAGTCATTGCTGTTGTTGCTTCGGTTGCTATTGTTTGCGGGGCACAGCGTAGCTCCTCTTTCCCCTTCTTCTCTTTTTTTCTGTGCCTGTATATGTCTCCCTCATGTAGGTGAAATCACGAGGCTATTTATTATTGATCTGACCTGACTCCAGGGGCCCTAAATAAACTGTATAACTCACAGTGCCAAGAACAACTCATACACAATGTCATTATCAGTTAGTTCCCCTCTCACACAGCCAATTCTATTTTCCAGGATGTGTTGATCTGCTTGGTGACCCTTTGAGTTCCCTTTTTGAGGGCAGGAAGAGTTGGGATGTTCTATGGAACGCCCAGCACAGCAGCTGACACACAGAGGTCCTAACTGATGGACCACTTGAAGGCTCTAGGTCAGAAGATCCCTGCCCAGAGTCATTGCTTTTGCTATTAACATGGAGCCTCTTCACCCTGTACTCTCACGCATGAGAACAAGAGTCTACAGTTGCTCTTGAGTCTTGTAAGTGGCTTTCTTATCTAGCTGTAATATTGTCCAACTTCTTATATTGAATAGTTTACAAACATAACTCCTGTCAGGTTTAGATGAGCTAAAGCATATTCACGTTTTACAGTTGTCAGAAGTCTTTGACGAAATATTTACAATTCATTACTTAACCTAGTAGAGAGCGTTTTGGTGTACTAAAACACTGTTTGGTACTGTCTTTGGGAGAGTTGGGAGATTGTTTTAGCATTTGAACCCAGAAATTACATGCAGCAGCTCTTCTGACAGTGCGTGTCATTTCTAAAGGAAGCAATCTTAGGAAAGGCTTTGTTATGCCCTTCAGTTTGTACAAAAGTTCGATTGCCATTTAAAAAAGCGGGTCCAGAAAATTTCACTAGTCAGAGTGTTTGACAAAGACCGAAAGCCGTGAAGTCCAGTGAGTGTAGATTCCAGCTGTATTCAGCACGACAAGGAAGACACAGCGCACCTCTTCTGCACATTAACCTACCAGAGCACAGGACCTGGGTCCCACAGCCTTTATAAATGAAGACATTATCAATCCCTAACATTATTTTTTTTACAGTCAGACATTAAAGGAAATGGCCTCTCACTGCAACTCACTTCTAGTTCATGAATACAGCCCAGGCAATTTGGGAAGAAAATGAAAGACAAGAACTAAACACCACATTTCGATTTCCATCCTTCGATCTCGATGTTCCAAGGCTGCTCTGGGCTCTTTAATATTCTACTGCGCCCGTGACAACTACTTCTCCAAGTGTTGGCTATGCAATTTCGATCTCTTTTTCTCTGAGTCTTTGTACCTTTTAGTCTAACAACAAAGAGGAACAAAGATCCTAATTATACCCATAATCATTATTATCCGAGGAAGTTCCCAGTAATTAAATTTTAAAGAAAATTTATTTAATGAGCTTTCTACAGTCACATCCAAGCAATACACATTCAAGTAGATAGTGATTAGTATGAAATAGCACTAATTTGAATGACTTGATAAAAGCTCCTACTTCACTACTATGTTTTTAATAATTGTGTAATTACATAGAGAATTATTCCTGTAAATATCGCTTGTCTTATATAAAATGGAAGACATGATATGTTCTATCTGCAGCAAATTTCCAATATTTTGAAGTTGTATCTTCTTGTGTCAGGTAAAGAGTTAATATGCATGTCTTAATTACACAAACACACACTGTTGCGTGGAATATACACCTGTCATTTGCATGAGTTCAGAATAAGTGCTTAGCTTAGTAGAAGCAGAGGTGGAAGGAAAATAAATCTTCTCTGGAGGAGTGCATGGTCATTACCAGTGAATGGAAATGAAAAGCATATTTCAGTGACTATCGCCTCATTATCCCATAAGAGAGGCGTGATAATTGGCATAGACTATATCGATGTTGTCGCATCTATATCATTTCCAGTGATTCATGGAGCTTTAGAAATGTTATCATGGAATACAGTGCATTTGTTCTTTTTATTTCAGGGCAAAACAAAGTGCTGATCTTAAACACAACTGTAGAAAGAAGAGCTACAGCGCCAAGCAGACCTCACTCATGCGAGTATTTTTTCATCTCAAGGGATGAGGGTACGGAAGGATCCCAAATAGCCTCAAATAACTTTGACATGAGACAAAGGGGCCATAGACTGGTCAAGGAATCAGGAGAATATAGGTCAAAATTCCTGCTCGCCCTCTAATTAGATGGTGACTTTTGCTAAATAACTTGCCTTCCCCAGGCCTCAGTTTTGTCATCTATAAAGTGAGAATATTAGGGATCTAATTTCTAGGACACTTCCCACTTGTAACTGCAATTTTTCTCAATACCACTAGCTCTATGTTCCACTTAATGTTATAAATAGGAACAACTTGCTAGATGTATTTCTACCTTTCTAATATTTTATTTATTTTTAATTATTTATTTTTATTTTTTTATTATTTTTTAAATTCAGTTACAATTGTCTGCATTTTCTCCCCATCCCTCCATCCCACCCCAGCCAGTCCCACCTCCCTCCCCCACCTCTATCCTCCCCCTTGATTTTGTCCTTGTGTCCTTTATAGTAGCTCTTATAGACCCCTCTCTCTACTAACCCCTCCCCACTCCCCTCTGGCTATTGTTACATTGTTCTTAATTTCAATGTCTCTGGTTATATTTTGTTTGCTTTTTTCTTTTGTTGATTATGTTCCAGTTACAGGTGAGATCATATTAAAAAAAAGACAAAATTATTACTTTCAAAAGGAAATATTGGAATGGAAAGTCTCTAACGCAGCTCTAGGTATCCCAAATATTTATTCAAACTTCTAATGATACAATGTTATATTAACTTGTTAAATGGCCAATAAAAACAGGCAAGGTTAAAATGAGAACTTAAATAAGATAGATTGGGCATAAAGTTTTGATGTCATGGAAATAAAATTAAAGTGGTCCTGCTTTCCTAACTCCTACCAAAGCTTCCTTTCAACCTTGTATAATTTTATTCTAGGGGAAAAGGGCCTGTGATACAAGGGAAAAAGGTTAGAGCTTCCACAGTAATTAGAACCCAGCTCCTTATTAGCTGGTACTTCATCCGTAGGAAGTAATTGGCTGTCCTTGGTGCAATCTATAACCTATAACCTGCAGAGAGATATTAGCAGTTTTAGTCCTGCTGGAGCGGGATTAGAGAGAAGCTGGAGAGCTCCAATGGAAATTCCCTGGGACTCAACCCCAGGGGAAAAGGGAGCGTGCTTGAGGCTGGTGGGACTGGCCCTGTGTGATCACGCATTGTTAGACTTTCTCTTCTGGTCCACGTAAGCATTATCATCACCGCTGATACAGCATGCCACGAAGAAAGTGACCCTATCTCCTGGAAAGCCTGTGGTTTTCCTGAGCTGAAATGCAGGCTAGGGGTGAGAGGTTTCATCACTATTTACGTAGAAAAGTAAATCTGAGTGCAGAGCATCATGACAGGGAGGTTGGGCCATTTACCTAATTCTCTTAGAGTTTTAGGAATCCAGGACTTGGCCATTCACATAGTCAATAATTCCATGTGAAGCTACTAGCAGCACAAAACAAAATTAATATTAGATACTTAAGTTTAGAAGAATCGAGGAACTCAGGTCGGGCAGTGTCAACTTGTCCTCTTTTCTGTGGCTCTTACCACATAAAAATTCTTTTAAAAATTATATTTTTAAAATCAATTCAGTAGCCATCTTAGGCCCCTGGAGAGCAGCATTATTCAGCCCAGCCCTCTGAATCACAGGGGGGCCAATGACCATTAAATTGTTCGCCTACACCCGCGTTCCATGGAAAAGGGTGTCCCTCTGGGTAAATACTCCAGTTTGGTGTGACTGTCTCATGGAAGCCTTTTCAAGATTTATAGAGAATCAAAAATATCAAATAAAAGGACAAAAATAGAACTTCAAAAATTATAGATATTAAGAATTTCATAGAGTATCTGTCACTGAGGTTTTTCTGCTGGAGTCTGCTTTCAGATTTATAGCTAAAAAAGATATTAACTACTTTCAATCCAAAATTATACTTACATTTGCTTTAAGCTCAGTAACTACCACACATCACATAATTGCATTCTAGTCAGTGCATTTTTAAAGTGTTTTGTGAAAACTTAAGATGTTTTAAAAAAATTAACATATCACGAAAAGGGCAATTCATTGGAGGGAAAAATTTGGATAGGAAAATTTTCTTTAGAAAATACATTATTTGCCCAGGCTAAATGCAGTAGGAATCACCTTCAGGTTTTCCTGTTTAATTTTTTTTTTAATTTTTATTTTTATTCAATTACAGTTGTATGCCTTTTCTCCCCATCCCTCCACCCCACCCCAGCTGAACCCACCTCCCTCCCCCACCTCCACCCTCCCCCCCCCCCGATTTTGTCCATGTGTCCTTTATAATGGTTCCTGCAATCCCTGTTTAATTTCAAAGATAAAGCAGACACCTTTAAAAACAAGAAGATCCTGCAAATAAGTTGGATAGTGACTCATCGGCAATGCCGAAGAGCTGGCACTTTCCTGGCTGATTTTGTTTTCTATGCCCACGATGTGAAAGAAAAATGCCAGCACAGAAAAAAAAAAAGCTGAAAAAATGGATTTTGATTAGTGAGGAAATGGTCCTGATTATGAATTTCCAGTTTGTCTCATTTTTCCGGCATTTTTTTTTCAAAAGCCTTTGCTTTCATGTTTTACGTGCCCTGAGCTGTGTACCCTAATCTGTTGGTTCTGCCTTCATCTCAGGCCTTCGCCGCCTATACCTGTACTTCTCCATCTCTTTTATTGTTCTATGTCTTTTGTTGCTGAGTTATTTAGATATGCTTTTCTGTGAGTCGCTGAGATTCCCTGAAAAGATATCTTTCTTCCAGCTCCTCAGGATACCTAATAGCACATTCAGCTTCATTCAATTCAATTCCACAAACCTTCACTGAAGCCCCTACTATGCACCCGGCAGCTGGTCAGCAAAGTGAGAGAATCAGGGATCTCAAGCTATTGGCAAGTTCTTTTTCCTGCTGCTTTCTGCAGCATATTCATACTTCTGACATCTCATTTCTCTGAACCCCACCACCGACCTCCCATTGTGGAGGACAAACGACAGTGTAGGTCATTTAGCGATAAACCACCTTTCCCAGTTAGGTAGAGGCCGCCTGTCCTACTGCGAAGCGCATCCAATGACCAGGAGAGTACACTGTCAGCATTTCCGTGTCTGAATTCAGTAACTCAGGCAGTTGGCATTTAATTAGTTAATAAACAGACCGTTTCATTGAGAGCATGCATTAGCATCTGACACCGCTGGCAGACGAGCCTTCTTGATTGATTAAAATATACATTTAAATATATTCCCTTAATTTATATCAGTTGCAAAGTGAGGCAGTTATCTTTATAACTGAGAGCATTAGCGTAAATTATTTAGTATCTTCATTCTAATTTGCACCATATTATAATATCTATCTTGATCTCGGAACTAAAAAAATCATCTGTCCCAAATTCTAAGCACACTGTGAGGCCTGAGATTTTTATAGCACTTTCCCATCTTTGCCTCGAAACCCTTCCAAAGGAGGCTGAAACTTCAGGGAATAGCAGTAGATGACTTGAGTGGAGAAAATAAAACTTTAAAAAATGTCCTGGTCATTTTTAGAAGAATGAGAAGCTCAGATTCTAATCTATGTTTATTTTTACCACGATTTGAAAATAGAGAATGATCTGAGCTTTTTCTCAAGATGAGATGGTTATTGTGTTTTTGTTGCTGCTGTTTTTTGCTTATTTGTTTCTAATCTGTAGAGAAAATCCTTCAGTTGTGGTAACTCTGAGAGCTGATGGTGTGGCTGGTTTTGCACTGGACTCCAGGAGTGAGACCGTGCAGAGGGAGCAGACTCGACTGCAGCCGTGTTATAAGACTAAGGCAAATAAGATGCATAGATGCATAGATGATAAGTAAAGAAAAAGTAAAATATACAGTGTAAAAAATATATGTATAAGGGAAACATTTTTTCAAGATGACATCTCGTTTTATGCCTTAGTCATTAAGGAATTAGGGAAAAAGTCTGAGTGAGCCGCAAAGCCACACCTGCCCCTGAGGGTGTCTGAACAGGCTGAGAATCACATTTCAAAGGGAGCGTGTCTGGGCTGGAGTTCCCCGTCCTGGCTGCACACCGGAATCTCATAGGGAGCGTTAGAAAATACTGAGGCATTGACCCACCCCCAGAGATTCTGATGTAAATGGATTGAGTATAGTCTGGGCATTGGGATTTTTTAAAATTTCCCAGATGACATTTACATGCACCCAGGGTTAACAGATGACCAGGTAGAAGCTATTGAAACATTTTAACTTTGATAAAAGAAGGTCTTGAACCAGGGGAATGGAGGTGGAATTGGAAAGGTGTATACTGACAAACAAGGGAGGTAAGCAGATGCCTTTAACTTTAAAAAATGAGCCTGTGAGCCCAAATGCCCAGAAAAAAGATACAATGTAATGAAGACAGGAAAGTGAGGAGCAAGGGCTTATTTGGGGAGGAAGATGACAAATTATGTTTTGATTAACTTGACTTTTTAGTGCTAGTGGATGACCTAGTTAGAAGTCAAGTTAGATTTGTGGGCTGCAGATATGAGGAAATCATTTAGAGTCAAGGCTTGAGGTTGGGGGTTGAGCAACAGACAGACACTGAGATGGATGTCTGAAGACAAAGAGAAGATAGAATGAGGTGCCCAAGGGATTGTAGAGCAACCAGCTTAGGGGAGGATAATGGACGCCAACAAAGAAACCCTCATAAAGGAGGTGACGGTGTCAAATGCTAGAGGAGATTTGGAGGGGAGATGAGCGAAGAAAATGTTTACATTTCTATGATCCGTGGGGCAGGGGACCACTGGGGATCATTGGAGATCACCCTAGCGAAGTTTGGGGTCACGTACCAGAAATATTAACCAGGGTGAAGATGGGAACAGATATTTGTCACTGCATAGATGAAAACTAAGGAATGAGATCTCAGGTCCAGCAAGTGGAAGAATAGATAAGCTTCTAATCCATTTAAGAGACAGTACCCAACACATAAGAAAAATGACATAATAAAGTATTTCAATAAGTTTCAAGACAAAAATATAGGCATGATGAAATAGTAAATGATTAAATTCCAAAGATTTTTCTAGGCCAGAAAATTTTAAAATGTTTATTAATATGCCTGCTAATTTTTTAAAATTATGTATTCACTTAAACATTTTAAATGTACATATACAAATTTATTGTATCTTTATAGTTCTATAAAGATGTTTGGCAGTATATTACATACTCTCTAAGTGTTTTGAATATATTTTTATCAATATATTTTTGAGTTGTCAATATATATTGGGTTGAAGATTTAACTCAGTCAGTTTGTGAAAATTGGCAAACAAATCACCCAATTGGAGTTACTTGACGCTAAGAAAATAAATCTGACTTCATTTTTTAAATTTAAATAAGCATGCTAATGAATGTCCCAATGGCAATCTTCTCATTTCCGAATTCTATTTTTAACTATATTTAAGAGAGGTGGGGCAGGGAGGGAGAGAGAGGGAGGGAGAGAGCACGAGTGCAATGCTTTGCCCTGAGTGTTGCGCACGCATGAAATAAGATACAGCATCCTTCGAGATCTTCAAGATTTCTTACAGCAGCTTGCTTGGCTTGGATCTCAGATAACTGTCAGTGAGGAGTGAAGAAAGCTTTTGTTTTATGTTACATGTGTTTTTAACCCTTTACACAATGGGGCAAGAAGATTCAGGATGGATAAGAGATGTGCATTGTTCCTGGAGACAGTGGAGCAGTTTCTAAAGAAGAGGCAGGAAAGAAGCATGGACCCACCACAGACCTCAGGCAGACTAACTGCAGGGAAGACTGTGATTCCAGTCCATACTCGGCATTCTCGTAAAGCTCTCCAGGCCTGGGCACCCTCTAGAAAACTTTTGTGTACACCCCAAATTCAAGGCTCTTGTCGAGATAGGGGATCAGCAAACCACAGCCTCTGGGCCACATCTTACCTGCTGCCTGCTTTTGTGAACAAAATTTTGTTGGAATACAGCTGTGTTCATGTGCTTACATATTGCCTATGGCTGCATTTACACTCGAACAGCGGGGCTGAGTAATTATAACAGAGACTGTATGGTGCCCAAAGTATTCACTGTCTGGGTCTTTACAGAAAGGTTTGCAGGCCCCTATTCCAGATATTATCAAAGTGCACAAACAGAACCGGTGGAGGAAGCGCTTGAAGTTGGGGTGGTGAAGCCTAAACTGTGCTAGTTAACTAGGAGATTTGGAGAGGCGAGGAGAGTGGAAGTTGGCGGAGAGCGTGCTATTACTAGACCTAAGATCAAAATGAAGAGTCCATATTATCCTCACTCAGGCCCGTGCTAAATTTTATAGCCAAGAGAATTATATATGAAGGAGAAATGTCCACAAACAATGCTTTAGTCAAGCAGAATGAGCCATTACAAACAGACGCCATCCTCCAAACCAATGTAAGGGTAAATCGTTCCCCGTCACGTGGGCATTTCCCCTGGACGTTTGAGAGTGGCAGTTGGCAGTGAATGAGCTCCTTAAGCGGGTTTTAATAATTGCGGATGTCTTCACTAATGCCACTAATGGATTTGGATATGAGACTCAAGCTCCGTAGTGTAATCTAAGTGGTATTTAGTTTTCTAACGTGACTGATTTCTCAGAAGAGTCTGCAGTGTGTAGGTGACTCCCACTAATTATTTCTTCTATCTGTTATTTCAGTAGAATTTATAACCAATCATTCCATGTATTCTTAAAATCACCATATGAACACAATAAAGAATAACATTAAAACAACAAAAGCGGCAAACACCAATACTCCACGAATTTGAACTAATTAACTGGGATGGACATTATTTTAGAGATATATTAGAAGTATAACCTTTGTGGAGACGCAGCCATTCCAGCTAGGAAGGCTGGGTGTGTCTTAGAAGAGGGTCCTAGAAAACCCCCTCTAGTGAACTGAAAGATCTGGTTGAATTCACTCCATCAGTTATGACATCATTAACGACCACGAAGGACCTACCAGGTAGAAGATATTAGGTATATTTGAGTGCAGAGGGGTAATATTTAAATCTTATCTTTGCAGATGTAATCATGCTGCTCTCTTATAATAAATGGAAGAAGAAATTTTTGATAAGGAGTTTTTTTTATTCAGCCTCCATCTAAATTATTAAAAATTGAAAAATTGAGTGTCTAAATTCACATTTTTTCTTTCTAGTTTTCCAGTCCTGGCATAAATGTAAGCAGGGACTACTTCCAAATTTAATATTCAAAATTTAATACATTAACATTAAATACCTCATATAGAGATAAGTAGCTCTGTAAACCTCACTATACTCTAACGTTGATTCCAAAGTTCCAAAATAAAACCATTTCTTCATATATTTTCTTAGTTGGTGCTTGATGTGACCAATCAAGCTCCAATCAAGAGATTAACACCACATAGCAATTTAAACAGGGGCAGGTACTATAAAAAAACAATCAACAGAGGGTGGGAGTAACATGCACTTGGTTGTTAAGAATTCAATAGAAGCAGAAAGAATGCCAGAATAACAGGTATGAGCAGCAGCCACTATGCCTAGGACTGAGATACCACCCAAGAAGACCTGTCGCCAAACAGAGCTGCGATATAGACCTCACCGGAGAGGGAATAGCTGTAACCGACTGGATAGGAGGGAGCGGCTGAGGTGCTGCCCAGAGAGCACTTGCTGCAAATCTGGGGTGCTGGGGAAAGCCACCCACAGGCAGGTGCCACGCCTCAGAACTCACTGTAAAGTTACCAAGAGCGTGGTGGGAGAGGCTGCTCATGGGCCTGTGCTTTGCTAGCAGCATCCATTCTGAAGCCATCAGCAGAGGTTCTGGGGAAGCTGCTGGTTGCCCTGGGTTCCCTGTCAGCTTCAGAAACTGGGATCTAGCACAGCCTTTCAGGAGAGAAGCCAGGTGCTGGAGAAATTGGCCCCTGCAGGAGTCTGGCGAGCAAGGCCCACCAGAACATGGAAGAGAAACCCCTTTGTCCTCCAGTGTCCCTCCAGCACCCTCCTTGGTGACAACATTTAATGCTCTACCAGTTGGCAAAGGAGAAATATTCACAAGTCCCATCTCCATTATTGCAGAGCAGCAGGCAGAGGAGGACATATTTTGAGCTAAGAGGTAATAAATCAACAACAACGGTCACCCTTGGCTTTCTTAAGTATGTCTTTAATATGCTGTAGATCTTCAGCACTTCTGAGAATTTCATAATTGTTTACTTCTCCATGTAACTCTATAAATATACCTGGAAGGCTTTTGATAGCCATTTATTCAACAATATCTATTGACTGCACTTGGTGAGTCTGGTAAGGTCTCAAATGTCAGGAGTAAAAGGCAAAAAATGGATAAGCCAGGCCATGAAAGATGGTACACTTGGATAGGAGAGGTAAAGGGTTTGGTGGTCACACACGGAGGGCTGGCCACTCTGCCAGAGGGAAAGGTCCCTAACCTGAATGAACCACAGAGGGGAAGCAGGTGAGTCTGCATTGGAGGAAGGAAGGGCAAGGTTGCAAAAGGTCCTGTAGAGAAAGTGGCATCCTATTTGTATCTTGAAAGATGGCTGGGAGGACATGGATAGAAGGTCCAGTCTCTGAGGCCCAAGGTCCTGAAGATAATAAGTTATTGACTGAAGGGCTAGTATCTCCACGATGCAAGAGGCTGCCAAGGTAGCTAGCAGCCAGATGGGGAAGACTTCATTCATTATGATGGAAAAAGTAAAGCTTGACTTTAAAGGTTTTCCTTTCTCCACTTTCTGAAACACTTTTTGTTTTGTTTTGTTTTTAGAGAATGATACTTTTTTCACTTGTCTTCCTGTGGAGTTGAAGATGGTAAAATTAAATGCTTAGGTCTGTACTCACTAAAAGAATCAGACTGAATGCCAAAGAGAACAAACACTATTAAAAAAGAAGTGAATTGCTCTGGGTCTATTTTTTTTTAATTCAAATGTGACTCTGGAGTACAAGCAACATAATATACTGGAAGATCAGAACATCTGAGCCACATCACTGATTAGCTTACTTTTCACCCAAACCAAAGGGAAACGAGTATTGATGTATTAAATAAATGGCTCATTGAAAATGACTGAGCATGTAACATTTTGGTAAATGTGGCATGGCAACTATACTGAGCCATATTTTCGTTTTGAACCACAACGGAGGGCAGTGTAATTAATTCCCTGGTTTTCAGTTTAGAATTGTAGAAGAGCTGATAAAGATTTAATATTACATTATGGATACCTGAGGAGTTACTCAGAGCATAAGAAAAGGGGAGATTGTTGGGGAAGATTCTGTTTCCTTTCCTTTTCTTTGTTTTTATTATTAAATCTATTGGGGTGACATTGGTTAATAAACATACAGGTTTCAAGTGTATATTCTATTCTAAGATGTATTTCTATGATATATCACCAGTTTATTGCATTGTGTGTTCACCACCCAAAGTCAAATCTTCTTCTGTCACCATATATTTGACCCCCTTTACCCTTACAGCCCCCACCCCCCGCCCCTTCCCTCTGGTAACCACCATACTGTTGTTTGTGTCTATGAGCTTCTGTTTGTTTGTCTCGTTCATCCATTTGTTGCTTTCAGTTTTACATCCCACACATTAGTGAAATCATATGGTCCTTGACTTTTCACGTTTTCTTTACTGCAGAGAAAAACTGTGACCTGAGCAGAAAGAGAGTAGGGAGAAGGTTCTTGCATCCAGAACTCTTGCTGAGACTTGGAAGTCAAGTGCTTTAGCAAATCCTGCTTTCACTCAGCCTAGTTGTTGGGTGCTCAGCTCTAACACTCCTGCATGGCTTTGGGGAGACCCATTAAACTGGTCTCCCCAGTTCAAAAGCTGTAGTATAAAAGCTGGTAGGGCTCGAGATAATTTTGACCCAGGAGTGGAGCAAGGAATCATTTATATAACCCTCTTCTCACAAGCAACTTCCCAAATAACTTGAATGCCCTTCATTGCCTGGCATTTTATCAGATTGCAGAATTCTGCACGTATGTGACTGAGTGAAGCTGTTGCCTTCTCCAGAAATCCTCTGCCAACAGCACCAACCTTTAGAATCAATAATAATGGCTAAAGTTTATTTGGCACTTACTAACACATCTCATGTCCAACTTATTCACAATAATGTACTTATTTAAGGGGGTTTTAGTAACCCCATTTTCCAGATGAGAAAGCTGAAGCACAGAGAGCATAAGTAATTTGCACAAGGTTGTGCAGAGATTATGCATTGAAGCTGCTACTTGAGGGCAGGCAAGTTTCACTGTTCTAAACGCTTGTCTTTGACTCATTACTCACCAGGAGGAGGAACTTGATCAGGGTTATATTGGAGAGTAAGTCCTGATGAGTGGTTATATGAACCAAGCCCTGTTTTAAACATTTTATAGACATTAATTCATGTTCTCTTTAAATTCAATACTCCTCTAAGATAGGTAAATATCCCCTGTTGTATAAAAGAGGAAACTGGGGTGAGAAAGATGAAAAAAATGCTCCTAAGATTAAACACAGTTATAAAGGACGACAGCCAGATTTAGGACCAAGGTTGGCCTGATTCCCAAACCTACAACTCAAATAGATTTCTCAATTACTACCCACTCACTCCAAACTATCATATACATTTCTGCCATATATATTCCTATTTCTGTAAATGCGAGTTGAATTTCCCGAGCTAGAAGTGGCAATACAGCTGTAAGAAGGGCGCTAAGGCTTTTCCTTAATGCTGTATTGGCCCCACGAGCCCCTTGGGTTTGTTGGGGCCGACGGCAGTCGTGGAGGAGGAGGTTAAAGGGCCACTGGTTAAAAGGGATACATTTCCAGTATCTCTGCTTATCTTTTCTTTCCAGCTGAAGGCATGTCTTCCATGAAGCATTTCTGATCCCTCTACTTCAAGATCCCTGCTTCTCCTCTAAACACATTATGTTTATTGGCAACGCCACCAATTTGATAGATATTCTGTAAACCAAAAAAGGAAGTGGAAGAACCAGTATTTTAAAACCATCGACTAAGAATTGATTGGGACCAGGCTGTACTTTATAGATCTGCATTTCACGGATTCTGAAACATACAATATTGTTCACATGCATTAATGCCTCTGGGTCAGGATGCTCCCTCACCATCACCTGGGCCTGGCCATCCTGGCTAACTAGCCAACGGTCATGATGTAATTTGTCATTATTCAGTTATTATTCTTGGTGGAATGACGGGACACCACCAGGCCCCTTGGCATTTCAGTCAACACATCACTGAAGGACCATTTAAAGAAAGAATGGAAGCTCTGGTTGGTGTTTGAAAACTCTCCATTGACACCCCAGCCTCAAAATTTGTACTGTGAGAAGGAACCTCATGAGTAGCACCCCAGGCATTGAATAGAACCTAACTTTGGGAACTGCTGTGTCACCATCGGTTGCAGGTCCAATGGGTGATGTTGTAGGACAATCATAGACATTAAGGACTTGGAGCCAAAAAGTGTGACTCTGTGTGGGGCCAATGGGTACTGGGGTACTGAAAACATCAGGGGAACACTTTGCAAAGTATATGATGGTCTAACCACTATCCTGTACACCCGAAACGGATACAAAGTAATCTTGAATGTAAACTGCAATTGAAAAATAATATTTAAAAAAGATAAAAAAGTAACTAGGAAGGTCGGGTGTATAGAAGCCTAGGAATACTTGGCTCATTCATTTTGGTTATATTCTCTCTTTTATGTAGGCCTGAGTCAATATTTGATTAAACCAAAAAAGCTTATGTTTAAATAAGTCTGAAAGAGATCTTCCATTAAGTACTAAATAAAAATTCTAGTAAGTTTGTATTTATAGATTGATTGGCATTACTTTTCTTTCAGTGAAACAAAATAATGATGTCCCTTAACAATAAGTGATAGCTTAATCGTGGGGAATTATCATGTAGCGCACTTCATTCTCACAACCCTATGAAGTAGATATCATGGTTCTCGGCTTCACAGAAGCAGCAGAGCTCGCTCAGCTAAAGAGAATTCGAGTTCAGATAAAGGCTAGGTCATGTCAGACCTCACCCTCCTGCCTTTTCATTACCCCAGGTAGCTTTTACAGCCCTGGGGATTGTCACTTAGCAGTCTGGGGGGCTTCGACAAGTCTGTAGCTTGTCTGGTTTTCAATTTTTACTCCTCTACAGTAGAGATGAAAACACCTCTATCACCGATGAGCTGGGAGGATGAAGTGTGGCCAAACTCCACCACCTACCCAACCTGTAAATAGGGGAGGCATTCTCCTTGCCAGGAATTAGCCCCTGCCCCTTAGCAGTTCTTAGAATGCCCGCCTTTTGTTAGATTGGGATGAGAAATGATTCCCTGGGGCTGTCCAATTGCAGCCAGCCAGTCGGCATTTTGAGCACAGTGATTTGTTGTTAGAACCAATTTGTATTCTTCTAGCCTCTCGTGCACGTAACTGGCACTGGATGGATATTTGTCTAAATGAATCAAATAGCATTTGAAAAGTTGGGACGCCTTCAATGCTACTGATGTCATTCCCTGTGAACCTGTTGGAACAGAGGACAGGCTGGGAACAGCATATGTTGGTGATGAGTTGGCTGCAAAAAGTGTGAGACATTTTAATAAAACTGCACTAGACCACGTTCTCTCCCACGATGGTATTTGTGACATTTTAGGTAGCGGGAGAAGACGACTCTGGAGAGAGGAAATAACAGAATGGGAGACAGAACAAAGAGCTGGAAACACTGATTTTTTTTTAAAGAATGCATGGCTAGGCGAGAGTCCCACTTGCTGTGTGATGTATGCCTTTTCATTGTGTACTAAGTCATATGAGACCCTGTGGAAGGAGTTTCTGTCCTTAGAAAGCAATTTTCAGTCAACTTCCAAAATCATGTCAAATAATTATCTTTCTAAATACATGTTTATGTATTGTAATTAACTTTAGAATTGGTGTTTCTAATCCCTGGTGCCTCAGAAATTCCTTGGTAGTAAGTTCGTTATTTAGGGAGGGGCATTCATTCTGGGCCAGTAAATTTTATTTAAAATTGAGCCGTCTTCCTGCTGTTTGTTTAACAGCCCCTGTGTTATTTGCAGGAGAGTAATGCGTCTCCCTAAATGCACCTAACTCTCTACCAGGAGCGAGTTGGACACAAGGGCCTGGATATAATACCAGGAAGAGATGTGCACACACGAGCACATGTCAACAATGCAGAAGTTTTATTTTATCACCAAGATGGATATGCTTTGCCTTCTGGAGCTTCTCAGTCTAGCCTGACACCCATTTCACAGAGAGGACGCCTCGAAGCTCAGATGCGGGGATGCTGAACCGAGAGACTCCACAACTGTTCCCATTCATGGAGCACTTAAATTCATAAACACGGAGGTGGGGAGTAAGGGTTTGTTTTGTAATTCAGACGTATTGCCAGACTGGGGCTACACGTAAAAGGAGAATGGAGCTGAGTGTGAAATTTGCTGTGAGGGATGTTCCTGAGTCCTGGGGGCCCCCACATCTTCCCCTCTTCTCTCGTCATAGCTTCCCAGCTTCTTGCCATGAATGCCGTTCCTTTAGATAATGCCTCCTCTCCAAAGAACAAGTGACACAAAGGATTATGTAGAAAGGATTATGTCATGTAGTCCTGAGTTATCCTAACTCTGTCCCTTCTATATTAGACATAGGGTTCTTTGAAACAGGTCTGTGAACTTGATTCACTGTCACATTCAAGTTTAGAATTTAAAGTGATGTAGGATTAAGTGCCCTGCTGAAGAGGACCGGTCCCATTGGGGCAGCATCCCACACTGGGAAGCATGAAGCCCCTCTGCCCCTCTGTGCCCAGGTGTACAGGGGCTACAAGAGGAAAAAGCCAGAACAGCCGACACCAATCCTATCTCATTAACAACTATGGAGGGCTCCCAATGGGCCTTGCTCTCGCATTTCAGTAAGAGGGCCGGCCAGGACAACAGATAGCGGGTGCACAAACCCAGCCCACCTTCCTGGACCGTAGAGCACTCACAAAACCAATTAAGGCGGGCTGCGCTGCATCACAGAATTCAAAAGCTATAACCAATTGTTGTAAAAAGAAAATTGAGCCACATGCTCCGGTTTTTTTTTTTTTTTCCTTTCCATTAAATCATAACAGAGTATCTTTGGCCTAATGTCCCCTGTGAGACGGGTTGGGGTGATTTGTGTGGAAATTCTCACTTGACAAGCAGCTGTGAAAGCAAGCTTGCGGGGTTGACAGGCAGAGAGCGGGGCCCCATCCACCCAATAACTCCGGAACAAAAAGCAAATCAATAGACATAATATTGCAAAACACTGCAGCAGGATAAACACAGCTCTCACATCTATTTGATTTTTCTCCCTCATCTGTCAACACAATTGAGAAGTCGCGCTTGCTAATTGTCTTGCATTGGCAGACTCTGCCGACTTTGGAGCTGTGACACTTGGATGTCACAGTCGTTGCCGCTCGTGGTCGCCAGCCTGGCAGCCTTGGAAGCGGCCTCCATTTTGATCGGCTGCGTTCATCTGCGCGACTTCTCTCTGTCTGGATGAGGCGCGCTCTCCATTATGCACTTCTTCTCATCATTAGCGCCGACTGAAGAATCTGTGCCATGTTCTCTGTATCCAAAATATTTGAGGGAGGCACAGAATCCCAGGAAGTCAATGAAAATGCGCTTCTTTTGCCAGCTAGCATTTGCAACTGCCAGACTTCCTTGCATTCAAATGAGATTACCCAGCCTAGGAAGGACAGAGAGGGACGGGTTTCAAACTCAGCTTTCTTTTGTCACTAAGTATCTATGTTTAGAAAGAGGACACTCGATTTGCTTCCTAAGAGGTCAGGCAGGCACATGGTTCCCTTGCTTGCCCCCTGCAAGGCTGAAAACTCATCAACAAACCTTTAACTGCAAGGACAGGAATAGTGAGCCCCTCCTTCTCCATGCACCCAACATAGTGCTCAGCAAACATTTGGGGCTACAAAATACTGACCATATTGACCAACCAATGGGGTGTTGAACAGCAGAGAACAAAGGAACATTGGCTCAGGGGCTCGTGGGCCTGAAATTTTCTAGGAGTCAGGCTGGACAACTGCATCCTGCTGTGTCTAACACTCTGGATAATCCATCCAGTCTGCTTGGCTGTGGTTGTCCGAGCTGTCTTTGCTAGGTCCTAGGAAGTAGATGTCTAAGAACTTGACAATCGAGGTATAATAGGTTTTACAGGTGAACTAGAGTGGGCAGTTCTGGACTCGCTGGTAAACAGACTGCTTGAACACTCCCATTCCACCCTTCCCAGATGTCACTGATAACCAGGAGGAATGCTGGGAACTTCCACTGTTCACGCATGTGCCTCCTTCACATGCCTGACGTCACTGAGCAAGAACTGAGTCTCCTCAGTGTTGCAAATCGGTGTCTTAAAACAAGCTGTTCTCTCAGGTTGGTCCATTTTTCCCAGGTACCTTTGCCTTGCCTTTTAATTTCACTTTCTCTCTATCTCTATCTCTACCTCCTCACACATACCACACACATTGCTTCTTTATTATGGACATTTTCAGATACATCGAGTAGACAAGATGTATAATTAAGCTCCCTGTACTCACAGCCGGCTGCACTCCCATCAGCTCATGGCTAACTTATTTCATTCATTTTCCTGCTCTTGCAGTATTATCATTGTGAAGCAAATCCCAGGTATCCGATCATATTCCTTAGCCAATATTTCAGCATACAGCTCTAGAAGGAAATTAAGTAGCATCTTTAGGAAACCTCTGAGCCCTCCACGCATTGGGGCTCCCTCCTTTGTGCTTCTATAATTTGTTCACTCCTGACTAGAACAAAATCGGTAGCTCACCTGTTTCCAGAGTGTCTCTGCCACTCGGTGGTAGGATCACAGAAGCCTGAGAGTGTAGTCTAACAGATAGAAGTTCGCCAGATTGCGCTGTATGAAAGAGAGGGTCCCTTCCACCCACCCCTGGCTACCCCCCGGGCCCTAAGTCACTAGTCGTGAGTAAAGTCAATCAGCTCTTTTGCAATTTCCCTTCCAGATAAACCATTACGGTGGTGTCAGGAAACAAATTGTGGTGTAGCATATAGACTCTGGTCTTGGTGTTGGTTTTTGTCTTTGTTTGTTTGTTTTAGTTTCTAAACTAGCTCCTGTTTTAGTGCCTGGCCTCATAGACTGTGGGAACCACCAGCCTCATCTCCCGGCGCCCTGCGGAGGACCTCGGGTTTCCGCCCTTCGCGCCAGGCTCCGACTCCTCCTGCCAGAAAACACAGCTTTAGGTTATAAAATCGCAGCCACTGAAGCAAACTGCAGCCCATTTCCGCCTAGAGTTCTCGGCTTTAAAAACTATTGTCTTTGCAGACAGGGTTTGTACATTTTGTCCTAAGTAGATACCCCCATGCTTTTGCTTTTGATGGTAAAATAGTAGAGAAGAGGAAAAAAGTGGCTTTTCTGAGAGGATTCATACTTGTACCTCGCAAGTCTGATCCGTAATTGGAATTTCCCTGGTTATAACTCTCCTTAAGTTTTAATACATGGTTAGATTACCTGGCTATGAAATCACACAGTGAAGAGCAATTTTGATATTCCATGTTAAAACAACCATGTTACAGAGTAATCAGGAGAGCTGAATGTGGCTTTTATTTTAAGGTTTTAAAAGTGTCATTTTAAAGAATAGAAAGTCTTCATCTACGAGCCACCTGAAAAATGAAAGAAAAAGTGCTTTTGTTCTTAAAAGTCACTGATTAATGTTGTTTGTCCATAGGATAATTATGTAGAGTGACAGGTGACAGAATGAAGTAATATGATATTATGAGACCCAGGTCCCAGCGGCAAACGTGCCACAGAAGTAGCTCTGTGACCTTGAACCCATCATCTGTGTTCCCTGGGTCTATGGTGACCAGATAGAATACAGGCACCCAGTTCAATTAGAATTTCAGATAAATAATAAATACTTCTTCCCAAATGTCCCAAACATTGCATTGGACAAAACTATCCTAACAAATTACTTCATGTTTATCTGAAATTGAAAGTAACTGCAAGTTCTATATTTTGATTTGCTCAACCTCCCAAAGCTGCCTGGTCATATTATCTTCATAGGCACATAGGCCCTTTCTTAGCTGTTTCTTTCTGGTTCTTTTATCAACTTACAATAAGTATTTTTGCTAATCTGAATTTAATGAATCTTAACTTGTTAGTCTTTAAATTGTTAAAGAAATAGTTCCATATTTTCATTAATTTTACAAGGTTGTTTTGAATTTATCATATTCCCTATGAATATATAATCATTTCTGGATACAATCACAGAATATTGGAATTTATACAGCTCAAAACAAATGCCCCCAGGTTATTTCAAGTCTTACAGAATTGAAAGCAAAGAACTAAATCCTAAGTGTCTTTCCTTTTTATAACCAATTTCCCTTAAGTCAGTGCAGCATTACAAGGCTGGGACCCGTCCTCCAGCTTTCCCATGAACAGAAAAGAGAGTCAAACCCAATAATGAGTAGCAAACGCCGTGGTTAATAAGAACGTAAAAGATTCATGGCCAGAGTTTTGGGGAAAAAAAAACCCAGCTTGCTACAACATTAACTGATCTTTATTTACTATTTGAATCAGAAAAGTAATTGTTCCTTGCTGACTAAGTCAATTATACCTGAAAAATAAAGTTGGTAATTTTTTAAAAAATACAAAAACACAGCATTGGCTTTTAACAAGGAAGACTGAATTATACAGGCCATCTGCTCTATTCTGGGCAGTCTGTATTAGTGATAGCTCAGATCAAGGTAGAAATCTGGTCTATATATAACATCCTCAGAGAGAATAAATAGAAAAAAATATTTTCTTAAGACATGATTTGCGTTTTCCCCATGTTATGTGTATTCCTTATGATACTCTTTTAGCCAAAACTTCTCTCTGTAGTGTTTGAGCTTCTAACGAATTACAGAACAGGTTTTTGTCTTTGAGATAATCTAGTGAAAATCATACGTTATTGCTCTAATTCTAATAAAAATGAAGTGTTTTCTATTTGTTTGGTCTTATGGAAGAGAACGTTTTGGGGACATCCTTGATCTTGTATTCTAAAGACTCAAAATGGCAATCCAAGCCTCATCAGGACAGGTGGGAACTAACGGAGTCTTTCCTGAATCTTAGTTTTAATGATATTTTAAATTCTGTCGGTACCCCAGGCAGGAAAGGATAAAAAACAAGCACAGTACTGATGGTGTATGAGTTAATGGGAAGATAACTGATAAAATTAAACCTTTGCAACCTGCTGAGCTAACCCAAACTTGCTAAGCTACTAGAACATTAATGAGTTAGAGATCTTAATTAAATTGTTTGTAATTAACTCTCCCAAGAGTAAAAAGTGTAAAAGTAGCTCAAACTAAATACCTATGCCACGCACTTGCAATAGACAAAGTAATTTCCACACAAATGATATGCATAGATACATACAAAATGTATGTATACAGGATGTATATCAAACTACAGTGATTTCTCTTGAAATTCCTCTGAGCTACAGCTTGAGAATTTTGATATTAATACCTACCTATTATGTAATGAAATGATACATTCTGTCTTATCGGTGACAATTCTGAGTCCTAAAATGAACTAGGGATTTTCAATTAAAGATATAACAATTTCTATCTAAATTTAATGAGATTTAAATTATCTGTAGACTATGAGACAAATTTACCCAGTAAAAAGAACCACTTAGGAAGGGGCCAAGAAGCAGCGAGTTTACAGGTGTATCAAAGTCATCTCGGGCTTTTCCAGAGGATTAATGCAGCCATTGTAACGACAGTGGAGCTGTCCCGCTCCGGGGCAGCCTGGCACGACCGTGACTCGGGTAGACCATAACCCACGAAGCCAACCAAACTTGCAGCACACCCTGTGTCGGGATGGCTTTGTAATGGGCTCAGACATTGCCCTAGGGGCTGAGGTGCAAAGGGACAGAAGACGTGGCCCTTGGTTTCAGCCCCTTGCCATCCAGTGGAGTTATGGTACGAAGAGGTCAAAGTTTCAACCGAGTTCAATTTCTTAAAACTATTTTTTTCATTTCTGTGTTTTTCACATGTTCCTGAAGAAATTGCAATGATTATTACATGAAAACGTATAAACTATGATAAATTAAAATAAATGATAGTGCACATGAGTATATATTGTGGGCAATGCATCTGACCCAAATCTTAACGTTACGTAGATGTCCTCTGGTCCACCCATAGGACCTCTGACTCTGACTCCGGCCATGGCGGTGGCTGGCCACGGGCCTTCACGCTTGTGTAAGCCTGACGGTGCATTACATGGGAGCTGGAAGACCGGGATGATGAGGCCTTCCCCTGACTGCCCACCACCTTTGTGGCCACTGCTCCCACTGGTCAGTGGATCCTTCACTACCATCGGGCTGCTGAAGTCACTGAACATGTCCTTGCAGATACTTGAGGGCCAAGTGTGTCTGCATCCACTCCGTTCGTGCTGTCATTACTTTTGAATTCAGAGCTGCCTTTTGCGTGACTTGCTGGCTGAAGGGACGTTAAACCACAGGAGCCTCCTGCAGGGTCCAAGGCACCATCACACTAATCCAGAGACTGGCCCGCTCTCAGACAGCAAGGGTGTCAGAGGCCTGTTCCCAGAGTTCTGTGGGCTCCAACTTTTAAAAAAAAATTTGCACATTTTATCAAGTATAATATATAGAGAGACACAAGTCATACATGTTCACCTCAAAAATATTTTAAAGTGAACACACATGGGTACACCCAGCATCTTGATTAAGAAACACTAACAAATAGGATCCCAGAAGTCCCTGTGCCCTCCCTTAGAGGCTTAGATGTTGTCCTGAGTCCTAACAACATAGATAATTTGCCTGTGTTGAACTTCATATAAATGTACTCATACAGTATGGTGCTGTTTCCAGTTTGGCCTCTTCCACTCGGCATTATGCTTGGGAGAGTCAGCATGCTGCTTGTAGTAACTGTCTACTGATTTTCATTGCTCTATAATATTCCCTTGAATGAATAAACCACAATTTGTTTATTCATTTACTGTTGATTAACTCTTGTATTGATTCTATTTTTGTCTGTCTTGTAGGAGGGGAGAACCCCAAAACCTGGAATTATCTTTTGGAGGGCGGGATCCTTGTAGTACAGGCTTACACCACTAGGTGAGTGTACTAGGGACCCATCAGGGTACCAGCTGGCAATGTTGAGGGCTGCATTTGGCTTCAGTGAATTTTTCTGAAGACTCTTTCATTGTGTTTGCCCATTTCATGATGGTTGATTTACGGGCATACCTGCTCACACCACACTCAGTGTTCAGCAGTTTTTGACTAAAAACGGCATGACCCCCAGTCCCCACCCTCCCTATTCACCAGGCGATGTTTTTTCCCCCCTGGAAGAAAAAAGTCCTCAAAGGGAAACCTCTTGTTATTGTGGAAGAGGTTAAACAAGAAATGGCAGAAGCACTAAAAGGCATCAAAATTAATGAATTCAAAACCTGAGCAGTGGAAAATGACTTGATAGGTGTATTGCATCAAATGGAGGGTACTTTGAAGATGACTGAAGTTTAAGCATGTAAGAATAAATACACAATTTTTCATAAATAAATTCTGGGTGTTTTGGGTCTCCCCTCGTATAGTGTTACTATGAACATTCTTACAGATGTTTTTGTGAACATAGGAGCCCTATGTTCCTATCTTGACCGGGGTGCTTGCTGCAGCCAAATGTGTTCACCTTAAAATTTCTTTCAGCTGAACACTTATCACTTGTATCTGTATATGTGTTATGCGTGATAAAATGTACAAAAATTTTTGAAAATGTGAACCCACAGAACTCTGGGAACAGGCCTCTGACACCCTTGCTGTCTGAGAGCCGGCCAGTCTCTGGATTAGTGTGATGGTGCCTTGGACCCTGCAGGGGACTTCTGTGGTTTAATGTCCCTTCAGCCAGCAAGTCATGCAAAAGGCAGCTCCGAATTCAAAAGTAATGATGATGTGAATGGAGCGAATGTGGCCACACTTGGCCCTCAAGTATCTGCAGGGTCAAGTGTAGGAGTGGAATTGCTGGCTTATATTTCTGCTTTTGTTCCCCTTCCTTTCACAGATTTCCCTTCATAGATGTCATCAATAATTATATATTAGAGGACCTTCTAAACATGAGTAACTTGCAATTTTCAATCCCTACCTCTCTGTTCTAACTTCCAGCAAAATCATACATTAGTCATTAAGACAGTCTAGGTTCAAGTCCTTGACTATCGTCTCCTCCCCTGTTGTGGACTAGCCCGTCCAGCCACATCCCCAGGCAAAGGAACATGATTTTCAGTTTGAAGTTTGGACTCAGACATCTACCTGGTACCTACCTCCGGACCACATGTAAAATATAAGGACTAATTTTGTCCATCAAGTTTAAGGCCTGGGAGGGGAAAAATAAATCAGGGCAAGCCTCCTCCTCTTTCTGAAAGGCCCTTCCCTGGCTCCTCTCTGGGTGTGTAAGGTATGTGTGTGCAGGGCCCTGGTTTAAAGATAGAATGGAATGCCTCCAGAGCGGAAAAAGTTCCGATGCCTGCCTTACCACACCAGCTGCACAAGAGAGAGGGCTACAGAAATGTTCCAAAGGGGGAAATGGGGCCCACAAGCAGAAGAGAGAGCACTAACCACTCACTCCTCCCTGGATTTCTTACCCCAAATGACAGGGCCTGCTTCTAACTGTGACCATCTCCTCCTGGTCCGAGAAGGAGGGGAGGGAGGCTCAAGCTGCAGATGAACTGCTCACCCGTGGTCCACAATGGAACAGTTCTCCTCTGCAGCACCTCCAACTTGGCATGACTACAACCCAACCCTTATCTTTCCCCCAAACCAAATCCCCTTTCAGACGTGTCAGTTTCTGTCAGCTGTTCAAAACCTTCGAAACCATCTCAGATTTTGTTTTCTGTATCCAGTCAGCCAACAAATATTTTTATTCTTCTTCAGAACTGTCTATTGTCTTTCAAAATGTCTTTTGTGTTCCCTTTGTATCAGCTTTTTGTCATGCCCTAACTGAATTATTACCCAGGTCCCCTGACTATCTTTCTGATCCTGCCCACTGTCCCCTCCAGCTTGGCCACCATCTTGGCTTCAACCTTCTAAAATACTGACATCCTGCTGTTACTTGTCTGACTCCAAGCTTCCAAGGCCTTCATCAGGACAACGGGGACCAGCTTGAACTGATGACAAGCAGCTATAATTTGTATAATGAATGACTGAGTCTGGAAAAATAAAGGAAAACGTAAGGAGTCTAGGGTTCCAGCTGATCAATCCACGTTAGAGAACGTTGTCAGTAGAGCGTTGGAGCTGAAAGCTCAGGGATGGGCTGCTGTGAGGTCAGTGAGGGGGAGATACCTCGGGAGCAGTTGGGATGCAGGTCTGTGTGGGAAATGCAGGCGATGAGTTTTGGATATGCTCAGAGACCAGCATTTTCTTCACGGGAAGCCCCAAAGGGACAGTCTATCCCTGCCTCATTTCCATTAGCCCATGAACCTGAGCACCTGATAGACTTTCTCCATGCTTGAGGTGAGCGATCAGGCTAATGTGCCTTCTTGTCCCTATCACTTATGTCTCGAGCTAACCCAGCTAGCCCAGCCACCAACCCACTTACTCCAAGTCAGTGTTGTTATAGTTCAAGGTCTCCAGCTGGAAATCTGGAAAGCAAGGAAAAATAGTAGACTGGGCTTGACTATTTATCATCCATTTATCATCCTACAATCATATGGTGAGTACCTACTATGTGCTAAACACATTAACAGAATTTTTGCACAGGCAAATATGAGTATTATATTACATAGTACATATATACTATGGAATAGTACTCAGCCACAAGAAAAGATGAAATATTGACATTTGCAATAACATGGATGGGCCTTGAGAATATTATGCTATGGAAAATAAGTCAGACAGAAAAAGCTAAGAACCATTTGATTTCACTCCTATATAAAACAGAAACCCATAGACACAGACAACAGTATGGTGGTTACCAGAGGGAAGGGGGTGGGGTAGTAAAGGGTAAAGGGGGCCAAATATATTGTGACAGAGGGTGATTTTACATTGGGTGGTGGGAACAAAATGCAATATATAGACCAAGTATCATAGAAACCTATATGATCCTATTAACCCATATGATTCTATTAACCAATATCACCCCAACTAATTTAATGTGAAGAGCAAATATTACATAGCTCCTATCTCCAAGGAAATTACTTCCTAGATGGTAATTTAAGTTGCTGTGTTTCAAGATCGTTTGCTATGCAGCAATAATAACCAGAACAGAATGCAGCTTGGAAGTAAGTGGCAGAGTCCTGCTGAGGGTGACCTGGGGTGGAGAGGATTGGTTGTTTATAAATTGGTGTTGTGGAGCAGGTCTGAATTGGGGGGCAGGGGAGATAAAGATGCTTCCTGATTGGCTTTGAAAATGTTAATAGTGCCAAGGCCCTCACATCCACAGCTCCCATTGGTACAACAAGCTTCTAGTAGTATAGGCAAGGATCTAGAAAACTATTTTGGGCCCCATGCTGTTGCCTAGGGGGCTGTGTTAGTTGGCTAGGGTTGCCATAACAAAGGGTCATAAAATGGGACACTTAACAGAAGTTTGTCATCTCACAGTTCTGGAGGCTAGAAGTCCGAGATCAAGGTACCAGCAGGGTTGGTTCCTTCTGAGGACTGTGAGGGACACTCTGCTCCAGGCTGGTCACTGGCTTCTGGTGGTTGGCTGGCCAGCTCTGGCGTTCCTGGGCTTATAGAAGCATCCCCACGATCTCTGCCTTCATCTTCACATGGCGTCCCCCTTACGTGCATGTCTATGTTGAAATTCCTCCTTTTCATAAGGATGCTAGGCATATTGAATTGGGGCTTTTCCTGATAATGTCATCTTAACTAATCACATCTGCAATGACCTTATTTCTAAATAAGGTTGCATTTTGAGGAACTTGGGTTAGAACTTCAACATATGAATTGGGAGGGGGACACAGTTCAACCCATAACGTGGGCTGTGTAATCTTTACTGCTATGGCAAATAATAATACATTACCACCACTTCCAAGGGATGCTACAAGAATTAAATAAAGTAGGTAAGCTGGAGGTCTATGGGTTGGGCGTCCAAGCTTGCACATCCCTGCTCCCATGCTGAGCAAGGTGGCCAGTGAGATGTGTGGTGTGGTGCCCCCCACGCCAGGTGCTCAGCTGTTGTGCCTGTGTAAGGGTGTGGGCTGAATGGCAGTCTTGGTGGCATTTTGCGAGGGGATTTTTTTGGCTGGTGATTCTGCATTGCGTGGGATGGAGTGCGTGCATGTTACTTTCACTTCCTACATCAGCAGCGGCAGGTGCACAGTTATGGAGAACTTCATCCCTCCCTGTCTGCTTCGGGGGGTTGTGTGTGGTTAAGCCGTGGTGATTAAAGCAGCACACTGAACACAAGGGGGCACAACGCAGCAGAGAATGCAATCCAGGCTACTTCCCTCACCCTGTTCAGCTAGGGCCTGGCAAACCACAATGAGAAAAGGGCAGTAATTCTACACGGAGGTCCTAATGCAGGGGTCTCATTGTCCCGGAGACGCCTGCTGAAATTCATCATCGACAGCTGCTCCCATCCTTTCTTCCTTCACACCCAGTGGACACTTATCCCACTGCCCCACGGAGCCCCAGGTACAGATGCCCACCAAGGCAGTGTGTCCATGACTTCCAGGGGAAGATGCCCTGGGAAGACCCCCTTCCCCACCCCATACCAGAGGCACCCTAGTTTACAGAGAGCTCAGTTTCTCATGAAATAGTTACAGATATCACTGAAGCTAGGCTGATTCTGAGCCAGTGCCCACGGGTAGATGACGAGAGGTCAGGATTGTGTCAATAATCTAGCACAATCCCTTTAAGCATTTGCACATGGTACATCTAGAACCCTAATCTCAGTCCAGAGACAAAATCAGCCTTAGTGAGTGCATCTGGGTGTCCTGAGATGAGATTCTATGGGGAATCTTGGGCCCTGGCTTCATTGGGATACAATGAAGATTAGATGGCTGGAACCAAAGCATGTGGAGGAGAAATTTCAAGGAATGGTGTGTTGTGTGACAACCTTGGTGGCTACTATCCCAAAGCCTGAAGCAGAGAAATGGAGGATGTCCTGTGACCCTCCTTCCAAGGAAGTCTGCTCACTGGTGAGAAGCACAATATCATTTCAATAGCACTTGATTCAACCGCCCACCCCCACGGTGGGATCATGTTCTCCTCTCTATTTACGTAAGAGAAACACAATTCCAAGTGTAGGAGCTGGGTTTCTCGAAGTGAGTTCTGAGGTCAGCCTACATCAGCATGACCTTTCAAGGTAGGGAGGGACATCAGAAGACAGTTCTGTCTTCCATCATGGAAAGGGGGTCTCTGGAGGCGGGTCTGTTCAGGTCCTTGGTACTCAAAGTGTAGTCCAAGTTTGTTAGAAATGCAGACAGACTCTCAGGCTGTGCCTAGGGCCACCTGAGTCAGCAACTCCATTTTAGCAAGGTCCCCAGGTGAATCACAGACACATTTACGTACATTAACATTCAAGGGTCTAGTGATTGGTCTGACCTCCCCTGTCCCACCCCACCCGGTCTCCCAGACCCAGAGCTGCATTTCTGCCCTGGCTTTTCCTATGAGTAGCAGGACAATGACACAAGAGGCACTTTGGCCCCCTACCCTTGGTTTCCATCGTCATCTTACATTACCTGGAGAAACATATCAGAGACAACGAGGAAAGTTCCTAAGCCCCGCAATGTCTCCATCCCATCTCCTCTCTCCCCATCCTGAAACTGCCTTTGGAATTCACAGTTCCTCACTTTCGAGGCACAAAGCACCTTTTATTAAAGCACAAATGGAATCTTTGCCTGGAACAAGAGCTCCCGCTTCATCTGCTGACACATTATCTAACACCTCCTTTCAAATGCAGCTAATATTGCTTCTTGGTGCCTAGTGCTAACCTCCCATTGTCACACTTGCGGGTGCATGAAGGAGCTGTGAAATGAGAAAGAGAAACTGATGATTACCTCCGAGGAGAGGAAGTGGGTGGCTTTGGAAACAGGGCATTTGTAACCATTAAGTGTTACTTTTACAAGGAAAAAATAGATTTAAAGTAAAAATGAAATTTAAGAACCATCCTGCCCTCTAATTATCCCTCTCAAAGACATCTGCTGTCTTCCACTCCTGCCACATGGTTGCGACCACTTCTGTGGGTAAATCCAACCTTGCTTGTATGTCACTTGGCCAAATGTTACTGGATCAATTATGGAATATACTCTTGGAGGTGAAAGGAAAAGAAATTTGGGAATGGTGAAGAAGGAAAGAAAGAGAAAAGAATTAAAAAAATCTATCTCAGCACAAAGATTTAAGCTAGAAAAAGAGTTGGAGGTTTCAGGGAGAATGGAGTGTGTGACGTGCTTTTGTCCTTCCTTCTAAAATCTCTACATGATGCTAACAGACTCTGAATGTCCATCCTCTTCTGATGGCTTCCCAAATGTTCAGTGAAAATCACTGTTAGACGTTTTGGGACCTCCTGCAAGGACCCCAAGACCCTGAGTTAGAGTTTCACAAGGATATTGCGTGATATGGGATACAGGACGGGCAGAGGGTGAAAATAAATTACATCGTGGACGTTCTTGGAAGAGGTCCCGAGCTCACGACTTCACTTTGAAATGGCAGGAAAAACAAAACACAGTGAAACAGGGCTTTCAGCCCCAACTCAAATGGATGCAGGCAGAACTGCTGAAGTATTCAAAACACTGCCAACTGGCACTTACATATGCAAATGAGTTACAAATGTGAGGGTCCAAATTTGGGGTTACGTGTGCCAGGACAGAGCGGACGGAGGGGGCATGTGTCTATTTCTAGACTGCAGATTTTAGAAACTGATTTCTCCATGGTCAGCTTCCCTGAAACGATTATCTCGCACTTTGAATTTGAAACTTAGTTTTAATTCCACAGCCTGACACACATTTAGAGACTATTATGTGTATCTGGAGGTTGTAATTGATGTCAAGTACTATGATGTTGAACAACCAACAGTATCACTTTCTTTCAGGATCATCAAGGTCGGATCTGCTGGCAAAATGCGGATGCGGAAAAGTGTAAATATGAGCAGACCTAGGTTCAATGAGGGTGCACCAAGAAAGATGCACTGCATTTTTATTCTCCTCCAAGAAAATCTACTCTAGTGTTTCAAAAAGAAGCTGTTATTCTGAGAGTATCACTCCGCTCTTGGCTTCAGATTCATGAGTTAAGCCAGGGCTAACTTGCAAAGCATTAACTTTGTCTCCTCACTCTCAGCTTGCTGCCATTTGTAGCTCTCACTGAGTCACACATAGGACTGGCTCTGTCTGGGGAGACAGATTAACCCTCCTGCTGGCTGGGGCTTCTCCTCACTCTTGAGTCTGCTCACCTGGCCTCGGATCCATCTTGCCTTTTCAGGTCTCCTGGGTTTTGGCTCCTTACAAGGCTTTCGGTTTTGCACCTAGCCGTGCAACCTGGCATTTGTGTCCCGGTTCTTATCTGTACATCTGGCCTCGGACCTGCTCTTTGCTTTAAATGTCACACTTCCCGGGTATCTCGTCTGGCCTGCGGACCTCTTAGTGACTCACTGCTCTCTCAAAACTCTGTTATGCCAAGTTCTTGCATCAGCGAAGTTGTGTCTGATTCCTTCTGCTGCAGACAACTGGTGGGCATCCATCCTGTGTGAAACCCCAGTTTCATTCGACCTAGAGTTATTAAGAAGATGTAACTAAAGCAGTGCCTTTCTGCTAGTTACTATCCTAAACCTACGAACACGAGAGAGACAAAAAAGAGTAATACCCTCTTCACATAAGTGGATATTTAATAAGAAATTATAGATAAGTAATGAGAGCCATGATGCCTGAGCCATAAATAAAAGTATTTCATTTGGAGAAAAGGGACAACAGTGTCCACATTCTCCCAGTCTTTACAACAGACAAGTGCCAAACAGATTCCAGGCTCTTCTCACCAGGAGCGCCACCTGCCTTCCAAACTTGAACTCTCACCCCTTTCTTGTCAAGCACTGGGCAGGGTCTGTGATATTTTCCTACTATAAAGTAATAAAACAGCTTGATGACATTGCAGGGATGCTGACAGAAGAATCAAGACGTCAGGGTTAGAAAAAAGGTCTGCATTATTTATGGCAAAAGCAGCAGCCAGGTCTTTGTATTGCACAGGTGCCCACATCCCCCACATTCCACGTGGTGATGCAAGGGCCCACGTGGCATCTGCACAGGCTGTGGGTTGCATTAGAGGAGAGGAACTCTGGACTTGGAGATTTGCCACGTTCAGCAAGCAGAAGCAATCCTGCTCTTTGTCTGGGGACAGAGCTTACCTCCTCCCTCAAGGCTGCACATTGCAAACACTCTAGGCAACAGAGCTGCTCAAACGTCGGAGTCAGGAGTGATCCGGGCTTCATACTCTTGGCATTCTCAGCAAGAATGGGCAGGACTTTGGGGGCCAATGGCAGACTGCCTCCCGGAAACACTGTACCTAAAACTTCCACCCAAGGAGAGCCATCCTTCCTCAGTTACCTCTGCAAAGATCTCTCTCCCCTGCGGAGCCTTCCCTGATTTCTCTCCCTCCATTCAGTGTGTGCTTCTCCTCTCTTTCAGAGTGTGCACATCCCTCCTTTTCTGAGCATATAAATCTGACTTCGTTCCCGAGTGGAATTACTGTGTGTCTCTCTCTGCCTCAAACACACTCATGTGCATGTCAGATAAACAAAAATGACTGAGAGAGACACACACACAGGAGAGAAAAGTGTTGAAATCCAAAGAAAAGAAATAATTTATAACCATGTATTACAACTGACCATCTCCCTTTCAGCCCTTGGTTTCTAAACCCCATTCCCTAATAAAAGGAACCAAGACTCCTGGGGAAGTGGTTGATGCCAGGGCTGGGGACCAAGAATGCATGAGAGGCACTGGGAACATCTCATGGTGTCAGAAAGTAAGGAAGTTCTCAGAATGGAGGGGGTTGCTGAAAGGACTAAGGAGCCAACGTGAAGGAGCTCCAATGGCCAAAGCTGGAACAATTTGAGCAACAAAATAAATAACAATAATATTGTATTTTAACCCAAAGACTAAAAGAGTTAGCCAGGAGTCCATACTAATATAAATAAATGTTTGAATAAATAAATCAAAACTCTTTCTTATGACATAATTCTAATTAATAAATATATAAGGAATAATAGAAAAAATCACTATTAGAAAAGCACAGTAATAATTAATCTAGACAAGGTTCACCCATGGACTCAAGTATTAGTGGGCAAAAATTCAAAGAGAAGCAGAATTTGGGATAGTCTTAAATTGTCTTTCCCAAAACATTTATTACTTGCAGAAAGAAAATGATTGTTTATGGTGACAAAGCCTCGCAGACACCACCTTATCCAGGTGGCCAACGATAACATCACTAGCCATAAGATGGCGTGACATCCTGTCCCTTTGGTAGGTCACACTGCGAAAGGCATGCCCCTCTTTTGTATCCTTCCCAAAAATACATAACCCAAATCTGTCCATGAGAAAACATCAAAGTCAAGCTGAAGAACATTCTACAAAATACCTGACCAATTTTCTTGAAAAATGTCAAGGCCACGAAAGGCAACAAAGGGTTGGGGAACTGTCGCGGACTGGAGGACACCAAGGAGACATGACGCGTCAGCACCGTGAGGTCTTTTAGATTAGATACTGAAACCCCAAACAAGGACATTGGTGAAAAAACTGGTGAAATTCCAATAGAATCTGTCATTAACTCATTGTGTTCTCCCAACGCTGCGGTCAGTCTGGGGAACCGAGCCGTGACTGCATAAGGTGTTAGTATTAGAGCAGCTGGAAGACGTGTGTATGGAAAGCCTCTAGATCATATTTGCAACTCTTTTTAAGCCTCAAATTACTTTAAAATTTTAAAAAATTAATAAAAACAACAGAATCCAAATAATAATAGCTAAGTGCTTTCCATTTATTAACTCCCCAGCTTACACTACCACACTATGAGGAACGTACCCATTTTGCAACAGATAAAACTGAGGCACATGGAGGTTAGGTAACTGGTCCAAAGAGACCCGGCTACTAAGTAGTGAGGCCAGGATTGAATCCTAGGCATCCTGACCCCAGAATCATGTTGCTTTATTGGAATATGGTTTTGCTTTTTTCTTAGTGTTCCAAGCTCAAGAGTAGGAGTTATCAGTAACTGAGAACCTCTGTTCCAAGCACATATAAAATCTCTGCAATGCTTTATGACATCAGTGGTCTCATTCTCATTTTGCATGTGAAGAAAGTAAGGCCCAGAGAGCTATGCCAGGCACTTTGGATAATACAGGCTTTGTATTTCTAAGCTACCCAGTAGCCAGGTTCCCAATGTCTGAAAACTCTATTTTCCCAGAGTCCTGGGTCAGCAGGGCCCTGGTTGGATCCTGCCGGGAGAGGCCCTCTTGTGGGGTTTGAAGATGAAGGAGAAACAGAAGCACTGTTCCCTGGCCTCTGGCTGCAGTCAGCAGAGGCGCAGACTGTAGGCTGCAGGAGGAGCTCTGTTTGTGGCTTCCAGAAGGCTCCGGTGGATCACCACCCCCACCCCAGTCAAGCTGTCAGCTGTGGTCAACTTCCTACAATCCCTGTATTTCCAGACTTCCTGATATTTGCCTTCCCAGTCTCTAATTCCCTGCATGAAACCTTTTCTAAATACCTGAGATGGCTTTTGTTTTCTTGACCAAACACTGACCTAGAACTTGAAGGGCTTTTCCAAGATTACACGGTTGGTAAGTAGCAGGGCTGGATTTATTCATCTGCTCTTGCAACAAATATTTGCTGAATACCTACACTTTTTCAGTCCTACACTTGGACCAGTGCCTTTTCTGGCCTCCAGACCTTTGGCTTGAGAGTCTGACAACCTTCCTAGCTATGTGCCTCTCCACCTCAAGCCTCTGTGGGTTCCTGCTTCAAACCAGATGGACATTTCCCCACGAGAGGGAACTAAGATCATCTGCCTATAAGTATCACTGTGGAAGACACCCACCTACCAACTACAACACCTTCAGTGACCCCAGCCTGGATCGAGCTTAATATTGGTACCCATCCCCTCCTTGTAATTCACCTGCCACTCATGAGGACAGTATTAGAAGCAGATCATTCCGTAGTTTTTCCCTATTTCCTTTTGCTACTGCTCAGATTCCAACACACATCGTTGCCGAAGCCAAGGTGATGATAACAGGCGGCCAACATCAACTGCAACACTCGTACAAATGAACTTTGCAAACTTTGCAAATCGCAAAGTGCTAATAAAAATTAATTTCTTCTCTTTTACTGCATCAGCCACTGTCCAGTTCTGTCACTAGAGACATGAATCACAGAACATAATTTAAAAAGAAATATTTACTTATTAATTAGTGTTAGGAAAGCATCAACCACAAGCTTAAGGTATCAATAGGCATGCGTCTCCAGTGATTCCAATGAAGCAATACTAATGTTGCAGATTTCTGTTTATTCTGCCAAATTTGACATAAGCAGGCATTCCTGGCTAATGTTACTAATAACCAGTTAATGTAAATGTTAGCCAGGCTTGCTCTCCATCAAGAACACTTTTAGATTGAATTTGATTGGTAACAAAGCTATGTGGAAAGTAATGTGAAGACAAGAGGAATCAGAGTTGGTTGGAAAGAAGAGCAAATTCACAGCAGGGACTCATCCCTGCTGTCTCCAGAGGCAGCTGTCCCTGGTAGTGACAGTATTTTGTGATGTCTAGAGGAAGTCATGTAGGATGGGACCAAGGCAAGGCAGAGGAGCACAAGCCCTGCCCAAACGGGCGACATCTGTCAAGCTCCAGCCAGAGTGACCAACAAGCAGAAATGTGGTTCCAGTGTGGCCAGACCATGCAATTTTCCAGAGAACTTGGAGCTAGAAATCCATCTTTTGAAATTATATATAAAATCTTGTTCTTCAAAAATGCTGAAAACTAATTAAATTCCATTAAAACAAATAAAATATTGGACCTGCAACCTCTGACTTTAGGAATATCTTGTGGGCCGAGACACATATATTCAAAGAAGATACAATAAAAGGACCATTACGAGACAGGAAACTGGATGAATTACCCTTGCTTAGCATCGATTTGCTAAGCATTGTATTAACATCAAGACATGCATCATAGGAAGAACATTAAGAATTGGGGTGGGAAACAAAAGAGGGAAGAAAGAAAAAGAGTGAAGGGCTTTGATGGGGTTCTGAATGTCACGGTCATCGCTGTGAGGACCAGTCCACCACAGAATCAGAGGAAACAAGAGTTCCAAGGCAGGAACAGCAGCAGTCTCTTAATGAAAACTTGGCGACTTTGTTTATTAATTTATTTCCTTCACGTGCTTACTTTTATTTTTAGAATAACTGATTTACTTGGAATCCTAATATATCATCCCATAGGGAATTAACATCCGCAGCTTCCTGTCTTCAAGTCTCTGATTAAATTCAAAAGGAGTTGGTTGTCATGTCTCATCTGTGAGGATGTGACCTGGAGTCCCAGCTCGCTTGGTCTCTTGCCCATCACTACTGCCCTGTAGGGCCGTTGGACCATGCAGTGGGAGGGGGGTGCTTGGACAGGAACAGTCCAGGCCAGTGGGTGGCATCACATGCATGGAGCATGGGGACATGTGCAGCCATCCAGACCTCTCTGTCACAGCCCCACTGTTGAGGACCCTGCTCCCAAGATCTGCTACACTGCCCTACCGGCTCATTTCCACCTTTAGTTCCCCATGTCTGATTTTATACTTTTTAAATTGTTGTTCAATTATAGTTGTCCTAATTTTCCCCCGTTGCTCTCCCCTGCCCCACTCACCCCCCCATAGTCAATCACCACCCTGCTGTCCATGTCCATGGGTCATTTATACCTGTGCCTTGATGACCCTTCCCCTTTTCCCCCTTTTACCCCTTTTCCCTCTCCCCCCTCCCCTCTGGTCACTATCAGTCTGTTCCTTGTTTCCATGCCTCTGGTTCTATTTTGCTCCTTTGCTTGTTTTGTTCATTAAGTTCATCTTACAGGTGAGATCATATGGTATTTGCCTTTTGCCTCTTGGCTTATTTCACTTAGCATAATAGTCTCCAGTTCCATCCATGCTGTCATGGGAGGTAGGAGTTCCTTCTTTCTTCCTGCTGTGTAGTATTCCTTTGTGTAAATGTACCACAGTTTTTTGAGCCACTCATTTACTGATGGGCACTTAGGCTGTTTCAGCCCTTGGCTATTATAAATAATGCTGCTATGAACATTGGGGTGCATAGGTTCTTTTGAACTGGTGTTTCAGGATTCTTAGGGTATAATCTCAGCAGTGGAGTCACTGGAATTTCATATTTAATAATGGGAGTGCATTCATATCCTAGGCTGCTGTAGCAACATACCACAAACTGGGTGACTTGAGTGGCAGAAGGTTCTTGTCTCACAGTTCTGGAGACTGGAAGTCCGAAATCTGGGAATCAGCAGGATCAGTTCCTTCTGAGGCCTGCAGGGTGGATGTGTCCCGTGCCTGTCCCATAGCTCCAGCTTCGCGGGTAATCCTCGTGCCTCCTTGGCTTGTAAGCTCATCAGCCTGATCTCTGCCTTCATCTTCACATACCCTTCTGCCTCTGTGCGTGTCTGTGTCCAAATGTTCCCTTTGTATTAGGACACTGTCAAACTGGATGAGGGCCCACCTAATGAACATCATCTTAACAAATTATATCTGCAATGACACTGTTCAAATCAGGTCACATGCTGGGGTACTGACACTTCGACATACGAATTTTGGGAGGACACATTCAACCTATAAGAGAGAAGGAGTCTGTTCCCACTGCCAGAGACAAAATGGAAGCTGTGACCCTGAGCAGAGTGAACAGGGTTCAAGTGCAGTCCTGACCCATGTGTTTGCGAAGAACAGTACCGATGCCCGGGAGCCGGAAATCCCCCAGAATCCACCCTGAGCCCCCAGACAGGAGCACTGGCAGAGGCTCGGGGCGCAGCCTGAGCGTGCAATGCCAGAACCATCTCACATAAAATAGGCTGGGACCCATTCCTGCTGTCCGCCACCTCCCCACCGTCACTCGGAGCAGTGACAGCTCCTGTGCCCAGAACAAATGCACGAGGGGATGTGAGCTCATCTTCTGTGCATCAATATGGAGGTTGCTCCATTCCCAGCAGCGGTCAGCCAGGAAGAGGCACCTCCAACAACCTGTCTCCTGTTCATTTTTGTTAACTCTCCTGGATGGACAGCTCTGACTGCACGCTGCTAGTCCTAGGGGAACGGCTGAAATCTTCCATGTCGGGGCACATAAGATTGGCCTCTCATCACTAGTTATTTGTTTTAGCCGTTTTGAAGTGAACTCTCTTCTTCACCAGATACCCCCGGCTACTGGGAGACTGTGCGAGTCCCCATGGGAGTTGGGGGGTGGCGAGCGCTTGGGCAGTAAGACAAACCGAACTGGATGGGCTCCAAGCCCTCTGGCAGCATACCCCTCCCCTGCCGCCACCCTCTCCAGTTTTCTAAGCATCACAACACGCTTCCAAAATCATCCCCAGCCTGCTGTCACAACACAAACACAGCTCACTACTCACTCAAAAGTACAGCATCCAGGGATGCCTTGCGAAGCCCCGAGGATCTGTGGCAGCCAAGAGAACCAGAAGGGATGTTCCTACATGTTCCCTTTGTCTTTGGGCCAAAAAGCGTATATATTAATATTTCTACTGCTGTGTATACTTTTCTTACTGCACATCTATAGCTGTGCCCAGTGCAGGGAGTGTGGAACCCAGTTCATGGGCTGCCAGGACATGGAACCTGGAACAGGTCAAAGTTTATCTTTAGATGGTACCTAAAGTGTGAATCATCCAGACCGACACTGCCAATGAGATGCCCAGGGAGAACTCAGACTGTATTTCATTTCCCAGGGCTACCACCAACAAAGTACCATAAATGGAGTAGCTCAAAATGATAAAAACTCATTGTTTCAGTTCTAGAGATCAGAAGCCTGAAATTGAGGTGTTGGCAGCACCGTGCTCCCTGTGTTGGGGAGACTCTTCTCTGCCTCTTCCCAGCTGCTGGTGTCTGTCAGTCCTGGGCATTCCTTGGGTTGCATCTGCACCCCTCTAACCTCTGCCTGTCTCATAGGGCACCCTCCATACTCTCTCCGCCTCCAACTGCCCCTCTTCTTATAAGGACATTAGTCATACTGGATTAGGGTCCCCCTTAACCACTGCATGTCAACTTGATTATACCTGTAAAGACCCCATTTCCAAATAAGGTCATGTTCACAGGTCTGGTGATTTAAGATATATATAATATATTTTTCTGGGGCACACAGTTCAACCCATCACACTGTTTAATGAAAGATTCTGTTCAAGTACTTCCAGGACACAAATTTAAATACTGACAATGGCCGCTCTAACTAAAAATAACTTGGCTCAGAAAACCTCCTGGTGCTCGTTATCTATCACATAATGTTGAAATACCAGGGCCTTTGCTATGCATTTAACCCACCTTTCCACTCCCCTTTTGTAGACCCTGTTGGGCGAGATCTGACCATTTTTGTGAGCACGTGTTAGACGTCCCTACCTCTGGCACACACTAGTAGGAATAACTTTCCGATATACCATCGCCCAGTATCTCCGCTGTGAAATTGTATCTAATTGCTCACCCATTGGCTTATAAGCATCTGTTGAAAGCTATGTGCCATGTGGGGTGGAGACAGATGAAAAGCACTAAGCCCCCCAAGGTGCCCCCAGGCCAAGGAGAATAGACCCAGCAACCGCGGTGTTGCAACCAGAATGCTAGGACCATGGGGGAAGAGGACAGGGACCGTATGCATGGAGTCCCTTCCCTGGAACGAAGGCCGAGACGGGCACATTTTGCTCATCATCTCGCCTGACGCTCACACGCACACTGTGGATGGCATTATTCGCCCCATTTGGCAGGTGAGAACACCGGAGCTAAGAGCACGTCAGTAATTCGACCTCAGTCACATAGCCAGCAAGTAAGGACCTAGAACTTGATCGCACGTGTGACTCGTTCCACAATTCTTGCTGTTAACGTTAACACTTGATGAAGTTGGATGATAGATACGTGGTTTTATTTTCACACTGCTCTCTCTAATACTGCTGATGCTTGACACTTGCCATACGGAAAATGTTCCAGGAATGAAGAAGGAAACCTTTGCGCCTCACCACTGCAGGGGGCAGGGCCCGAACCCGCAGCGCCCTGCAGCGACAGCCAGATTGTTTTCTGCAGAGCTCTCCTTACTCCTGCTGGGCTCACTCATCAGAGCATCGCACTTATTTACATCTGTACCCTAGTTCTCACCAACATCACCTCCCACCATGCATGCACACACACGTGCACACAGGGAAATCCAAGACAGACCAGAGAAACGACGCATTTATTGTGCAAAGTCCCTATTAGCCAGCATGGTGATTTGCATGTATTACCTGGGAATAAACATGTAGTAAATATGTAAATAATCAATAAAGTTCCACTGCTTGGAACCTGTGTCTTATTTTTTTAAGCCTTTGAAAATTGCAAAGCTGCCTTCTTCACACATATATGACTTAAACCTTTCACTATTACTTTATTATATTATTTTATATATACTTTTATCATTTTGTATTATACATCTTTATCTTATTGATGTAAACTAATGATAATTGCTCACCTGGCCTCACACACATAAGTACATGCTTATTGTCACAGGAATATAAGCTTCATGGGGAGGCGATTTTTGTCTGCTTTTAACTCACTGATGATTCTACGGCATCTAGGATAGTACTAGGCACACAGTAGGTGCTTAACAAGTGAATTAACAAATGAACCACTAATGCGAGTCATAGGGACTCCTGTAAAAGAAAGAGAGATAGAAATTTTTCAGTAATTTTTTACCAATATGTAAACCCTATCCACATAATTCTAGCGATCCTATGTTTTGACATATGTTGAAATATCACTTCAGCCTAAGTGATTTTGTTTTCTTTATTTAGGGTAACACCTCAGTACCGCCAATCACCTAGAGCTCAGCCCAAAATAAGAAGCGAGCAGAAAAGATTGCTGAGTAACCATGATATGTTATCGCCAAGTCTCCACGTCCACGAACCATTCTAATAAGTTTGGCTATCTGGTTTTCTATATCTTAACAGAATGAAGGGGTCGAATTAAGAAGACCATGGTGATAGAGCAAAAGGACGTTGGTGTGCAAAAAAAAAAAAAAAGAATCTTAAACTGCAATCTTAAAAATCAACTCAAAATAGATTATGCACAAAAATGTAAAACACAAAACTATAAACATCTTAGAAGAAAACATAAGAAAAATTTTATGATGTTGGCTTAGGCAAACATTTCTTAGATACAACTCCCAAAGCCTAATCTACAAAAAGAGAAAGTACTGAGCTGGAATGTCACAAAATTATACACTCTGCTCTGTGGTGGACATTGTACAGAGAATGAGAAAACAAGCCACAGACTGGGAGAAAAATATTTTCAAACCACGTGTCTACAAAGGACTTGTACCCAGTATATATAAAGGAACTTAAAAGTCAGCAATAAGGAAACATACAACCCTATTTAAAAAATGGAAAAATTATTTGAAAACACACTTCAGCAAAGAAGGTACATGGGTGGCAAATACACATGTGAAAAGACTCCAGTCACCATTAATCACTGGGGAGACGCGAATTACAGCCACAAGGAGATTACGCTTCACACTCATCAGAACGGCTGAAGTAAAGAATACCGGCAACCCCGAGTGGTGGGGAGGACACGCAGCAGCTACATCTCTTATTCATTGCAGGTGAGAATGTAAACGGTATAGCCATTCTGGAAAACACGCAGTTTCTTAAAAAGTTAAAACATACATACACTTCCCATATGACCCAGCAATCTCAGAAGTGTAATTTACTCCACATAAAAACCTACACGCAAATGTTTACAGCAGCTCAATTCATAATCACCCCAAATCAGAAATAACCCATACGTCCTTCAATGGAGGAACAGATAAACAGTTGCACATCCTACAATGGAGTACTACTCGGCAATGAAAAAGAATGATTTCTTGATACAGGCCATGACTTGGATGAATCTCACAGGCATCAGGCTAGGTGAAAGGGTACAGATTGCATGATTCCATTTATATGGCATTCTCCCAAAGACAAAGTTACGGTGATAGCAAACAGACCTGGGGCGTCAGAGTTAGGGGAAGGAAGGTGTGCCACCAAAGAGAGAGAGCATAAGGGATTTTCTTGCAGTGATGGAGCTGTTCAGTATCCTGCTTGTGATGAGAGTAGCCAAATCCACACACATATCAAAATGTGTAGAGTTGTACACCAAAAATGTCAATTTAACTTGTGTTATCTTAACAAATAAAATTCTAGAAAAAAGCCCTGAGCAGCTAAAGATATGATTTTAACAGTAGTGGTCGACAGCTGATAGGCTACATAAGGGAGATGTTACTGCAGCAACCTAGGGCTACATTAAGGGATAAACAGCCCAAAACATCTCCACATTCCTGTGCTCATCACTGGATTCCAGCACAGTGAAGTCACGTTGCTGATGAACTTGCTAATTCAATAATAATGACAGCTATATCGTTTTTTAGCACAGAGATTTTATTTTTCTGGGGAAAAATATACAAAAACACCTATATGATTATATTATAAAGTTGAGGATGACATAAATTCACCCATGAGCCTTTAGAGCCAGAATTCCCAGAAGGCAATTCATGACAGAATTTCTTTAGACCAAGTTGTCAAGCTTTAACTGAGTGTGACCAATACTAGTCTGGGAGAGAGGAAATCATGATCAAAAAAAGCTCTCATTCAAAGACAGACCCAAGCAACCCAAAGAACTGAGCTGGACCACCTGGGCACAGCTAAAGCACCAAGGAGGCTGCAAGGAGAGAGTGTGTCTCAAAAAAGAGCACGCAGAGGCAGAGGGAGGCACAGCCATAGGCCAGCCAGTCCCAAGCAACTGCCTTCTCCTTCCCTAAGCCACCTGGTTTCTCTCACCAGCCTGAGAATGGGCTTTTTAAGGGATGGGCTCCTGCCAGACTAGCCTGGAAGTTTACAGTGATTTTTAAAGGTAGATTTCTATGCCAAATGATTAATACTAATATTTTAAACTCATTGTAGAACATACTTTGTTTCTTGACAGAATCACTTACAAGGAATATCTCATTTACTGACAAAGCCAGATAACTGATGTTCTACTATCTTTGCCTTGTGATTTCTATAATGGCAGAATAATGAAGTATTATTTAGCTTAATACAATCACCAGAGCATCTCTGTGGTCTTGGAAGGAAGAGACACAATCTAAAAACCTTTCTAAGGTATAATCAGTTTCTTACAAGACATTCTACAAATAAAAAGTGAAATTAATTTAAATGACAAGCGACGTATTGTATATTTTCATTATGTCTTAGGCCTAGTGGTACCAGGGAAATTAGTCAATCCAGAACATTTTGTTTTTATAGAGGCTGTGAGAATCTAGAATAGATCTATATAAAATAACCTTTTAAATAAGATTAGGGTTAAAGTGCATAATGAATTTTTATGTTTCATGAAACAGCAGATCTCAGTTAAGTGGAGAAATATAAAAGTAAATAACATTTAATAGGCCAAGAATACTAAGTCAGAGTGGACTTTTCATTGACTCAAATGAGGTCTCTACTAAACTCCACCATCTGGCATTTTGCATTTGTCTGTCTGCAGCATAATTTCTAAACAAGTTGATTGATTTTTTAACTAAATTCAATACCATACCTAACAAAGAGTAATATGATACCACTTGAATCCCTTTTGCAGCTTAGTCCTGTTCTTGTAACAGCTGACAGAATCCTGTAAAACATTCCCGCCAAGAAATTGTACCAGCTTGTTTCATAAATAACTGCTTAATAGTAACAAAAATATGTGTGTGTAAAAAATACGAGTCTGGCTATGGCTCATTTGCACACCAAGTTTACTACTATATCTCCGAACTAGAAATCTCACTTTGGGCAAATGCATGCCATCGCTCAGCAGCCTTTTCCACATGACACGTGGTGAAAACAAAGATATGAAAACTTGAAAGCTTGCTGCGGAATCAAAGGGACGTAGACTTTAGCTTGGGGAGGGGAGTCCTGAAGAGTACTGATTTCTCCAGAATCAGACCATTCTTTAAAACCACCATTTGGGAAAAATAGTGAAAAGCAAACTGAAAAGCTGGGTTGTACATTTAGAAAATTAGAGGCTCTGGAAGATAAGGAAATGAATGAGAGCCTTGGTGGTTAACCCTTATCAACAACAATGAATCAACTGATAATGAACACTTCAGGCTCTTCTTAGTCAAGTTATCAAATACATTCATTACCCAGGAGGTCACATAACTAGGAGGGAGCCCTCCTGTTGCCCAGTGGAATGGTTGGGTGAGAGTGGAGCTCTTCAGGATCAAGGTCATAGCAAAGGAAAGAGATTCATCAAAAAGGCCTTACAAATGGATATAAATCCCAGGAAAGTGTAGCCTCCAAATGCTGGACAAGAAACTGCAGAGGAAATGTAATGAGCAAGAGAGAGATGTTGATTGTTGGAGGCTATAAACTGTTGTACTAATTATGGGTTGCCACCAAATTTTCTGGGTTATTTTGAAAATGTGAGAATGTGTCATGGTATACCAGTTGGACCTTTTAAACTGACTCCTAGAATTACAATAGGAAACTCAGTAAAAATAATGCGTCTGAACTTAATAAAACACCCAAAAGTAAAGTGTTTTCTTGAAATGTGATTTAAAGAATTGGATTGAACTTGGCCAGATGGACGCCAACCAGAGAAGCAAAAAGTGGACCAGTTATTCACACACACACACTCTGGGAAACGCCACTCCCCCACCCCCACAACACTGAGGAAGTGAGGAGTCAAGAGAATAGGACAAAGACCTACTTACATGTAATATTCGTGTGTGGTTTCAAAAGACTTTGAAAGTATATGTGTGTAGATACAAAATGGGACTGCAAAATGGGAACAGAAAACTATGAGTTCCTTAGGGGTGGCAGCAGATTCGCATGTTGGTTCTGGGCAGGGCTATGAAGAGACACCAGCCACAGCCCAGCTGAGTCCATCCTGAGCTGTATCACCTGTCTGTGCCTTCTGAGAGCCTCTCACCTGCTGTTTAAGTGTTTATACTTTGAACCATGCCAGTTTACATTTAATATATTACGTCCTATGAATTAAGTGCTTCCATATATGTCTGTCTGTGTATATATATGGCATTTTAAACTTACTTAGTCCTTATAATAACTCTATGAGGTAGAGATAATCACCCTTTTTTTTAATCGATGAGGAGCAGAGGCTTGAATAAACGCATTGAATCTGATCACAAGCACTATCACACCTCCAAAGTCACCCCCCCAGAGCCCAAGACCCTAACCCTAAACTTCCCCTTGGGTTATTGTGTGATTTTTTTCCATGTACTTAATATCTTTCCAAAATCTGAATAGTAGCAAAAGCTTTATCTACATTGTCTTTGTTTTCTTTCAAGTTGGACAAGCCATAGCTATTTCAAAAGAACCCAGAAAGATAAACAGCCCTGAGCAAAACAAGAAATAGATTGCCTCACTAGAATAGGGGGAACTGCCTGCCCTCCCCGGTGGTGCTGGGAGGAGGAAGTGGGCGTGGAGTGGTCCTGAATGCCTTCCTCTGCCCTATGGGACTCATTTCTGAAGGGCAAATACCTTCCAAGGATATTGAAAATCCTGTGGGGCTGCAAGGCCAAAAGAGCAAAAGAAGAGGTTAGGGCTTAAAAGGGCCTTTGGAACAAACCTCCTCTCTTCAATAAAATCAACATGACATAAATTGAGTCTTTGGATCAAACTTCAAAATGGAGCATTCAGCAATGTCTCTGATCTTTGTAACATGTTTTAGTCTTCAGCTGTCACTCTGCGTTCAGCTGCTGAGGTCTCCAAATGTGATTGGTTCTCTGCCAGAAATGAATTGTGTCGGTCCATTCTTAGCTGCTTTCTGAGTGAGCTCTGTGTTCACAGGAAGGCATGTTGTTGCTAAATAAAGTCTTCATCTTATTAAATTCTTTAGCCTATGTTTTTTTCCTGAACGAAAAAGATTTTCAAGAGTTTTATTTTTCCTAGAAAAAAAAAAATCGAACTCTGTCATGGCTATGCGTGGCTCGGTGCCTGCACTTTTTTTGGTTTGGAACATGATGGGGGTGGGGCGGGGTGAAAGCACCCAGATCTGGCTGTTCTGCAAGAGCCCTGAACCCCGTATTGGCTTTGATTTCCTTTGGGGACCTGCCCATTAAACTTTCCAAGGATAGGTTCGCCTATATTTCCAGAGTTAAAAAACATGATGTTTTACCCACTTTAAAGCCCTTAACAGCCAATACGGCAATATGCTGTCCAAATAGTTTCCTGACCACAGAAGAGAACATATTAGCAGGAGGTGATCCTATTCTGAGGCGAGAGTAGTAAAGTGGTGTGATTCGGGGGTAAGGGAAGCCTCCTCCACACCCCAAGTTACTTCCTTTCTAAGTCAGCCTCAACCTGCATGAATGGGCTTATTTTTTTTTTTTGCAGAAAACAGTTTCAAAAGTGCATCTATCCCCAGGATGGATTAAACCATTTTTAGTTCCTGATAACTTCATGTGAAATCATCAAAGTTATCAGAGCAAATTGAGCATAGGCAAGAAAAAGAGAACTGGTCATTTATAAGGTACTCCCCCAGCAGTGGGGAAAGAAAGTTATTGGTCTCTTGGAAGATGCACTTAAAAAAAAAAGGAAGATGCATTTAAAGTGTTCAGGATGGAGGATGAAGCAAAAGGAGAAGCACAAGTAAGGAGAAAGTAGGCAATTTGCCTTGAATCAGACCTTTGGTATCATTCACATAACTACCAGGAGACCTGCTCGAGGCTGATTCCAGTGACGGTAAGTGCAGGGTCTGGAAGGAACTGAAGAACTTAGGCTGTATTTGCTGGCTACTTCGCAATGCTTGAGTGATTGCAATACCACAGATTCTAAGAGATGTCACACAGGCCCCCATGTCAAATCCCCTAGTAGTCTCCCAGTGGCACGTGTGCAGGGCCAGACTGGAGTTTCTCCCCTCAACAGGGAAGACGAATGGGAACACTTGGTCTACCAGCACTGGACGGGTTAGAAGCACATATACCTATGAAGCCGTCTGCCTCACGGAAGCCTAACCAGATTAGTGAAGGGCAGACAGAATTGCTGGTGATACCTTCCCTTCCTCACAAATCTGTCATGAATCTTCAGTTCTGTCTTCTTTGGGATGGACTTCCTGGGCCAAGGTAATGAATGCAATTACCAAAGGATTCCAAGTTCTAAAGCATTCATAAAAAAATATAAAGTCATTCGTTGACTATGTATTTTCTATTTCAATTTTCCTCACATCTCCTCCTGTTAGCGCACTCCTTGCCGCGTTAGTGTGGTTATCAAAAGCAGAGTTTGCAGGACTCAAGCTCAGCCAAAGCAAACAGACCAAAAATTAGGGAAATGATGTATATTAATCCAAGGGTGGCGATCTAATTTACTTGACTCAAATACTTTAAATTTCATCAGCTGAACTAGCAGGGTTTAGGGTTTGGCAAAGTGACGTCTGGTGAAAGCAGTCCCTTTAGTCTCGAGCACTTGGTGAACAGAATGTGTCTTTCATCTTAAAGACACACGTGTTGTTGAACCTTTTCACATTTGTGGCTGGCTAGCACAGTTGGTGACACAGAGGTTGAAGCCACCTGGGAGGGTTGTCTTTCACGGTGACGTGCTATGTCCCCAGCCTGACCAGCACCACATGAATGTATTTGCTGACCACAAGGGACAGAAGGCTGGCGGATGAATTGGAGCATGTCTGTCTCTGCAAGTGGGAAACTCCCCAGCCAGAGTGCAATAGTGTTCATGAGGATAGTATAATGTCTGAATGGAAGAAGAGACTGTGTGGCTGATGTCCCTGATGTTAAGAAAGACTGAATCTATCCCACTTCTCACAATAGAGAAAGATTGAAGATTGTATCTCAGACCTTATGGGGTCATTCATCTGTTTGCTTTGATTTAAAAGTACTTTCAAGCCTTTAAAAAGTAGCAGCAAAAAATAAGGTAGAATCAAATGTGATGAAAGAGTTCTAATTTATGAATCTATTGACCTGGGTTCTGGTAATGCCCTGTCACTAATTATACATGATTTTTGTGATTAAGCCCTCTTACCCCTAAGTCTCCAGTTAGGAACTGAAGATATTCCTAAATATTTCTAGTGACAACTAGGGGTAATTGAAGTACTTTTTGTGTTCACAGTCATATTGCTAGATTCCTCTCGCTGTTCTGTTTAGGAAGTCATTGTCAGTTTTGCTCAAACTGATTTCTATGGTAGTCAATGGAATTCTACTTGGCCGTAAAAAGGAAGAAAATTTTACTCTTTGCAACAGCATGGATGGACCTGCAGAACATTATGCTAAGTGAAATAAGCCAGCAGAGGAAGACAAATACCATATGATTTCACTCATATGTGGAATCTAATGAACAAAATGAACTAACAAGCAAAAGAGAGACAGACTCATAGATGGAGAGCAGATGACAGCTAGTGTGGGATGGAAGTGGAGGGATTAAGCAAAAAGGAAAAAGTACTCGTAGACGTGGACAACAGTGTGGTGACTGCTGGGGGAAGGGGACATGAGGGGACCAAATGGTAATGGAAAAATACAATAGAGATAATATTTTTAAAAAATAGAGAAACAAATGTGCCCTGGCCCAGCAATGGTGGGGCATAGACTGTAGTTTTTCAGGAGATGCATTTAGTGGTGAGAGACGGTGAGAGGCACCTACAAAAGGAAAAGCACAAACAAGAAGAAAGTAGGCAATTCGCCTGCTGCACAGGTTTAGCTGTTGATATCACTCACTTAACTATCAGGAATCCTGCATGAGGCTCTGAGTTCAATGATTGCAGAGCTATCATGCCAAGGGCAAGGGTGTCAGAGCAGAGGTGAATCAATTTGGCTTGATTATTTCCTCCACCGGGGGTGTACAACCTTTTGGAGTCTCTGCACCACACTGGAAGATGAGGAGTTGTCTTGGGCTACACATTAAATACATTGCAACACATAATCACACAAAAAAATCTCACAATGTTTTAAGTAAATTTATGATTTTGGGTTGGGATGCATTCATAGCCATTCTGGGCTGTATGTGGCCCATGGGCCTCAGGCTGGACACTGTGTCTATACCTTTGGTCTACTAACCAAATCAGTCCACTTCCTGTTTTAGTCAATAAATTTTAATTGGAACACAGCCACACAGTCTTTCTTTGTGGATTGTCTATGGCTGCTTTTCTGCAACTTTAGTAGAGTTGGATGGTTGTGATGGAGACTATATGGCCCACAAAGCCAAAAATATTTACCATCTAGTCCTTTGCAGAAAAAGTTTGCCCAGTCTGTTCTGCATATTTAAATTTAGGTTCACTGCCTTCCCACTGCAATACATGCTGAAAAGGGGTTTCTCTTATTTTTTCCTGGACTTCTGGCTTCTCATCTGACTAACATCTGTGACCTCATTAACGTCTCCAACTCTTGCTTGTATTTTTGTCCTAGTCCTCCATGCCTTTCTGTTCGTTCTAGGGTCATGTTGTGTTTGTTCACACAAGCTTTTCTTTTGACCTAGACTCATTTGCCAATTTAATATCGGCCAGCATTCTTCCCTTTAAAACCCTCTTGCAAAGTTGGCAGCAGAGAAGGATTTCAATGACAATGCCTGGTGGACCCTTAGTATGTGCTGCACTGTTCTGAGTTCTTAGGGCATTTGTAGTGATAAATTGGAAATTGTTCAGGGTCAGAGACTAGGTCCTTTGTTTGTTCCGTTACAAACACAGAACTGCCTAGAGCCGCCAGTGTTTACAATGCTATGTAAATTACTTTTATTTTCTGTTGTGAATAATTCTCCTCCATGAATTCTCTTACTGACCCCCAAACGTGGCCTATCCAAAAGCACTTCCATTTCCAAACCAACACAGTTCGAACACGGTTGAATTTGTTGCCTCAAAGATTTGTTATACTTCGTTTACAGAATCTTACAGAATGAGGGTTGCACACGAGTCCATGAAAGAGCCTTGTCCCTAGCTGACAGATGAAAACATTTAAGCCTGGGAGCTGGCCTGTGGTCTTCACTGGGAAATTTGAATGGACCTACTATCACACATAATTGGGTACTAAAGAATAACTAATAGTAGCTTTAAAGTTGATAACAGAAGGCAATTGAAATTTCTTAAAACATTGCAGAAGAATATGGATATAGTACGCAGGGTACTTCACCATGGCATCATTCGCCTCATCATTCGCCTCGTCTGACGGTCTTGATGCCAAAGGTAAGTGTGTAAGAAACAACTCACTTTTCCCCCAAATATGCGGAATTTGGTCCTTATAAGATTAGCTCTGATGCTGGAGACACATTCAATTTCACAAATATTAGAGAAAATACATAGATACAAATATTACTGACTCACCACATAGCAGCAGTTGTATTTCCAATAATGGAGCTGTTCTTCCAAGGCGCCTACTTCTTCTCACCTGGCAAGGGAAAGGCATGCTCTCTTAGAATGCAGGGAGTCATCATTCTCGTGGGGAGCATAGCTGATCTACACGAGGGTGGCTTCTGTAACTTCGGCTGTGGCCAGAAGGAGCTTAAACAAATGGCCTGACCAGCGTGACACGCAAATGTAATGGTCAGAGATAAAACACAATGTCTGGTACTTTTGGCTTTCTCTCACAAAGTTCTTTTTTTTCCTTTTTCTTTTTATTGTTGTTCAAGTACAGTTGTCTCCATTTTCCTGCCACCACTTTCCCCCACCCCACCCACCCCCACCTCCCACCCTCACTCCTCCCCCTCTTTGGCTTTGTCCATGGGTCCTGTATACATGTTTGTTGATGAACCCTCCCCTTATAATTAGGAGTGTAAAGCCACTTGAGAGTAGATGTAAGATTCAGAAGTGGAGATGAGAAGAGTAGGAGATAAAGTCAAACAACAGACTCCCTTATATATGGGCTCTTTTTGCTGTATCTTATCTACCAAAAGAGTTACTATACAGGTTTATGTGTAAGACATTTAAGAGCGTATTTAATCCCAATGCAGATTTCTCCTCTTGGGGGTAACTAGTCTCTAGTGGACCACTTGCAGGGGCAGTATGGGAAGTTTGCTTGTTATAAAGTTTTGGCTTTTTATTTCTCCTTGGTCCAAATTCTGAGCACATAACCAACCAGAAAAACAAAGTAAGCGCTCTCAATGTTACGAGTTATGAGTTCTAGTAAACCCTTGATTTTATACACAGGGGAGTCATTCACGAAGCGTTGTTTTAGTTTCTACCCTGACCCAGAGGCAACCGTGTTAGGTCCTGAGGATATGAGGAAGAAAATAGCATAACAGCCAACTTCTGTGAATTCACAGCTACCTGTAGAGTAGGCAAACAAATAATTGCAATCTTTAGAAGTAGGTGCAAAGTGTTCTGGGGGCACAAAGAGTAAACAAATACTTCCTAGAAGAGGTTTTAGATGAGTTGTATCCTGAAAGACAATTGGAAATTTCCTGGGTAGAGAATATAGGGACAGGCATTTCTGGACATAAGTAACAGCATGGGCAAGGACATGAGTGACATAGGAGAAGATGGCACAGCCAAGAAAAAGGCCAACAGTTTTGAGCTTGAGCTAAGGTATGTGACTAGGAAGACTAGAAGCTATGACTAATCTCAAATAAATTGAAATAAAATAGAAAACCAAAATCATCGTGCTTTCCAAAGAAATTTGAACTTTATTCACCAGGCCATAGGATTCCCTAAGCAGGGTTGTATTTTGAACAAATTTACAGTTTAGAAAACATATTTAGGGTATGTGTGGAATATAACTGGAAGGTAGGAAACCTGGAGACTGAGTCCAAAGAGAAGTTAGAATAATAGAGATATAGACTAATAGATCCATTTGGTGATGGGCACAAAACTTGTAAGGAAAATTGAAAGTAGGGGATAGAGTCAAGAGATATTTAGATAATAAGATAAATAGAAGATGGAGAAGCATTGGGTGTTGGGTGGTGAGGAGGCAGAGTTAGGCACCGTGGCTTCTAGCTTGGATTACCAAGTCATACCACAGTAAAAGTGGACAATACAAGAAAGAAGAAGGAGAAAAACATGAGTTAGTTTGTGATGTGTTGAGTACCTGGTCCCTTATGAATTTCCAGTCACAGCTATGTAAATATGTACTGGAAATATAGGTCTAAATCAGCAGGGAGGAGGGTGGACATATTTATTTGAGAATTGGCATTTTTGGGTGGTCGTTGTAGCCATCAGAGTGAATGAACTCATTGAGGAGTACGTGCAGAGAAACAATGAGAACAAGGACTAAACATCACAAATAAATTCACAAGGATTGTCCAACACTGAGAAACAGGCAGAAGATACATAGGAAGTCAAAAAAAAGCAGAAAAGGAGAGGGGAGACACAGGAACCCTGGAATGGCATTACTGAGGTCAGGTAGGAGAGTTCTGGGATAATGTCATTGGCATCAAGCTGTAAGTGATAAAAATAGTTTAAGAGGGACAAATACTGTAAAGAGAAAATGAAGATGCCATCTGTACCCCACCTCCAAAATTTCAGGGCAGATGCTAGTGGTGGCTGAGTGGGGTGAGGGGTTTGGAGATAAGAGCCAGAGTGATTTGAAGGGTGCAGGCCCTGTGGCAAAACAGAGACAGAGGGTTCGAATGCCCTTAGGGGATTTTCAGGAAGCGTGTTTTAAACCATGAATCTGAGAACCAACAACATTACCAAGACAGGGTAAAGCAATGGAAATTGAGCAGAAGGGAAAAGATCACTCAGAGCGAGGGCTGCAGGGCAAGCTCTGGGGGCCCAGACACCATGTATCATGTGCTCTTTGCTGCGGCAGCCTCAGGGGCATGTGCCCTGTGCAGTCACACAGGGCCACTTGCTTAGAAGGGCCCCACATTCTGTTCAATGTTCTGCTGTTGTTATCTTCATATTCTTCATCATTTTTGAAAAAGATGCCCACCGTTTAATGTTGCACAGGGACCCACAAATTTTGGCCCAAGTAGAACTGCCTGGTATGCAATGCAGATGACCTGCTAACCTCTGAATAAATATGGTCAAAACTGAGCTCTTTGTTTTCTTTTTTGTCACTTTACGAATATCCCAACCCCATTTTACCATAATTTCAACATGTTTCAATCAATAACTACATGCCAGAAATTGTTCTATGTGCTTCACACCTATTAATTCACTGACTTGTTACAATTTAATTAGAAGGTATTAATATCCCTGTTTTTAAAATAAGCAAATAGAGCATGGTGAAACAACTTTTATATGGCCACACAAATAGTAAGGGGTAATGTGGGGGTTCAAACCCAGACAGTCCAACCCGAGTCTGTGCACTTGACCACACTATTTGGTCTTCCTTATTTCCCAGGTTCGTGATTGTGGAGGTTTTTCTTACATTTGTTTCCGTTTCTCTAATATGTAGTCTGCCACCTGAAATCTGCCCGGCATACAGCTGCCCAGCCCTGCGGAGGGAAAACCCCTCCTCCACATGAAGCCTCAGAGACATCCTGTGTGTGGGTTTAGGGATCCCTAACCCACTAAAATGTTGTGAATCAGTGCAGACATCTCTCCCATGTGGGAAATGGTAAGATCTTTGAGACTGGGACATAGAACGGGCTATGGTCCTCATCCTATGATCTCTGTCCCTTCCACTTCTCTCTCACTCACACATTTGGGTGTTACCAAACTTTTCATTCCTTTCCAGAAAGGCTGAGATTTGGATCTAGCCCATTTCCTACATAGGCGTCAGGCTGAACATTTGGTCACTGTTCACAGCTGCTTCTGTCTCCCAACTCCCCCATTTTCTCAGAGGATTAAAGTCAGGGCGAACACATCCATATGTGGACTATAAATTAGTCAAACTTCGAGAAGCAGAGAGTAGAATAATGGTTAAGGGCTGGGGACAAGGGAGGGGGAATGGGAAGATATCGGTCAAGGGGTACAAAGCTTCCATTATGCAAGATGAATGCGTCCTGGAGATCTAAGGTACAGCGTGGTGACGACAGGTAACTAGACTGTACTGCACTTCTGAAATTCACTAGGACAGGAGATCTGAAGTGTTCTCACACACACACACACACACACACACACACACACAAAAAAAAAAAACCACGGTAACTGTGAGATAATGGATACGTTCACTAGCTTGATTGTGCTGATTATTTCACAGTGTATACATATTGCAAATGATCTAGTTATACATCTTCAATATATTACAGTTAAAAAAGAAAGACAGGTTGGTAAAATGCATGAAATATTAAAAAGCATGCACAAAAATAAGTAAGGGAGACAGATCACCAACAGTAAGATTTGCCGAATAAGGTAGGCTAAGATAGAGTCCTTGAGCATTTCTATAAAAAAAGCAAAACACAAAGAAATCAAAAAAATCTGCAGATATAAAGAAATGGAGGTGGCAAAGTAAACTTTAAATTTTTTCACACTGGATGCTTTTGAGGAGGTGAATCTTTGGGAAAACCCAACTAGGTATTGACCAATAATTATGTGCAAGACATTGTCCTACGTACTTTACACCTCTTAATCAATTTGTTACAATTCCTTGAGTAGGTATCAGTATCCCTGTTTTTACAATGAGCAAATGGAGGCAGAACACAGTTATATATATAGTATTTTAGTACTATACATTTATTATTTCAAAATAAGAACTATTGCATTTGCTCCTTAAAAAGTCAGTTTATGGGGCCATATGATGATTTCTAGAAACATAAGTATTTTTAGTCTTTTAGGGTAGTTCATGGGTGGCAATTTAAGATGGATTTCAGCCTCAGCTCCATGACATTTTATGAACGTATTCTTCAAAGTTTTGAAGCGACACCTCAATTTTCAAAAGATGGACTTAGACTATCACAAAAGATCTCCGGTCGGAGCTGATGGGAGGAGAATGACAACGGCCCCAAGCCTGTGGCTGGAAAGGTGGGGAACCAAGCGTGTGGGGCCTGCCGAAGAGGCAGGTAAACAAAGCCGTGAGCGCTAAAGTGCAGGCTCCAGTGATGAGTAGGAAGCACAGGGTAATAAGCACAGCGGGCGGCCCTCAAGGTACTTGGGACTCCGACTGAGTTTATTATCCAGTGTCAGTATGGAAATGTATGCCTGACTACATTTATGGTGCCATTTAGAACTTTAAAATAGGCTCTTTCACTCAGAAAGAGGTTACTGAATTACTCACCCTGGAAGGTTTGCCTTGATTAGCATAATTCCACCCATTCCGGGCCTTATCGAGAACACGTTTCCATTGTGGGCACGTGTTCTGAAGACACATTCTGGGGTATATGTCCATGGTATCATGTCACTTCTGAGATACCCACCTTCCATCGACCTTAATGGGAAACTTTGGGATAAGAGCCCCTTGAATAATTTGCAAAGTAAACTTCTCAGGGTTCACACATTCACCTGTTGATGAGGATGGTAAATGATGATCTGTCTGTTCTCCCACTGGGTTTCCACCAAATACTTTTTAAAAAAATTACCTTTGATTTCAACTCTTCACTCTTCAGAGGGAGAGTGCAAGAATATTAAGGGCTAGGCTATAAAGCTAGATCCTTTGTGTAGAACTCAGGATTCTGTCATTAATAGTCAAAAGGGGAGTTAGAGGACCAAATGTGTCCATACCTAGAACTGGGCTCATCATGAGGACAAAGGAGGACGCCATGGTGGTCCCATCACTTCGCAGGATTGATCCATCAACGGACCGGAGCCTCTCCCTGTGAGCCTTGGGAGTGACTCTGCTTTCCTTTCTCCGGGTTGAAGTTCCTGAGCCCACACTAGGTGGCAGCATGGAAAGGGTCATGTGGGCAGAGCTGAGGCCCCAGCAGCCTGAGCTCTCTCAGTCACAGAACACAGATTCCACACATACACACATGACTTCTAAAGGGTCACAGCTTCTCAAGTGGCATCTGTGACTCCAGTTGGCAACCTGGGTGTCAGGGCTGGCAAATGCCTCCTCGGACTGCAGCCACCTGTGCCTCGGTGCTGTGGGTGTCTTCAAACACCATGAAAGGAATTTTACTTCCTGCAGCCTCTGGCCCGATATCATCCCCTGGATACCTGTGGTTCTTCAGGGTGAATGAGGTCTGCAGTTGCTTTATGTTCATTTTGCAGATGCCGATGAGGAAGGTCCTTTTAGTTCAGTTCCTGCAATTGGCACACACAGGATGTGTCTGAATCCAAAGCCTCCTTTTGCAGCACTGAATATTTCATTTAAAAATGCCTTGCAGTCACACCCTGGTTCAACATTCCTGGCTCAAGAGGAAGGTCAGCCTTCAATGGGACCTATGCTCAGATCAGGAGTTTCTACCACAATGTCAAGGTTATGGGGAGACATAGCTGATCACAGCACTGAGAGGGGCACAAGGGATAGGATTTCATCAGTCAGTCGATCTCACTGGACAGGTGAGGAAATGAGGCCCAGGCACCTAGACTTGTCCAAGGCCACACAGCTTGTTAGAAGCCACACCACGACTGGAACTGGCCTCTGGACACCCTGTCCAGGGCCTCCTTCATTGCTCCCCATAAGATTTACGGAGAGTCACAAATATACAGCAAATGAAACCTCAGAGTCCTCTGAGCCAGCTCCCTTCCCCACCCTCGCTGCTGCCCACGCCACCCCCTGGCAACTCTGTACACCTCCGTCCAGCCAAGCCTGGACACTCCCATCTGTCTGCCCCCAGGGCCCCCCTTCTCCAAGGGCAGGAAGGGGGAGGGACACAGAGAAACCAGAGAATCGATATTCATTGGGCAACTGGATGACAGATACCGAAAGACTGAAATACTGCAGCCCTTTCCTTGGCATTTCCTCTTGACCAGAAGAAGGAAATACCAGAAATCTCATAAGCAAGCCCATTTGGGCAATTTTTTTATACTCAGTATTCATATATTTCACATTTTTCTCCAAACCTTTGAGTACTAATTCAAACCGTCCAGCCTCCAGGCCCCCTAGGGGTTCACCTATCACTAAATATTGTTGATTTGCAAAACACACAGATTCTTTTCATAGAACAGGCTCTGCTTTCTTCAGACACCGGGCCTTTTCCCAATTAGGCTTCTCTCTGGTTAGGATTACAAACAAACACCACCACCCCCGGCCCCCCGCCCTCGCCTCTGCTCCAGCCACCCCTCCCTTCACTTTGACACATGGTTCTTTTGATCTCAACCTCAGACCATAGCAACAGGCTCCTAATTATTCACCAGCCATAAATCATGGCAGTAATGTGGTCCTTGCTAAGGAAAAGGAGCATTGCTGGGCCATCTGAGTCTGGAAAACTGGGTGTGTTTAGTGTTTCCAAAAGCAAACCAGTGGGGGCAAGGCAAGCAGGAAGAGGAAAGATGTTTTAAATGTTTGTAGACATAGTTGCTTTGATGTTAAACCCTCTCCCAGAGGAAGTCAAGAATCTGAAAACGAAGTCTGTATTTTTTATATTTTAGGGATAATGAAATCCACAAATCTCCACTAGGGGCAGGTGTAAGCAAGCCTTCCTGGAGAGAATGCAAAGTACATTTCCAAGTCATCAGAGCAAGCAGGAGAAACCTGCCTCTCTCTGTCCACTTCTTAAAGTTGTTCATTTAATTTTAGCTACTCACTTGTATGGGAAATCTTAATTCCTCCATGGCCTTATTGAATGGTGCTTAATCTAGTTAGATTTGGCATTTTCATCAGGAAACTCTGGCAATTGGCAATCCAAAATTATTTTTTAAAATGTGGCCTAGGCCAGATATGCTACTGAGTAGGCAAAAATCCCACCAACAGCAGCGAAGCTGGTCAATATTGTTCTAACCTACAGCTAGATATTGTGAATATAATAGCATCTTGCTAATGAAGTTTGTAGGCTTCATTGAACTGGAAACCTTTCCCTTTCTTGTTGCAGAATATACATAATATAAATTCTGAGAAGAAGCTGTGGACAGTCTTCCACTAGTAAGGTTTTCGTCAAAAACAAATACAAAATGTGGCAGTACATTTTTGTAATTTAATTTTGTTTTATTAGCCACTCTAATGGACTGTAACAGGTAGTGAAGTCCGGACTGAAGCAAAATTGTGAGATTTGTCTTTGTTCAACAGATCTTACTGAAGATCTACTCTGGGCTGGATCCTGGGGTGCTGACAGCCACGGATTCAAGAGCAGAGAAGGTTCACGCAATTCTTGATCACGATGCGTTAGTACAGGGCTCTAGACTAACGCACAGGCTGCAGTAGTGATTTTCAACATTATTCATCTCACGGTACACATAATAAACTAATTACTAAAATTCGGTGGCACATCAGAAAACATATCTTTTGCCAGTCTGAAAAAAAGGATATAATTTTGATTCATTCACACCTGATGGCCATTGTTGTGTTGGCTATTGTCATTTTTTTAATTTGATAATCTAAGAGAAAAGAGGTCAGTGCCCCTGACTAAATAGTTAGGTATATGTTTTAAAAATTCTATGGCACACCGGTTGGAAATCACTGGTCTGGAAGAGAGGTTGGCAAACGTTTTCTGCACAGGGCCAGGGAGGAAACATTTTAAGCTTTGCGAGTCATACAATCTCCATCATGACTTCTTCACTCTGCCTTATAGCATGAAAGCGTCATAAGTAATACATTAAAAAAAAAAGAGCAGAGCTGTGAGCCAATAAAACTTTATTTAAAAACAGGAGGAGGACAAAACTTGGCCCATGGGCTATGGTTTGCTACCCCTGGTCTAGAGGGAAAGATCTTTAGGTTTAGAGAAAATTACAAACCAGAGTGATAACTGCAATGAGGAGGAAATACCAAGGACTGTGAGAGGTCAGAGGAGGGCGACTTGCCTAATTTAAGAGTTCATGCAAGGCTTTTTTTGCAGGGCATGGGGGTGGGGAGGGGCAGGTGATAACTAAGTTAAGACTTGATGGGTCTGTAAGAGTCAAGTCAGTGAAAAGAATGGGGGAAGAATGTGTCAAGGAAGGGAAATGGCACTTTTCACAATCCAGAGGGGAGAGGACACTCCCCAATCCAGAGGCTGGAAACTGAGGGCTGTCTGGGCTACTGGACTGGAGCGAGCTCTGTGGACAAGATGAATGAAGCTGGAGTCAACACAGCATCAAGAGGCTCATCCAGAGGGAAAGGAAGAGCCAATGAAAGGTGTGAGCAATAAGGTCAGAGATCAGATGCATGCTTCAAAGAGATCACCTGGGCCGTTGGGTAGCAAACATTTTCAGCACCTTTTCAGGAGCTTCGCTGCCTTCATAGCCAAATGGAAGCAGGTGCTGTATGGCACTTCCTCTAACTCCTCCCCATAGGTGCTCCCAGGGCCAATCAAACACAGTAAATGGCATTCATTCCTCGGCATTCGTATTTTAATAGGAATCAAAGCCTAGGCTAAACGGATGAAGTTCTCATGGCAGAATTTTAGGCCAGAGCTAATGCAGGCCAAGGAATGGCTGTGGGAGGGGAAGAGAGAGAGATTGGAGAAGTCTCAGCCCCCTTGAATTCATTCCACCTCGTCATTTTTTTTCCCCCACTAAAGCGTAAGGTTCTACTTAGGGCTTTCTCGTGTGCCAAGTTTTCTAGATTGTTCAGTTGGATCATCAGAAATAAAGAGATTTTATTGTAACCAAGTAGTCAATGTTAACATTACCAGTAATGAGACGTGGATAATAGAACCCCTTGAAAATCACTGACAAGGTTAAAGCTCCGTTTCTGTGATATTCCCACCAAAAATGCACAGCCTCAATCTAATCATGAAACCTACCAGATGAACCCAAATTGAGGAACATTCTACAATACTAACCAATACTTCTCAAAAGTGTCAAGGCCATGAACGGCAAAGAAAGGCTGAGGACCTGACACTGATTGGAGAAGATGAAGCGGAAATAACAATTCCGTGCAATGTGGGTCCCGGATTGGATCCTGGGCCAGAAAAAAGACATTAGTGGAAAAACGGGTGAAATCCAAATAAAGTCTATAGTTTAATGAGTAGTATCATACCAATGCTATTGGGCTGCTTTTAATAATTATGCCATAGTTATGTTAATATTAGGGGAAGCTGGGTGAGAGGTATGCAGGAACTTTGCATTATTTTTGCAACTTTTTTCCAATCTACAATTGGATGAAATAAATTTAAGAAAAAGAAATAGGATTATTAAAATAATCCTAACATATTCTCCCATTCTAGATTTTAAAGAAGATACTAAGTGTTTCCTTGCCAAGTTGTTCATTTCTTTGTTAATAATCATGACGATTGTCCGTGAGCTTATAGGTCCATCGGGCCTCTTATGGCATCTTTTATGGAGTCAATCCACCTTAGATTTGGTCTTTCTCTTTTCCTGCTGCCTTCTATTTTCCCAGCATTATTCTCTTTTCCCAAAGAACCCTGTCTTCTCAGGATATACCCGGAGTAGGATGACTTCAGTTTTGTCATTTTTGCCTCCAGAGACACTGTAGGCTTAATTTGCTTTGGGACCCACTTGTTCATCTTTCTGGTGGTCCAGGGTATCCACAGAGCTCTCCTCCAACACCACATTTCAAATGAATCAATGATTGTCCTATTGGCCTGTCCAACTTTTGCTCCATACATACTAATTGGGCATGTGAGGGTCCTGGCATGTTGAGTGAATCCCTCAGGTAAATTACTGACTTCAGATTCCTTATCTGGAAAATTAAGCTCTTTAGGCAAGATCTACGATCTAGATTAATAGTAATTCATATACCTGCCTAGGCTTTGGAATCATCCAAGAAGCATTTTCTTTTTCAATGCGGGTGTCTGGCCCCACCCTCAGATGTCCTGATTTAACCCCTTTAGGATACAACACAGGCTTCCAGATATTTTTAAAGTTTGGCAGAGTGGCGTGAACAGGCAGCCAGGGTTAAGAACCACTGATCCAGACAATCTCTCAATTCTAAACTTCTAGGGCTTATCAGTATTGTTTAAGCAGGATGAGTCAACAAAAGCAGGTCCTGGGAACACTATGCAGAGGAATTCTGGCTGGGGCTCGACAAGACTACAGTAAGAAGCGCCTGCCATCCTTCCTTCAGGGCTCTGCTATCTGTGTCTGTCTGATGTGTTATCTTGACTGATGACTTACATAAAGTATTGGGATATTTGGCTTATGGAATATTCCTGAAGAAGATGAAAAACTATATACAGATACTTTACAACAGGGATGTGATTTTTCTACCCTCAGCACTTCTGTCACTGTGTCCTCTTTCTATCACCTCCCCTTCTGCCTCCAGCTCCATATTTCACTATCTATATCCACATAGAGATTTACATTTAAAAATAAGGTGAAAATGGCTGACATTGGTTAAGTGTGTCAATTTGGGTGGGCTGAGAGAGGGAGAGTGAGAAAATTGCACTGTTTCAAAAATAGCAAGAACTTAAAGCAGGGGTAGCAAATCCAAATGCCTACAGGAAGGCAGACAATGGGGAGGCCAGGCCTCTTGGGAACCAGAGGAGCTCATGACCCTACAACTGGTCCCTCCCAAAGGACCGTTTTAACTCTGCTCCAGCCAAGTGCGGCCAGGGAGCATGCTGGGCCAGCAATGACAGAACTTAAGCTCTTGAAGAGAATCAAGAAATCCATAATTGCTTTGTCAATGCTGAAAACCAACTTTCAAAATAAATATAAAGGCAATGTAGGCCAAAACAAATACTTTTACAGGTTAGATCCTGCCAGTTTACAATCTCTTCTTTAAGGCTTAAAAACTGTAATAGGTAGAATTGCAGGAAAAACTTAAGGGTGAAAGAGGTATTTTGCTTTGTTTTGGGGGGGGTGATAACATAGAAGCCTGTCAGTTTTACCAAGAGAGGCTGGATCCTCCCAGCCCAGGTCTGTTTGGAGAAGGGTGGATATTAATGAAGGTGAGATGAGGGCTGGGTTGACTCGCACTGATGCAGAAGCGGTCCCTGGTGAGGGGAAGCTGGCTGTTCATGGCACGAGGTCCTAGCACAGAGTAACTCAGAAAATTAACAAAGGCAAATAGAAGTGTGAGTCAAAGGGCCTGGATGGCAGAGCTGGGGACAGATGAGTCTGGGATGTTATCAGTTCCTCTTAGAACAGGATGCCTTCCAGCAGATGGTGATATGGTGGGAAAATTCTAGCCACTCAGGTAAGAAAGGGAAAAGGAAGAGAAAGGAAGAGTGTCCTGGCCCCAACCAAAAGGACCACAGTTCAAGGAAGAGCTCAAGTCTCAAAAGGGGAGGTTGGGTGGGTGCCACAGACCAGAGCAAGAACAGACACAGGAAGAAGCAAGTTCAACCTTGAAGGTTAGTTTATGACAACAAAGGCAACTGGGCTTCCCCGGCTCACCAGAAATCAAACCTTTTGGGAAAGATTATTTAATTCCAAACTCCATCAGCTGGGAGACTGAGACTGAAAGTTGATTTTGCCCTGGTGAGGACTAACTCTATAATGGGCCTAGGGCTTGGTGCACAGGTGAAGCTCATTCACACATAGATCAGCAGAGAATTGAGAATGAACAGGGCAGGAAGAAAATGAGCCATTCCCAGTACCCCGAAATCACCCCAAAAGGACAGCTATCTTCTCTGCTGGTGTTTGAAATTTAAAGAAGGGTTAGAACCTTCATATTACCCACCTGTGCCAGCTCTATCTTGGGTCACTGTGCACCTTCAGCTTTACTTATTCATATAGAGAGCTGGTCTCAGAATAACACAGAGATAAATTCAAGAGAGACTATTCCACAAGTATACCATCGGTCATCTTTGCAGTCGATTTTTATACTTTCCCAGAGTGAAAGAAAGCAAATGTGCATTGTTGGTCTTCAAAAGAGTAGCACACTAGTATCTGAGGGAAGAATTTACCAGATTTCTTAGTGGAGACATCCAAAAGCTCTTGTTCACCAAATAAATGCCATCCTCACTCATGTTCTTGCTTCGGTAATCATGCAGTATGCCTTAGTGATAAGAGCTGAATGGAAAGAACTGACCTAGGAGTGAGTTCTGGCTTCACTGCTTATTAACAGGATCATATGGGAAAGTAACTGTACTTTTCTGAACCTTGGTTTCCTTGTGTGCAAATGAATTTAGCAACATCTGCTCTACTTACTCACCTCATAGGGTTGGAGAAAGAATTGATGTGACAACTTACAGAAATTCACATGCCAGTAGTTGTCAGTACAGAGGGACAAGCTCTCCTGGGGAAACAATGTTCAAATTTCTGGGCTGTTTGAAAAACGATTGAAACGACTCTTTTTTTCTTTGGAAAGCAAAGCTCAGTAAAGCCTTCAATGTTGGTTGTCCTCACGTGCAAACAGGGCTGTGACCAATATTTAGGCTTTTCCAAATACTAACACTAGTCTATACAACTGTTAAGATCTTAGCTCTTCGATTTCCATTGTACTTGGCGTTCTTATTTGCCTTGTGTGAACAAAGAGGTTCATATTATCAACAGGAGGCAAAGGCTTCTTATGCTGCTTTAATCTGGTGTTTTTTGTTTGTTTGTTTGGTGGGCTGACTGGTTGTTTCAAGCAACTTTCACACTTGAAACCTTGAACCTGCCTCTCTTTTGTGGCTCAGGCCTTGGAGAGACTTCAAAGGAAACATAGACCCATGGCCTTCAAGCAGGTAACCCAGAGGAATGGCAACCACATAAGTGGTTAATTTTTTGCTATGTTATTTGGGAGAGAGAGTTTTACAAATTTCATCCTCAGTGGTAGAAACAGTTTTGTTGGCTTGACTGCAACTGTGATAAACAGAGCACTCCTTGCTGTTCTGCGTGCAGATGCCTATGCATGGCCAGGGAGGTGCTCGGCGCTCGTCGTTAACTCACACACCTACAGATGTCAGAAAATCCAAGCAAAAACAATCAGGGCGAAGGCTCAAGTTCTGAGTCACGCTTCAAAAATCTGGACCCAGGCTCCACATCATGATAGTGGAAATGCTGATCTCGCTTCTCTGAAAAACATTCATGTTTTTACCTGCCTCATCTTTCCCTCAGCATTCATTTCTCCCTGCATTTCAGAGAGGATGAGGTATAATGAAAAGCACTTTTTTTTGTTGGGGGAAACTTAATACATTTGCATTGTATGTTAAATTCCTTCCTTTTATCTTCTGTGAAATGGAGATACACTCAGAGTGCTTTTTTGAGGAATAACAAGTCAACATACGTAAAACGCGTGGAATATAATGGTAAATGCTCCATAAATGGCGTTCATTTCCCTCTGACTTCTGTATCATTTTGATTCTCATTCTATTTCTCAAATTTTAAGTCAAAGATGGGTCAGGGGAAGAAGTAACCTATTACAACATTCAATTTATAGACTAGGGGTGCCCCCGGGGGCTAGAAATCTGAAGTAGTTTCCGTTTTCTATAGCCAAGACCTCACGGAAAGTCTCAGAGCCAGAACTAAGCATGTGCCCTGATTCCTAGGGCAATGATGTATCTCTCCATGAAACAATATTTAATGGTTTCTTCTATTCATCAGTGGAACTTATCTCAAGGCTACTTCCTTAAATTATTTGTAGGATAAGTATACAAATCTTTAATAGGAATTTTTGATTACTGACTCATGGGATCCTTTGAGTGCCTTGAGCTTCACCATACTGCCATTCTCAGCATGTGTGCCAATGAAAGGACACGTGTCCAAGGTTATTCACAAGGTGCTCTCTTCATAACTATTTTTGCATCATGTACAACAAGAGCCAACCCTCCCATACTTATCACAACCACAAGCCCTTCTAAGGTCCACAGCCCCTGCTGAGTAAGGCTGCCCTAAGAGATCTCTTACACAGTCTTTGGGTAGAGTTCTCTAGCATATTCTGGCCTAGCTGATTGGACAAGGTGTGGGCACTGGACCAAAGGCAAACAATTCATTGGCTTTTTAGAATCCTATGAGGTAGCCTGCAAAGTGAGCTCTAACCAATAAGAATGAAGATTATGAGAAGGAATTACATTTTGTTTCGGGGGGGGGAAGAGGAGTTAATTAGTTGCGAACAAGTGCTATAATCCATACTTTGGGTGTAATATACACAAATTACAAGCCTACTCAACCGTAAAACTGAAAAATACTGTGTCGTTAATTTATTCACCATAACAGTGGTGATATGAGTAAAAACATAGAAACATGAACAACATTTTCCTGAAAAACATGAAGACATAAAATTGAAATAAATTACCTTTAAATGTTGACCTGAATATCTCAAGAAAGAATAACATCAAAAATTATCTAAAAATATGAACCAGTGGTATCCTTAGATCTTAAAATTTCTAATTTAGAAAAGCGTGATTTATGTAGTGTTCCATGTTATTAAAGTAAGGGTTTTAAACTTTAATCAAAGACATGTTTCTTCCAGGCAAAGCACACACCATAAAAGATATCTCTAAAAGTCTTTAATATTGCCAGTAGTGTTATCAAATAACTAAAGGGTCTCTGACAACATTTCGTAATAATGTTCTGACTGTTTTAGTGACGAGACTTGGAAAAACCAGACAGAGAGTGACATTGAGAAAGGCCAACAGCACAGGGTCCAAGGTCAGGTGCTGTCCAGCAGTCATCCATAGAAAGTCTTTTCCCATCTTCACCAGGATGAGTTGGAAAATTTCATGATCATCAATCAAATTGTCTCCGTGTTTTCATGAAAAATATCATTTAAACCGTGTCAGATGCTTTGTAAAAATGATGATTCTATCAAACCACCATACCAGACCATGTCATTTGTAAATCAATTTGTAACTAAACTAGTAGCATTTTGGAATGTTGTCCATAGCAGGGCTCCAGATTTTTTCCACATTTGGTTAACATCGAGCTCAGATTCTTGCGTGGCCTGTTGACTGTTTTGAAGCATCACCACCCCCCACCCAAGACAAATTCTGTTTGTTTCAGCCCAGAGAAGACGGGCCTACGTATAAGAATGACTTGGAAAAAATCTTGATGGATTTCAGAAAAATATTTGGAAATCAATTGGTGAAGAATTTTACTATTTTCATATCAACATTTTACCCCTAGTTTTTCCCCTCAGTTTTCCATGTGGTTTTATGTGAAAAGATCTGAATGTAAAATGTGAAGAGATGACAATAAAATCATCTGGCATTATTTGGATGAAGCACCTGGTTGGTTTAAATCAGTTCTATCACTTCTCTCCCTGTCCATTGCCAAGCCCTAGTCCAGGCCACCATTTCTCTCACCTAGTTTAGGCAACATCTCCTAGCTGGTCTCTGCTTCTCTTCTCCCCCCACCGATCTATTCTCTGCAAAGAAGCACAAGGAGATATTAATTGGGTCACGACACTCCCTTTCATTCACGTAATAAGCCTGAATCAAAACTTTTGACTGCTTCCCATCTCATTAAGAATAAAACCCTAATACCCAATTCTGGCTTTTAAGTCCCTCCCTTGATCTGCCCCTGCTTCTCTTTCTAGTCTTGGGTCCTGATCCTCTTCCCCTGGGATCGTAACCCTCCACTGGGCTTCTGTCATCCCTTTCCGAGAAATTCAGGCTCTTTCTCACCTCAAGACTGTGCACACGCTGTTTGCTCTGCATGCAGTGCCCTCTCCCTCCTCTTCCCTCCCCTCTTTTTGCCTAGAAAACTCTTTCTCATCCTTTTCAGGTTAAATGTCGCCTCTTCAAACAGGACTTGACCACCCAAGATTTCCTCCCTCCACCTCAGTCCCTTGCCGGGGACCTTCACAGCACTTATCACAATTTAAAATTGTTCTGTTGGTGTATTGCGTTTTATCCATAGGGGCTGAGAGATGTCTGTCTAGTTGACTGTTGTATTCCCAGCATCTAACAGAGTTGCTGGCCCACAGTTGTTGTCCAATAGGTATTTGTTGAATGAGTGAATAAATGATGGTTTCCCTTCTCAAATTTTGCCATCCATCAACCCGATCTTAGAATTGAGGCTATAATGGCCGAATTTTCTAAAGATTCATTATATTTCTTATATTCAGAAAATGGCCAGACTTGACTTCTAGGGCTGAGTGGCTAGACCTGCTTTCCTGTGAAAGGAGGTAGAGGTACCATCCATTTGATTAAGCCCATCATCTCCCATCCTGTGTCATGCCTATACTCAGCTCTTTGCTGTCCCAGTCTTAGTGTAGTCCTGAAGAGATGGGAGAACGTGAATATAGAAAAGTCCCAAAGTGGAGTTTCCTGTGCTCAGTCAGGGAGTGGAGGGTGATCGAGAGGAGATTCCCTGGACTGCAGTTCAACAATTAAAAGGCAAATAGGACGATGGCAGGTGGGCCCCCTGACCACCATGCAGGTTGTTACAAAGACCTCAGACTGGGTTTAAGAGCTGCTGGGAGAACTTGGAACACTATGTTGCATCAACCTGAGAGACCACTTTCAGATGCTGATATGGTTCCATAGGCCATGTTCCACAGGGCATGTTTGTGAGCTCTGCTCTCCAACACTCACACTCTTCCATTTGGGGACATGTGACTTTGCGTGGCATTGCCTAAATTATAAGCCCCTTCTCCTTAGTGGATACAGACTGGGACCTCCCGTGGAAGACTCATTTTCTAAAAGGATATGTCATTCTGTGGTTTCTTCATGGACCTGAGGGGTGTGGTCACAACTCTCCATTGTGCTAAGCATCTGGAATTGTATGGGGCAGGGCAACCTCAGGGAGTCCAGGGGATGCAGGGACTTTCTTCTCCTTCTCTTTCGCCCAATGAAGAGCCCTCCTCTTCATGTACCACCAGGGGGTGGATGGAGTTTACCAGATAAGCTTCTCTGGGTCGGATGACTTGGTAGACTGGAGACCCAGAGAATCTGGGCCAAAAGCCAGAAACTGGGGCTCTGAATTACAACCCAGATGTTCAGTGAGCAAAGAAGCCAGAGAGAGCCCTACATAAAAGTCCCTCTGTTTTTATGGTTTTCTTGGATCATTTGTTTAAGAAGAACTCCTCAAGTTCACCCCAATTCTACCTTTGTTGCTCAACTTTTCATTTAATATTAAATTTAAAACAATCTTTAAAAAGTTTAACACGACAGAGAATCCCTGGCTAAGTGATCACTCAGCACATGCCCTAAAGAACGAAACAATTAACATTCAATCAGTCCTGATAACAGTTTGTACTATGATGCGAGACTTCCCCTTGCTTTGACCTCTCTCCTTCCGGCATCCTGTTCTGGGACAGAAATGACACCACGAAGGTTTCCTGTGCCTCTCCCCTCACTTCTGACCCCTCACTACATCCTCTCTCCATCTATTTGGAGAGCAATGACTTGGTTCCTCTGGCATTTCTCCTGTTTCACAGGTTTCATGACACTTGTTGCTAATTTGGGATGCCGAAAATGTCGGGCAAAGTCTGGACCATGGGCATGTCAGCTGTTGGCCCCCTGGTCACTTGCTTACTAGCAAAGTGGGAACTGTGAAGTTTCCAGCTATTCTAGGTCATAATTTGTTGCGGGGTCTCTCCACGCAGCAGTCTGCCTGCTATCCTGGATATCTGAAACTAATTCCTTAGCCTCTTTCAGATACTTTCTGATCACTCATTTTGAAAATATTTTCCTGGGGTGTCATCAATCAGTGACCTTTAGGGACAACCCTAAAGACATTCCTCTGGAAGGACCCTGAAGTCAAGGCCACCAAGGTCAGGACTAGGTTGCTACCATTCTGTTGTTTACCCTCAGGCCATGAGGATCATCTCCTTCCTTTCTGAGGATCATGTGTCTGGAGAATTCAGAGGTGAGTCCATTGCATAATAGCCAACAGCCATGCTTAATTGTGTGGTCTGCAGAGGATGAGCACACTGTTGCCAGTCAGAGCATATGAAACAAGACTCATGATCCTAACACCATAGAATAATAATCAAAAGAAGATGGTTCCTGTTGCCTTCATGGCACTCTTGTCCCCACTACTTAGCAGCCCATGGGGATGGAGCCCAGGCCTGGGTGCAGAAAGGAGGCCCCGGGTTGTGTCTGGAGGTGCTGCTTGCTGTCCGCTTATCTGTCCTGCATCAGGAGGCCTCGGTCCCAAGCCCTGTGCTGCCTGCCTCCTGGCCAGTTGTCTGTGGACACCTACAGCTTCCTCCTCCTGCTCCAGATACACACCTGGAATTGACCTCCAAACTGAATATGTAGGTCACATATTCTTGTCTTCTTCTTTAAGTAAAATCATCTTGTTTCTTGACCTACTGAGGGACCCTCCTAATTCACTTTTTCTCAACTCACACTTGAATGTGGTCACTCTTCCATCAGAAACCAGGGATTAGTTATGATCTTTGTTCAACTGTCTTTGTGCATATCCAGAGCCTAGAAATGCTAGAAACATTTAGTGAAGAATCTGGCTCAGAGATAGCGCTCCCAACACTAGTCTGCCAAAGGAAGGGAAGAAGAAAGAGGAAGGAGGGCAGAGGGAGGGAGGAAGGTGTTCTGACATTCCTAAACCCAGAGACATTCAAGTGTTGAAGCCTCTTTGGGTCATTGCAAGCCTTTCAAAGTGAAGTAACTGAAGAGAGAACGGTAATTTTAGTACCCACTTCTTTGTTCTGTGGCCTTGTGACAATCAAAGATGGAGAGAGGCCAGGAAGAATAGGATAACAACAGCAACAAATTGAAGTCCCTCGTGGCTGCGGAGAACTTTTTATAAGTCACTCTGTACAGCTGTGACATGCATGGACTCACTGAATTCTCAAAACAGCCCTAGGGACAAAGAGGTAATACCGTTGTTCCTATTTTGTAGATGAGAAAAGAGAATTTGGAGAGGTTAAGTAACAGCTAGGATGTTTTGTGGGGGAGTGGATTAGATCCCCCATCTGCATGGGCATTTCTGTAGGTCATTTCTGAAGTCCCGGGACCCTTCTGCCCAGTGCTAAGTTCTCCTTGGCTTTGAACTGGTGGATTGTGAAGTCAGTGGCTATGTCCCCTCTTGCTGCTACCCTGACTTTGAGTTCTCTTCCCAACTCTACTTCAGCTGGGATCCCCTGGGGCTCAGGGACACCTGTCTCCCTGATCCCAGCAGTCTCTTGAAATGACAGCCATGCTTCTTCTCTTTGTCACCTCCTCGTTTTTCCATGGGGGGTAACAACAGTTCAGTCTTTTTCAGCTGGATGCCATCAAAGCTTTTCTGAGTCGCTGCTATGGAGACAAAGCACAGGTACCGTTTCCATTTGCCACCACTTACTATTAAAAGACAGGCACGGATGGTGAGCCCAAGATGTTCAGAAAATCAACCTGGAACTTACCCCTTTTTAAAAATTCTAATAGAGGGTAATTCATGCACGTTTGTTGGCAAGCCATCTGCCTCAGGGACTGAGCACAGGTTAGATAATTAAACTCAACCTGTTCCTGCGTGGCTGTCTGACTTACCATTTACCTCATCTCAGACTCCTTGCCTCCAAAAACCCGCTCTCCAAACCGGTTAACTCATTGTTCCCCCAAAACACCTGTCTCGTTTTCTTATTTTTACTCATGCCATTCCATCCACCTGGAATGCCCTCACCTCCCTCTCCCTCTCCAAATCCTCATTTGCTTCACAATATGTTCCCCAAACACCTCGCTCACAATGATCAGTCTCTCTGCCCTGAATTCCAATAGTAATGAATTCTCTATAATTTGGCTGGTAATTAATCATACGCTGCTTTATGGTATTCTTTCTATTGTTACCTTGAACTATTATTTAAATCTTTAATTTGAACGTAACTGTTTCCATATGTTTGTCTTGTTTCCATAATTGAAATATAAGATCTTCAAAAGCAGGAGATATATTATATTATTGTGTCCCCTTTAGTACCTAATATGAGGCTGATTTGATCATTTTTTTCTTTTATGCTTTTCTGGGCTAATTGGACAACCAAAATTATAAAACTTCATCCAATTCCTTTGGTAATAACAGATCATATACATGAAGTGGTAAACACCTGTGGGTGATTGGAACATGTGGTCCTGGCATCCTTGAAATAATTTAACCTCCCCAAACTGAGGAAGGAGTGGGAAAAGGGGATCCATGCATGTGGGATAGCAGGACAAAAAGGAGTTTGTGGAGGAGTCAAATGAGAATATTTCTTCCAGGCATCTCTGTTCTGCTCCTCTTTCAAGTGAGGGCAGATTATTCTAGAAAAATACCACCATAATCTCTTGCCTTGTGTTCCTTTTCTCCTTCTACCACCTTGCAACACACACACACACCCTCTCTTCCTCTCTCATCTGAGCCCTTAGAAAGAGACAGCCTAAGGCTTATACTAGGCCTGTGGTGCCTTCCTCTGTTCCTCAAGTCCAGGGACTGCGAATCCTCACTGCAGAGAGAAATAATAAAGATGTCTTAGATGCATGTGGAGTCCTTGCCCTTGACTATAGGCTGGATCTAGTGACATGTTTCTAGTGACGCTTTGTCACTTCCAAGGTTAGCGTACAAAATGCCACTGGCTTCTGTTCTGTCCTCTCTCTCTCTCTCTCTCTCTCTCTCTCTCTCTCTCTCTCTCTCTCTCTCTCTCTCTCTGTCTTTCTCTGTCTCTCCCTATTTCCTTTCTTGGGGAATCCAGCTGATTGGCTGTGAACAGCTCTATGGAGAGGCCTACGAGGGAACTGATATTTCAAGGGCTCAAGGGCTAACAGGAGAGTGAGTTTGGAAGTAGATTCTCCCCCAGTTGAACCTTAAGATGTGACCACAGCCCTGACAAACACCTTGTGAGTGGCCCTGAGCCAGAGATCTGAGCTAAGCTGCCAGGATTCCTAACCTACTCTAACCTTGAAATTACAAATGTTTACTGTTTTAAGCCACCAAGGTTTTGGAGTAATTTGTTATATAGCCATGGATCATTAACATGTCATTTAATTATAATAAACCATTCAGGAAATGGCCAAGATCATCCAAATCCCTCTATTTTCCTTCTGTGAGCTTGGAAACAATGGGTGGCCCACTTCAGATAAAATAATTGGGTTGACGCTGAGGTGGGTGCTATGTCCATTGCTTGCTGCCTGTCTTTCATCCCAGTTAAATGGGCTGATGGCCAACAACATAGATCATGGGCTGGACAACGATCGCATGGCCAGACCGATATCTGGTAAAATCGGCAGCATGAAACGAGCCGTGTAGCCTGCTTCAAATAGCAAAGTGCTCAGGGGAAGACTGGTACCCTCAGCAGCATATTCTCCACCATCAGCAAAATTCCAGCGACTACTCAGAAAAGAACTAAGCTGTTGTTTCATGATTTGTGATATTCCCTTCCCAAGTCGGAGGAAATCTCCCTTGCCTGATGGAAGAACTGGAGTCAGTACAACCACAGCCCAGAGACCTAATCTGTACCACTGCCTGTTTTTGTAAATAAGGTTTTATTGCCGACCCGCCACCCCACTTGTTTGGATATTGGCTGCGGCTGCTTTTGCGCCGCAGTGACAGAGTTGAGTAGTTACGAAAGAGTCAGTAACATGCACGAAACCTAAAATATTTACCATCTGGCCTCTATAGAAAAGTGTGTTGATCTCTAAGGCAATGATGTGCAAAATGTATTCAAAAGAACACTCTTTCTACGGGATGCTTGTAAGTGTTATATGGGAAAACAGTGGGTTCTGTGGTCAAATGTTTAGGAAATACTGAGTTAAACAAAGCTAAACACATCACTTCACTATAGAACTTCTCTGAGCCCTTAATGAGTCTCTAAGAGGAAGACATCAAATACTGCATTTTTTAAAAACTTTTTTGACCATGAAGCTCTTTGTTTTGGATTACCTCTCAAGAGACCAGTGTTCAGTTCACTAGGAAATGCTACTGCAGAGCTATGAAAGTAGCAGTTTTCAAAGCATTAACTTTGAAAAAAAATGAAGTAGCCATAAGCATAAACAACCTTGACTTTGAAAGCATCCATAACAATTTGAAAATACACAGGGAGATGACTTTACTGATCACGAGCCCGATACAAAACCAACACTTGGAAAGTCAGATAAACATAAACATAAACATCAAGTAGTGTGTTGATAGTGGGCCCTGTTTTTGCAGAGTTGGCCACGCTGAAAAGAATTTTAGAGCCGGAAGACTAATAATGTGACATGGTATGTCTCAGAGTTTGCACCACAGAGCCCCTGTAATTCATGTAGATGCCTTAAGGATTAGAGCTGGGAATTATGGAGAATCTAGGTTTCAACAGCCAATTTGAAAAATCAGTTCAATTACTGAAAGAAGTTTGAAAAATATGAATCTATTGCTAACTTTTCTTCTTGAATTTAAGAACAGATTTCTAAGGGACTAGAGAGATCACAGTCACAGGTGGTCAGCCACTGAGCCACAGCCAAGGTTCAGGCCTATGCTATGACTGTCCATTCCCTTGTCCAACACTGTCCTGCTGATGGCCCGTGGGACCCGTTTTGTGGATGACTGGACAGGATTAGAGATCCAGTCTCTAAGCCTGGGAAACTACTGACTCACTACCTCAGTCTGAAGCAGCAGGGGATGAGAAGAATACCAGGAAGAGTTTGATGAGTGAAGACAATAGGTTCCAAAGTATGACACCAATGTAAGAGAATGTAGCGTGGGATGTTTCCTGTTGTCCCAGAACCATGGCCAAGGTCCAAAGCTGAGCTTGAAACTATTGATGGCAAGCACTTCCCCAGAAAGCTTCCTAGAGGCTTCTACTGCTGAACTGCCCCAGATCAAATTAAGAACAGAACTCAGTTGGAGTCAGGAGGGATCATCAGCCTGTGGTGAAGTCCATATTATTGAAGGGTGTCTTTCCTTCAATTTCTCTGTGGTCATGGAGGATGTCTCCCTCTCCCCAAAGCTGAGTAAGGGAGTCTCAAGTCTCTGTGGAACTGGGAAACACAGAAGAGAAACCAGTAGTCCCCATAGGTCCATATGTAGCAAAATGGACATAGGTAGAAGGACAGGGGCCATGGAGCCACTCAGTACAGCTACTGGACCCAGTGATGTGAGGCCCAACACAGACAAGGGTTGGTGGTGTTTCTTACTGCCCAAGCCCACGATACAACTGCCTGCTGGGGCGGAGGTGGGAATTCTCCATGGTGGCAGGGGCAGGGGTGAAACTGAACTGAATGCTACCCCTCGACACACCCAGACACACACATTTACATTTATCACCTACATGGAGCTGACACATGAGCTGGGAACACCAACATCCAATGGACCGAAGGAGAGCTGAGTAGATCAGGACTACTTCCTGCCACCACACACTCTAGTCCACCTGCTCCTTCCTTTCTGACCAGCCATGGCGGGCCAGCGTGGGCTGTGCAAGGATGCTCAAGTCTAAAGGAAGGAGCTCCAAGAGAGGAGGAAAGGGGGAAGCACATGAAGAGCAGACCGCCAACCTTGAAGCACTGGAGCCTCGGAGTGGAAGAGAGACAACGCTGCAGGGGAGAGAGGACACTGCTTTGAGTCTGACTTAAGATTAAAGTAAATAAGTAGGGCAGTCTTAAATAACAACATGAACTATTCTAATAACCAAAAGTGACAGGAAAGTTGGAAGAGCTGGCCAAGTTTCTCTTCAAGGAGTTACTTCTCATCAAGAAAGGTGGGTAAACACATCCTAGTTGAAGGAGCTGTTATTGGATAAGTATAAACCTGTTTCGTTTTTATATCCATAACATGTTGAGACTTCCCGATAAATTAGTTACATAAGATATATACTTTGGACAGAATTTTAATGTTTTCATATTTCTAGTGCTTTTCTTCCAAGGGATTCTAAAGGCAGCAAGCCAATATTTTCCCCGTTCTGCAAATTAGCACACAGAGAAAGTGGTGTTGGTTATCAGAGGGCTCCGAATCCGACTACAGCCTTCTGTCTTCCACTCCTATCATGAGGCAGCTGACTCCTTCTCAGACCCAAATGTGATCCATTTTTAATTGGGAACAGAACTTTTCAATTCTTGAGCCCAAAACAAATTAAAAAGTAGAAGGAGGAGGAGGGGGAGGAAGATGTAAAAAGTTTCGTTGTCTTTTCCCCTAAATTGAGAATCTGTGATTTCTCACTGGTTTTTATCAGCACGAAGATTTTTGTTTTGTTTTGTGTTTTTTTAAATGTTTCTTTTCTTTAAAATAAAAAAAATACATTTTCACAGTTCTCTCTATTCAAGACTAAATTTGTCTGTTTTAAAAAATCCATCTGGCTTTTGTGTTACGGAAGCCCACACAACAGAGGTATCAAATGGAATGAATTTCAAATGAAGGGACAGCAAGCTAATTAAGGGCTGAGTTTCTTAATAAGGAATAAGGCGCAGTGGAGAGTTGAATGATGCCAAAACACACAAAAGTTTCTAAGACTAAAACTGTTTGGGAGGAAAAAAACAGAAGAAATGACTTGGCCAATTTTTTAAGCCCTACCCCCAAAATAAATACATCTATTCCCATATGTATCAGCAAATATAAATATCACTCAGTCTCCAACTAACAGTAACATTACAATAAAATATAAGTAATTTCGAACATAAAGACCAAGTACAAGACATACCAAAATATAATAAAACGAGAAATAATGTTACATTTATTGTTAAGAGACTGTCACTGGCTTTCTTCAGAAACTTTATTTTTCTGCCTCAACCATATGTAGATTTTGCTGTTATATACTATTCTGGACAGTTTCATTTTCTTTTAACCAATGAATGATATCCAATAAAATAAAGCCTTTCTGTAAGAAAACCATTTTTTCAAATGACTCTGGTACACATGAAATGTATTATCTGGCTTTACTTTTAATATCTCATATCAATGTAAATAAACAAGGAAAATGTGAAAAATCACTTAGGAAAGGTCAATATTTTTCCTGGTTATTGGAAAGCTTTTAGATTTAAAATGTGTGTAATATATTCCTGCCATATTGGCATTAGGAGGGGCTGAGACTCCTAGACTAGGTATTAGTAGGTTTTAAAACTTTTTTTCAACTTTGCCTTAAACGTGTTTAGGAAGGTGCTTTATCACATTATACCTGAGTTCACTCCTCAGAACAAGAAAACTGTTGGTAACCACAGCACACCCTCCGTGCCTCTAGGAAATAAATTAAGAATCCATTTGTGAAATGTTTCCTTGAATTTCATTAAGAAATGCACATTAGAATTGTATGATACGGCAAAGTGAAATCAGGGTACAGTTATGTTGGAGCATTTCTTTGGCTGAACTAAAAATAAACAAGCAGCCCCTTCAAGGTCTCTTGTTTTTTCTGAAAGTTGACTTCCTTGGGGGAAAATGAAATAGTTGCAAATTATGGAAATGGAGAGAAGACAGAGAGATGGGTGGAGAATTCTGAGGAGGGCATAGACCAGACAAGCTCAAAAAACTCAGTTACCATCCTGTTAAAATATAACCCACAAAATGTTACTCCATAGCAGTCTTCACAGCCATCTGCTTCTGCCATTATCTTTGGTTCCCACAAACAGATTTAAAAAGTTGAATCTGGCCCTTCGTGAGTTTAGGAACTTTTAGCAGGATTTTCTGGATGGGATCAGAAAAGCCACTAATTGACTCACCACCCCTGTCTCCCTGGATAATGTACCTTTCACTCTTTTCATTAAGTCACAATTATAATCCCTTGTATCTCTTCACATCCTTCACAGGAGCTAGAACAGAATTTGAATACAGTGTGCAGTCCCGTCCCTTTCTCTCCACCTCCACTCTCACCCCTACCCCAGGCCTAACCACCGCCAAGCCCTCTTTCCTCACCTGGGTTATCACAATAGCCTCTTACTGATTTCCTGTCCTCTGATTCCATGTAATCTCTTCTCCACAGCCAGAGTGAACTTTATCAAAAGTCAATCAGACCATGTGCTCCCCTGCTTAAAACTATTCAGTGGCTTCACACTGCATCCTGAAAAATAAAAAATCCCAAACCTAACGTAATAGCTAAGGCTCCGTGTGTCAGTCAGCTATTGCTGCATAACAAACCACCGCAGAACTCAGTGGCATCAAATAACATTTATTTCTGTTGTGCCAATTGTTTTTGCTGATCTAGGATAGACATGGCTGAGCTCAGGCATGCACCCCAGGTTGCCTGGGGTTGCTTCACATATCTCATTTTCCTACTCACAGACCTCTATGTGCTAATAAGCCAGATGTGAGATGTTGTTTTTAATTTGCAAACATGATTTGAGAGTGCACTTACATATTAGAGCCACACTTTTAAGAGTCCACATTTTATTTTAAAATCAGAAGAAAAAAATTAATACAATAACAATGAACCCATTAGCATTTTTGCTTTACACAAATACATTGTGAAATATAGTTTTTAATATTTTTTTGTGGATGAAACAGTCCTTGAAGGTAAAAGTGCCTGGGGCCACAGGAGCCACAATGCAACACTGCACAGTCCTATCAATAATTTACCAGGTTGGAAACTGAGAAAACTGGTTATTTGTCCTGTGTTTATTTTTTCTCTTCAGCAAGCCATGGAGCTTTATGAAATTCCAATTTCCTCCCTAAAAGGTGAGAGTTTCATCTATGGTCTCCGGAAGGGAGTGCATCAGTTGCTGGGCGACTCCTCCTGCACGTGTTAGCTTGCTGGAACCTGGCACTCCTGGTTGTCTCTGCTCATCTAGGAGATGTGCCTCTTTAAAGGAAAACTGTCCCACAGTTGGTCTAGGATGCTGAGGTGCTCATCATCCTGCTGTGATGCTGAGTTGTTAATATGTGGAGAGTTGCTTTCGTTCTCAGCAAAGGACATTAGGACATTCTTTCCTGCAAGAGTTTGTTTTCCAGGCACAGCATTTGCTCATTTCATTTTCAAAGACGTTCCCTTTAGGTTCACTTACACGGAAGTCCCGTTCAAATGGTCAGTTCTACTAGGTTTATAGCAATCTAATGCTGGCAAATCACCAGGAGACTCAGAGGGACACAGAAATGAAGGTTACTGTTGGAGGAAGAGAGGCAAATTTATTCTTCACCTGTAAAGATAAATAGTCTTAGCTCAAAGCTAAGAACTTTCCTTACCTGGCATAGTGTTGGCATTCCCACAAGAACAAATGTGCTTAGTAACCAAATATAAATATAGCCATTCCACCCTTTTTAAAAGAAGTTGTGCAATTTTTTAGATTGCTGCATATAGTATATCCCAAAGTTAAAACTTTGTCTTAGGAAACTCTGAATTAGCTTCACAAATTTTAAGTTGTTTTGACATAATTCTGTAATTTTAATAGGTAGTTCATTTCCTGTTTCTTTGTGCCTCTTAATGACTGTGCAAGAGGTTAGATTTCTTTCTCCTGCTGGTTCCCAAACCACAAATGGGAAAAAGTGCAGTCCTGCACTGGCCAAGTCTGCTACCGAAATATTTTCACAGAATCTGTGATTTCTTTCCTTGCCGAACTGAGAGAGAAACTCGCATGGTATTTTTGCTCTTCCGGAATGTAGAAATCATTTACTCTCATCTCTGTTTACATACATTTCTTGGTATTCAGTATTCCTAATGCCTCCTTGGGGCTCACTTGCAACAGAGCTTTTCATGCTCCACTCTGGGGTTCTGTGTGTCTTGTGGCCCCCGAATCGGAGAAAAGGCTCCGTCTTCCTCAACTCTCTGTTGGAATGGTTATGCCTAAAATGTCTGAAGTTGGAGCCAGTTGTCTGTTCATCCCCCTCATCACACTTCTGAATGTGACACTGAGACACATCCACAAGTAATGTGGAGGGACACTTTAGAAAGACTATTCGTGCCCTCTGTCGCTTCCACTCCTTGATGGGAAGGACAGGGGGATGGTTCAGGCCAGCTCACCTAGGAGTCACCTGGGGAACAGTGACAGCTAGCAAGGCGGCCCCTTTCCTTCCCACGGAGGTCTCCTTTTCTCACCTCGAGGAGGGGATCCCTGATCTACCTGGTGGGACGAAGCCAGTGATTCTCAAAACAAGGTGTCTGGACCAGCGGCATCGGCATCACCTGGGAACTTATTAGAAGTGGAAATTACTGCGCCCGCCCCCAGACCTGCTGGGCTGGAAACTCCATAGGCGAGGCCCGATGATCTGTGTTTTAACAAGCCCTCTGAGTGATTACAATGCAAAAGTTTGAGAACCACCGGACTAAGATGTTGCTTTTATTAACACTAGAAGTTACACTGTAACTTCTAGTTACTTCTTGTAACACTAGAAGTACAAACTCTTTACTGAACCCCACCAGGGCCTTTCTGAAGTCTGTGCTTCCTGGTCGCTGTCAGCGAGCTCTGTTTCAGGGGCGGCCTCTGCCCTCCGCGGGCAGTGCTGGCAACCAGCCTTGGGAAGGAGTACGCAGTCTGTTTCTGACGGCCTCTCCTATTTCCTTTCAGCTCCTCTACCCTTCACAGTCCTTTCCTGTGTCACGTTCACGCCAAGGGTCGCTCTCTGGATCTTTTAATCCTGTTCCATTATAGGACAGCAGGTGGTAGGGGCTGAAATTGATACTCTTCCTAGGATGGCGTGAATGTGTTACCATAAAGGCCTAAAGCCATCACACCATCTTCCTCAGGACAAGGAGGCTATACTGTGCTAACAACCCCCACATCTCAGGGGTTCACACCCACAATGGAGTCTCATCACTCACACTGCTTGTCCAGTGTGGCTCCGTGGGGAACAGAGAGCTCTGCTCCTCCCGGGACACTCGCACTGGCACTCAGGCAGGCACTGGCTAGTGCCTGGCATGTGGATGTGGCAGAAGGAAAGAGAACTTGTCAAAGCACCAAGTGGCTCAACGGGCTTTGTCTGGAAGTGACACATTACTTTCTTCCCTTATCACTGGCCAAAACTGCTAATGTGGCCAAGACCCGCCTCAATGAGGCACTGAAGTTCAGTTCCACCAATCCCCCCCACCAGAGAGAAGAAATGGCTGTCGCTACACCTTCGTACAGCCTTAGTCCATCATCCACAGGGCTAGACCACAAGTGTAGAACTTCAAACTCCATGGGAATAATGAGAAATATGTCCACCCGCTGGGTGGGTCCAGGGTGGAAGGAGCTTCCCTGGCGAAGGCTGCCTCCTGTTGGGTCTCAAGCACAGTCTTACAGACTATTTCCTAGAGCAAAGGGAACTAGCATGGATAGGTTAAGAGACAGATAGGTACTGGCCACTGTGCCAGACCTTTTCCTTCCGTACTCTCGCCTAAACCTCACCTTCTGTAGAAGAGAAGGGAACTGACCTTGTACAAATGAAGAAGCCAAGCCTCAAGGCAATTTGTCACTCGCACATGGTGACCCGGATGTGCTAGAACTGAGATGCTGACGCCACAGGCACCAACAAAGTTAATCTGCTACCAGGAAAGTAAGGCCTGGAGTAAAGAGACCTCTTACCCACACGGCAAAGGGAAACATTGATTCTTCCACTGACCCAGATGTTTCTGGTACAGACTCAGCCTCTACTAGTGGGGCAGCGATCACCTTTAATCCACCGTGATCATCACATCGCTGTAATCAGGAAACTGTTTCCCCACTACGCATACAAGTTGTCAGGATTTCAACTGAAGGAGCAGTTCTTCACATAAAAGTAGGGCAAACTGTATTATTCTTTTTAATGAATAGTGAGAAACCCGTTTAAATCTAGAGTGGCCCAAAATAAATGGAACCAGTAAAGTAGTTTATTGAGACCAATGAACTCCATCGTCTTAGTAAAGGATGCTTTATATCTTATTTGCAGGAAGCCCTCTGGTTTACACTATTGATGGTTTGTCAAAAGAAAATCTCTTTTGCTATATTTTAGTTTCAAAATCACTGAACAATAAGCACCAATAGTGCACACCAGAAGTTGTCATTGGTGGAGAAATGAAGAGAGAAGGACACGAGGAAGCAGATGTACACAGAGCACACTGCAAAGTGGGTAACACGCCGATAACTTTGTCAACACGGCCTCCAAAAGTGCTTACCTCACTCAGAACCGGCACTGGAGCCCTCAGTGCTAACGCATCACGAAATTATGTCGATGCGATGCTGTACTCAGCAGCTCCATCAGCAGGGCACCAGCTGACTTCAAACACCTCCCAAGAACACTGAGAACTAATAACCACAGTGCGTCCAGGGCCAACCGCCAAGTGTCCCAGGACACGGGCGCGCAAAGCCCAGGGAGAATGTGAGCTTTCAGCGTGCTGCAGAGGTGCGGGTCCCTGTAGGTGTGTGTGTGCATAGGGACAACCAAGTATTGGTTGTCTTGTGATTTCCAGTCACCGTTATAAAACAGAGAAGTTCTAAGAAATTTGTTGGTGTTTATTATCGACCCCATTAGAGGTACATTTTGAAAAAAAGAGACATTACTAGTTGAGGACAAATGTCACAATAATATAGCATTGTGGTTTCAAGAACAATCCTGTGTTTTCCTTACAATCCCCAGGAGTGACTTGGGTTAAAATAACAGAAACTTGGAGGCACTTGCATGTAAGTTATAGAACTAGCATACATTAATCTCTAGGCCAACTGCCTGTAACATAGTCACTGGCTGTGCACATTCTAGAGGAATGATATGGCCAGCCTGATTTTAATTACTACAGTATCCTTATGTATTTTCAATAACCCACATACAAAAATCCTAAAATTTAACAACTATGAAAGCACAACTACCAGAATGCATACATATGCAATTATAGGGAGTACTCCAAAATGGCTGGTGGTCCTATCATTAGCCTGTTAAAATCTATAATTTTCCCTTTATTGCACTTTAAACCCTCTCTTCATTCCAACAGTGATGCTGAATATGTTCATACATGACACACCATTTATCTCTCCATGTTTTCCAGATGGTATTTGATAAAATGGAAACAAAAGAAAAGCAGAACAAAGAGAAATAGATGTTTTCCTACTTTGGTTCTTGAAACTGTTTCTCCCTTATAGAGAAAACTATGAATTCACCCATCCAAGGCCAGTGAAGAAGCTCCAGAGACATGGTTCCTCTAGAGGCAACACCCACTGGACCCGACCCAGAGGTCAGGCCTCTCTCTGGCCTGCAGCCAAGCTCTACAAACCAAGAGTGAAGATTCCCTTAACTGAGGTGTAACTTATTACTAGCATGGGTTGCAAGAAAAGCAGCAACAGTTTGAGTGGTTTGGACATAACTAGACTCATTCCAATATTTGTTCTCACCGATCACCAAGTTCAAGGTGTAAAACATCCACAGTTACAGTATCTCAGATTTTTTAAAAGTCAGCATTTATAGACTCCAAGATATTAAAGATATACAATTATCCACTTCAAATGCATTAGAAAAATATTTTAACAGGACATCTGAGAAGTAAAAATATCAAGTTAGAATATGACTTTTCCAAAACTCTCTATAAAGATTTGAAAGATTTGATTTTTGTACAAGCAGAGAACCCTGAGATGATGTTCAGTTTTCTTGCAAGAAATTCATTTGTGAAGCAAACACATCAAATATGATCATCTTTAAGAGAAATAAATTACATGCATGGTGTGAAAAATTAAATCACTTTAAAGAGCAGTAAATATTATGCACAATTAATTCCTCTCATTTCCAAATAGTGGTTGCCATTTTGACTAATTCACCTCCCTGGAAATAAGTCAGCACCATTTCTAAGTGATGAGGACCATCCACTGGGCACTTACTACCAGGACTTTCCCCGATGGCCAGGGAGGTGCATCCCATGGAACTGCAGCCATAGCTACTCTGAGCATCGTCTCGCCATGCCCTCCAATGAGGACACCTGGCCTTATTGATTTCAATTCCCTTGCCCAATAATGTCCCCCCCAAGACCTTAGTATGTCAAACAAATGTCCAAAGGTGGATACAGGTGCCCTTCTACTAGTGACTCTCTGAAGCCACCTGCTAATGCACTCAGGTGAAGAGACTCCCACACTTTGGTGAATCCTTTCACCCAAACCTTCATGGCGAGCCCCACCTGCATGTGGTTCGGCCCAGGCTTCATAGAGACGTCATGGACCATGAAGCTGGATTCACATTTCTGTCACAAAATGGACTACACACCTTGTGTAGGCCACTAAGACAAGTTTAACATTAATTCTGTGATCTGAAAACAGTGGGGTAATAAATGGGCTAAGCCTAGGGCTCTACTGAAGGTGGAAGGGGTGATGTTTGTGAAAGACACAGTAGGAAGCACCTGCATAGGGCATGGACGAGAAACAAGTGCAACTTTCTCTTAGTGGATGGGACATGGTTTTCCAACTACCCCAAGTCTCTCTCTTAGTGTCATAAATCTTTCCAGGCTTTTCTAAAATGCATTCGCAATCCACACCACTAACACCCTATGGTAGCAGAGCTGGCAGATCCCCTCAGACGTCGTATGATTTCAGTGGGATGTTTGCTGTGCATTTGCCCCCATTCTCACACCCAGTTCAGCAAGCGTCAAGGCTGCGTGATATGACTGTGCCACAGTGGGTGCCCCTCTGTGTTGTTTTACCATTTGAATAACCTCAAACATTAGCTGAAGAAACAGAGCACAGCCCATTGGCACAGCCTTCACGTGAGGTTTCTTATGGGAAAGCTAGTGTTTGTTGAATACCTACTATGTGCCAGTCACTCAACCATTGTCATGCTATTAAACATCAGGACACCTTAAGAAAAGTCACATGTCCTCAGTTGTTTTGTTTTACTTTGTATACGTGAGAACAGACAGGTCACATGTAAGTGGAGAACCAGACCCACCTACATATGACTCAAAGGCTGTATTGTTCTCTGATACTTTATAGCAGAGTGATGGCAAAAGCAACAACCACCAGGGATAGAAAGATGAGCACAGAAACAGAGATGGAGGTGGAGGATCCTTACAGGAATAAAGTCAGCCACCGCCAGTCACACGCACATGTGGAGCAGCCTTGGGGAAGCATTGGAGAGCATGAACTTCTTATCAGAAACCAAAAACATCCATTGAGTGGAAAGCAAATTCTGAACTTTGCTCACCCTGAACAGAATACAAAGGTACGGAAGAATAAACATAAACACAAATGAATTGACAGAGAACATTTGCGGAATTAAATCCAGATTGGCTTGAAAGTGCTTGTGCCGTATGCTGAGCTACTCTTCATGGAGTAGAATCATGCTCCTGTTGTGCCATTGTGGGGAGGAGCAGATGAAATGCTCTTTGAAAGCCCTTTGAAAAAGGAAAAGCTCTGTAAAATGGAACAATTCATTGGTTTACTGAAGAGAGCCCTGGACTGGGAATCAGAGAGACCTAGGACTTCCTAGGTCCGAAGAGGACTTCAGCTTTGCCTCTAACTAACTGTGTGACCTCGGGTCATGCATTTCAATTCTGTGGTCCTCGATTTCATCAACAGAAAAATTAAGGGTTTGAACACAGTGGTCCCTTACCACTGTAAAATCATGTCCCAGTCACTGATGTCATTGTGTTCCCAACAATCCCCTGCTGCCTCAAAGACACACACGTCTCAGGAATTCCTGTGCCCCTGGATTCCAGGGTGATTGAAAGCCGGAGCTGAGGTTTGTGTTCTCAGCATTGTTCCAAGTAAGTTCTAAATTTGCACATTGTACAGAATCGTGAGTGAGCACACACACCGAGAAAGACAGATGGCAACGGACAAACTTGCTAACCTTTTAAAAGACTCCAGTCTGGCTACCCCAGCAGTCTAGTGGCAGCAATCTGCACCCAGAGGAGGGAGACAGGTGAGGAATTCCCAGGCCGCGGAGCTCAGACCCTGGTGAGTCAGCATGCTTCGCCCTAGCCTGGGAAGGAGTGGCCTCCTGACTCCAGCTGCCCCAGCCCACGTTGGTCTCTGAGCAGCAAGCCCCCTGAGGAAGTCCTTACTATTTCTTATTCCAGGACCATCCGGGGCCAAGGAGCTTCTGTGGAAATTTAGGGGAGAGAGGAACCCCAAATCAGAATTCGGCCCAGACTAGTTTTCTTTGTTTGGTGAAATCTGTTGCTGGGTTTGAGCAGTGTCTACAAAAGTCCGGCCGTGGTAAACGGGAGAGGTCAGAGATCACACACCTATGTGAGCATCCTCCTCTGATGACTACGCTCCCCAAGGCTCCGTCCACATCCACTGAATAAAATCCTTTAGGCATGCACCTCAAGGAGAGAATCCATTTAAAAACTGGATTCTGCAACCAGATGAACTAGGCTTGGGTTGCAGTCCCCCCAAATTGAGACATGTTGTTCCCCCGCAAATGAGACATGTGGCAGTCACAACCCCCAGACCTTGTGAATGTGACATCATCCCATTTGGAAATAGCCTTTGTGGATTTCATCAAGTTCAGATGAGATCATTAGGGTGGGCCTCAACCCAATGCAACTGGTGTCTTTAGGAGAAGAGGGACATTTGGACACAGTCACACAGGAAGACACGGTGTGAAGAGAGAGACAGGTGGACACAAGGGAAGAGGCTGTAGGAAGATGGAGGAGGACACTGGGGTTGTGTTGCTGAAAAGCGAGGAGCCCTGGGGCTCCAGGAAGCTGGAAGAGGCATAATATATACTGAGCACGTATTATGTCATTATGTTGTGGCCCAGTGTTAATCCTTCCCACATTATCTTGCATAATTGTTTCAACAGACATGAAGTATATATTATGGTTCCCATTTTATAGGTACAAATAAAATGTAATAAAATGCAGAAAAATTATTAACTGGCATTGACTGAGAAGCAGATTCAGGATTGGCCTATGTCTCTTCACTCTCTGAGGCCTGAGATCTTTCCATAGGTTTATACTGTCCAGAGTTTTTTGGGTATTGAAGACATACTTTAGAAAAGAAAAAACATAAGGGGATGCAAGTTAGGGTCAAAATGCCAAACTGAGTCTATTAAATGCTATAGATTCATGTAGTAGATTCTAGGAGAGCGATCTGGTTGGAGAAGGGAGTGGTGTGGTTGGCGGGAGGAGGGAAGGGAAGCAGGTAACTTTGACAGAGCTGTTTTTCTATCTCATGTCAGGCAACAAACAGATCCATCACTGGCCTCCCATGTCAGCAGAAGAAAAAAAACAACATATTTATTTGAGATGTTTTTAAGATAAATCATGGAAAATTCAGAGAGTCGGCATCTTGTCTACGTAAATGTTTATTGTCTGCATTCTAAACAATGTCTGGGCCAAAGGGCTTTGATCTGTTTATATCCTGAGATAAAAGACAATACTTACGTGAAAAGTCACAACAAAGGCAACACACAATACATTTGGAGAGCCCCAGATGCTGCCCTTCCCGGGGTAACCCCCGGGGTCACCGCTCAGTCCTTTTATTCCCGGATGCATTCATTTCGTCACTTACTCATTCAAATATTTATTGAGAAAGTCGAGTATGCCAGAAACTTCTATTATAATCTTTGGGCATTATTTCCTTTGTTTGGGAATACTTGGAAATCTGCTGCCTTTCTTGAAGCCCTACCGTCATTGTATTAAAAACATCGCTTCAGAACATGCAGTTAGCAAGACTTCTACATAATTTGGATGTGACCTGCCAATTATGGAATTCAGACGCACGGAGTTATTTTTTTAGAAAGGTTTATACTGAAGGAAAGCTTCAGTCCTCTCTCCTTTTGTTCTCTTACCGATTCTCTGTAAGGCCCCGCGACCCTAAGACACCGGCTTATTTAAACTCCCTGGGACGGTACCATTCAAATCTATAAAAAGTCCTTAGATGTAAGTTTACTAAGTACTCTACTTCAGAAAAAAAGAAATCAGAAGACTTAGAAAAGTTTTCTTGAGGCCTGTTTGTTTTTATTACTTTAAGCTCAAAGATCACACGAAAATGTTAATTCTCTGGAACAAAGCCTAACAAGTAAAGTGAGAAATGGGACAGTTTGGACTCAGAAATGCCTGAGAGGGTAAGAGCAGGGGAGGGGCAGCTATGGCCAAAGCAGCAGGAGCTGCGTATCTCCCAGTCTTGTGTCATTAACATGTTCCTGTAAAGCATGAGGCGGGGATCACTCCTATTTCTAGATGAGCTTATTAAAGCAGTCTGTTTAGGCTTCATGTCAATGTCGATACAAAGGCAACCATGAACTCCATAGATCTGGTAAGGCAAAGATATGCTATAACTTCTTCAGAAATATGCCATTTATTTGTTTGTTCTTTCAATCATTCATCCAAAAAAATATTTACTGAGCTCCTCCTTAGGCTTGGGGGATACATCAGGGAACAAAATTCTCTTGAAGTGTATATTCTTCTGGTGGGCAAAGAGTAGATATAATCAATGTAATATACAAGCAATATGCAAGCTCATATATGAGCCTCCAGAAGAACTCAGACTTGTCGACACCTTCGTTTTAGTCCATTCAGACTCATTTGGGACTTCTGGTCTCCAGATCTGGAAGATAATGAACTTGTGTTTTTTTCCAAGCCCATTAAGTTGTGGAAATTTGTTACAGCAGCAATAGGAAAGCAAAGCAAAAACTCTTTCTAGGGTAAATATGTCCTATGTGACTTTTGAGACATACATGCTTAAAATTCTTCTCATTATTTATCTAAAACTGCGTTTTAACCGGGCATCTTAAATTTTATCTGGCAACCCTATCATGGAAGCTCAGAAGCTTGACTGACATCGATTTTCATTGTAAAAGAATGACTTCCTGCAGTGAAAACAAGGGTGGGAAGGCGAGAGGAAAGTGGGGAGACCTGCTGGGGGCTCCTGCAATCATCCAGATGCAATGTGGCTGTGGCTTGGAGCAGGGTGGCTGTCACGCAGGCGGTGAGAAGAGGGTCCACCTGCGTCTCATGTGAGGGGCTTTGCTGATAATCACACTGCGGGAGCCATCCTCACATCGGCTCTTCCCGTCTGCCCTGCGGCCTTTTTCTATTCACTACAAACTGGGATTCAACCTTGTGACTAATTCACATCTCCAGTTACCGAAGCCTGAAAAGGAATTTCTAGACCCACAGAACAGAAGGAACATATGGTGCTTTCATATGTGCAAATAGTGGGCTACCATTTCCATTCTTTCCCACCACCCCAAGTTTATGAACCATTTAGAAATAAGGCACCCAGAGCACTTACTAATCTGTGGATATGAGTGTTCTGTCCAAGGAGCAAAACATTTTTATAATCTAAAGACCAGTATTTCAGTGTACAGGGGGCGTTCTTGACATGACAACCTCCCCAATGATTATTAATTTAAAGTATGGCCAAGCTTTCTGACTTCCTCAGATGGTCTGAACAGCATCTTTTTCTTCTCTTTTACATCTTTGGAGGTGTTTCTTCTGACCTTTATAAAAGGCTTAGGAGTCAAGGTGGCCAAAGACCTAGAATGTGGGTTCTCTCACGTTGGCTACAATTGTTCTTTGGTTCATGAAGCTGGGAGAGAACACAGTGTGTTATCTAAGTCTGCTTGTCAATTCACTCATGTAAGTGGGTTGTGGGTGACTTCTACCACCAAACTCCCATCAGCCAGGGGAAAGGGAAGACACACACCAATGAAGTTACAGTGTAGGCTAGGTGAGCACCCTCAGGTTCACAGGCACCAGCCTCACCAAGGCCTATGGTTCTTCCCGTCTGGGAGGACACCTGGCTCACTTGAAACCAACAAGTGAAGGTTTGGTCTAATTGTGGCCTATTTCTCAGTCAGAGAGAATGAATAAGACAGCGGCTACAGCATAAGCTGAAGGGATCTAAATGTTCTCCCGATTCTGCTCTACTTGTGCTGGAGGCTTCCCATTTCACATAAAGCATTATACCAGTTATTTCCACGATGAATGAGACTCAGTCTTCGCCATTTGCTTTATAGAGAACACATGCAGACAGCTAGAATAACCCCTTTATCAGTGGGTGTCCTCAATCTAATCCTACTTCTCAGCTTTAACTTTTCTGGAAGATCTGTAGACAAGAGTTGCAACTCAAGAGCCCATTTAGGTCATTTGTACAAATGTAGCAATGTGATAAATTCTGAATGCCTAAATCAGGCAGACTCTCCTATCAGACAAGATTTTCGTATCAGTCAAATCAGCAACGATTTTTTGAGCTCCTATGGGATATTCTGTAGGGTACCAGATGCTTGGGCACAAGTAAAAGGATGGACATATTTCTTTCCCTTTAGGGACTTGTATGCTGAGAGAACAGACGGGGAATGTGTACAGGCAAACACATTCATTACAGTCTTTGGAAATGGGAAATGAATTGGAGAGAGGTCAGCGCTGTGTGGAGAAACAGGACAGAGGCTGGAAATGGAGAGAGGATGGCTTTTCTCTGGGTCCCGCGATGCCCTTCAGACGTTCTTCCAAAGACTGTATCTGGGCACCTCCTGGACCATGAGTCCCAGAGTTAGTCTTCATCTGCATCCTGGCCTGTGAAAGGTTGCGTCTAATAGAGACCCGTGGTCTCTGGGAAGCCTCCAGTGCCTGCTGGTCTTTCCGGGGAGTGTTCCTGACACTATCAGTCCACAAGTAACAGCCCCAACGGTCACATAACAAACCCAATGACAAGTCATGAGCGTTGGCTTTCCGACACAACCCTGGTGCTAACAATTTCATTTCTAACGGTTTACTTAAAATCCTGAAAAGGACCAAATGATCACAGCACTGAACCACAGACTAAGGGAAGAGTTTCTTCCTACCCTGGTCTGCAAAGTGTCACACACTGGCATCCCTTGTTTCCTTGATTGCATTCATTTCTCAAAATGTGGATAAAGAATGTGCCAGAGGCCACTGCCCTGGGAAGTTTCACCTGTTTTTTAAATGACTGATTCTAAGCCGGTAAAGAGCTTGTGTGAGGACTCCACAACCTGTCCATGCTGGGTTGCCTCCCGTTCTCCCTCCTCACCCCTTTCTCATCTTTCCCAGTTCCCTCTATCATCCTGTGAAGCCATTAAATGTGGACCAGATGGAGCAAAGAATTCTTATCGATCTGCTAGCTCTACCTGACCAATTCTATCCACATGTGATTCTCCTCTGGTCCTGCTCCTGCGTTGGCCATTCGGCGAGTCCTGAAGTCATGTTTTAGGCTGGTGCCTGATGTCTTCCATCGCTTCGTTTCCTGACTCCTTTAAAGCCTTGCACCTGTGTTGTATCCACACAGGAGGTTTGAATTAATAGCAGCCTCCACAGAGGATGGGCTGGCCTCCCGGGGTTTTTAAATGAATTTTGAAGTTGTAAGGCTTTAAGTCGTAACATACTTCCCTGGAAATGGTCTGTTCTCCAGGACATGTGAAAATGCTAAATGGAAAACAACAGCTTTGTCTGTTTTTCTTGGTGAAAGAAAACAGAAGATGTGACTTAAAGGTCTTAGGATTTCAGGTTGGACATTAAAGGTAAAGAGGCTGCCTTCCTAGGAGTTCTTAAAGATAGTGTCTCATTTTTAAGTTACTCAAATCCAGAGGTATAGAGTTTTCCTGGGTGTGCCGGAGAAACAAAACGCCCGAGTATGTAATGAATGTTCATAGTAATACCACTGTTATAAGAGATTTACTTTTATAAGAATCATTGTTACACAGAAAAGCTTGGAAAAGATGAAAGCGTAAAAAAGGTTTTGTCCTGCGGACCACACATTTCAATATGCTACATTCATATGTTTTTTTTTTTCTTTCAACAAACATTTATTGAGCTTTTTTATGTGCTAGGCTCTGGGGAATCGGAGAGCAACAGAAGCAGCCCCTGCTTTTACGGAACACGCAGGAACGATTCCAGGTGTCTCTCACGGCAAGTAAGCTGGAAAGGCCTCTAATATCGCACCTTAATTCTAAATTATACAGGTGGGGATATCAAGACTTAGAGAATTTAAGACACTCTGTAAGAACACATAGGCCCTGAACTTCAGCCTCCTAAATCCTTCTTGTGGATCTTTCTAGAAAGCTCGATTTTGCTCACCAAAGACTCATGTAGGTAAAGTGAAGACAGCACAGGTTAGAATTGAGGGGCCAAAGTGACCACCCAGCTTGGCCACTAACCATCTGGGTTTAAGCAAAGTTTCCAGGTCCATATTTCTTCCCTAATGATACTGATTTCCTGGAAGGCTCATTGCGTTTGCTCACAGTCAGGCCTCTCCCCTGGAAATACTGACTTAGTAGGTGTGGATTGGGGCATGGGCCTTCAGTGGGTCTTTAGAAACTTGTGGAAACATGACTAAATGAGCTGTAACCCTGTAACAATAAGAATATGTTAAAGTAAAGTGAAATCACAGAAGATGAAGTGGTATCAACATCAGTAGAGACTGAGGATTTTGCCTCTAAAGGATGAGGTCCCTCCCAAACTCTGATTCTGTGACCAATATTCTTCCCCTCTTGATCTTACCAGTTTCTCCTGGTCTTCTGAGGAAAACTACTTCTAATTACAGAGGTGGAGGACTCCTGAAAGTCATAGAAACCTTGTGACCTGAAGACCATTGCCTATTATAGAATGATTTTACTCCACGTAAATGTTGAGTATATACGAACATGTGGAAATCACATATGTTTATATCTCAATAGAGAGACAAACAGAAATTCACCACCAAAATTTCGCCTGTCATGTTACATAGGTGTGGGGGGATTTTGTTGTTGTTGAATCTAGAAAAGCAAAAATTGTACTGGGACTTCCACTTTTTTCCCAAGGTGAATCATTAGTGTTTAAATACACTATTCTCCTAGGCCAAATGTTCCTAACTAGAAAACATGGATGGCCGCAGTGAAACACACACATCATTGGATTGAAATTAAAAAAAATCTCAGCACAGGCACAAATCTATGAACACATCCAGTTCACAGGCTTTGGACTAATTGATTAGTTTAAAGTTTGCCAACACAGGAACCCCAGCTTGAGGCTTTTGTCAGGTGCTGCTGTCCCCCCGTTTCCTTCCATGAGACACTAGAGGCTTGCAAGCTCCCAACCATTTAGGAATGATGGGGAGATCATTTGTCAGCTTTGGTTTGTCTTCCTTTCCATGTCTTTGAGTCACAGGGTTAACGACGTTGATTTCTGATGTGAGAGAAAAACTGGCTGATGACATCATTCTGAAAATGTCTTGACCTGAAATATCTGAGAAAGCCAGGTAACGGGCTGGACAGAAAAATCAAGAGATAAACAGGAGACTCAAATAACTCAAGCAAAACCAAATTCTTAATGCCTAAGAATGTGTATACGTGTGTGTGTGTATATTTAGTTTTGAGTTTCTTTGTCTCTAATTGTTCATTCCCCTAATAGATAATTACGGAGCTGCTCTTCTGTGCTAAACATGATGCTAGACGTCATGGAGATCCCAAGAAGATAGAATGTCTGCTTGTGAAGAGGTATCACTCTAACCCTCACTCACATTTTCTCACCTGTGAAATGGGCTTAGGGGTGAGAACACACAGGGAGGGAGGGAGAACTAGCCAGTGTCAAGAAATAGCTCCATTCCCAGCACCACTCCTCACTAGCTGGGCAGATTGGGCCTCAGTCTCTTCATCAGTAAAAGAGGAAGCCCTCTCAACCCTAACAGTCAATGATTGTATGCAATCCAGAGGGCTTTGTGAAAATCAGTTAATGGTCCCCAAAATATAGGAGAATATGCTCAATGTCAGTTACTCTCTTGAGATAAATTTACAGGGTCCCCTACAGCCTGGGAAGAATGGGACATTATATTGTTAGCAATGGGTTTTTTCTTCCTTCCTTTCTTCTTTTCTTCTTTCTATCTTTCTCTATTTCTTTATTTTAAAAGAAGAAGGAACATGTGTCCATTATTCTCATCATTTCTTCTTGTTGTTCTCTAAATGTGCTTCTCCAGCCCTTGCTCTGGCGATACAGTGATTAAAGGGAAAAGGCCCTGTTAGTCCCACGACAGGCAAGAATGCAGAGACAAGTCTCTGGGAGCTGACATTAGAATTCAAACCCCAAGCAGAAGTGATAGATTTAAATTTCTGAGCCCGGCACAAACCTCTTCATTTTCAAGTTCATTTACCCTTGGCAACGTGCAACCTCCTGTTACCAAGAGGGAAAAAAAAAACTTTAAAAGGCTCATTTAAAAGGCTGAGGAGCCTTTTGGGATCTCCTCAAGCTCTTTAAAAACATATTTTGATGATACAAGTGTAAACAAATCAGAAGCATATGGATTGAATTTCCCTTAAATTACACAGGATTTTGAAAATGATGGGAGGGTGGAAATGTGTTTGGAAAAATATGTTTCTGGTTTTACTGACTCAGAAACATGCGAATGAGCTGAAGCTTTGGACAGACCCCAAACGATGGCAGGTTTGTCCATCATCTGTCTTTGAGGACCTGTAGTCCTTCATGAGTCTTCTCTGGTTTTTAACCCAACGAGTAGAGATTTCTGTCAGTACAAAGTTGAGGAGAGAGAAAGACCCAAATCCCACTTTGCCAGTTCTACCTTCCCCTTGAGCTAAAGAGCCCTATTTCATGGGGTTTGGCCACGTGACTCCCCTTGGACCAGTGAAAGGGATTAGTGTTCATTTTATAAAATACAAGTCTATGCAGGGCTTCCCAACCTGGATCCAGGGGCCAACATCTGCATCCAGGCTGACCTTCTGTAGCCCCAGGCCGGGAGCCACACCTAAGCCTTCACTCCAGGCTTTTCAAAGTACCCTGGAAGTTACACTGTCATCTGTACAATTCCTTCACTTCCAGCCCCGACACACAACATGCTATAAAAATGGGGTCAATGGCCCAGGCCACTGAAGGGTTGCTGATTCCCGGGTTTCAGAATACGGGAACATGGGTCGAGAATCCACAGACAGGGAGCAGGGTGGTTGTGTCCTACGGCAACCAAGGCTTCATCTACAAAGCAGAATGTTGGAATCTTTTAGTTTGATGCATCTGTCCAATCCAGTCCTAAAGGAAAATGGTTCAAAACTCTCTAGACACTTTCTCTGTTCTCCTGTTTCCTTTATCTGAACCTACATGGTTCAAGAGTTGGAGTTATCCTAAGGAGCTTCTGGAAGATTCAAGGAGGTTCTAGATGGGCTTGGAGAACAAGGCTCCCCTGGAGGCCCTTTCAGTCACTCTACTCACGGCCAAATGAACCATCAGAATGATTTGAAGGCAGAAAAAGCTTTGAGCTCCCATCTTCACAAAATGATCTGGGGAAAATGGACTGGGCTGCGCTGAAGAATCTTCTATTTGGAAAGTTTAGTTGGAAACGTACGATTACAAGACAGCGTGACTTTTGGTGACCTGTGGTAAAAAGAAACTTTGCATCATTTTTCTTTTTGAGGAAACACTAAGAGCATACCCAGTGCCTGTCTTTTGACACACACTCAACTAGAGAATTTGACGTGACACCCCCTCTCTTTTTAAATTTTTTTTTTGTTTTACTTCAGAGGAATAATGTGAGAAAGTACTTTGGAAAAATAAAACGCTCTCTAGTAAAATAGCTGCTACCCTCCCCCCGCTTTGTGCTTCTAGGGCTAGAGACTTCAGTCCCCTCGTGGCAATGGCAAATGCCTAACCAGTGCATAATTTTAACAGCACGGTTTGCATCGCCCAGGCAGCTGTCTGCCACACCGATGTTTTATGAAATCCACCCATGGCATTTGACTCAATTACCTCCTGCAGCTGCGAATTCCACAGGTCGACCACACTGTGCATGGAAAAGTATTTCTTTGTATTCATTCCAAATTTATTAGCCATTTGAACCATTTCTTTTAGTGACTTATATATATTTTAAGCATTCATATATCACCATTTCAGGCCCAAGTCCCACCGGCATGGATGTAATATGCAGTTCAGAATATTGGAGTATGGTCTTCAAAGGATCCGTATAAACTCAGACCTGGCATGTTGACCTCCGCTTGAGCTTTGTTCAAAGTTCTCCAGCCATGGGCTTCCTCACAGCCCACCAGCCTCACAACTGCATGATCCTGGATGGAAGAGTTCAAACCTCCACCGTGCTGGAAATGTGAGTTGTGGCCGTGTTTGATAGACAGGGACATTCCTAAGAGGGGGGTAAGTAAACTGTTTCACAGATGAAGAAACTGAGTCACAAAAAAGTGAGGTCAGCTGCCCTCAGTACCAGAGGTGCTTTATGACAAGCACCAAACCCACTAACTAGTCATTCTGAAGACAATTTCAATGTTCTTACCCTACCACAGAAGGTTCTGTGCAAGAAGATAAGAGCAAGAAATGTGGATAAATAAACCCATGTGCCCTGGGCCAGTAGCAATAGACATTCATGCTCCCTGGAGTCACACCCCTGCTCCCTGAGCATCATGCTTCTCTCCCCATCGGGCCCCTAAGAATGCACCGTGGAGGATGCTGGGTGTTCTTCTCACTCTCCTAGAAATAGGCCTCGAAACACATCTAAAAGCTTGGGCTCTGAGCATCTTCATTTGGTTTGGAAAGTGACATTCTTGGCCATTTAGTTCTTGCCTCCCTGTCATCCTCCTCCAGCTGAAACCACAGGGAGGTATCACCCCCACCCGCACCCAGGAGACCTCAGGAACCTGTCCTGGCCAGGATGTGTGACGTTGGACAGCCCCTCACCTTCCCACACTACGGCTCTTCTGCTGGAAACTCAGAGAGTGTATTGGATGGTCTCCACGTTTCCATGCACAGCGGAGAGTCCCCAGGCTTCCCTGTAACTACACACAAGTTCCTGAACCTCCCAGAGCTGCAACTTCTCAGCTGCAGCACAGCAGGAAAAACTCCCACCTTGTGTCACCCTTACGAAAATTAGCCACAATGTGTGCAGCATGCCCAGCCCTATGTTCGCCCCATGACAGATTCTCGGTCCATGTCAACCGCTTGCCTTTTGCAAGTTTATATTCTGCTTCAAAAAGTGGTACGAAAGGATGCTACTAAAGACACAACAGACCATTACATCCTACAGCTTTTGAAGGGGTGGTCCAACTTACTTAACAGCCTAGCCTTAAAAAAACAGGTGTAGCAGAGACAAAATCCAGACCTTAGGTCTTTTACCTAAACCTTTCTTCATAATGAACGTATGACCCACAATTAACTCCTCCTGACATAGACAAAAACAGGCCTGCTTGATTAACAGAAAAGAGAGTTTTGTGCCAAGACCCCTCCCTCCCCCAAAAGGAGAAGAAAACACCCGTTGGAAGTGAATTTAATAATGACATGTTAAGTCGGGCGCATCTGCTTCCACTCCATGTCAAGAAATTACAGTCCATGCTTGAATTCAGCAATTTCTTCTTTCTCTAAAAGTTTCTTTCCTGTCATGTACAGGCTATGTTTAGGGTTTAGTGTTTCAAGATGGGTTTACAGCAGTGGGAAATGAAAACAACTACGGGATATAGGGAATCCATTGATCTTTAGCATTTATAGAACCAGACTTTCCTTTGCCTTTTCAAATAATGCAATTGTTTTAACCACATTTTTTTTTTGCAAGTTCTGAATCATGGTACTGTTTTCTGATGGTAAATTTAAAAACCTGCTGTTAGCAATTCAGAAAAACTTTGAAATGCCCCCCAATAGCATGGAGTCAGAACCTTATGCATTAAAAAGGTCTTTGGCCCTTGTTTCTAAATCCAGCTCAAGTGGTCCAAGTGGCTTTGGGCATGTCACTGAATATATTCTATCTCAGACTGATTATCTGCAATAAGAGGAATTTGGGGCTCCACCCACACCATCCTGCCGAGAGTTGGCATTCTATTCTCTGTAGCATGCTCTTCATAAGACAACCAAGGTTTCACAGCTTCTTTTTTCTCCTGGCCATTAGAAACTGAATCATTCAATACATTTTGTCAAAGAATCCTTAACCCAGTTTCATAGCTGTTTACCCCCATGGGGGCTGGGACGGTGACAGTCATATATTCTCAAGGAACAAGTCTAGGCAAATCTAGATTTGAATGCAGACTTAGATACCAACTTTGGACAAGCCTACATTAAAAGTAGGCCAAATGAAAACGCCTACCTGATCTGCCTCAAAAAGGATGCAGTTGGAGGCAGGCCTGCCACTGCTCTTGAGCATCTATGTGTTCCAATCTGGGTGAACCTAGGGTTGATGCTGCCCTGATTTACTAGCTGAGTCAGCCTGGATAAACTGCTTACCCTCTCGGCACATCCATTAAAACAAGCAAACAAACAAACGGGTAACTGAGAGATAATTTTCATACCATACAATTCACCCATTTAAAGTGTAAATTCAATTTTTTTTGTATATTCACAGGATTATATGACCATCGCCACAATCAATTTTAGAACATTTTTGCCCCTGCAGAAATCCCACACATACTAGCTGTCACCTGCCATTTCCACATACACCCCTCCCCAGGCCCTGGCAACCACTGATCTGCTTTCTGTCTCCATAGATTTCCCTGTTTCAGGTGTTTCAGATAAATGAAATCACACACCCTGTGGCCTTTTGTAACCACCTGTTTTTACTGGGCTCCATGCTGTTAAGCATGTATCAGCACTTCATTCCTTTTTATAGCTGAATAATATCCCGCTCTATAGATATACCACATTTTGCTTATTTATTTATCACTTGATGCCTTTTGGGTTGTGTGCCCTTTCTGGCTGTAAGTGCAAAAACTTACACAGATGCTGATCTGAGCATCTATGTATAATGTACAACTCGGCACATCCATTTTTGCACCTATAAAATTCTGCTGCTTTCCTCACATGGCTGTTTGGATTAATGTAAAAACACTGAACACATTACTTGAAAGACAAACTCATCATCTTCCACATTATCACCTGCTTTTCTGCCCCTCACAGATGATACCACCTTTGTTCTGGGTACTAAGGTTTCTCCAGTATTTGAATTGTCCCTTCTCTTTGCACTCCACATTAAAATAATTTCTGAATTCTTCTCAATACTTAGGATATACCTTCAATCCATACATTTCTTAATTTGTGATTGTCTCTTTTAAAATTTCTTTGTCAACTTTTTCTATTACATTTGGCATAGAACATTGTATTAGTTTGAGATACACCACCAAGTAATTAGATATGTGTATAACTTAGGAAGTGATCACTGTATAAGTGCAGTACCCATGTGACACCATACATAGTTATTACAATATTATTGACTATATTCCCTATGCTGTACTTTACATCCCCTATGATTGTCTCAAAGTCAAAACCTCACTTCTCATCATTTTCTCCTTCTCACTGAATATTGTTCTCACCATTCACTAGTCTCCCAAGCTCTCTTCCCATCTTTCTCCCACAACATTGTAGTTCTAGTGATTCAGTACTTAGTGGTTCTCCACCAAAAGGTTCACTGTCCTGAGCCCTTTACCAGTGACAAAATGTGCAAGCCACAAACTTGGGTCCATGAAAACTAACGATTTGATATTTTTTCCATCAATGATCTGAAATTACCTTTTAGTCTACTGGCAAATTCCCCATTTAGTCTGCTGGCAAAATACTGAATCTAGTTATATCCAGGCAAATCCAGACACTTCAGTGTTTTCTCAGTGCTTTCTGGTTTGCTCTCAGTGTCTCCTTGGTTGGCCTCTCGTCCCATCTGCCCCTGGCTGGGGGACAGGGCGCTGACAGCATGAAAGCTCTGTTTCAGGGAGGGGCTGCATCCCATCCACAGGCAACCTCTATTGTCTAGGGCCCTGATGAGATGTCCCCACCCCAACCGCTCTAGGCACCTCCGTGACATTCAGGGCTTTTCAAGATTCAATGCCCCTCCAGCAACCCAGGCAGTAAGTCACCTGCCCACTCCACTGGAATTTCCATTGTCTAGCCTACCCCAGCCCAGGGTAGTGGGCAGGGAACTGGACACCTTCTCACAGAAGTAGCTGCAGCAAGCTGTCCCTACTCTCTCCATAGCTCCTCCTCCACCAGCTCTGCCAACCTTTGTCTGGTCTATGTGGACAGGCTAGTTGAGCCTTTTATCAATTTTCTTTCCAATATGTTTTTAATATCATAAATTGAAGGCTCACACTCCTTTAGGTGTTTTGTTTTCCAAAACATTCAGCTTTTGGAAATTAGGAGGCCTGGCTCTCAAGACTATTGTCCCATCTACAAGTTTCAAGAGCCCTTTTTGGAATGGTTAGTTCTCAGGCCCCCTTGGTTCCAAAGCTGTGCCTTGGACCACGATAGTAGGCTGCCTCCAAGTGTCAGAGGGTACCGAGGGCTGGGACCCAGTGGCCAACACTTTAGGTCTCTCCAGGGGAACAGCAGGGAGCTCCTGGACAGGGTGGCCCATCTAATTATGTGAAAGTTGTTTTCCATTGGTAGTTCAAGCCACCAAAACATTCTACCCAGCACAGCTCATCCTGGCCAGGCTCTCCGATTTGAAGGGCCTGGGCTGCTCTCTGACTTGACTTTCTCCTTGTGTCACACCCTTCTGGAAGTTCAACAAGGTTTCCAGAGGACTGTCAGATCTTAAGACACTCCAACCCTTGTTGTGTTGGAAAAACAGGACTGCTGCTGACTTGGAGGACTGGACAAAGATCTCAGTGACCAAGACCCTGGTGAAGTGAAATCACATGTGTGTGGAGTACATTCTCAGGAAAGACATATAGAAAAATGCACCGTAAGTATTACAATTTGGGAAGGGAAGAAACGAAGAAGCCATCACAATAAGAGCCCAATGTTCCCACTGGGTGAAAAGTAGACAAGAGTAAAATCCTAGTTCATTGTCCTCTGCGGAAAGTGTCAAATAAGTAGGAAGCAAAAGAACAAGGTAGTTGATTCCATAAAAAAGAAATGGAAGAGCCATATAAGTATTGTTTTTGTTTCAATTGGCTATTCCTTGCTATTAATGGAAAAACATAAAAGCTGTGATTGCCTATAATCATTGTTGTGAATCCTGACGAAGTTGATGTTCTGAATATCTAAGTTTTCACTGCTCTCCTAAAATGGAAAGAATGTGAACTGATTGGAGCAAGCAGAATCAGGATTTGAATTTTTTTCTCTCTTGTGTGTCCTTCTAACTTCTAACATAATTGAAAGGATGAATTCATTTGGCGAGCAGTACTGCTCAAATTCAAATTTGGTTCTCTCCAAGAAAGAGACCAAAACAGATTTTTCTTTGAAGTTAGGAAATAATGAAGCATAGCGATGATATATTTTGCATATTTGTTTGCAAAAGACACGATGTTCTGATATATATATTTTTTGTCTTGAATATGGGTCGCTGTAAAAGAAAAGTCCTCTTGCAGGATTACTTCATTTGGCTATATCGCTTTAAAGACTTAAGAGCAACTCTCTATCCATATTATCTGGTGACAAATCCTCTGTGAGTCCCTGCTAAAACAAGTCCCACTGAGAGCAGATCACCCAGGCTCAGCCTTCTTAAGTTTTATTTCGATTCATCCCTGACTCACGTTAATGATCTTTCAACTGTTTTATTCCTTCTGATGCTGGAATTTTGTTATCATCTTAATGAGCTTATGGCATACCTAATCCACCCCTTTGTGTCCTTGGCTGACCGTGGCCCACAGGATTTCTGACATCTCCTTCCCTTCCCCAGAGCTCACTACCCACCCTTCCAACCAGTTCCCAAGGACTTTTGGAGAATTTGCTGACATCAAGCATTTTGGATGCTTGACTTCAATGTCTATAGGTTCCTAGTTTGAAGAAATCACTTTTTTTAGTGTGTGTGTGTGTGTGTTTATATATTTAATGTGCTCATTCCTGCATTTGTATTTAATTGTCATTTTCCTCAGGAACCACATGCCTCCCCAGTTGATTTCTTATAACCCATTTGTGGGGGCATCTGTGCCCCAGAGGGAGCAGCTGACTTAGATTATGCTCGCGTTTGCTCAGCAGGAGCCACCACTGGCCTGAGCATCCCTCCCCCGGCACTGGCCCAGGCACAGCCACCAGCCAGTGGCCTTCTGGGCTTAGGGAGCTGCTACTTCTAATTATTTCTAAATCATTTTAATTGCTTGAAGCCATTAAAAACCACACACTCAACATTTGTGCATTTTGAAAAGAGCTGCCAGAGTTGCCTCAGACCAATGTTTCCACTGACACAATATGACTTCGAAGGAACATCAAAGGCTTGCAAAGGAGACCACTGAAAGCATTCTTGCTTCCCCACCCATCAGGGCTTGACAGTGTGTAAAACAATGTGATTTCCAGAAGGAACTGGCTAATACCAGCCCTATGAACTCTGGGAAACCTGGCTAGGGCAGACTCTGAAGTTGCTGAGAGTTAGTAAAGGAAAACATGGAGCCCCTTGGCTAAGCCCTTGGTCTCACATTACGTTGGAAAAAGAGACAGTGTGGCCGTGGTCCAAAATCTATGCTGAAAGCATTGGGTTCACAGAGTCTCTAAGGCTTTGGGGAATGTAAATGTGTCTCTGGGGAAAATGTTTCAAATTCTAGTATAACTAGTGGGGGTGATTTTGAATTCAGGAAATGGGATATACTGTGCAAGTATACTTTTTTTTTGGCAGGTTTCAAATCTTCATGGAAATTTCAGCTTGACATGGCTGATTGTGGGGAAGGGTTATGAAGGAGCCAGCTTGTATACCAAGCATGTAACTCAACATTTGGCAATCAGTATTGTTCAAATGAGTAAGTGATTGAATGAGCTAACAAGCCTGGAGTTCAAACTAAAAATAAAACTAGTCATGAGTTTATCTACGTGCCCGTTCTGTCCTCCTTTCTCCCTTATTTGAAGTAGCAGCATACCTCTCTCTCCTTACTCAAGATTTAGTCTTTGATCAATACCCTGGACCCATCCACCCTGCAGTCTCAGAGACTTTATTCCAAGAACTGAGTTTCCCCCCCTACATAGTCAATGATTCTCTTTCTCACATACACATTCCATAAAGTCTATTCCTTTGATCACTCTCAGTGCTACTGCCTTGGTTTGGAGCTTCATCATACATCCCTTTGAACTATTTCAATGCTATCCTAACTGAACAGCATTTCTGACAGTGTAACTAGGATACAGCAGCCTTACTTCCTCGGTGTTGAATTCATTCTTGGCTGACTCTTCCCTCACAGTCACAAGATGGTAGCCAGAAGAGTCGGGTGCTTCCTTCTTTGTCATATCTAGCAGGAAGAAGAAAGCATCCCTTCCAGTATCTCCAATAAAATAAGGGAAAATTTTTCTTTCATAGGTATCCCAAACACCTGTGAAATACCTCCCCTTATCTCTTTCTCTGGTTTGCCCATCTTTGAGCTAATCACTGTGGCTAAGAAGGGGATAGAATATGCTGACTGGCTTAATACAATAAAGGTTAAATTTTAAAAAATGTTCAATTTACTGTGCCTCCTACCCTCTGATGGGGGTGTGAAAGGCAGGCAGGGTTATCCTTTTCTCTCCAGTGGGAAACTCATAGCAGGCAGCCATCAAGTCACTTTTGAAAGGTCACACGCAGCGGGCTGGCAGCATGACAAGTCCAGAATGACTGCCTCTTATTTCCTAGGTACACTGACTTGATTTCCTTGCCTAAAATGGGTGAATTCAGAGATTTTCATACTTTGTCAAATACAAACATGTTTTATATCTTGTACATATAAATTGTGTTCAGCAATAACTACTTAATAATGGGTACATATGTAGACTTTCACTAAGGAACTAAAACATTTAATAAGATAATTTGTCACTTATTTCCTCTTTTGCTAGTTAGGGCCATATATATTAAAAATACAAAGACTAGAAAAATCAGAAGAAGGAGAATGAGCTGGGGCAGTATGCCTGTTATCACCCTGGTTGATGAAATCACATATGATATGTATTGACTTCAGATCAACTTTAATGGTCCTTCTTAGCTTCTGATAAAAGGTAAAAGAAAGGTTAAGGAACCTGAGGGCTTGGAGGAGATTTTGCTGTTTCAAGTAAGCAAAGGGCATGAAAATGCTCAAAGAAAGACTAGAACTCTCCAACCCCTCTTCCCACTTCCCTACCCCACTGACCTAGAGCATTAGTCCAGGCGGGGTGAAGTGGGAACCCACAAAATAACACAGGCCCTGCACTGCCCTTTAGGACCCCAGCAAGCGCTTCCCACCCAAAGTCCTGCAAAGGGCATCATTTATGACCGCCCTCATGGAGGAAAGATGAGAAACACGGTGGCTTTCTGATAAACTGTCTTATGTATCTGTTCCAAAGCCAATTGTTTGAAGATATTTTTTTTTCCTTTTAAGGTCCAGTACATCTTCCTCGGGCTTCTCTCCTTCCACGGGGGCACACACCACAAACACTCTAACTTTCCATTCTACAAAGTCCTTCATTTCATTTTGGCCAAAGATCAGCATTGATCTTGGTTGTTGCCAGCTGTGCAACAGCTGTGCGATTCAGGAAAACCACAGCGGGCTCGGGAGGCTGAGACTTTATTAAGTCGGGGAAAAAAAGAGGCAGGTTGAGGGCTCCTTCTTTCTCTCTCAACCTCTGCTAAATAATTCTCTCCAATATCAACGACATGGTATATGGTGAAACCCAGGTTCACACCTCTCCAGGATTTCATTAAAGAGCTTCATTTCTATTTGGAGTAAGAAGCCATCAATATGAAAATTTCCTCTTGCTCTGTTTTGGAGTTGGGGTGGGGACGGGGTAAGAAGTTCTTGTTTGTTGTAGCATTCGGGCAAAGTTTTAGTGGGCAATGCCTTTCATCTCAAAACTCAGGGGCCAGAGGGGCCTCTGCTAAGAAGTAATTTGGGGATTAAAACTGAGCTCTTCAAATTGCCAAGGCTTCGTAGCATGCAGACTACCTTAATACCTTCATAAAATGTTCCTCCTAGGGTCTAAAATGCATTTAAAAGTTATAGAAAGGGCCTTTCTAAGAGATTTGGCAATAAACCCACTAGGCTGTGTCTAAAGTGGATTTATGTTTTATTTGCAATAGGTTACATAAGAGGATGACAAATGAAGGATCTATTTGTACCAGTTACTATTAACCTAAGATAACATAAAACATCTAATTTGTAAATTCATGAGAAACATGTTCATTCCTCAAAAGGTAGAGGCTCAGCTGACTTTTTGACTTTGATAATATAGTAGTGGTCATAGGCACACAGTAAATAAGATGTTTCACCCTCGAGCTTCACCTAAAGTGAGAAGTGCAGAGTAGACATTGTTCTTAGCCTTTGAGCTACACTATTGTCATCTCCAAGACCTTTGTCCAATGTCACATTAGCATTGGTACTTTAAAATTGATTCCTGCTTGGCAATGTCAAATATGAAAATGAAAATCACCCAGAATATGAGATATAATGTTTTCTTGGCAGTATCTCCCTTCCAATTTTCAAATGAGATTAATGGAATCTTCGGGGAAGTAGAATACCTGTTTTATATAGGAAACGAAGGAGCATCTTTGGAGTGTGAAGGTGATGATGGCATTAGTTGGATGCAAGCTCTGAGATATGTAGCTAGAAGAGGAAATGGATTTGCTCCTCAACCCTCCTGAAGCTGGACTGGAGGAAGCTAGGGATGCAGCCTATGGCTGTGGAGGGGAGATGCTGCCCAACTTTTGTGGGAACTACACCTGTCACCTGGGACCAAGTAGAACTCACTGTTAAATCAGTCTATGCATTGACTTTTTTTAAAAGCAAATACCCATCTTGCTTTAAAGATCCATGACTATTTTATGAGAGAGATGGACATATGCTAAGTTGTGGCTTCCCGTTCATTTTACATTTAGTACGATGATAAATTCGTATCTTGTCCTTGTTTGACAAGTAAAACTTCTGATGAACAGATGGAAAACAGTAGTGAACGTCTATGTTTTTAGCCTAACTCACAGGCTGGAGGCAGTTTCAAACTTACTCTAATGTATACATTTCTTTCTACATAATTCTGAAGACTTTTCTAAAAGAGAATACTTAAGCAATTCTGAAAATTACAAAAGCTTTTTTAAGTTCCCTAGTCAGCATTTATCTTTTTATTGAATGTGACTTTATTTAATTGCCAAAACCCTATATTAATTAATAAAATACTAGAGATAAAACCCAGGGACCAGGTCCAACCGCATGACTGGTGCCGTTTGCTGTAAATGACCGGTCACATGCACTCTTTAATCACCGTTCCAGCGAAATCCCTGCTTGGTCCTTTGAGTGGTCTGCAGTTAGGTAATGAACATGCAGGTCGGCCCAACACGCCAGATGGACGCTGCCTCTGACCTCCCGCCCACGGCTCCCACACCCCTGCTGCAGTGCCCCCACCCCACTCACAGCTTCCAACAGCCCTGTTTTCCAGACCTGCAGGTGTTCAGCTGGCTCGATTCTTTACTTTGAGTAACATAAAATGAGTGAGGGATCTCACCTAGGGTACTTGACCCTGCTCTTTGTTTCCTATCACAAGGCTATTGCATTTGCATGTTTAAGGTGCCCCAATGCCACTTGGGGGTAAACTAAGGACCAGACCTGGGGACCTGACCACCCAGGGAAAAGCCACATGGTGGTCTTCTGGGTAAAATGAGAAGAGCCGCAATCGGCGATTTTCCAGTCACTATGCAGGTAGGAGAAAGCTACCCCATACCCAGGTAAAAAAGAAATCTAGAGGAAACTGTTCCTGAGAAAGCTCAAATAGTACTGCTTAATGTGGCCTCTGATTTGAGGTCTGACTAGGCCGAGCTGATGTCCAAGAAGCTGACCAGAGCTGATCAAACTACTGACACAGTGATGACTGATGTGGGAGAAGCACATGTGACAAAAACTGCTCTTCAATGGACCAGCCCACGACATCTTGCTCACTCAAGATGCCATGGACCACTTGCAATGGCCCTTGGCATTGGCCTGTGTTATAAAACTTAAACTTTGCCCACACACATACACACTGACATCTCCCTCCCTGAACCCCCAGAAGGGCACCCAAACACCTAAGTGTTTCAGAAGGACATTATGCTAATGGACAGAGCAACTCTGGATAGGGTATCTAGTCTATCCCCACACTGATGCTGTGGGGATATTTATGCACAGTTCTCAACTTGCTTCCAATCTCCATTTTCAACACAAAACATGCATAAGCCTACGCCACCTATCTCCAGCTAAAATTAGCCTTGCAATGTCAGTTGGCATAGGAGGACTTTAGCTCATCACCATGGAACTCCCTGAAGACCCCCGTTGCTGGGGGACGATGGGAAGATTTAGGGGGGAAGAGCTAAGCTTCCACTGAGGCAAAGGGGCTAATCACCAGCAGGTGTCTGTGACAGAGGAGAACTGGAGCATCTTCCCTTCCAACTCATACACACATATGTGCACATACACACATGCATATATATACAAACACACATAATCACACACATACAATGTCCCAAACCTCACACACAGTCATGGCTGAATGTCTCTCACACTCTCAGTCAGTCTGAGTGGATCTCTGCTGGACTGACGGGACTCTGAAGCCCACTGCTATTGGTCACATCAAGACAGGGTGCCCCCTCGGGAGGCCTGAGACAAAGGCTTGGGAGGGGGGCTCATTTGTGACGTGTGCACACAGAGCAGAGGTGAACAATGGGGGGTGAAAAACAGGAGGAAGCAATGACAAAATGAGGGTGCACTGCAGGGCAGGCTGCCACCCAGGGTGTGGTCACCGGATGTGGGGCCCTGAGGAGCCCTGTGAGGCAAGTCTCAGAGCCAGCCGCCGGTTGGAGAGATGGGAAGGACAAGCAACTGTCCTGCAGCTTCTGTCTCCCATTGGCAAAGGGTTGCTCCATGGGGTTTCAGCTCCCCTGACCCTTCCTGATTATTCCTGTGTGAGTGCTAAAGCCGTAGTGCACACCATACACCACAGAGTCAGAGTGGTTCTGGTCCCTCCCCACTCAGGCCAGGGGCACGTGCGAGGTGAGGTGTTGAGAGTGCAAAGCAGGAACTGTTTGTCACACCTGGAACCAGAGGGTATGAGGCAATGTGCAGAGGCTTGAAATGTGAAGCCTGCCACCATCATACCCCACCACTCTCCTTCCCACCTCTTGGGTAAGGTGTATAAGGTGGGGGGTCAGGAGATGTGAGCAGCAGGCAATGCAGGAGCAAGGGTCCTCTTCTAAGGCAGAGGTAGCCGCCAAGGCCCCTTTCAATTCTTGATATGGGAGTGAAGAAAGAAAGACCATTTTCCCAGCCCCTGAAGCACCAGTGTGGACTTTTACAGGTTCAAGAGCTACCGAGCTCTCTTCCTTGATGTCTGCCAGAAGACCAAGAAAAGGCAAGAGGATGGAAGATACGAGAAAGGCAGTCGGGGGGCTTTATTTCCTTAATCCTTCGTTCATCTAATTAACAACCTCGGCAGAAGTGCTACCTGGCCAAGTCCAGGTCCTACAGACACAGGCATGAACCCACAGAGCAGCTTCTGCCTCCTTAGGAGCTCAGCGTCTCCGGTTGACCAAGGCTATTTGGCTGCCCTTGTAGAGCTGGCCCCCACCCCCTTTGCACCAGCAGTAAGAGTTCTCAGTCTCATAAGCTGGCACCTTCAGGAACCATCTTTGTGAATTTTATACTGAGAATAAACTTTCCCTGCTCCTCCTTATTGATAACACGTAAATGTTTTTCAACTTTGGGAAATTCTGCCTTCAAAGGAATGTATTATGTAGGAAACTAGAATATTGCCTGTAGAAGAAAAATCACATCACAGGTGATGCTCTCGAGGAATTTCTGGCATTGGGGCCTTAGAAAGGAGTCTACTAGGGTTATTGGAACCTTATCCACTGGTTAATAGTGAAAGATTGAAAACATAAGAGGATTTCAGCAAAAGATGAAGCAGCTTGTTCCCAAATCACTATACATTCCACAGAGTAGCTCACCTACAGTTTCCATTTGCTTTGTATTTTTCAAGTACTAATTTCAATAGGCTATACCTTCATTCCAGAAAACCATTAAAAATGTGCCAAGATATGGAATCAGGCAAAGTGCTCATCAGTAGATGAGTGGATAAAAAAGCTGTGGTACATTTACACAATGGAATACTACGTGGCCACAAAAAAGAAGGAAATCTTACTTTTTGCGAAAGCATGGATGGGCCTGGAGAACATTATGCTAAGTGAGAGAAAGCCAGTCAGAGAAAGACAAATACCATGTTATTTCAATTATATGTGGAATTTAATAAACAAAATAAGCAAACACAATAGAAACAGACTCATAGATACAGAGAATAGACTGATAGGTGTAAGAGTGGATGGGGTTTAGGTGGCTGGGTGCAAGGTGAAGGGATTAAGCAAAAAACAAAGAACAACTCATAGACACAGACAACAGAATGGTGATGACCAGAGGGAAAGGGGGCTGGAAGGAGGTGGAAGAGGGTAAAGGGGGATAAATGGTGATGGACGGAGACTTGACTTGGGGTAGTGAATGCAACACAATATACAGATGGTATATTATAGAATCACACACCTGAAACCTATATGTTATTTACCAATGTCACCCCAAAAATATAAAGAAAAATGTACTAGAAATTTGAATATGTTGGTTTCCACACTGCATCTTCTAGGCAGCTTCTCATTCTGGGAAACAGAATATGACTTTTGGGGCTTGATTTAGAAAATAACCTCTTCAGAGATGAAACCATTTGAAGTTCCACTCTAGGCCTGAGTCAGCGAAGACCACAAAAAGGACTGGCTGGTTCTAGAGCCACAATGTCCAATATGGTAAACACTAGCTGCATGTGGCTACTGCAATAAAATACACACCAGATTCCTAAGACTCAGGGTTTAAAAAAAATGTACACTATCTCACTAATAACAGTTTATATTGATTATATTGTTGATATTATAGTGTTTTGGATAGACTGAGTTAAGAGGATATTATTAAATTAATTTCACCTACCTCTTTTTTTAAAAAAATGTGGCTCATTAAAAAATTTAAAACAACAGATGGGCCTCACAACATATTTTTTTGTTGGTTAGCACTTTCCTAGAAGTATAATCAAGTGTTAAATAATTATAATCTGAAAGTTCCACTCACCTACTGGAAAGGCAGCCAGTTTAGGGCCTAAAGCCGCTGTTGCACCAAGCAGTGCTTTGGTGGCTGAGAAGCAGCACAGGGTTGAGGAGAGTCCCAGACACCCTGGAACGTGGAGAGTAGGCGTGTGGCAGATAAAGCAAGCAGCGTGGCTGAGAGCAGGGAAGCCTGCTTTCTCATTCTCACGCAGTCCTCGACTAATTGCACCCACCAGAACGTTACTTAGCATTTCTGGCCTCATCTACTCATCTACAAGATAAGGAATTTGAGCTGCATTAATTCTAAGTCCCCTCCACCTCCCATATTCTGTGAGCACAAGTCCTCTCTGCTCCCACAACACAGAGATATGACAGGGATAGTAATCAGTTACAGCTACTGACCAAACCAGAAACCTCCGGTCAGATTTGAGGAGAGGAAACATTACCCTGTTTCCAGTGTTTCGGAGGTAAAGGAATATACTTCAACTACCAGCTACCAGCGCCCTGGCACTTTGGCTTAAGAGATGAGCTACATCTGGGATACGCTACGTTGAGTCAGCAAAGACTTTCTAGTCCCTTGAAATGACTTCCTGAAGTCATTTTTTTCACAGGGTCCCAACTTTCTAAGATGTTCTGCCATGAGGCCTTTGCCGTCAGCAGCCGTGGAGCCTGCCAAGCTTGGCCTCCCTGGGGCTTTGGGCTGGGTTCTCCCCTATTCCCATGAGGCCAAGGACCGTGAAGGCCGCCGCCCTTGGGGCAGTGAGACTCACTCTTTCTCTTCCTTTGATCACAGGCAGTGAGTGCTGCGGTCGGTCCCAGTGTCCCTGCAGACTGAGGCACACTCTCCACTTATTCTCATGGAGAGACCGGAGATGCAGAGAGTTGCTGAAACAGTAATTCTGCTGATTATTGGAAAATAAATATGCACCAAATAGGAAACAGAACCGCTATGATGAACGACAGAAGAGAATGGGGTTTGCAGGATACGGAGCGAGCCCTCGGAGACGTCAAATCCCAGAGGGTATGAAAACCAAGTCTTCAGTAGGCGCCTCTCGAAATATTGCTGGTTGGACCGCTGCACATCTTTCAGGTGACCTATTTGTCATAATGTCCTTGAAGCCCCCCACCCCTTTAAGACTAATTTGTTTTTCAACCAGAGTGAGAAACAACCAGCTTGTCCAAAAGAGAAAAACCCAAAACACTCATTATGGATGGAATGTTTGGAAGAAAGGTAGAAAAATGAAATTTAAATGGTTGGAGAATGAATGGGCCAGAAGACCCAAGTTGCCTCATAAATTGGAGGAATTATCCCACTGATGTTTTAGATACAGAGTACCAAGCCTAGCCCACTTCAATTCTGAGGGCCTTGGAAAACAAGAACAAAAGTGCTGAACTCATGACCCCGCATCCCACCAGGTTCTTGGGGGGAAACATTAGACTACCTCTTCATTCTGTAGCAGTACCGTATTTTTCAGACTATAAGATGCACCCCCCAAAATTTGGGAGGAAAATGGGGGTGCATCTTATAGTCCGAATGTAGCTTACCTGGCTCACTGGAGGTGGAGGGGGGAATGATGGTGGAGCAGGGTCACAGGAGGCAGGAGCAGGACCACATTTTTTGCTTCAAAATTTTTTCCCTATTTTCCTCCTCTAAAACCTAGTGCATCTTATGGACTGGTGTGTCATATAGTCTGAAAAATATGGTGAGTAAATGAATGTGACACCCGGGCTATTTCTCTCTGTAGCCCCAGAGCTGTGCGCAATAGCTGGTCATAGCCACATAGGAAGTGTTCAATCTATCAGCCAATCAATTATAAAAATAAGACTTCTGGCCTGATCATTCTTTGCACTGTATAGCAAGTCATTTCACCTCATGTTTTAATTTCTGACTTGCTGATTGGAAGCAAATATCAGGCTGGGAAGAAAAAATATTTGTGCTGAGCTTCATAAGCAAACGGAGGCTCCCGGGCCCCGTCACTCTTATGAAGAACTTGCAGTGAGTTCTCCATACCTCTTCTCTTTTCCGTTGAGGTCAGTGACTTACATTTGGAACATGGCTGCTCCATGGTAATGTCGACAAACTCACGCTTCCTGAACCAACCCCTTGACATCGATCACTCCCACATCCCGTGCTTTAACCACACAAATATCAACCCTAGGCTAGGCAACTCCTCATTTTTCTCTCTATTGCCACTGTTACCAGCAACCAGTAGGCAAAAGTACACACTCTTATTAGCCAACCATGTACCACTCTTGAGCACTTATATTTGCATGATGGTTAGTGGTCGACATATCCGTCTTATGTACAGAAGTTTAAGTTTCTTGTAGAGAGGAATAGTTCCTCTTTCTCATCTTCGAGTTCTCCCTTTGTATCAGCACATTAGCATAGCACAGAGGCTGCCAAATAGATACTCAGTAATGCCTATTGATTCGGGGAACGAGGCAATGTTGCCAAACTTGCACGTTGTCCCTTTAAGATGGAATTTTAATGCCGATTTTGTCTTGCCTTCCAAAGTCTGTCCCTCTGTGCTCCACAGGTCTGTATAACTGTGTTTCTGAGAAGGTGCCATCTGCTACTGTGAAGTTACAGTCTCTTGCAGCAAATAGGGAAAGTAAACAGGGAAGGCAGAAACTAAATTTCTTCAACTGAACAACTGACACAGCACACACGTGCCCTGGAGAAATATTTCCCATGGATGTGCCCAGCCTTAAATGGGCTAATTCCAGGTACCCCTACCTACTTTCACCCTGATGTCTTCCTTCTGAAAGACAGCCATTGGAAGAATATGACTTGTCATCTGATCTCTGATTTCCTGCAGTCACTCCACATGCTCTGATCTTTCAGCTGAGTGAAACACAGGAAATTTGCTTGAGTCTGACTCCTTATTCCATGGGTCCATGGAGAAACCACTAAGGTTCCCATGCATAAATGTATTATATTACTAGCTGGTCTATGGACTGTTTGGGAGAATTTCAAGGATGCTTCTTCCATGTACATAAAGTGCTCAGAAAGTACATCTTGAAAAGAACAGCATGTTAGGAAAATAAATCTCTCTCAATGGCCCCCTCTCAATTAGGTTTCCCCAACCATGATGGCCTGGTGTCTTAAAAACAGTATTAGGTCAATGTCAAATATCATATTGAACATGAAAAATTTACTAAGACTGCCCTTCTTTCCGTGAGTATATATTTATGAATTGTCTGTAGCATTTAAGAGCTTGTTTTCCAGCCAGAGTTAAGTCCACTGAATTCAAATACGTTTTCTAAAAATTAACAGTAGTGAGTCCTTAGGAAAGGCGCTTAAGTTCTTCAGGCTTCAGCTTCCTAGTCGGTTAATACTGGAATTAATAGGTGCCACTCTGACACCATTTGTGAAGTGATAAAACACTAGCAAGACCCCTCTTAATTCCAAAGGCAGGGGTGTTGACTCGAAGGACCTGAAGTCCATAGTCCACTCCCCAGCCCTCCCCTGCCCTCCAGGTCCTAATTTAATAATCCTTCTTGAAGTCACACAATGTTCCTTTCTTGAGAACCATAATAAAAGGATTCTTGCTTGTTATTTTAGAAGACTTTTAGTTCTCTTGGGCCAGAGCGTCTGTTGTGGACACAAGAAAAGCCTACAGAAGACTCTAACTATTCCAATAGTTTGATATCAACACACCAGCCACTTCTTTTAAATAATGATTATTACTTTCTCAGGTCAGAACCCAGACCTGGATACGGAGGGGTGTTTATTCCCAAACTCTATTGGCTTTCTTATAGCCTATTCACACCTACTCCTGCGCTCTGCAAAGTCTTCTTGCTAGGCAGAATGAGTTCCAAACTCTCTCGCCTGAAGTTCACCGCACTTCAGATCTAGCACCGCACAGTCCCATTTCCACCCCCACCGTTTTACTGATGCATGATTGACACATAACATCGTATACATTTACATTTAATTTGAAATATATATATACATATATATGTATGTGTATATATACATATATATGTGTGTGTGTATATATATGTAGAGAGAGAGAGAGAATCTCCAAAATAAGTTAACATCCATCACCTCATAGAGTTATATTTTCATCCTTGAGATGAAAACTTTTAAGATTTACCCTCTTACACCTTGCCAATATATAACCCGGTATTGTCACCTATAGTCTCCATGCTGTATGTTACGCACTCATTCTGGTGTCTCTAACCACGTGAAGTTTGCATCTTCTGACCACCGTCACCCATTTCTCAACAAGTCCCAATTCCTTTGTGCTTACGATTCTTCTCTCAATCTACCTCATTCGTCTTGAATGTCACTATCAGCACTAAGGGGAAACCAGACAACACCTTCAACACTTTGCTTGTAAGTGTCCTCGGCTAGAGTCTCCAAGCCCATTCTTCACCAGTTCTGCCTTTCACACCACCGTAGGGCACAGGACAACCAAGCTTTCGTGCTCCATAACAAGGACCTCCTCTCCTCCCATTTCCAGTAACATGCCCTTAGTTTCTTTCTGAACCCTCACTGGCAGCATCTTTAACGCCCATGTTTCTACCAACATTCTGTGTATAATTGTTTTTTTCTCTCTACCATACTTCTAAAAAAATAGTTGCCACCTCATCGAATTTTTGAGAAACATGCATCGGACCATTGCACATTACAGGCTCAGCCTGTACTCAGTGGGATTACGTCTGTACCTCTGAGCTATTGTTCTCATCAATAAAAGTGCATTTCTAAGTTTCTAGAAGTGATTTTTAGTAGAGCCTCACAGAGGCTGTTACATCTAGTATCCTGCAACTTGGAACCACACCACCGTTTCTGAGATTTGCAATATACTCACAGGCAACTGGAAAGCGCTTCCTATGTTTATCATTTATCTTTGCACTTTGGAGCTACTGTTGAGCCACCCAGGTCTGAACTATGCCCAACTGTGAGTGAAGAAACTCAGAACAAAGAAATACCTGCTGCCCCCTTGAAAGTACGGTTCTTTTGTTCTTGGCTGGTGAAGGAACAGGCTCTTTGACCTACGATGTCTGCTGGATTTCAGCCCCATCTCATGGAATTCCCCTCATCCCGAAATGACGGGCAACTTGAAGCACAGGTGCAGAAAATCACGTCTGTCTCAACAACCTAAAGGGATGTTTGCATCTGCTCTCTTCCAGAGGAATCTCCTAGGGAGTGGGGGCAGATTTCACTGGGGAACCTTTTGAAGATTATCTCAGACTCATTCTCATTTTGAATACCTCTTGTTATCACCACGGAGGATCTTGTGCTGTAAATGATTTCCATCCGCCTTTGCAGAAAATGGCACAGTCTGTCCTGCGAGCTGTTGGTGGAATTACTGTATCTCATTAGTGGGGGTTGAGTTCATTGACACTTAAAAGCAGCAAAGGGTAAAAGTTCCCAGATTTGTAAATTCACTTCCTTTGAAGGTAGGCATGAAAATTTTCTCACTTTTCCTTTTGTCTCTTTAGCTTTTCCCCTCCTTTTTCTACTTTTCATTTTTAAACAATCAAGAACACAAGTAACCGTCACCTTGGTATCTGAATGCAGAGCTCTAGAAGGCTCTTTATTCTGGGAAACGTGTAGGCTGAGAGAGCATTCCTGAAATGGAATCAATAAAACCTGCGCACTCCCAGGTGTGAAGTGGTAATTGCAGGTGCAAATCGGTGACGGCACCAACAACAGTCAACTGAATGTAATAAGCAAGCTGCATCCCAAGCCTTGGTGCGGCTCCTCCACCTCCTCCTCCGAGCTCATCCTTTTTCTTTGAATTCATTTGCATTTCTCCAGCCTAAGAGGTGCATAACAAAACGCTCTTTGTATATTCCACCAGGCTCGTCAGTCTATAATGTGATAGGAATTTTGCGTTCAGCTAGTCTGTGTAACTAAAAGGGGTGTGTGTGTGTGTGCGCGCGTGAGTACACACGTGAAATCAGAGGTGGCGCATATGGTATCAATGCTCTGATTTGGGGCTTTCAACGTAAATATTGCTTGTTTGAAAATTCTGTCAAAATGCAGGAGCCTGAATGATTTCCAGAACTCTCAGGCCACACACGGACTAAGAGAGTGAAAGTCCCAAGGGTGTGGGGGAGGGACCAGTCAGTGGCAGAGAGATTGACCTTCATTCCATGCCTGGGCTGATGAACAGGGCCCTGCTTTCCCCAGGATTAGTTCTATCTTGCCCTTGTCCCACTCACCAGGCTTCCTTGTCCTGCTTTCTCCCTCGTCTCCCCCACCAAAAAACAAACAAAAACCATAATGGATTAGCCCACTTGCCAAAGATGGGGGATGATTTAAAGAAAAAAAACTGAGAAAAAAAGCAGGAAATTTCCAATTTCTATGTTGTCTCCAGGTCAAAGTCTAGGCAAAGTAAAATACTTTCTGGGATGTAAAAGGTACAAAAGACAGGATCCTGTTATGTCAACTCCATTGCTGGAGAGTACCCTGTGAGCTCTCGTCCCCGTGGGGATGCAGCTTTTTACCTCGGTGGGAACCCAGGGGCCAGACCGGCAGCTGTTCCTCACCATAGCAGAAAGCAAGCCTCCCCTCAAACAGGTAACAGAAAAGAACTGTATATGAACAATAAAATTGTAATGGTATTTTAAGAGGGCAGATTTGTTTTCTCTTGCTGCTGTAACAAATTATCACAAATTAAGTGACTTAAAATAATGCAAATTCATTTTCTTCCATTATGGAATTCAGGAGTCCAACCAGGGCCTCACTGGAGAGCAATGAAGCGGTCAGTAGGGCTTCATTCCTTCCGGAGGTGCTAGGAAAGACTGTCTCCTTGCTTTTTCCAACTTCTTTCTTTGGCTCATGGTTCCTTCCACCGTCTTCAAAGGCAACAAGGTAGCATCTCCAAGTGCCTCTTGGAGTCAGGCTCCTGTTCCTCCTCCCTCATCCTTTAAAGGATGCTTGTGATTACATTAACCCTGAACAATATCCCTATTTTAAGGTCATCTGAAAAGCAAACTTAATTATATCTGCAGCCTTAGTTCCTCTTTGCCATGTCACATACCATAGATGCAATTTCTGGGCACTAGGATATGACAACTTTGAGAGCCCTGTTATTCTGTCTACCACAGAAGAAGAAAAATAATAATTCAGAATTACAAACCTACAGAAAATAGAGACACGCCAAAATATATGACCCTGAAGCAGAGAAAAACCACAACCTAGTATTTCAGTACAAGCTAAAGGGTACTAAGGAAACAGTAGAAGCCCTGAAAGGAAAGCACAGTTTAGATGTAGAAATCTTAGAAGTGAGATGGCTAAGCAACTGTGAGCAATGAAAACAAATCTATCAACTGCAACCAAGCAAGGAAAGAAGTAACCTAATATCTTAAATTCAAGAAGTGATGTCCGTACCCAGCCCTCCACCTGCACCTCAGGAGGAAGGAGAGATGAGAGAGAGGCAAGACTGAGTTAAACAGTCCCCCACACAATATTGGCATAAGTAGAAGATTGGGAGAGGGCTGCCCAACCATGAAAAATAGAAAGAGAAACAGCAGGTCGATTTTGTCACTATATCCAGCATAAAAATTACAAAAAAGAAAAAGGATGGAGACTATGCATAAAAATAACAACCAAGAAGAAGAGGAAATTAAGAAAAATAAAGAATATATTCACAATATCTTAAGAGCAACTAAGAAAACTTAGCAAATTCAACAAAATAAGATCTCCTAGTTAAAAGGTTAAACAGTCAAATGAGATGAGCAGAGACACAGTAGAGCTAAGGAAACAAATTGAGGATCAGAAGAACAGCATGATAGATATAAGAAATAAAAAACCAAATGAAAACATGGGGGAAATCTATCAATAATATAAAAGACAGAAAAAATCATCACAGTGAATGCAGACCAAGGAAAAAAATTGGAAGATTAAACATATTGGATTACAAAATTAAAGATGGACATGTATAAAAATAATTAGTGTGAAATAAGCCAGACAGAGGAAGACAAATACCATATGATTTCACTTACATGTGGAATCTTAAAAACAAAATAAATGAACAAACAAAACAGAAACAAACTTATAGATACAGAGAACAGACTGGTGGTTGCCAGATGGGTGGGATGCGGGAGGATTGGATGAAAAAGGTGAAGAGATTAAGAAGTACAAAGTGGCAGTTACAAAACAGTCATGGGGATGTAAAGTATGGTGTAGGGAATGGAGTCAATATTGTAGTAACTATGTATGATGCCAGGTGGGTACGAGAGTTATTGGGGAGATCATTTTGTAGGTTATTATGAAGGTCAAACCATTAAGCTGTATACCTGAAACTAATATAATATTGAAAAATAGAAAAACATTTTAAACAAAATTAAAAAAATAAAAAATTATTATATCTAAAGCATAAAAACCAACAAATGGAAAACAAGATACATTTGTAGATGTAATGTAAGAAAATTAACTCAAAAACAAGCAGAAAGGGCACATGATGTTACACGAACATCTGAGAAACAATATTTAGCACTAAGCTATGTCCTAAAATCAAGAATAAAGAATGACACCATCAGTCATGCAAACGAAAAAGCAAATCATTTTCAAGAGGAAACTGTCACTATTGGGGTGACTTGAACCTTTTGCAGCTAATACCAGAAGACAATAATATCAGGTTCTTAGGGCAAGACTGGCTCAAAGTATCAAAACAGCCAATAGCCACTAAAATGAAAAGGAAACCAAAACAACTTTCAAGAGTTAAATAACTTGTGAGCCCTCCTCAAAAAGGAATTCCCTTCAGTGCATTTATTTTCATAAAATTCAATTAAAATCCATGCACCTCAGTCGCCGTGAGGACAGCTGGAAGCCAGATCATGGCTTCTCATTACCTTTCGCTGCTAAAACTCATTAATTGTCCTGTGGGAATGTGGAGGAACTCTGGTCTGCAGCAGGAAAAGTACAAGGTCAACCTAGACATCTTATGTAAGAAATCAAGGAAAATCTCAAAGACTGGTGGGAACTGTCCAAAAGGCCCAGCACCCAGGTTAAAGAAGTTCTCCCTGGCCAACTGTGGAACAATTTGAGCATAAAAAAATGTGGTAAAGAGTTATAATGCGTTGAATAAAGAAAGAGTTAATAGGTTTATATTGACACTGAAAACAGGGGATTGGAATACTATCTAAAAGTACAGCATCATCGATGTGATCATTTATTCTGCCAAGGATCATCAGTGGATGCTGAAAACATCAGATGAAAAGTTGTGGGAGAACAGATTATATACGTAATCTGAAAATATCGCCCCAGGGATCGCTTAATTTTAAAGAGAAAGGGATACCTTTACCATGGAGAAATCTGGTAAACAACCTCCATAACAAAGTATTCAAATTTAGCATCACTGATTATGGGACAAACAGGAATTCTGTGCCTTCTTGAGGAGGCATGGAAATTAGATAACATTACCCATGTCCTTCTCCAGAAACCTTCAAATACATCAATTTTATGAAGACTTTATGATTTTAGATTGGATAAAACCCAAAACCTCATAAAGAAAAAGTATTCAAAAGTATTGAAAACTTAGATAAGTTGGCTATATATTAAATAGCATTATTACTGCACCAGTATTGAATTTCATAGTTTGATAATGACATTGTTGTTCTATAAGAAAATCCTGAAGCACTTACAGATAAAAATCAGAGGGGTGTTTTGGAAAAAGTTTCTCAGTCTAGGTGCCACTCTCGGATTAGGAAACCAGAAGGAGGAAGCTACACAGGAATATGTATTGTGTGTGTCATGAAGGATATGCCATGGGGTACCTGATTCTTTGGGGACACACCAATGACATACGAGAAAGCAGCTGCCCTTGATCAACTAACCAAGAAAGGAGATGACAAGCCAAATGATAACATTTAAGTATAAGGACATAAGAAGAATCTCAAGCATCATCCATAGGCACATACAACACACTTCCTGCTAACTTTCTAAAAGCACAAACTTAAAAGACACACCTAAAAATACAAACCTCTTTGAAGTATAAAGCACGGATAGAGCTGGTGTACTTTAAAGTCCAGCTGGCGAGGCATAACTTGTGCACACGAAGCAATTCAAAAGCACTGAAAGACACCATGTTCTCAAACGCCAGATACTGTGGTTTGAACTAAAAATGTAATAAGAATTTTTGGAAGGAAGAGATCCATGTCTGACGAAGTGACTGGGAATTGGGGCTTGGGACATTAAAATGAGTACAGAACTTGGTCTTAGTGCAAAAGCTACCCACATGTGTGCTGAGGAAATTCACTAATGGGGGATGTGTGATTAAAGCCAGGTTTTATTAATCAGAAGAGCTTTCATGGGGGGAGAATTTTGAGGAAAAGTTGAAAGAGAAATGCAAATTAAAGGACTAGCTAAATATATGTTAGAGAGAAAGTGACCTCAGAGATCATCTTTTCAGTTTCACATGTTTCTGAGAAAAGAATATTCAGCCCAGAGAAAGGCTGTAGGTTCTAAGAGAAAAGGGGAAATTGGTCAACAGCAGGAGACTGGATGGGATGCCAGCAACCTGTTGGCATCTCTGGACCTTCGGGAGTGTGGGGTGGGATCCATAAGGATAAGGTACGTCTAATCCCCTTCATTTGAATCTGGGCCCCTTTGTGACTCGACCAGGGGAAGGCAGTGGAAATGACATTGCCAAGGTCTTCAGAAGCAAGGTCACTGAAACACTCATCCTTGGGGCCCTGTGCTGCCATCTAAACAGTCCAGCTTCTCAGAGGCCACCATGCTGCGTGCAGCTAAAGCCCCACGGAGAGGCCATTGAGAAGAAGAAATAACATGGGGCCACAGAGAGGAGTCAAAGAGCACCAAGATGCCAGGCACGTGAGTGACGGTGCTGCTTGGGAAGCTGCTCCTCCAGCCCCGGCTGCCCCAAATGAGGTAGCGGGGGTCGGAGATGAGTCACCAGTCAAAACCCATCCTGCATTCCTGACCTATGCTTGTGAGTAAAATAAAACGGTTATTTTACAGCACTAAGCTATGGAGTAGTTTGTGACAAAGTCATAGATCACCATAAACCTAGTTTTTAATGTCCCATACAACTCTACATATCTCTGCTTTTATGAAATTCCACAAGAAAAAGTTTACAGATGCTTGGTTAAAGAAGTAAGTGAGAAGAGGGTAATAACTTGGTTTGAATAGAGTGGTAGATTGTGGGAGAAATAACAGGAGGTATCTCTGGGAAATAAGGGTGCCAAAAATTAAGGTTCTTATGTCATGTTCTGAGGAAATGGAACCTTATTTGTCATTTACAAAAATATCCTGTTTCCCTTCTGTCCATGTACCTGACTGACAGTCTTCTCCCTGAGTCTGACTGTTCTTTTCAATGGTAACATTGGCTCGCCCCACCGCAAAGAATGGGTGTGATAGCCAAATAAGGCCTTTACCAAAGCTCTTCACCTGTCACTTCTAGCTCTTCACTCAACACGCACAGGGTAAGATTGTCTTTCTGTCCCTCTGTGGCTGAGCAAGGCCATGTGATTAGGTATTTGAGTTGTGAGAAGTAGCATGTGTCACTTCCAAGCCTCGATCTTCCAGAGCCCCATTCCCCTTGGGCACAGTGACCAACGACTGCCAGAGTCCAGCCCCATCATCCAAGATTCCCGAGTAAATCTGGGGATCAGGACTCCCTGCCAACCCATAACAGACACAGAATATGAGTGAGAAACAAACCTTTGTTCACTTAAGTCACAGAGATTTTTGAAATCGCTTGTTACTGAAACCTAATGCAGCCTCTTTGGACTGACGCCTCACAGAAATTGAAAGCGCTATTGGAAACACAGAAGTGATACAAAAGTGGGAGATATTTTTATTACAAGGAAACAACCTAAGTATTTCATTCAGCTGCCTACTGCAAGTTTTTATTGCTCCACCTTAATTATCAAGTTATCCAGCTTCCCTGAGTCAAATTTATCTGTATAATAATAATAATAATAATAATAATAATAATAAGCAGCAGCAGCAACAAAGGAGCTGCAGCAAGAGTGTCCACTCTTTATTGAATCGATCCTCTACGACTGGTCACCATTTTCTGCATAATGTCTACTCCTCGCAGCACATCGGTAGAATGGGTTTACCCATCCTTGTTTTTACAGACGTGGACACTGAGGCTAAGGAAGCTGGACACTGCGTGCTTGCTACGTCCGTCCAGTCTTTGGATCTCCACTGCGGAAGGAAGGAGTGGAGTGGTAAAGTGCAGCGGTAAAGGAAAGAGAGGCTCTTCCCTATGAAACCCACATAGACTGTGGCAAGCGTTCTGAACACACTGTGTGCTTGCTTTCGCTGAGGTTTGAAAGGGAAGCAAAAAGCAGCCGAGACGGCTCTGTGTCCAAGGCATCTGGTGCCCATGTGTGGAGATGTGCGTGCTTTCCCGTGTCCTCGCGGGATGGCACAGATATTAATTGCTTAATATGTAAGAGGCAGAGGCTGGGAATAATAATCTTCAATTCCAAAGTCAGCTTGGTTTCACCTTCATGGGCCCCAGCATGGTGCTACCCACAGGCCTCTTGGGGCTTAAAAGCACCAATGCAGGGCATGGGGTGGAGGGGTGGGGGATGACATGGAGGCCAGAACCTCAACCCAATTAAACACATATGGTAAACTGGAAGGCCAAAGATGTTCCAAATATCCCCGACCCCACCCCAAGTGTTGGGTGGCCACAGCCCAGCCTGGAAGCAGCATTTGCATGCAGAGATCTTAAATTAGAGCACATCGAACAATTAACGCAGAGTGCTCCAGTCTGGTCTGGGATATGAAGACATGCAGAAGGCTTTGGGGGAGAGGACCTGGGAGACTCATACTAATGCGATTCCTGTTGGAATCACACAGATCTGAACAGAACTTCACTGACTTGGTCTCACGCCACCTCCTTACCTTCACACACCTGCTCAGGTGTTCTCTCTGCCTCAGATAACCAATGCCCTGCCGCTGTTAGATCTCATCCTAAGCCTCAAATCTGGCCCTTTCTTCCCACCCTCTCTTTTATGCTTTTGAATTTCCACTTTCTCCTCCAAGCACCTCCAGAAAATGAGGGCTCCTGTTCCACACACCTTGTCCGAGTTCAGAACTCCCGTATTTCAACTTGAGATATTTTCCTCCCAGATTAACTCCCCAAAGGCGTGTGTATTACCCCGTCACCTCTGGGCTTCCTGGGCATGAACGCTTTCCTCATTTGCACCTTTAATTAATAGGAGGTTATTACACTCTGTAACTTACCTGGGCTTCCTGGACAAGAACAGGCACTTCCCTCATTTACTCCTTTAACTACTGAGTTTATGGGCCACCCAAGTGCACGGCTTGGCATTGGACACGGCCACGAGTCACAGAGACACCATCCCTGTCCTTACGGCACTTCCGCTCTGGCAGCGCTGCGTCGTCTCCTCCCTGTCAAATCTTCCAAACCGCTGCCCCCAAACGACCCTCCTCCTATGCTTCCCTCTAGTTCGGTGCCCGGCCTTTAAGGTGGGGCTCCCACAAGCCTCTATCAATTCCTCTTAGCTGAAGAGTTGCTATATATACTACATCCATTAAGCATATCATATTCATAGTAAAAAGATACATAGTAATCGTTTTGATGGAGTTCAGAGACAATGCAGAGTGGAGAGCGCATTTGACTCTAAGCAAGAAACCCAAGGTTCTAATCAGTCAGTCAGAAATTACTCATCGCCTCTGTAGACTTTGTACCGAGCGCTGTTTTAAGGGCTGAGGATACAGCTAAAGAGACAAGCTTCTTGTCCTCAAAGAGCTTAGCGTCCAATAAAGGGCATGACCAATTCCGATTCCTTGTTCAGTTTCTCACGCAGCTTGGCACCGTGCCCTTCGGTACTCCCCTCTCACACTGACTCCGGGTTTGGTCCTGTGATCTGTTTTGGCCCATAGTCTGAGGCAGAAGTGAGACGAGAGGACTTGCACACTTTTCACTCTCGAACTCTCTCTCTCTGACCTGAGAATAAGCCTGAGCTAGCCTGCTAGAGGGTGAGGGAGGCTGAAGAGGAGAGGCCAGGTGCCCCAGCTGAGCCAGGCAATCCCTGGAGCCTGATGCCTGAATGCCCAGCCAAGACCTAGAGAGCTACCCTGTGGACAGACTTGTGAGCAGTAAGAATAGATACTATTGCATGTGTACTGTTGTAAGTCTCAGAGTGCTGGAGTGGTTTGTTACATTATAGTCAACTGCAATAGGGAAACATTCAATAAGCATGCCGATGAAGGAATAAACCACATATATTCCACAGTAAGACACATATGAAGACACAATAAAGAAATAGTATAATAAAATGAAGTAACGGAGAGTGGTTAGTTGAGGCAGCTATAAAGGGTTAATTTGGTCTGGGTGGCAGAGAAGGTCTTACTGCAGAAGTGACATTTGTGCAGAGATTTGATGAAAAGGAAACTACTGTATCTCTGTCTGGAAGAACTTCATTCCACACAGAAAAGGCAATGGGATGGCTGGACACCCAAGCTAAGATGCTGAATAGGCAGCAGAAGTTCGGGGGAGTAGTCCAGACTGGAGGTCTAAATTTGGGGTCATAGGATGAATTGAGACCACCTGATGAAACATGCATCCCAGACACAGTGTCGAGGGTTCGGGAGGGTATAGTTGGGAGGTAGAGTCAGATTCGGGAGGTTCTAAAAACATTGGGATCCTGGGAAAGATACTCGCCCATGGGATGAGGCCTAATACAGGAGGCTCAGACTTCCGAAGCTGATTAAAGAGATGAGGATGTAAGGCATGTTGGGAAGGTTTCCTGGACAACTGAAGACCGAAAGCATGGAAAGTGAAGATTTAGGGCATTGTCTTGTCTGCAGATGGAGAGGTTCCGGAAGCAGGGAGCTGTCTGAGATTAAAGGGTTGAGGACGGCCAGTCACCTCCTTGCCCCGAGGGAAAGGGCCGACTCCGGAGCGCTGCATGGGAAGCCTGGGAGGTGGTTGGTCTCACCACTGCTCAGCTGTCCCATTAGCCAGCCATCTGGCCTTTATTTTCTCAAGGATTCTGTTTCTTTCTCTGCAAAGTGAAGTCACAATGTCTTTCTCCAATGGTCAGTATTCTTTCATTGCAAAGAGAAAACTTCCTGGCTCATGTAAAGTCCAGGAGTTACTCTGATTTGTCAAAACCTCAAAAGGTATCACAAATCTATCTATCTATCTATCTATCTATCTATCTATCTATCTATCTATCTATCTATCTATCTATCTATCCATCCATCCATCCATCCATCCATCCATCTCAATCTCTCTCCATTTATTACATTTTCAGGGTATTTCTGTATGTCAGGGCCTATAGTATCTCTAACTGAAGTTATCCCTATAGTTGGTATTGTCAGAGGAAAAAGAGACTCCTCTCCAATGATGCCATTCAAATCTTGGGACTGAGGGTCACTGATCGGATGCATCACGTCCAGCCTTGGCTTGTGCACTGTGTTTAGGAAGACAGAACACACTAGTTGGCTCGGCCTGAGTCCTGTGCTCATTTCTGGGCACATGAGTCTATGGGGGGATGGGGTATGAGACGTGTACAGTAGATGTTTGGGATGCTGCTATTAAAGGAAAAAATAAATGGTGTTGCAAGGGCTGACACAGCCCCACCTACCCAGGATGCAGGGCAGCTGATCACTCCCGGATGCCCGGTGCATACCGAGTTTAATGTGAGGTCCATTTTGATGAATGTTATTATTTAATCCTCATGACGACTCTACAGAAAGGTATTATTGACATTATAAACCACCCATAAGTGACATGTATGAAGAATCCACCTCACTGTGTTTATGCTAGTCTTTTAGTTTACATGTCTGGGTGTCTGTTTTATCCATTTTTCCCTTCATATCCATTTTAGTGGTGTTAGGAGGTAATCTCACGCAGAAGGGCAGGAGTTTGAGAAAGGTAAAGACCTTCCTCCAACTTGTCGAGCTGAGAAGGGTTGACAAGGGAAGAGTTGCGGCTTGGGGGAGCAATGGAAGGTAAGAGGCAGATGGGAGGGGTGGAGTCTTTAACTTGCTGGGGGTTGTGGTCAGTCTCACTGCAAACCTACCTTGGCACCGCAGCACGTACAGTTTCCCTGTCTTCACCTTCATTCTGCATCCTCCAAGGGCATTCAGCCCACGTCTTGACCACACTGAAGCTTGATTTGGTAATTCCTTGGCATTCATTCCCATTTTGCCACCTCTTGTCCCCATCCTGGCGCCCTCCAGCACCAAACCCTGGCAATGCCCTCCCCTGTGTCTCCACCCACACCTTCCTCTCTGCAGCCCCATTTTTATCACATGAAGTCTTCCCAGAGAGCAGCCTTCTGGAACATTCTAAACTGGAAATTGCCTGTGTGGCTTCTCCCTCTCCTGCCTTGCACACTAGTGATCTTTTCAAAAAGGATAACTTGTCTTCACATGTAAATCACAAGCTTGGCCTCAAATAATATTATAAACCCTGTATCCCTGTATCCTTCACAGCGTGCAGGGCCCCGAGGCAGCAACAGGAAGGGTGCTCTGGCTGCTGTGTGAGTGCCTCCTGCATCTATACCGCAAGGTTTGCCTTGGGCTCCACCTCCACGCCACTTTGAAGAACGCAGACCAGTTAATTGAAAATAACTGGTCAATTCCATTCTTAAAAAAAAAAAAATCAATTCAACCAGTTGTTTAATTGAATTAACTGGTTAATGCAGTTTTGCTTATATCGAACTGAGTTAAAAGGAAATGACCTCAATAGTTTTCGTGTCAGAGAAAGATTATTTCAAATTGGCAGCTTTGCAGTGGAAACTATTTCACATTGCAATGTGCTCTCTCCCGGTCCATGCCTGGCTGTTTTATTATTGTGGGACTGCTTATATGCGTGGTTGGAATGACCCCGGGGTCTGGATCTCTAAGTCAAATGGCCCTGGGGTGTTTTTTTCTCCAGACTTACACAGCTGAATGGAGACTAGTGTTTTACACTTTTGATAAATAATAACAGAAAGAATTCTGTGCTACTTCCTGAATGTTTTCATGAGAAAGCTTTATCTAATTAACCCAATATCATAAAAGTATGGTAAATAATTTATGTGTGTTTTAATTTTACAGCCGCAGTAATATATTTGTGGAAGAAGGAGGCATCATCTACTCGATCAACAGCTTGCCGATTGGTACAGAGGGGACTTGAGAGAGAGAAAAAAACATATTTGCTTAAATGTCTACAAATTAGCTCCTCTCTTAAGCTTTTTTCTCCATTTATCCTGCTCTAAACATAGTAAAATGTTCAGTCCTACCCACTGGCAAATTCATAGATCAACTCTCAGAACCAGGGGGAGGGGCCAGCCACAGCAGCTGGCTGGAACAGTCCTACCCCAATGCCCATCTCCCAAAGGTCAGCCTGGCTTCCTGGCAATGACTGGCTGTCTGGCCAACAGAAAATAATAGGAGTCAAGTCCTTCTGACCTATTTCATCTGACTAAATCCTCTTTGGCCTTCTGTGAGCCTGAGGCTTAGAGTTACTTCCTGTGGGATGAGAAGAATCAGAAGCCACCCCAGGGGGTGGGAGGCTGTGGCTCTGAACGGGACAGAAGGGACCAGATATGAGAATGCCAAGGTGTGTCTGCCTGGAGAGCTTCAGGCAGAGAAGGGGTTGATGGATGCCTTTGTGGAAGCAGGCACTGTATGCCAGGCACTGTGCTGGGCACCAGGGTGGCCTGATTCTGCCAGCAGGAAGCTGGAGAGGAAAGGTGGAGAGGAATGAGGTAGGAGGTGTATCCGAAAGCAAAGGTGGGTTTCCAAGGGAGCTCTGGGAAGAGCACCTGCCCAGGAGGGCAGCTCTGTGGAAGAAGGAATGCAGGGCTTCAGGGATGGGCACCGTGGCAAAAGGGGGTTGAATGCCAGGCAGATGGCACAGAGAGAGGGCACATAAGGTACTCTGAAGCGGGCAGAGGCACGTGGGCCATCGTTTTTGTCTGAATACAGCTTTTGAGCTTGACTGAAGCTACCATTTGCCTGTGGTATCCTCAGACTTACTGAGCAAGAATCTCTTAAAGCAGGAAATGCTTAGACAGTTTTTAAAGTGCTGGGTAGGTGATTCCAATACGAACCCCTTGCTGAGAACTTTTAGCAACTGTTATTTTGGCCAGAGTGAAGAAAGTGGTCTGAGAGGGGAGTCAAAAAGCCTGAGCAAAAGCCCTAAGGAGTTTGAACTTTTATCCTGAAAGCAATGGCAAAGCAAGAAAGGATTTTAATTAAGAATTCATATGATTAGGTGCACACTTCAGAAAGCTTGCTGTGGCCACCCAGGGAAGCACAGGCGTGGGTGTGGGGCGGAGGGGGACCTATGCAGGAGGTTATTTCAGTACGCTGGGTGGGAGGCGGCTGTGAGAGCTGGAAAGAAGCGGCAGTGATGGGACGACCGCCTGCTTGGCTGTGAGTGGTGAGAGAGCAGGGTCTGGAGTGATTTCCCTAGCGGTGCCCTGGAGAGGAAACCACTCAGGTGAATGTGCTGGCGTCCTCTTGTCCTGTAACCAACCGCCACACACTTAGCTGCAGAAAACCACACATGTTAATTATCTAGTGGTTCTGGAGCTCTGACATCCAAAATGCATCTGCAAGGATATGTTGTCTCTGGAGGTTCTACGAGACAAACTGCTTCCTGGCCCACAGCTTCTGGGAGCTGCCAGCATTTCTTGGCTCATGGTCCCACCTCATTCCTCTCTGTTTCCATTCTCACATCTCCTTCTCTGACTCTGGCTCTCCTCCCTCCTTTTGCACCTTGTGATTACATTACAGAATCCCTGGGATGACCTTAGGCCCACCTGGATGATCCTACATAACCTTTCCATCTCAAGAGTTTCAACCACATGTGCAAAGTCCATGTAAGGTAACCTATCCAGGGTTCTAGAGATGAGGATACAGACATCTTTGGAGGGCCGTTATCCTGCCCAGCACAGGAGGGTTTAGAATGAAGCAGCGAAGGACTGGGGAGATGACTTCAGTTGGAATGCATTAAAGGGGACGTGCTCCAAGGGCGTCCTAGTACAACTGTCCGGTCTGTGACTGCACGTTGAGAGTGGGTACTCCAGTGGAGGTGGGCATTCCTGAGTGAGTGGCATGAAGTGCAGTAGGCTCTCGCAGTTGCCTGAGGTTGTCTGTTGACAGCAATCAGAGCCTCAGTGACCCAGGCATCCAAGCCACAAGGAGAAGGACACTCGCAAAGGGCACTGAGCAGACGTAGGTAGCGTTGGGAAGAAATCAAAAAATTGAGGGGAGGAGGAGGAGCAACTAAGAAGAGGAAAAGGCATGACATCAACGTCAAATACCACAGACAAGACAAAGAAGACAACAGGGAAAACGCACCTGTGGGCTTGAGCAGTGTGGGAGTCACAGGTGGACCAAGGAGAGAAAGTTTCAGGGAACTTTTAGGAGAAAAAGACAGATTGCACTGGGGGAACAGGTAAAGAGCAGTGAGCAATGAACTGAGAGATAAAAATAAACAGCAGACTCCTTGTAAAATGTTTATGAAATATTTTAAACCTAAGAGAACTGTAGAAAATGACTTAAGGAGCACCCACTAAACAGCATTTCCAAAGCTTAACATTTTGGTCTATTTGCTTCATAATCTTAAAAAAAAAAAAAAAAACAGGTTTGAATTGTGTGGGTCCACTTATACACAGATTTTTTTTCAATAAATACTGTAAATGCATTTTCTCAATAACATTTTCTTTATTTTAAGAATAATGTAACACATGTAGCATGTAACATACAAAGTATGTGTTAATTGACTATGTTGTTGGATAGTCAAGAGGAGGCTATCAGGAGATAAGTTTTGGCGAGGCTAACGTTATAGGCCGCTTTACAACTGTGTGGGGGATGGGCACCCGTTGCCCCTACACTGCCGCAAGGTCAGCGGTAATTACTACAGTTGCCACGGAAAGGCGCTGTTTCCTTCTTGTATCCCACTCCCCTTTCTTCTGCCCCGAAGAGTTTGGGATCAATCACTTTGTGGGGAAGCGTGTTTATAAACTGCTGCGTATCTGCTGCCTCTTCTCATGCTTAGTGACTATTTCACGTTTGCCCTATGACTTCTCAGTTCTTTTTATCCACACTTTTCTATCGAGGAGTATATGTGTTTTTCATTGGATTTTAGATTTTTAAATACACTTGAAATGTATTTAAATACATTCTTGCCTACACCTCGCTAATTCCAAGGAATGACGAGGGCTCCCGTTGTGGGGGGTGGCGGCGTTTAGCTTATGCGGCTGAGGTTAGGGACCATCAGAGTAGCATCTACAGTCTCCTTACATGAGGTTCCCCCTGCCTTTGGCATATGTTCCCAGCCCTTTCACGTGTTCTGCGGGGCCCTACAAGTTGCGGCCCTGCTCCCTGCTCGGCCATGGCCATCCGCTGCGCTAGCTGACCCGGCACTCCCCCAGCTTTACCACGTAAACTCCTGCCTCTCGGAAAACCCCTGTGTCCCAGGCAAACCCGTCCCGTTGGTTACCCCCCTTTCCACAGTTCAGTCATAATGATGAACAGAGAGGAAATTCCAGATTCTCAGAGCCTGTGTTCATGTTCCCCAACTTAACACCAGGGTTATTTACTGTTAGCTCACCCCCATAGATATTAAACTCCAAGTGGATGACAAAGGAATCGGCTCTTTTAAAATTCATTCCCAGGGATCAGCGCATATTGGGCACTCAAATACATGTATTTTAGAAGAAGGAAGGAAAGAAATGCATTGGATGAAATATTTTTATCTCTTCCACCTGCATTGGACGTTTTAACACACTATTACCTGCATCAGCTTGCAAAGTGAGGGCTAGCTCTTATTTCAGGAAAGTCATTTTCCAGTTCTTAGATGAAACTTGGAGAGCAGAGACAAAATTTCCCTATTTCACCCAAACTAAGTTTTTTTTAGGGCATATAATTTGGAGTATGAATTTCGTCTTTGGAATTTGGTCTTAAACCTTTCTAAGTCTAGCATTCCACATATCGATTTTTCCTGGCGGCATCACACTGAAATCTGATTAGCACCAGATTAGAGGACGGGGCAGCTTTTTTAAGAGCCTCACACACCACATCCTCGGCAGTGGTTCAACTGATCTCGGAAGTGGGCCTCTTCAAGGGAGCCCGCGAACCGGGCCGCTCGGGTGGCAGGCAGAGGAGTGAACATGTGACAATACTTGTCCAAGTCTTGAAAGTAGAGCATCTGCTTCTTGGCCTCGAAAGTGAAACAATCCAATAATTACAGTCCTTGGTGCTTTTTTTTTTTCTACCTCAGGAAACATTTTGCAACTAACTAGCAATTTCCAAAAATATGGCTCAAGCAACACGTCTCCTATCTCTTCGTGTAGGAGAGGGTGTGAGCTCTAACGAGGCAGGGGCGCGCGCTATCTTGGGGGGCTCTGGCAAGGTGCTGCCGAGGACAGCTTTTAATTGGGTAAGCATGTGGCGTGCTCTCTAGGTCTCAGGCTCTGCGACTCTCTTCCGGAGAAGCTGAGGCTCCATGTCCCAGGCATCTGGGTTCGGCCAAGTTGGAAAGGCAGCCCGGGCGGGCAGGCACAGAAACCCATGGGAAAGGACAACCAGTGAATAGCTCGGCGTTTTCCTATCCCTTTCTGGGGGCTAGGATTTTGCTTTCAATTTTTTTGAGAGATCCCAGGTTTTTGGATTCGGTTCAGGGAGAAAGGCAAGAATTCCAGGTGATCCGCCCACTCCTCACTACAAGTAGCAGGTGGCCGCGTGTGGGGACTGAAAATGCTCCCGGCACCCACGGCACCCAGGGACTCCGCCGACAAGGCAGGTATCCTCTTCACCTAACTCAAAGGGAAAGAAACATTAAGATTTGAGTAGTGCTCACCTCTGCCTTGGAGTCAAGCTGGAAACCGCTTGCAGGTACCCTATGCAGCGTCACGTGAAATATGGACGCCTCTTTAGCAACAGCGGGACTGAGTTCTCTCTTGATTTCAAGACCGTGTATCCAATAGGGTAGTTTGCAAGTTTCAGTGAGCATAAGAATCAGATGTGAGCTCATGAAAAACTTAGATTCCCAGATTTGGCTGAGCCGTTGCTTCTTCCAGGCAGTGTTCCCTGATAGGTAAGGCTTCTTCCAGGAAAATCGAAAACAAGGAAACTTGTCTGTTTTCCCACATGTGTTTGAAAAGCACTGTCCCTGGCTGATTTATAGGCTCAGTAGACTCATTTGAAGCAAGATGTGTTGGATTCACTGTACAAGCTTACTAAGGTGTGTGAAAATTTTCTACAGCACGCGCATGCACCGCGGTCGTTTTTCAAATCCTCAACTTTCCTACGGACGCATCGTGCCTGCGCATGCGCCTGTCTGCTGGCAATCCTGACAATTCACTAAAGAAAGTGGAACAGTTCACCCTATTACATCTCACCTAGGTGCAGAGCCCCAGGGTGCAAGAACCTGCAGAGCGTGGAACAAGGGAAGATAGGGAACGCAGGCTTTGTGAGAGCGAACACAGGGGGTGTCAGAAACGAACGCTGGAAGGCTCACGGCAAGGCCTTGCACCTTTTTCTTTTTGAGAACTAAAATTCAAGGGAGAGAGTTGTTAAGGGTACACTTTTATTGGAATTAAAACACAAAAGCAGATTTTTTTTTTTTTTCCTGAGGGGACGTTTGGTTTCCCTGATGGGATTTGGTGATAAAAGTAAGGCTTTATTAGCTGACATGGTGTTTGTCTGTTTGTTTTGAGCTCCAGTGACTTGTGAAAAGATACATGAAGCATTTTAAAAAATAAGAGCATCTTTACATCAACCAAATTATATTGACTAAGGTGTATTGAAATGATCAATGTTTTCATTTCCTTGACTTGTTCCGCGAACAAACTAGGCACCCAAGTGGCAGAGTAGCAGGTGTAATTCCTGAGAGTTGCCCCGTAAGACTTTGGAAAACCTTTCTGGTTCGTGTTTCCCAGCATTGCAAAAATGAATGACTCTGCTGCCTGGATAAGAAACCCTCCCACAAACCAGGCCGTCTCCAGTTCGGCGCTCTCCTCGCCACTGCAGGAGACCTGAGCCGCCTTCAGCTGAGACACTCCCCCAGCCCCATACCTCCAGAGAACTGAGAAATGCTGCCACCGCACAACTCCTTCAAACTCTGTGTTTATGTGAACAAGATTTCCCCGTGCATGAGACCATAAAAAAACAGGAATTGAATCGGTGCTGACTGTTCACCTTTTAAAGCAATATAGGCATTATTCATTCACAAACACAGAACATTGAGGAGGAAAAATCCTTCCACCTATTTCATTAGACATGATTTCCCCATTTATTTTTTTACATTTTATGTCTAATAATTATTTATCAATTTTTGTACTGTATGATGTTTTTGCTTAGTTGTGCACTAGTAATAATTGAAATTATAGCTCAGTTCAGAATAATTTTATTAAACCATTAAGCACTCTGGTGATAAGAAATACAAATAAACTCCATTGTATACATATTCTTGATGCAGATGTGTCTGACAAGGTGATCAATAAAGACTTTTAGGAATAAAAATATGTCCACTTAGGAAAAACTTATGTAGCAGAAGTTGAATAGATAGATAGGTTTAAGGAGAAAAGGCATGAAGTAAAATGACCTTCTGTTAAATCAGAGCTTGTTGAACAGTTTTTGAAGGGTCGATGGGGGGTATTAAATTGCTGTCACACTTAAATTTCAATAGATAGAAGGGGCATGTGACAGCGTCTAGGACCCTTTCAGGGAGCTGATGCCAGCCCTCAGCTTCTCATTTTCACCCCGACCTCCTTCCTGCTGCTGAAACGTGGGCTTACAGGCGGAGCCCCAGGAGCCACATGATCACCTGGGAGTGGACGGCAGGCCTAGCGGAGCCTGAAAGCAGAAGAGCCAGGGTCCCCAGTGTGATGGCCATATCCTAGCAGCCCCAGACTGTCCAACTCTGGGCCGTAGGGATGTGACACAGAAGTCCACTTGAGTGTTTTGAAAGCCACTGTTACTGAGCGACTCTGATACAGAACAGTCACGTGAACTAACTGGCCCGTCTCTGTAGCAGGCCCCTGCTGCTCACCCAGAACTCTGGGCTCCCTTTGAAGGAAACATTTGTCTTTGGATGAGTCCTTTGGGGCCATTTAGGCGGGAGTTGCCTTCATGGACCACCTTCCTCAGACCCTTCTCAGGTTGGGGATGTGGTTATTCACGACTCAAAGACCCGGAGCTCCTTGCGCTCATCCACCTGACTTCCTCCGGGTGCCCCTCCTGCTGCTGGGGGTGGCGGTCCGCACAGGGAGGCCTGGGCTGCATGGGTTAGAGCAGGAGCGCTCAGCCCTGGCTGCATATGAGAGTCCTCAGGGGAGTGCTTAGCACGGAGCAGCCCCAGCCCAGACAAATTGAATTAGAGAGGAGGAGGCAGGAAGGAGGGGGGACATTAATTTTTTTAATCTTCTCAGGTGGTCCTAATGTGCAGCCCAGCTTAAGAACCACTGTCTTAAAGGGAAGACTTTCTTGAATTCTCAGCAACACTGCAAAACCCAGAAGGTCAACTACCTTCAATACATTTTTGGAGAAGACTCACAGTGCCGGGGACAGGCCGGGTGACCCGCCTCCTGATCATGCCTGCCTTGGAGAAAGAATTCATCTGACGAATTTCACGGCATTGTAACACACTCTCCTGTTAGAAAGTGTATCTTGCCTTAGTTTCCTGGGGCTGCTATAGCAAATTACCTCAAACTCGGTGACTTAATATGCAAATGTATTCTCACACACGTCTGAAGTCTGAAATCATGGTGTTGGCTGGGCTGTAATGCAGTTATTTAATTGAACACTAATATAGGTGATGCTGTGAAGGTATTTTGTAGATGTTATGAATAGCTCCAACAGGTGGGCTTTAAACAAGAGCTTACCCTCGAGTTTTTGGGTAAAAAACCCAAAAACTTTCATCCAGTCACTGGAATGGCCCCAGGAGGAAAAGCTGAGGTTGGCCAGAGGAGGGATTCTTCCTTAATATGGAGACATCAGCTCCTGCTTGGTTTCCAGCCTGCTGCCTGGCCCTGAAGATTCTGGAGTTGCCGGGGTGACTAGCCTCCTCAGAGCAGAGCAGGAATGTACCGCTGCCGCTGCCCAGGAAGGCTTGGCAGAATTTAGGTGTTCGAAGCCTCTAGCTTCATCAGAATGTTGCCGTGCTGATATGACCCCACCCCCTTTTTCAGGGTCCCGTTCCTTTCCAATCAATGCCCTCACTTCATCAGAAGAGACCCCTGATGAGAGATTGGAAATTCAGTCCGCTTTGCCAGTCAGACACCTGCAGGATTAGACTTTTGTTTGTTTTTCAAATGAAATCACGCAGTTACAGGAGAAATAATTTCCTTCAGGCGAGAAGGAGAAGCATAAGATCCCTTCTGCAGAGGTTGAGCTGGAATTGAAAGTCTTTAATTCATCATTTTCTTTTCCCCCAGTTCTTTAGCACAGTTAGAAAGAACCAACCAAACCCACTATACTCCTTATTTTAATTAAAATGTTCTCTACCATCAACTACCTCGTCATCCCGAGCTCTCTGCCTTCCATGGGCACCTGGTGACAGGTGTCTACTAGGGACAATCTAAGTAACTGGTTTCCCTTTGCATTCCACGATGACCAAGGCTACTTCTTGCTAGAAACAGTTCTGAAGGCCCTAAATCTAATCGGATCACAGAACCAACTCCATAAAATGCAGAACTGATTCATAGAACTCATGATTAATGTCCTGTTTTTCTGCAACACTCTCGGGGGAGCTGGGTAAGGCCATTGTTCCTGAATCTGAGGCTTCTTGCCTACCTGTCCTGTGTCTTCCTGAGGCAGAGCAGGGGCTGCTGGAATCTTCACTCTGCGTGGAACTTGGGTCACTCCCCCACCCCCATCTCTGACTTTGATGGTATGAGTATTCGGGCCCGGGAGGCCTTCCTCACAGAGAACCACAACGTGGGGGAGGGGCTTCCCAAACGCAAGCTGGCCAAATCAAATTTAAGTAGAGGCTTCTCTACTCACAATCCTCAGTGGCTCCCTCTGCGCACAGGACCATCTTCACTGTTCTCAAGACGCCTGCCCAGCCCCTTTCCTCCCCCGTTCACACCCTCTTCCTACAGTTGAGTTGTTGGGAATAGCTTGGTGCTCCAAGAATGGGACTTGAGTATCACAATGTACTTTCCATTTTCTTCCTTATTTTTTCTGTCTGAAATTTCTTTCTTGTTTCCCCAAGATTAATCACAATCGCAATGTTGATTGTGAGGCCTTCTTTAACTCCTTTCCTCCACGTCCTCAGCCCCCGGCCCTCTGCTGTGCTCTCAGAGCGCCCTGGGCCCATCTCCACAGTTACACACTTCAGTTCTTTCTCTCTCCAGCTCCCTGCCCCCAGGATTGTGGCCCTCCCACCCCACCCCCTGCCCCCAGCACCTCTCCTGCTAGCCTGCCAGCTTCTTAGGGGAGGGTCATCCCTGATCACTCTTGTCTACCCAACACTTACCTACTCAACAGGTGCTCACCAGAGGTTTGAGGAATGAATCAGCATCTGATCCACTTACAGGCTGCAGTAACCTTTTAAAATGACATGATAATGGGGCACCGGATTAAATACTTCTCTTTGCCAGCTCCCGGGGTACACTGGGGGGAAGGCTGCTTTTCCTCCAGGCCGGGCTATCAGCTCTCTGCCTCAGGTGATTCAGAAGGAGGCCCTTTCAAATTGCTCTAATTGCTGGCAGAAGGGATAAGCGACCACATTATTAAATACTTGCACCAGGCGCTTCAGAGCATTAACTCTTCCTGCTCCTCTCGCAGACAGGGTGTCCTCCCTGGGCCAGGGCCTCTGCTGTCTGCTTTTCTTCATCATGGTCTAGGGCCCTAAATGCAGAATTCGGTGTCCGATGGTTCTGCGTTTCAATCCCATCTTAGTCACGGACCGGAAGCTTGATCTTAGTAACCCAATCTGAGGTCTCTGGGCTTTGCACTTCGCTGTAAACCTCACCGAATTATTGGGAAAATAAACAGCTTAGTAATTATAACACCTACATTGAGTAGTAAAGTTTTGACTGACATCAGGGTCAGAAGTCAGGGAGCCTGGCCCCTGTATCTGCCTGGCTCATCTGCCATTTACCTAACCGGCCCTCTAAGCCTCGGTGTCTCCCTCTGTGACATGGGACTAACAAGAGCACTCAGCTAAAAGAATTGTGTGGATTAGATAAAACAAAAAAAAATCAAAGACTGGTTTTGGAGGAGAGAGATGTTACCTTTTATTTATTTTTGTAGTGATTTAGTTCATTGAGATGTATACTGTTTGACACGTGTTACGGTCTTAAATAAATGCTCAAAAATTCCAGTCGTGTCTCTCTTCGTGTGTACTTGTTTGTATGCTTTATATCTGCAAGAGATTTTAAGGTTCTTGTGGAAAAATGTTTGCTTTCTTCTTGGTGCCCAACACAGTGGCTTTGATCCGTAGTCTGTGGTCCCCAGATGTTATTAAACTGTTTGTTTTTTAAGTTGATAGGATGATCTTAAGCAGAAATCAGACAATGGAAGTGACGTGTTTTAGCTGAAGATGAAGAGAAGGGCCCTGGGACCTGCAAGCACTCAGCGACGGGCAGGCTCCTGGGGGGATGCGCTGTCCGGCTGGGGACAGTCTACGGAAGCTGGGGTCAGCAGAAGAATGTCATCACTAGGGAGGGCGGTGGCGGGCTGGCAATGCCATAAGTGCAGTCATATTCCCAACTAGAAAGGACATCAGACAGATTGTTATCCAGCCAGTGGTCCCTCCCAAGTCCAGACAGCCATGGGACAGTGAAATGTCCCCAGGCCTTGACAGCCAACGGCCCTGGACTTGCTTGCCTCTGAAGACTTGGCCCTGTCACTTGCCCGGACCACAGCCCCCGGAGTCATGCTTGCTCTCCTTCTAGGGCGAGGGTGTCGCTGATTTCTTAGGGTTAATTAAGTAACGTCTGTGGAAGTCCCCTAGTTTCCAGAAACAGACTATCAGGTTGAGCCTCTGCTTGAACATGTTCCTTGTAAGATAAATCCTTCTGTGAGAGTTTTCTATCACTTGTTAGGTAGGAGTTCCATTGCATACAAGAGAAAAATGGGGTCACAGTAGATTTGGGGAACATGCACCCCCATAATCCAGATGACTCTTCCTGACTATGAGGGAGGAGCCGGGGGGCAAGAGGTTGCGAACAGAGGTTAGTACTGACTATGATTCGAGCATAGACGTATAAATATCTACCTGTCGTTCAGTCTCTATGTAATGTGCAACTTTCTAGGTGTCAGTGTTAGGTGAAGCATGCCACATAGACTCCAAGGTGCAGGTACTAGCCCCACTTCACAGGTGGAGGGTCAGGAGTGAGGTTAAGTGGCTTGTTTAATAGCATGTGTCTTATACGGGGTATTAAGAGGTTAAGGCCCTGACCAGCTAGCTTATACTGTGTTGGTGGGTGAGAGAGCTCTGCTCACCTTGCTGATATTAGAGGTTGTCCATGTGATCCCCAAAGCCTTTTAGAACAAGGCCTGGTAGAAATTAATAAGACAGTAATGATAGCATTACCTCACCCCACAGGCTATGCCCATCCAGGCATCCTTTGCTGACCAACCCTGTGTACCCACCCCTGATGCACCCTGCACCATCCCTAGCCAGAGTGTCCTGGCTCCCATTCTGCATCTTTTCCATCCTCATAGCTTATCATCTCCTTCAGGAAGGCTTCCCATACTGAGTCCTTTCCCTCCCTCAGTCTGGGTATGATAGCCCAGCATCCTTTTGGTTCTCAGTCACACCCCGGAATTCCTCACTGTAGACTGTACAGCCAGCCCCATTAGTTCTGTGGGTTCTGTTTCAGTCGCTTACACACACCCTTGGGTTGTGGGCTTCTGGAGAGCCAAAGTGGCATTGCACTGACGTGCTGGCATATTGCAAAGGGTTCTCGGGCAGGGAGGGAGGAGGTCAGAGAAGAGAGGACTGTGGAAATGCAGCTGCACTCTCTGGCCAGGGCTCTCCTTCAGCTCCTTTGTCACCAAAGGGAAGGGTACAGTTATTGCCACGGCTCCACACCCTCAGGGCTCTGCAGACATGAGCCCCGAATAAGTCTGTAGACCAAAAAGGTCAGCAATGAGTTTCCAGATATTGCTTGGGAGCTTGGAAGGTGATAACAATTGGAAAAATGCACTTTGATGGTTTAAGCTACCGAACCGTTTCCTGCAAGGTTACTTCCTAACAGTGCCAAAAGCAGCGCCATTGTTTTAAATCCATTTCCTGCCCTGCCTGTCAAAATGCACCACCCCTCATGGTCACTCTAACAAACGCCCTCCTGGCTCTAGAACCTGGCCCAGCGCCTCTCCCCGCTCCCTAGCCTAGCTGGCCCTGCCTGCTGGCAGTTCCTTTTGGTCGTGCAGGTTCATGTTGTCTTCCAACTGAACTTCTTCAAGGTAGGGACTGTTCCCTTGTCACTTGCCAGGACTCCAATCTAACCAGACTGAGTAGGAAACACGCTGATGAGCCACATATGACCCCCTATTTAAACTATTCAGTTTATGGGTGCTGTAGGTTTCCCCTCGTTCTCTTTCTGTCCCTTCTCCTTGCTGTTCAGTAAGAGCCATCAAAGATCTTTGAGAGAAGGCAGTAAGTGGGAGGAACTGGAATGGGCGAGCCAGTCCATTATTCTCTATAGTCTAGTCAGGGGGTGAATTCACTTCGGCGAGCCCGAGGCCACGGGACACTGTGCAGACTGCCACCCAGCAGCTGTGCCCACACTCCGCCCCAAAGTGGGTCAGGCCACAGCAAGAGAGGATCCTGGGTTAAATTCCGGAACAGGAAAAGGATACCAGTGGGAAACTGGGGAAATTCAAATATAAAGTAGCAATGTCAAATCTTAGTTTTGACGAATGTACCGTGGTTATGTAATATTTTACCCTTAGAGGAGGCTGGGTAAAGGGTATGTGGGAACATTATGTATTATCTTTGCAACTTTTCTGCAAATCTAAAATTATTTCAGAATAGAAAGTTTATTTTAGAAAAAGTGGGCCAGAGTGCAAATTTTAGTTTGGCTAGCAGTCTCGTATTGCATGAACATTCTCACATCTAGTTATATCCTAACAATTTGTAGAAAAAGAATGAAAATGAGAACTGCAGAGAAGTTTAGAAACTGTTCTGTAAAATAACCATTAAAAGACAGCAGCAAAGATTAAAAAAACAGAAATATGGACCTGGATGCAGCTGGGGTGGGGGGAAAGAGGGGTTAAAATGTGAAGCCAGCCCTGGCCAGGTGGGTTAGTGGTTGGAGCGCCATCCCCTGCACCAGACTGTGGGTTCAATTTTCGGTCAGGGCACATGATGAGCTTGCAGGTTCGATCCCTGGTTGGGGCACGTACAGAGGCAACAGATGGATGTTTCTGTCTCTGTCTCTAAAATCAATAAAAACATATCCTTGGGTGAGGGTAAAAAATGTGGAGCCTGACTGGCCACCTGGGAGAGGCGGCCAGTGCAGCGACCCCTGGGCTCAAAGCCAGGACACAAGCTACTGGTGTCAGCTCGGACTTGCGCATGTCACCTGGCCTTCCTTTCCTCACCTTTGAAATGGCCCCACCCAACTCAAACAAAAATAAGTGAAATAAATCCTTACACAAGTTGTTCTATTTTCAAAATTTTGTCATCTTTGCTCAAAAATGAAAGAGTTCCTCACCCAGGGGCTGGTTACCGTCAAAACCCTCAAGCCAGCAGGTCTGATTCTGCAAGAGCGTTTTCACTCTGCACTTGGCAAGTTTCTGCTTCCTCTTACAAGGATCTTCGTGCCAAAGCCAAAGCCATTTGACTTCTAAATATAGTGGAACAGATGTGAACGAGGACTGTATTATTTTCAGTGTTACACAAAGGGTCTTTCTTTTACCCTCTTAAGCCAGACACCAGTCCAGTTCTGGGTAGGCTCAGCCACTCGGTCACGGGAGAGGGGATTGCTCTCTGCCTTTTTTCAAGCACCGAAGCTTTAGTTAACTTGTGTCAGATTTTCTTAACCCAGGATCTGTGAACAAGTGTCTGTGCCTAAGCTCTAGAGAGATTCATCAACTCCTTTAAGCTGAATGCAACATTCATGTAAAAGGGTTCATATCCAATGAAGTATGTTCAGTACTTTCCATGGAGTGGTTTCGTTCACCTTCCAAGGGTCCACAGCTGAAAAATGTTAAGTAGCACTCACTGCTTTCGACATGCACCACTCACCTCCCTGCCCCAGTGGCAAAAAGCCTAAACTATGAGATACTGTATGTAGGTAAAGATTCAGTAACCTAAAGGTCTGGCACTCAACAGAAATACCCAGATAATGGCTGGCTGGTTGACTGCAGTTTGGACCCAACGTATTTCCAGGGCTCAACCTCAAAGCACTTAGGCTTGTCACTGGTGTTTTCTCCTAGGTGTGGCAGGGGGTCTTCCTTTTCTGGAGACTTTGTGGCCACATTTGTTCATCAAACCATCTCAATGGAAAGGACCTCTCAGGAATACCCAGGTGACTCTGGCTCTTTGTGCCCTTCTAGTCCTGGCCGTGTTTCTCACGGCAGGTACATGTGTACCTAGTTGGAAGCCAGAGCGTGCCTAATTGAACATGAGACCTTCCGGCCAGCAGAGCATCAAGGGTCCCAAGTGCACTTTGAATGTACGACCCTGGGTGATTGGAATGTAAGCAGCACACTAGTTCTTTTTGTTTTCAAGCTCTCCCTAAAGTGGCTTACTCGCAGTCTCGGGCTGTTAGCTCCGAGAAAGGTGGTCTATAATTAAAGCCTAGAATAAAAATTTCTCCTGGTGTTATATGAATGAACCCAGTTACAAGAATAAAAATAAGTCCCTGTTTCACACCTCTTTGGATGTTCTTCATTTCAAACATAATTGAGATCTTCTTTGGGATGTTTTAATTTCTCCAGCAATTTAACTTCCCTTTGAAAAATGACCCCAAGTCAAAGTTGAATGTGGTCCTTTGCAATGAAATGTGTTAACAGACTACAGGAGACTCACTGAAGGGCTTCCCGAGCTCATCTCCCCTGTTCAGCAGTGGTTATAGGGTCAAATATAATACTAAAACACTAAAGGCTTGTGGCTCTTTTGTATATATTTAAAACACACAGTAGGAACATAAGAACATCTCAAATCATTTAGAAGAAAAAAGGGTTATCAACCAAAATCTTTGGAAATTTCATAAAATTTAAATACCGGCAAACATTCCAACCCAAAAGGAAAAAAAACCAACATTTGGCTATGGGGGGCACTTCACACGTGAACCAAATGGTGTCGTAACATTTTCCTTCAGGTAAACTAGCCACTAAACCCCATTAAGAAAGAATACAAGAGCAAAAATGGAGACAGCCCCCAGATACCACGTATTCGACGGGAACATTCTGTTACGAAGCACTCATCTGCCGCGGGCTTCCCTTCCCATGGCATACGTTACTGTACATTTCCACAATGCAATGTTGAAACAGCCTCCAAGTTTTGCAAAGTAGATCCATGTCCATTCTACAAAAATATTAACTTACAGTACATAACACTGAATAATTTTAATCTGTACATTTTTTCCCTCCCACAATAGGTGACACACGTCCGTTTGTACAAGTTAGACAAAAACCATCTGGTTGTGTACATCTGGATTAAGGGGCAAAAGAGGTCAACCAGAAGTAAGCGGGGTGGGTATCCTTTGAGAAAGTATAAATACAGTGTAATAGTAATTGCGGTTAACAACATCCAGCTCTTAACAAAGTGATACAAAATAAATCATCTTAGATTTTTGACTGCAAAGATCTAGCTGCGAAAGTTCTGCCCAACAGTCGACCCACTGATCCAAAAGGTTAAGGCTGACTGGACTTAGCAAGCTGCAGCACAAGCAAGAACACTGGCGCCGTTCAGGGCTCTTCGAATGCACAGCTTCAGTGTTACACGCACATTAATTCTATTCCTTCAATGAGTTAATCCTCTAGACAGTTTCCTTTTTGTTTTGCATGCATCCCGTTCCATTTTCATTAAGGGCATCTCTTCCTTGGTCAATCATGTGCTTTGCTTTTCAATTTGTTTTTGTGATTTTTTTTTTGTATGTTTTGTTTGTTAAGCTGTCAATACCTCCAACACTTGGAAAATGAAATGTAGACGTGGTTCTTACTTACAGAAGAGAATCAGAGTTACATGGACAATGCCAAATGAAGTGAAATAAGTGTCAGAAACAGTTTATCAAAATGGCACATTTATTGCTACAGAACGGTCATGTACATGACTTCATCGAGTAACTACAGATGGGGAACAGGTAATGGCCTAGACCGAGCTGGGTTTGTTTTTGTCTTGAAGGAACTCCAGCACACAACCTGTTTGGACACTTCTACAAATCAGAAATACACCAAAAACATGAAAAAATCGAGGCACTCAGCCACACATTGAAAACAAGGTGTAACTGTTTATCTTTTTTTTTTGAAATATTTTCCCTTTTTTTCTTTTTTTTAACAATTTTTTAAAGTTTTTAATGCTGCAGCTATGTGTACAGTCGCAAAAAATTTCCCCGCTGCGACCTACAACTAAAAAAAACAAACAAACGAAACAAAAAACAAAAAACAAAAAAAGCTACCATACAGTTTCGTCTCAGTAACACATGGTAAAATAACATCTTTTAAATAGTAAAATAAAGTAACAAACTTTTACTCATAATGATTCCAAAAATCTACAAAGAAGAAATATTCAGAATCTGACAATTTTTTGTAATATTCATGGTATAAAAGGATTGCTCCTACGAAAAATAAGCCAAATATATTTTTATTTTTAAATTTAGTTTTTTTTTCTTACTAGGGTGTACTACAGTCTATTTTATAGCAAAAAGAGCACTAGACAAACAAAGCTTTATAACAAAAAGCCAGGCACTGATACATGGTAAATCTCTGCTTTTTTTTTTTCTTATCTTCACTTAATTGCATCACAAGTAACAAGAATGAAAAAGGCCACAGTTCATATATTTTCACCATTACATATGTCTATAATACTTGAAATGAGGATGGCAAAACCAGCACTGCACAAAGATGAGTCCACTTCAAGTCCCATGAGAAAGAGCATGTCTCTAAAGAAAAACAAACAAAACCAAAGCAAAACTAAACGAGAGGCCGAACGGCCTTGGTGCCCCATTGTGTTGGAATTCATCATATTCCATCTTGACTTTTTTTTGTTTCCAGTCAGCCAGCAGACTAAAGTTTTGTGCTTGTTTATGCTGAGATTGTTTCATTCCTGACTCAAGTTCGCTTTTGGACACAGATCATATTCTGCCTGTTGGATCCAAGACGAAAATCCTCTTAACCCCGAGTGTTGGTTCAACTCCCTCCCCAACCCCGAACCCCTCATCAAAATAAAGACCACAAATTTAAAAAGAAAATTCAAGAAATAGGAAACAAGTGAAAAACAAAAAGGAATCGGAAGACTGAATCAGAACCAGTTGCGTTACTGGGTGGACCGACAGTTGTATAAACATTAGTGTTCCTTGCAGCTACACAGAAGACAAATGGTCAAACCTTCTAGATGAACAGATCCCTATTCTGCATATTCATAAATTACTTGAATGTGGAGGTGGATCAACTGTTCCAAGTTGCTTTGAATGTCCAAGTCTCTTAAACAGATCCCCAGCCTGTGTATCATCATGTATAAAATAGCATAGTATGGACCCTTATGACATTTTTGTGGAGTTCCTAACTGTGTTTTGCTAAATTTCATTCTGCAAATCCAGCGCAGGATACCAATATCTTACCTGGGTTTGACAATTTACGAAACAACAACGAGAAAAAAAACACACTAAAAAGGCCACATTCCCTTTCATCTTTTTCTGTTTCTGGTTTGTTATTTTTTTTTAAATGGGGATACAACCCAATCGATACAGGTAGGTGCTGATCATGTTTCCCCACCGAGCACAAAGCAGTGAGCAGCTTTTGGTGGCTGTTATCAAGGTTTCCGCTTATTTCCAAAGGGAATTCAACAACAGAAGTATTGCATTACTGAGTAATGGATACATCAAAGCTGGTGAACAGTAAGTTGCAGCTTTTACTCTGTTTTAGTGAGAACAAAATATAAAGCACCAATTTAAAAAATAATCAAATAACTACAATTTAATTTTTTGCTTTGTTTACAGATTTGAAAAACCTTAAATCACCTCTATTAAGCACCTTTATGATAACATGTATCAAAAGTGCCATTCTTAAAATGTACATCAATGGAGGGAGTGTTTCCAGTTCCCTAAAGAGTAAACAGCGTATTTTCTTCTGTACACTTATCCTGAATGTGATCGAAGTATACCTGCTTCCTATACAACATTGTTCCTAGGGATACCCGCCTTGGTAGACTGTACAGAACGAGTGCAGAATGCACCGCGAACAGCAAATCTTTACACACTGAGGGAACAAGCACACACGGTTTCCACCACTCAAGGGGGGGCGCACACTATATCGTCTTCCACGCCCTTCTTTGAGCCTCTTTGTTCGTACGTTTCACAGGAAAGCCTCGGAATAACTTTTATGAAGTTTGATTTCTGCTATTCTCCTAAGGTTTTAATCCACCTCCACATTTTAGGAACTTATCAACAAATCAAAGTATTTTAGTTTTATCGCTACTGAACATATTTACAGTTTTCAACACACACACACACAGCTAATCAAAATGTTTATGGGTTTGTAAAAGATGACCACGTGGTAACTATCTTATTTGTTCTTACATTTTTGGAAATGAACATAAAATTCAGATTCTTGTAGCTCACTATTTCATTTAAATGAGACATTTTTAAACCACAGTTTAAAAAAAAACAAAAACCAATACAATGTATTAAAACACATAATAACAAGAGTCTACGTGTAAAAATATAACTTTTACATACACAATTTCAAAATAATGATACGTTTGCCATTTGTTGCATAAAATTTACAAATGTATTTCATTACTATATAACTGGCAAAACAGGAGAACAGATGGAACATTTAGACCATTTTGATGGATTTATGGCATTTACTCAGTGCTGATAGGTGGAAAAAACTACTTGAACAGGGATTTTTTTTTTTCTTAATACATGCCAAGATTGTGTGGCTGTAAAATAGAAACGAGTTAGAGACAAAAGGATGCTGACAAATACTTAACTAGGAGCACTATTTGTTTACTGCACTATACACCAAAGTCAATCATTATAAAGATTCACGATGGAAGTTGGTTCAGTTGTGCCCAGACGTCAAAGCTCGCTGTCTGATGGGCTGCTGTGCCACAGCTCGACCACGCTTCTATCACACAGGTAAGTACAAACTGCATTCGTACTGGCCAGAGAAATGCTGCACTGCCCCTCCGCAAGAAAGTGCAACTTAATGCTTCAGGACTTATAAGGCTTGTTATAATGCTGCATGATGATTGAATATTGGCATTTTTCAGACAAAGGAGGAGGCAGTTAAGTCATCTACATCTTAGTAAACCCATTTTGAAAAAAAAATCAAGAAAGCAACAAAATCAGCTCTGTCACACTACTTGCAATTTTCTCATTTGATGGTTTTTGAACTTTACTTGTTTTTTTTGTTTTTGTTTTTTTCCAAAAATCTGACCATGTATTCAGAAACGCCTCACTGCACACTACTTCGGCTACACATGTAGGTAACACTTTAATCATTTTGTTAAATCACAGCCACTTTGATTATGTTATGTTTCCGATGATATAAACATTGGAAGGCACAGTGGTAACATTGTAGCATTCTAACCTTGTACCTCTGAAAATCCCAGAATTGGGTCACAAACGCAACATTACAATTCAGACACACTCTTTTTGCCATGTCTTAGTAATGCTGCTTGTAATATCTACACATGATGTGACTTTTAAGTCCTGTGTTCCCAAAAGACTGGAGAAACAACTTTCTACTTATTTATGAATGAAAGCAACATTAGGGTCAGCATTTCATCCTGCACTACCCCTCCGGAAGCAGAGTTGGCACTACAGGTTACAATAACAAACCAGGAAGAAGGGACAGAAATAAGACCAAAAAAAAAATCCATATTTACAGTAAAATCTTTCTTTTAAAAAAGTTAATCAGTACTATTTTTTTTTTACAGGAGAAAAAAGTCTGAAACAAATGAACAAAAGCTTACCATAGTCACTAAATTTTTAATATATATTTATATATATATTTATATATATATTTGTCATAGGTCTATAAGATCCATCTGTTCCTCCTACCCTAAGGAATGGCTAATGTCATCACTTCGCTGTCGTCAGGACGTTTGCTGGTTTTGTTACGAGGGCAGCCGAGCTTCCCTTATTCACTACCCAGTAATTATAAACACTAGCTGACTTGAATACCAACAAAAACGTTCATGTAGTTTTCTTCAGAAGTACACTTTTTCATTATTGCAAGTTTACAATTTTTAAATTAAATATTTTTTTCAGACTTACAAATTAATTATATTTTTTTTTCCAAAAGAAGTTTAGGCACAAATGCATTGTTCCACAGTGTGGAAAGATTGCCATTCAGTCTCTGGGCTGCGTCCCAGCCTGCACACGCTGCTTTGCACATTCTGAATGATATGTTAAAGAGAGTCATCCCTCAAGTTGCACTTTTTTCTTTCTTTTTTTTTTTGTTTGTTTTTCGGTTTTTTGATAATTGGGAATGCTGAAACCTCTTGCGTCTGCGATTCATAACTACTCAGACTTGTCTTATATTACAAAAAAAGGGGGTTAAGGAGAAGTGTTTATGTGGGCTTAAGATAATACAGCTGTTAAGGAAGTGGTCTCTTGTATTAATGAAGCAATGTGGCAACTTGGACCTGAGAAGAAAAAACAAAAAAGAGGAAAATTAGTTAATACATTTATAACAGAACCAGTAAATGTTTTATTTATAAATTCTTTTTTTCAAGGGGCAAATCTGTTAATTTGGGGGAAGTGTGGCTGTTCCAGCCAGGGCCCTGGTGGGACTAACAAAGAAGATTACAGAAGGGCTGAAAGCACACTTGCCCTTTACATCTGTCCCATGTGATTCGATGCGTCTCCCATTCCAGGGTGGGGGCCCGCCAAGGACAGTGGGGGCGGCTCCGACGACACCTTCTCCTCTTCCCTTCTTTTCAGACACGCGGCTTTCGGATTCAGATTCCTTTCTGTGGAAGAGAAGCACGGAGCACTTGGTGAGCGTCAGGGCAGCTGGCAGAGGTGGTGGGTGCTCTGCTGATGGCCCTTTTCTCAGTTTTTACACTACAGAACGGAGCCCGGTCAGGAAGTGTGCACCACGGAGACTCTGCTCAGGCACTAGTAGAAGGTGAACTGCACGGGGCATCTGCAGAGCCACTTTATAGTATAATAAAGTTGGAGACACAAATAAACTAAGCTCCGGTGACTGACAGTGCACAGGGAAGCATCACAGCACGGTCTCAGTTGTGAAGAAGCCTGTAACTTAATTACAGGAGAAAGGGGAGCTGTGTATAGATTTAGACATGGTCTGCCATGGATGTAATTATTCTGAATGGTGCTTTATAGTCTCCTATCAGCTGCTGCTCAAAGCAGGCGAGTCTATCAGGGCCCCCTTACACTTGGTGAGACTGTGGCTTCTGCAAGGAGCCATCGCCTTGTACTGACCTCGGACCTGCTGCTCCAGGCTGAGGATGACAGCCACGGCCTGGTGCAGGATCAGGAGCTTGGTCTGGGGCTTGTCGCTCTTGAGGTGGAGCTGCACCATGCGGCCGAGCTCCTTGAAAGCCTCATTGATGTCACGGACCCGTAGGCGCTCACGGGCATTGTTGGCCATCCTCCGCTCCTTCTCACGCTCTGCCTTCTGCTCCGGGGTCAGGTCCTCATCATCATTATTGCTGCAGGACAAAAGGGATGCGACATTTTCTAATGGTGTGGGGAAAAAGAAAGTGTCCAAATTACTTTTGTTTTCTTCCATCTCAAGCTCTCGTCCTTGGTAGAATTTTACAGGCACCTGAGCCTGGGCTTGCTTTAGATGGCCGTCACAGTCCCTGGATATTAAACCCAAAGCAAACGGAAGAGGTTAAAGTTGGGGGCCAGAGTGTGTCCATCCTAATACAGGAGGGCAAAAGGCTGCACGCTGCAGAGCAGGCCACGGTCAGCTTCGGCTGAAGCCACACTGCAGGACCACAACTCAGAAACAATTTTAGATGGAAGCTGCTTTGTTTTTTTAAACTTTCATACTGTGACATCTGAAACCTAAGAAAAGTAAGTGATTGCAAAAACATTTTGATAGGTCAAAATTAACAGGGTGCAGCTGAACAGGATTAAGGAGAGGGTCCTGCATTGAAGACACCAGAGCAGCAGGAGTGAAGACTTTTGTCCAGGCCTCGCCATTCATTTGCATTAAAGGTGTGGTCATTCTACTGAATGTACCTGAGTCGCATTTTCTCCATGGATGAAATAACAAGATTAGAAAAACATGATCTCCGTGGCCTTTAACACCACGGATGTTTATGATCCCAAAAACGAGTTAGGGGAAGCCTGGGTTGACACGAGCTACGTAAAACAAACAGAACAGAAACCGAAGATCGACTGGCTGGATCTTTTGACTCATTATGAGTCAAAAATGAAGCCAAAAAGCTAATCTCTGATTGTGAGAACAGGAATATTATGTGATTCATATCAAAGGCATGGTTGGGCCCTGTCGAGTCTGGAAAGGCGAGATTACTTCTGTTTGTGGGTGTCATGCCGACAAATTAGAAGAAACTTTTGAATGGAGGGCAGATAGGCTGATGAGCCATCTGGAAAGAATATCATATAAGGAAGGTTTCACAGAATCAGGGCTTCAAATTTTTCATGGGCGATTATGTAAAAAAGAGAGGCGTGGGAGATGTCTTGTTTCAGGAAGGCAGAACAGAAAGAAGAACTCTGAGTGGAACAGTTTGATTTAATATGAGCAAGAGAGTTTTGGGGATGAGTGAGATGAAAAATAAACTCCACCAAAAGTAAAAGGCTCTGCATTACAAGAAGCAATATGGAAGGCGGCCATCTGTGAGGATATCAACCTGGAGATTTAATTACTGGTCTAAAGAACCATGAAGGTTGACCTCTATTTTAAAATTCCATGAATCTGAAATGGTCACAGGAAAAGATGTTAATCACAACACTTTGGAGCTGTAGGACATGTGGGAAGTGATCTAGTCCATTCAATGTACGCTAAATGAAGTTGGCTTAGCATATATGGCTCTAAATCTTCTACTCTGGAGAATCTCTGGGTAACTTCCAAATTGCAATAAGGATCAACTATGGTTGAGGAGCTCAAATCAATCAAAAATGGAAGTGATATTCTTGGGTTGTAAGCACATGTTGCACAGAAAGATGACCTATGTAAGCCAAGAGCACGTGTATGGGAGGGGAGGCAGGAGACACCCGAGGAAGATGCTGTGAGCTCATCTCCCTAAAGGTTAAGCGCTCTTCCAGATGGGACTGCCTGCTGTAGATGCGCGCTAGCACACACAGAGCCGAGCGAACCCTTTGGAAAAGGCTGTGCCATCTGATCCTCCTGACTCCCTCCGCAGATCCTTCTTTCCCTCGCCCATGACCTCTGCTGATGCCAAGGAAAAGTAAGGTAACTGTTCATTCACGTCCACATTCCACTGCACCAATAAGATGTGACACGTGAAAGGAGAACAGAGTCAAGTTTCTGCTAGGCCCGTCCTGAAGTTAAAAATTAGGGGTAATATTTTTATATATCAAACATGTGCCAAGCCTTTCACAGAGTGGGCCTGAAAATGGGGATTGTTTTCCAGAGGTATTCTGGGTAATAACTAATTAGAATTGTTTGTGCAAATAAAACTTCCTGGATTTGAAAAGCACTGCCTTACCACACAGTTTTGGAGGCATAAGTAAATGTCACAAGAGTGACCTTTTAAAGTAAGGTTCTTAACAACGAGTTAAAATGTTGTACTGAACCTGTAAAGGTTCCCCTGATCCATTAATATGCATGTGTTATGGCCACTACTTAAGTGACCCCAGAACTAGCGGAGAAAATGGTGAGCATGTGAAAGCCCCTCCTCGATCTCTTGTCACTATGGCCAAGAGTCAGGAAACTGCAGGATGGTGAAAGGTATAAGCTAGAAGCTTTTGGCAGTTTTGAGACTTGTGGCAGGTCATGTAATCAAATTTATGTTAATAATTACAAAGGCAATGTGAAAAGGCAGCATGTTCTTAATTCCTACAGGGCACTAGACATAATCTTGAGGACAACAGCCTTTAAAAGGCAGGTGTACTTGGCCCTGGCCGGGTGGCTCGGTTGGTTAGTGCGTCATCCCCATACACCAAGGTTGCAGGGCCGATCCCCCATCAGGGCACATACAAGAAGTACCAATGAGTGCATAAATCAGTGGAATCACAGCTGATGCTTCTTTCTCTCTCTCCCTAAAACAATTTTAAAAAATCTTTCTTAAAAAAATAGATAAAAGGAAGGTGTAGTCTGAGCACATTTAATTTACAAATCAAAACAATCCAATGGACTTGATAAAAAGAATATGGGTGTCATGGTATTCAAAACCATCTGATTATCAGATTACAGTTAAAGTTCAAGGGCAGAGGTTCTAATTTAAAGATACTGAATGCTGTATTTAAGAAAGCCAACCAGAAGCTATTTCCTGCTGTTGTATTTTCTATAGATGGGAGTATCAGGAGAAAAACAATTAGCAATTTAGGTGTTGCTCTTATACATACATCAGCATCCTTAGGATAAATCAGTATTTTCTCTCTTTCAAGGTAAGAAAAACATTACAGTTGCATATCCATCAATTGAGTTTTCGACATCACAAATTTCTCTTTTTAAAAAGATTTTAGAAAGAGCATTTCTGACCAAATTTGTAGAACAAGTACCATTTACGAATCGCTTGCACTGGGTGTGATTAGCACCGGGTCCGAATTCACAAATGCAGGGACTGCTCAGGCATCGCGAGAGTACAGGCAGTATCTGAAATGATACGCCAGTACCTCCAGAATAGGCCTGTAGTTTCCATTTTACCTGCCAGGAAAAAACTGAATAGTTTCTTCCTGTTCTGTTCACTTCATCAAAGTCCAATAAAGGAATTAAATGAAGCGACAGTATTATATACTGTTACCTAGATCTTGACCTAGTAATTGATTTGATATCCTTCTTGTCGTCATCTAATTTCTTGTCCTCGGAAGATTTCGTGTCCTGCAGGTTCTCGTCGCCCTCGTCGTCGGATTTGATCTCAGAGCTGCCGGAGGAGACGCTCTGGCCCTGCAGTCCTGGTGGCATGCCTAAGGGAAGAGAAAGACCAGGTGACATTTCCACGGAAGCCTCGAGGAACAAACACGCACAGCCCAGACTGTGGAGCTGCCAGCCATACAATTCGCACTGCTGAACTGTGATCCTTCTGGCATTTTCTGTGTGTGCGCTACCTGGCGAAGTTTCAAAAACGCACCTGCGGAAACAAGTTTTCTCTTCATTGGCTCTGAGGTTAAATTCTATTTTGCAATCTTTTGGAGTAGATGGTAATTTCACTGTCTACAAAACATCAACTTAATTGCAATGAAAATCATAATCATGAAAATCACACACCTCAATGTTCTGATTAAGAACCCAAGTAAATATCAGCTATTATATTGAGTTTCTTCCATATGCAATGATTTAATAGAAAAATGTCCTTAAAATATAATTCCCAGGGAGTACGCTAACTATGTGCAGTCAAGGCTTCAATAGATACCCTAATGATATACTGAAATTAGTCTTCTCTTATCCTCAAAGAATAATCAGCACTTAAAAAATGGTGCATATGGAAGGAAGATAGCTGCTCAAAGAAGAAGTTTCTAGCTTTCTCATAGCTCACGTTTCAAGATCACAATACAGTTTAAAACTTGACCGTAATGTAATCATTTGTTAGGTAGAAGCACATCGAGTATTACTCTCTATTTGTAATCCATGTGGTCTAGAACCTTGTCATTCAGAATCGGGGCCGTGGGTCAGGAGCTGCCTTACCACCTGGGAGCCCATTAGAAGTGCAGAATCGCACACCTACTGAATCAGAATCTGCATTTTATCAAGACCCACAGGCCATGCTTATACACATGAAACCTTAAGGAGCACTGATCTAGGACAGAGAAGGAAAAAGCAAAGGCTTGTTAAAAGATTTGCCACCTTATTACTATTCAAATAAAAATGGGGAGGCGTACCCATACATAATTAACACTCAGATCGGTACAATGTGAAAGAAAGCTTACACATGTTCCTGTGTTGGTGTTACTACCTTTATTCTAAGTGTGAGGGGAATAAGAAGTTGTTATTTGTCCCCTCGTCACCTGGTCAGTCCCACAGGGAGCATGGCACCCTGGTCTTGCCTCAACAGCACAGCATGCTGGGGTCGTGAGAAGCCCTCTGCAGGCAGTGGTAGGAGGTGGTCCTTACAGGCCTGGATGACTCAACACCGAAAACTGTCTGAGTTCCATTTTTTTAAAGTACCTATGTTTCCTTCAATGTTCAACAACAAAAACAATTTCCTTCCTTCCTATTCATTTGGAAATGTCATTTTCAGGCTACAACTAACCGCATTAGAGAACCTGAATGAGTAAAATGTGGAAATAGCTAAAATAAAATTTCCTCTCATCAGTCTATTGTCTCATTCCCTGCTGAAATAGTACCAGGAATTCAGAGGATGTTTGAGAAAACAGCTACTGAAGAAACACAATTTGCTGGCTACATTCTAAATACTTCCCCATTTACTTGCCATTTTTGTACCGAATTTGATTCTTGGTTGTCTGCCAGTGCTTCCTGAGGGATGCATGCCAAGTAAGAGTGGGATCAACACCAGCTCTATTGTGGTCCTAGTGAGGTCAGAAGTGCCCTCGGAGGTGGACCTACCTCTGTAAGGGTCCTGGGGTGGGTTCAAATCTGGGGAAGTGGCAGACTGGACAGGAAGCTGTGGAACCGGAACCTGGTTTGGCACAAGAGAATGGCTGCCTCTGAGGGCCACGCCATCTTCACGATGGGCCCCAACCTGCAAGGTGAGAGGAACCATAGAGTTTAGTGGGAACCAGCGGTGAGACAGCTATTTCCTGGGGGAGCGAGGACCTGAGGAAGACGGGCCTTTGAAAAACAACACTCCCAAATGCATTTCACTAGAGGGCGCCGGAGGACTGCACATACACCTATAGAGCCCTGCAAGACACTTAGCCCTGCAAGATGCCGCGCTGTACGTTCAGTGACAAACATGGCAGAGGAGCTCAGGCAGGTAAAACGTCAAATTGTCTCCCAGGGTGCTGCAGTGGAGCGCACTGATTCGTACCCATCTGTCTTCTATCATGTCCGCCAACAGATCTGACAATTATCTTAATGCCCATATGCTTAATTGTGGGCTTCTCAATTCCCCCATTGCTATCGGAAATCCTACAGGAATTTCAATTTGGCATTCGACTTTCATTTCAGGGGATAAGATTCTCAGGCCTGCCATTTTTTTTCCATAATGCCAGCTAAGCCTCTGACAGCGGAAGCTACAGCAGTATGGGACATAGCCCCTGCTCGGTACAAATATAATAAAATGTCACCTGGCTTTCCAAAACTGGCAGCCCATTCCAAATTAATGTTTACTGTATTTCCTCAGCTGCTGAGTTCCAAATCCAAAGGGGGACTGTTTCTGCCAATGCCACCACACCGGAAAATGTACCAATAAAGGTTTTATTAAACACACCAGTAATGCCATCATTGCCATGCGAAGATGTTTGGACATTTTTCCATTTTTTTTCACCATTCTGATCCTAGGAAGACACCATGTTGTAAACACTCTTTATGCTTCCAAGAATAAAATTATAGCATACAGCATGATGACTTGGTCTGGAAAAAATACTGCTGAGCTTTTATTAACTACTACTACCTACTCGGGGTCCAGAGATGTAAAGCTCACGGCACCGAGGCAGCAGTCGCTGACTTTCTAGCGGACACCTTAAAGCAGAACCACTCGGCTTCTGCAAACTAGGGGAACCTTGGTAGTTGCATTTTCATTGGCATAGTTATTTTCCTAGCTTGTTGTTAGGTGAACATTTACACAGGACAATAATTCTAACATTGAAAATATTTATCCATGAATTTAGATTGCTGTAAGTCAGAAACTTGAATTTTTTCCAATCCAAATTATAGAGCCACTGAGGTGAACCTGCATTCACTCCTTTGCTACCAAATGTTTAAAAAGAGTATTCTCAAGGAATGCAACAACTACCTGAACGTGAACTGGCAACAGTAACGCTCACAGAACCGAACAAAGCACATGCTAGCTGAAGGCAGCCCAGTATAAAGTTACCACCGTTACACACTCCGGAACAATACAAGAGAAAATAATCCAGGGGCAGGGGAAAGGATCATATAAATCATCCTAATCACTCAGATTCAAAATATAGCAAGACAGGATTTAAAGGCTCATGAGCATGGGGAAGTAAAAACCAATGTTGCAGCTAAGAGATGCGAGCCATTTGCCACTTGTGTGCCTGTGTCCCTTCTGGGATCATTCTGAATGGTGGTTCTTTGGCTTCTCTGTGTGTGAAACAAACGCACTGACACCCGACTCTCTCTCAAAGCAGCCCATTCCATTTCCACCACAAGTCGGTCTCCTCGAACATCCCACTCACTGGTTCCAGGCTCAGCTGCTAGAGGTCAATGACAAGTGCTAGCTAGCCCTTCTCACAGGCGGGACACCTCTGCCATGCCACTCCCGTCTTTCATCTGCAACTGAAGCCTGTTCTCTCAAAGCCCACAGAGCTCCTTCAACCATTTCTCACTCCCTGTTGGTATACGTTTTTATTTTTCCTTCCAAACAAAGACTGATAGCTATTTTCCATTCGGGTTTTGATTTGCCATTTTTGTATTCGTGCCTTTCCCAGACTGACTCAATCAATGATTAGCCTTTCAATCTAAGATGTCAACTTGTAAGCATGGATTTCACAGGTCTTGATCAAGTGGTAGCTCTTTAAGTCTGTCAATCAATGTTAACCTAAATAATTACCTTAGTGCTGATTCACATTCATTGGTATTCCCAGTGGATTTAATTTCTGGAATTTCCACCGAAGAAGGTTCTAAGTTGGAATCCCTGAAGGTAACCACGTATGTGAGCATAGCAGAGATGTACACTGCTTTTATTTTAGAATCATTCTATTACAACTTTCAAGCTCTCTTTGTAGGCAACTATGATGTAACTTAAGGTTAATAGTTTGCTTTTCACTTAAAATATATTCAGACATTGATCCTGCTATTTCTTTTTTCCCTTCTGGGTCACATTAAGATTAGTTTTTACAAGAGGAAAAAAGAACTCACAACCAATTACCTTTATATTTTCTTTGCCTCAACTGTTACAAAAGACAGTGTAACTGAGTGAGAAGAATAAAATAATGCGAGTGTAACTGGTTTCTTTAACAGCTGTATAACTACGGGTTAAGTTACTCAACCTCAAAACGGAGAAAACAGTACCGGAAGTTTTGGAGAGTGAGTCCTCCATTTTTTGGAAGAAGCAATACGCGGAACAACTGGTACACAGTATACTATATATACTGCTGTGTGTCCTCACTGGCAGCATGTGCACATTCTATAACAATGAGGGTCTGCGTAAGCTCAAAACCCTTCAGAACTCAAGTTACCTTCACTCACAATCATCTTTGCACGTTTGGTCTCTGTTTCATTCATATCCATTTGACTTTAAATCTTTCTCTTGCACAATGGCAATAAAATCTTAAATGATATTATAAATATGTTTAAGAATACAGTTGTTCCAACTATGTTTTTGTTCAGATTTTAGCCATGCACATTACCTAATTTTATATATTTTCTATAGATCACTTTAGATCATCTCAAGTAATACATCAATTATGTCCCCATGAAGGAAGTTGGGGATAAAGTATGCCTAATGGTGTGAGCCCTCCCTTGTAAGCTCTGTGTATTCCACAGGAGTGGCCGATGGTGGGTCCGGACCTGTGCGGTAATGAGCACGAGCGTCCAGGGTCAATGCCATTGCCTCTGGTTATAAAATATTCTAATCTGAAGAACAGGCTGTTAGCATTGCCACAAACAGCCTGTTTCCTTGACCACAAACACCATGTCCTATTTACTTGTCTTTCAGAAACACTAAAAGGCAAGGCAAGAGAAACAGCAGCCAGCCAGCACAAGTCCATCACTAGAGTAAGTCAGAAAGAGCAGAGGAGCTGACGCTGCTGTCTGTGCAGACAAGGGTCCAGATCTGTCCGCCTGCCATATGACAAATCCGTGACAGTGTAATGACAAGAAAGCAGAGTCCTTCCACCTACAAATAGGTGCTAGAACGGTGCTTGCTTTTTTTTTTTAAAATAAAATTCATACTTCATTAAAGGCCTATTTTGGTAACCTTTTCACCTAGACAAGCAATAGTTTAAAGTTAAAAGCCAGCCTGTGAAAACAGTTCTTTTGATCAATATTGACTGCAAATTTCTTCGCAGTCTTTAAGCAGAGCCTTTTCTTTTTCTTAATTTTTAAAAATTTTATTGTTATTTAATTACAGTTGTATGACTTTTCTCCCCATCCTTCCACCCCACCCCAGCCGAACCCACCTCCCTCCCCCACCTCCGCCCTCCCGCTTGATTTTGTCCATGTGTCCTTTATAGTAGTTCCTTCTTACAGTCACATACAATGCGGTTTTAGTATATTTATACTAAAAGTAAACGATAGAACTAAAATTTTAAAAACTCAGTAACTGTTAGTTATCAAAGTGTACACTTACTAATTCAAAAAATTTACTAATTCTATCCACGCTTGTCATGCTGTGAGGGGCTGGGACACAGTGGGGAAGGACCAGGGCGCGGTCCCGTCTTGTGGAGCTTGTAGAGACCATTTGTGAGATTTCTGTGCGCTGATCAATTTAGTGGGGTGGTTTTAATAGTTAAGAACCAAATCCTCATTCAAGCTTGCTCAAGTGATAGCTGTCAGGGCAGAGGGGAGGTTGGGGGAAAAGGTGTAGGGATTAAGCAAAAAAAAAAAATCTCACAGACAGACAACAGTTGGCGATGACCAGAGGGAAGGGGACTGAGGAGAGGTCGAACAGGGTATGGGAAGGTAACTGGTGACGGAAGGGAACTTGACTTTGGGTGGTGGGCACATAATACAATGCACAGATGACATATTACAGAACTGTACACCTGAAACCTGTACAACAGTATTAACCACGGTCACCCCAATAAATTCAATTTACAAAGAAAGGTTTATCATGAAGGTTTCTGTAATTTAGGTTTCGGACCGGGCCGACTCTCAGGACCAGGAACGATCCCAGCCTACCTCCTCCCTCTGTGGCACCTTGGTCCCGCTGGCTTCTGCCCCCTCCTGACTCCCACCTGGCCTCTTCCTTTGTGGTATCATGTGGAATATTCTTTCAGACTCCATAACTGCTGCTAACTCCCTTTCTGTCTTAGTATTTCTCAGTTCACAATGCAAGATGACCCGATGGCCCGGCTTGTCATTTCGAAGCAGACATGGACCATCCTTTGAATGAGATATCCTAGGACAGGTGTCCCCATTCGTGGTCCAAAGAGCTACAAGAGGAAGAGGAGGCCTGATCACCTGGGCTCAACACACCTGCCCCTTCTGTGGCCTGCAGATCATGGCTGTTACATGTAAATATCTGAGTCACATGTCATCTCAGCCAAAGTTATATTCAAGTTGCAACACAGCTACTTAAATTCTCCTGTGCTAATTTATCACTGGGAATAATTAAATAACTTCAGAAGTGCATTACTTCTTTTGAATCTGTAAGCACCATATAATTCTCAATAACCTTACTTCCTGAAGAAAAGACTAATATATCAGAAGTACTTTTACATCTTGGTATACGGAGTTTCAGGGCCAGGAGAGACTTGCAAACCAGTCAGGCCAAATTCCTTCTTTCACGGAGAAGAGAACTGAGGCTGGAAATGGTTAAGTGATTTAGTGAACACAGAGGATTAAAAAACAAATTTTGAACTCAGAAAACTTATAACATTGAACAACTTGACTGGGTATATGTACAGAGTGAGGCAAAGGTAGGTTTACAGTTGTTCATATGGAAACTAATACAATAATTAACAAGTAATAATACAGGAATAAACTCTGTTCTGTGTACTCACAACTGTAACCCTCCTTTTGCCCCACCCTGGATACGGATTTAAGGGACAAAGGGGCTTGCGGCGTGTAGCTTTTGTTCTAAAGCGGTGTGGGTGCATGTGCGTGTGCATGCGTGTATGTGTACACACGAGTCTGTGTGAGTGCAGATACAGGTATGGATATGAAAATCATTTAATTTTTTTCATCATAGAGGAAAAAACGTCATGGTTTCCCAACTCAGGCCAAGACCACGATGTCTAACTAAATTACAAAATTTAATATCTGCCACAACCCCTCCAACATAAACAGATTTAAAAGATATGCAGCTTCCAATTATGAGGCTGTTGGCAAGGCTGTTTTTCTGCGGAGATGCGCCCGGCACCCTGGTAAATATCCCTGTCCTGATCCTCTAGCTAACACACACCACAAACAAAAAAGACATTCAGTGTTTCTGCTCTCTTTGTTTCCAGGGAGTATTGTGAAAGTAATTATTCTGTTGTATTTAAGAGGCCTATTTCATGGATGGGAAAATGTATTAAATTTCATTTGGCAGTTATTCAATCCTTGTTAATGTTATCTCCAGAGATAACTGCTTCAAAACAGGCTTTCAGACCTCAGTTCTTTCTCTTCTACCACAATCCTTCTGAAAGAGCGCAGGGTGTGAAATTCAGGAAACTTGTCCAGGGTTCCTAGACCAAGTGATAACGACACACGACCAGATATGCTATTAGAAACACTTTGGTGTCACCAAAATGAAAGTTTGTCCTGAATGGCAACTGGTTCCAAATTTTTCTTTGGACACAGGTGATTTTTAAAAAGAATTGGACAGCCAAAAGTGTTCTAGGAGCTTCTATCTTTCTCTTTTCTTCTTCTCTTCTTGTTGTGCCATACTCATGAAAAAACAGTTGATGGGCTTTTACTGTAACGAGACACCCGCTGACACAGAAGACAGTTTCAGTGTAACTGTGACCTCCCCCCCCCCCATGAAATATCGATTATGTATGACAGTTGTAGAGTGCTTGATTTCAGGTTCAATTATCTTGCCGTATCTCTGTCATATTAGAGGAGAGCAAACTTGTTTTTCCAAATGTGCAAAACACCTTTTAATCCAACAGTGAACCTTTTAAAGCGGCGGGAGGTGGTCATGCAAACTTTTTCAATAGCTCGCGGGTGAGACCTGAAGTTCCTGCAATGGCCGTAGGAGACGGATACCGTGAGAAGCACCACCGAAGGCTCCGAGGTTCTCTGGAAAAGACGACCTACCTCGAATAAGCTGCTCTTTGGTGTGAGAAAGTTCTAACACCCAGGATACCTTTCAACCAGAAATATAATTTCCAGTTTAAAAAATTATCAGAGTATGTTTTTAATTCATGTGATTAAACATTTGAAGGACTTTTCACGGAAGTCAGGTCTGGATTCAATTCTTTTGTCTGGATTTTAATTTGGGGGAAATGTTTACTGGGAGAAGGCTTCCTAAATGTCTTAAGAACACCTATTTCCCCCCACCCCCGAAATCTCACAGCTTCACTTCCACTTTGCCTAAAATTTAAGGCAATTCCTTACCAGGCAATTCTTGGAGATTTATTTAATGCTTATTTTCTCCAGAGGACAAGTCTCAAGAGAATTTAAACAGGATCTACATGATTTGAATCTTGGTGGTTCTGACGGGTCATGTGATCAGCTAAGGCTGCAACTCCCATGATGCCCACCGCACTGGTTAAAGTGAATGATTCTGTGATTTGTTCGAGAGATGCAAATGGCTGTTATCTGATTTCAGTTCATCTTTTTTTTTTCTTAACTCATAAGTTCCATCTATTAAACCTGTTTCATTTCTCTCTGTATCTCTACCCTTTGCCCCCAATTTTCCACATCACTTTTCTACGGGGGAAACCATAACTGGAAGCAACCCACCAAGCAGGTACTTCAAGGGGTGGTTAACAGAGTCCCTTCTCTACCCCAGGTACAGGTAGATAAGTAGGGAACTAGTTAACCTGTGCCTGGTGAAGAAGCCCATCTAGCAGAGAGTTTAATGGTGACATGTTGCAGTTACCTGGAAGCAGGTTCTTTGGCCAGGGTGAAGGAAGAACACTGAACATCCTTTGTGTTCTTTCAGACCGCTGCAGTGCCAGCACACCTGTGTGAGCGCCCGGGCGTGGCTGGCTCCCGCACAAAGCACCCTGTAGCTAGCCCAGGGGGTCCATCTTCAGGGATTTACCCTTACCTAACTGGCGTTTATTTTTAAGCCAGTTTTACTTTTCTTATTATCCAAGTAACACATGCTTAGTATAAAATACTTGGAAAAGAAGTGGAAGTGTAAAGAAGTTTACCTAAATAAATGAAACATTTCTTCCTCATCACTTTCTAAATACCTTTCAAACACCATATTCTCTGCCCATCACCCGATCCCTTGCATCAAGGTTGCAGCAGGGATTTTCCTTAGACTATGGATCAAGTGTAAGATCAATACCTATTATACTTCCGCGTCCTTCCCCTGGACACTCCCTCATAGTTTTAAATTCCTTAATGCCAACCTTCACTACCTACTCCAGCCCTCTCATCTGCTGTGCTCACTCCACATCACTAAGGCTGGAGTAGTGCGCCCCACCCCCGAGCCCCCACCACGCTCTGTCCCCTAGGGCTGGTTTGCTCCACACAACCCTCCCACTACTTCTCCTTTACTGGCCCCACAGACCTTCACACTCTGCACTCCTCCTGGACTGTCTCGCTGAGTGCGCATAGGTTCTCTCCTGAGTGTTCATCATGAACATCAGCCCTAAAACACACTCAAGGACGCTGTGTGATGTGGCAGGGCTTACACTTCAGTGATTCTGTTCTGCTGCTGTTCATACAGCCTATACTTCTCTTGAGATGCATGTGTCCCCAGGGCGAGGACTGGGGGTAGAGGTCACTGTTAGAGGACTATAGTGTTAAATGTGCAATTACATGCCTCCTAATAGTAAATGATGACAAAACGGCACGTGTCTGTGAGACTATTTGTGACATCCAATACCTTTCGATACTGTAGAATAAACATGTAGCATATTTCCATCAGATAAGAAACATTTCATTTAACACTTTTTGCATATCTACTATATTTGTGGCTCTAATTAGTCGCTTTTATAAAAAATTATAAAAGATAGACATAACTATTACTTTGTAAACTCTTATCTTAATGGTGGAATAATATAATTACAATATAAGGCAAAATAAGATGAATGTAATAAAGGAATACAAAGTCATGTAGGACTTGAAAGGATGGGTGAAATCATATCAGACTGAGAAATCAGGGAGAAGGTGGCATTTTAGACAGGTTTCAAATGATGGGTAGAATTTTGTTATAGATTATCTAAATATATTTGTTAAAAACTGACATTTAACATTAATTAAATAGCATCTCTACTTTCAATGAAAATTTCAATTTTGAATTGAAAACTGGCATTACTTAGATCTGATATGCATAAGCTCCTAAGGATTGCATATTCATATTTTTGTATTGTCATCAGACTACATATTTCAGACAAAAACCAGATTTTTATATATCCCTTTATAAACCTTGATGGCTTTGCTACAAAGTGAACACCACAGAGTATTTGGACACAAATGGCACCTCACTGTACGTGTGTATTATTGGCCCAAATGATTCACTCTTATTTAACTGCAACGAAGTCTTTCATCTCCCGATAATAGTTTCCATATGACCAGTGGCTCTGCTATAAAGAAGATCAAAAGCAAAAGAAAGGATTTAATAAAAGAAAATGACATTAAGAGTAGCATTAAATCTGGGAAAAAATACCAATATCCAACTCTTTTTTTTTTTTTTTTGAATAAAGCTCCACAGAGTGCCTAAGCAGCTTCCCCAGTATGTCATGAAAAGGCATTTTACAAGCAGTAGGCAAGTGCAAAATCCATTTGTGTATGCCTCGGAGTGGCAAAGATTAAGTTAGGGGGAAGTGAGGAAGCGGGGTGGGTGGGGAAGAAGGCCCCATTTAGAGGCAGGCTGGAGAACAGGTAACAGACCGAACAGCTAGCTTCACATTTGCAGAGTATAGTGGAATGTGTCAGTGGCAGACGTCCATCCACTTGGGCCCTTTACTGCTGTATTTAATGGAGACAGACTTTTTGGTGATGCAGAGTTTCTCAGAGAATCATAACATTGCTCAACTTGAGTACATGAGTTCTGAGAAAGGAAGTTTTTTTTGGCAATGCACAGTGACTTGATATGAAGAGCCAACTTCCCAAACAAATTTTCTTCTAGTTCTTAAAAAAAAATTACAATGTTAATCTCTATTCCTGACTGGATAAACAGCTGCTAATAACCTCCAGCTCCCAGGGGAGGAGGCTGTTTCCTTTCATCTTCAGGCTGGTGGATATCTGACGTGCACTGGGTTTTAGTGATTCCACATGTTTCTTCCTTCGCCTCGTTCAAAACTGCTCCAGTACTGGTCTTGCCAACTCAGGTTTCTTTTCCTCCTTTCCCTTAGATAGCATCCATAAACTCAAAAAACGCACTGGGTAATGGGACTACTTATTTGAAATTGTGGTTCTTTTACAGTTGGTGTATTTAAAGAGGAAATTCAAGTTCTTATAATATCTAAAGGAAGCTAAAGTCTTAGACTTTTGCATTTGAAACCCTGTGAGGGAAATGACCATTTTGGTTTCTTTCATACTGAGCTAATTATTTACTCAAGGGCTGGCTATGTTCAAAAATACTCAACTTCTAATAGCATCGCTAATGGGGTTACTTACTTATATCTGTTTGTGTCCTAAATAAAGGAGCCAACTTCAACACTTTTCCTCCAGGAGGAAGTACCCTGCAGAAGATGACAGGGCCAGCAGGTCCCCAGGGCCTTTCTCACTTGTTCCTGAGCACCTGCTGTACTGGTGACCTCAGTTCTACACCTCAAGATTCAGACATTTCACAAAACAGCTTTTTAAACAAAAACCAGCTGTTTCCCATCGAGACTACAGGGGAAAAGTTTGGGCAGCCTACAGAAACATTACCCAGAGACTACCATTCTCCAATAACTTTCACACACTTTCCGCTCCAAAGGGGACCCGGCCGTGAGCAGAAGCCAGGGAGAAGGCAAATGAGACATTAAAATGTGGAAACTAATACCTTGGTTTTTGACAATATGTCCAATTACCTGCTTTAAAATGAACGTGGCTATTGTATCAGGACAATGCTTCCCCAAAGATGTCATTTAACTAATATTGGACAGTCTTGTGGTTAAACTTAACTTTATGGATATAAAAGAAGCTATAATTACACACAACTGTGAATGTCAACCAATTAGGTAGAGTTCTTCCCTTTCAGAAATGCTGTTAAAGCATTTTTTTAATGTTTTTCACTCCTAAAACTGCTTTGCTTAAAAAACCCTTCTCATTTTGAACCCATTTTACACTTGTTTTCTAAGCAATTAAGATACTTTTGATTTAAAAAATTTATAGTTACAATAAAAGTTAAAATAACACAACGACCACAGATTTTGAAAAAATATCCAATGGCCAAGGCCTCATCTTGGCTTTTAAAGAGTGCCAAGTTGCTCCAGCATTTTCTGTTTTGGTATGAATGACATAACTGCATTACTTCATGAGCTGCTACTTTAATTCCTAAGGGTGGAAAATTCCATGAGTTAATTTAATTTGGATGTAAAAAATATACATGAAAACTTGCTCTTCCTGTGGACTCTCCTGTGAAATATTGGAGCCAGTTGTGGGAGCTGCTGTGTTTCGAGGAGAGGCTGCCCGCCCTGCGCGGCCCTGGCTGGGCGCGGCAAGGGCTGGTGCCACCAGGCAGTTCGATTACCTCCGTTTGGGCACATGAGATCCTGGATTTTCTGCATTTTTAACAGTTTCTTCTCTGGCTCTGTAATGCCCTTCCTAGCCTGTCTGTATTAGCTGAAATCCTACACAGACTCAAATATGAACTCAGTAACACCTTCTGCAGAAAGCTTTTCGTAGCTGTCCCCTGGGGCTGGACAATGTTCACCCTTTTCTGAATCGCTTCTCAGATCACTTAATAATTCTGGTTTGCACTATGGTTAGTCACATACTTGAGTTATCGGCTTCCCAGAGTCAAAGGCCTGCAGGCTCCGGGACCTTTATGTTCCCCCCAAAGGGTCTCAAGCACAGAACGAGTGAACACCTGTGTACTTTCTAACACGCACAACTCCTATTCCTCACCCCAAATCTTCTTTCTTGAGAAAACAAGGGTAATATTCTTTTTTAAAATGCAAGGGTTGTGCCTTTTCTACGTTATGGATGGTTTAGCCCTGAATAAAAGTTCAGTAAGCAATATGACAAGGCCATGCTATTACACGGAGCTACTTGCTTTCCCCTCTATCATTTAAGAAGAAAGCAAAGTAAAAATATGATGAGGTCACAGAGCCTGTTTGAAATGTTTCTATATTTTGAAAGTGGGAAAGACAGCAAGTTTTTGTTTTTATTTAAAGTTCATGGTGCCAGGGTGCCGAATGCACACTTCAGGGGAAAAAATTAGCAAACGAGGGTTGGTTTGTCCTGGAAGATGGAGAAAGACGATTCTTTGGGTATGATGGCCCAGTGCAGCCTGACAGTCCTGTTTCTAGTCCTAGCGCCCGAATTTTAGTAAAATAAGCTCTGGGGGAAGAGAAGGGGATATACCTAGCTGGCCCCACTGCTGTGAGACTGGGCATACCTCACGGCCCAGCCCCTGACTTAGGGGCTGCTGATAGAGTGTAAATGCTCACACTGCTAAGGCTGCAGTCAAAAGCTCCTGACTTTTGTTTGAATTAATGCATAAATAGCAAATGGGGAGCTCAAGGATTCTGAAGCTGTTTGTAACTAATCCTTGGTTAAGAGGATTTCTTTAAGTCAGAGAAAGAAAAAATAATGTATGCTCTCAGTTATATGCAGAATCTAAACAAAACAAAACAAAAAGCAAAACAGACTCAAAGACATGACAGTAGAGTGGGGGTTGCCGGGCCAGGGGCCGGGGCCAGGCGGGAGACACGGGGAGACGTCGGTTCAAGGGCGCAGATGCCCAGTGATATGATGAAGAAGCTGGAGGTTCTCAAGGACAGCACAGTACGACAATGGACAGGCAGGCAGGCAGGGAGCGAACGGAGGCCCCGCCTGGCCTCACCGCAGCAATCGACTTGCAGTGTGCGAGTGTCAGGTCACCAGTGGGCACCTCAACGCATGTACGCTGGACTTCAGCGACATCTCAGCGAGGGTGGGAAAGACTTTTAAATACAGAGAATCTCTTCAAGTCCTTTTTTCTCTGTTCTTTTTTCCCTTACATTTTTTAAAAATAAAGTACCTTTTTGACAACAGTTAAAAACTTTCAACTGAGGATGTTAATCTACCCCCAGAATATCTGATAACTGTGGAGATCAGGAGAGACTGTGGGACCCAAAGGATAGGAAGATACAGGTAATTACAGAACAAATGACATAGGAGCTACAGAAAGATGAACTGATGACAAAGATCCTGGAGGAGAGTTTACAACAGGCTATTTAAAAGACAATCTGAAGTGCTCTGTAATAGAGGGAATGACCTCGTAAATTCACTCTGGTTCCACCAAGAACAAGTCTTTCGGACAAACCTCCTGCCCTCATCCAGGGGAATACCACCCGCCTGGTGTCTTGTGCTGCTGCCACAGACAAAAGGAGGAAAGGCGGACTGCATGGAAGAAAATCGGGTGGACAAAACTGCTGGAAATATTAAACCCAAAGGGCAGGGGATGATGGGAGTGCAGAGAGGACGCCTGCAGGACTGAACCTCAGGCTTTCTGCCTCATGTTCTCCCTGGTCAGAGTTTTGATTTGTGTCTTTGATGTGAACACCGTGACACCCTTCAAATTTGCCAACAACACAGCTGGCCGAGGATGTGACTGAAGTAGGACCTAAAGAAGGCCTAAGAGTAGAGACAGACTGAAGGCTCAAGTCTGCAGTTCTGAGGGGCGTGTGAAGTCTGTACTGGCACAACACACGTGCACGCGGACCACTGATAGACACAGACATGTGGCTTCTGGATTTCATCTGACTACCAGTTGGTGTTTGTCAGTGGGATGGTAAAGTCATCAAAATATTAGCTGAATCTTGTTAAGTGTCCTTTAATGAAGATGTAATAATATATTGAATGGGTTTGCTGATAGATCCGCCCTAGTCCACCCTGATCATTCCTTGAGCACTGTGTTCAGTTTGAGATTCCACACACTAAAAGGTCCTTGAAAAAGAAAAGCATCCTTTATGTACTAGGGAGAATGCACTGGAAAGTCACAGAGTCAAAAACTATTTTTAGGGTAAATATTTGAAGATATAAATGTCTTGCCTAGAGAAAACATACAGAATAGACTGTCTTCAAATAACTGAAAAATTTTCAAATATTTGTTGGGTTGACTTAGGCTAACTCTAGGCAGAAAAATGAGGACTGCACAAAGATGTGAATTTGGGCTGGACATAGGAAGAATTTTCTAACATTTCCTGGAAATGGGCTTTGTGGTCATTTGGAGCTACTCAGCCTTAAAGGAAGGAGGCTGATAGAGGCTTGCGGACCACTTGGGAGGGAATTTGAGGGGGATTTGGATAGAGATGAATTCTAAGGTCTCTGCAATACTGTGGCAATAACTACTTAGAAATGAAGTAAAGTACATGCTAGAATATGCATGGGATTTTTGTGGAATCAGACGCTGCGAAAACCATAGGGTAAAGCTGATGAAGCCTCTAGGGATCATACCTTTGTTAAGAGGTCCACAAAGCAATGGGCTTTTCTGACTTCTGCTGCTCCCACGACCACATACCAGTAAGAGCTCCCCAAGATAGCATATCAGTGCCCACTCCCCTCTCTAAGTGCCAAGTGTTATTGGCACAGCTAAATAGCAACATGCAGCAGGGAGCCAGGGGGCAACTGAAGAGTTTTCTTGAGTTTCGTAGTTAAGTCAGAGTAACAGAACAGTTTGTAACACCAGCCACAGTTTTGAAATGGCTATGGTATGAGGTTAGAGAGGAAGTTTGTTGCAGCAGTGTGGTATTTGGTACAAAGAGTGCTGGTCTCATTGCTGGCTTATCTGGTTTTTAATTCTAACTTGGCCATTGACTAGTATCCGTGCTTGGTGCACTTCCCCTTTCTGGGCATCAGCCTCTCACAGTAAAATAAGGGACATGAGCTAAAACACCTCTGGGGTGCTTTTAGGATCTAATTTAAGTCGTTCGTCTTCTGATGTCCTATGTGGTTAAAGTTCTATGTTTAATGTCAATTAAGTAAAAAGGAGTCAATTAAGTAAAAATGTGCTTCTTCACCTAATGAATGTTCCTCTGATAAATTATTTTTAATCCAAAGTCAAACTAAAAACATTGTTTATGTGAGAAAAACTGGGCAAAGGTCGATTCCCATCAGTGCTTTCTGAAATGTGCCACACTCTACTTGGGGAGTGTGGGCCGGGGTCGCAGGGGTGCTACAGAGGACAGGTGAGGGTGTGAGTTCATAGAGCTCTTCCACCCCCAAGCCAACCAGAGCAACTAGATCCTTACAAGGTCACTACTCCTCTGCTGAGGGACAGTGAGATCCTTTCCTCCTGGAGGACAGAGCTGGGTCCCTCCTGTAGCTCAGAGCCTAACTATACAGCAATTTGTTTTTAAGTACATGTCCTTTCCTATTAGACTGTGAACCTCCCAAGAGCAGCAACCGCCTATTAGCAATGAGCCTGACATTTGGTTACCATCTGATAAATGGTTTTGAAATGAATAAGTGGACTTTGAGCAAAAAGGATCTGGGAACCACATTAATATTATATATTAATAGTATAGGCGCTTTTTAGCTAAGTGACCCGATCGTTGCTGACTCTACTGATGAGTAATTAGGAGCACCGAGTCACAGGAAGGCATTTCTGATGAGGGTTTTGTTAAAAGAAGAGATTGGGTCATGGGAAAGGCTTGCTTTTAGGTCGCATCTGTGAACCTGAGTACTGAATGATTAGTGGAGAGAATTATATTTGGTAAACTGCCACTTGAATAATTTATTTAAAAATATAATGATTTAATATCAGGATTAACCATGGAGATAGCGGAGGCACAGAGGAGATTATGTCTGAATAAGAGTTTCATAGTAGGTTAGTGACAAACCCAGATGCTTCCAAATTCTCCCCCATTCAGAGGTTTCTGCTTAGATTCTATTAGAAAAGTGAGTGGCTATGGTAGAAAAATTAACTTAAAATTTATTACTTCAAGGGCCCCAGTAAGGAGAGTTCACACCTCTTGCCACTTTCCACTGCCAAACTGATTTAAGACAAGTGTTTTGACAATGTGGGTTTTAAATCTAGAATGCTACCACATTGGAGGGAAAATTCTTTAGCTCCACATTTGGGTAGCGACCTGCTCTGGGAACTTAGCCATGAGATACTTAGAAACTTCTTTCATCAATGAGCATTTATCAAGATTTGAAAATCACAAGCTCTTACTACCTGAAATTAATTCTTAGAAGGCATATACCTACATAACCTCTGGAAGTGCTCACGAGAGTAAAACAGGCATGGAATTTGAAGTCAATGTATCTGAGTGTAAACGCAGCTTCGTGACTTGAGACCACTCTCACCTTCTAGGGCTCTTGGGACTGACACTGAAATGGACACTGTTATCATCCTCCCTGGCTCGTGTGAAGACTGCCTGACATAATGTATATGTTGCGCCCAGCAGCTGGGCTGGCAACTGGTCAAGCACACAGAAAATGTTAGTTCTCATTCTTCCCTTTTTGTTTACTGGAGGAAAACAAAATGCAATACACAGTATTTAAGGAGTTCACAACAGAGCTGGTAAGGAAAAGGTCATGCCTACAAAAGATACGGAGCTATGCACAACCGGGTGAGATGAATACCCAGCCGACGGTCTACACACAGCGCTGTGAGTGCAGAAAGAAAACAACTATGACAGGTGGAGGCAGCAAGGCAAGGCTTCCTGGAAGAGGCAGAATTTGAGTCAGAGCTCTGAGAATTCGTGGGGTGAGATGGACAGAGAGAAGCGGGTGGAGCCTGCCAATCCAGATAGATACCAAAGAAGTTAGTACTAAGAATATGCAGGGCAGATTCTGATAATGTGCAAAACTGGAATTGCTGGAAACAGTTTTTGTATATTGAAAGAGCTAACCATACAGCTTTAGGTGAATTGTAATGGGACTTTATGAGCTGAGCTGGAAAAGTGGCCTTCGTCTTGTAGATAATGGAACGCTGGTGAAGGTTTCTGAGCAGGAAAGCGCGTGGCCAAATACTATCTTCTAGAAAGCCCTACACCGTTCACTCAAGTGTTAGGAGCCATGCTGCTGTGAACAAAACCCCTTTCATTATACTAATACTTAGTAAATCACTGAAGACCTACTTCAGAACTCCAAGGAAAACATTTTATGAATCAAAAGCTAAGTACAATATGTTAGCAATTAAATGAGATAACATAATAGCCGAGGCAGAACCATGGTTTTTCCCCACCACGATTTCAAGCTGCTGCAGAAAGAAATGCTTATATCATCTTCCAAGTTATCAAGCCATTTCATTTTGATTTTCGAAAGGCATGGAGAGGGGAAACGAGAAGAGTAAGTAGGTCAAGAGGATTCAAAGCTGTCTATTCTTTAATCAGAAGGAATTATTAAGGAGGGTTATAAAGGAGATTTGCTTAAGACACACACACACACACACACACACACACACACACACACACACACACACACACCCCTGCCCTGGGATGGTGTTAAGTTTCTAGCACTTGCTTCTGCTGCAGAACGGCAAATGAAGGTGTGCAGTTGGGAAAGAAAGTCCCTCCGACGCTGCTCTGCGAAGTTTCCGGTGCGCACCTCCCACTGCTACTTTATTTACTGCAGCTGGCCGAAGTTTTATAGCCTGTTTCATGTATTAAAATTCAAATGTGGAAAACATTACCAGTATCCTCCTTGAATTTTTTTTGTTGTTGAGGGGAAAGGGGGGGTGGGTTTTTTTTCTCTTCCCCTTCAACTTCCTTTTTATTGTGGAATGTACCAAATGGTCAAAGGCTAACATCAGACTGACTAAATTCAAAAACTATTTCCTTTGTTCTTATGTTTTTGTTTGAAAATTCAGACCAGTTCGCACAAGGAAAGAACAGGCAATCCAATCTCATTCACACACGTTATGGAGTTTCAGGCAGAAGAGCTCAGATTCCGGGGGCCCGCTACATATTTCTGAGAAGGAGAGACACGTCACAACCCCATCTGGTTTACAGGACAGCAGTGGTCACTGTGTCACATCTTTAAGGTTGCTCTCTTGTCTGGTGGGCCCTGTGGTGGTCCTTGATGGAACTATGCCTTCAGAGGAGCGGGCAGGAACTTCTCATCAGCAAAACTAGCTGCTTCATTGCCTCTGCATAGTTTTTCAAAATCAAAGACTCTGGCTAATTATTCCCCTTTTTCTATTGCTCTGTTCCATTCTCTCTCTTTCCCCTCCACCTGGGTGAGTCAATTCTAGTCTCTTCCTTCTACCCCACCTCTGAATCAGGCTCAAAGACAAGGGGACTAAAAGGTCACACAGTTCCAAACAACATCTATTATAGTTTATTATTTTAAAGAACCACTTCACCTACATCTGGTATTTAAGAGCAAACTTTACATATTTATGGAAAAAAACCCAGCTCTGAATCAATGCCCTGGCTGCATGTTGCATCCGCTTAACATATGCAAAACGAACACAGCTACAGAAATTAAACTATTTTTCTCCTGATTGAGAGCAGATATGCAGAAATGGTTATAAGTCACAGATCTGGCTTTTAATACAGCCAGATTTCTTAATTAAAAGCAGTATTGTTTAAACATTGTAGTTTAAAAAAAAAGAGCTGTACAAACTAAAATCTCATATTATATGCATCCCAAGTGTATTTAACACATTACCTGAGGCCAAGCTAAATTAAAATCTAGCTTTTCCTTTTGTTAACTCTTAGCAACTGCCATGAATAGACAAATAATTTCTACTCAATGATGAATTTTTGGGGTAGAGGTCAAGGAAAAGCTAAAAAGAAAAAAATGATTTAGCTTTGGCATTCAAAAATATCTTTCCACGTTTTAGAAGTGAGGTCATTGCTTCTATTTATAAACCAGTATTTTTGGTTTCAAATTGGTTGCAGGTTTCCATAGCACACCACTCAGGATGGTACTCCTTGTCTTAGCCTTTTATTAAGAGGCGGAATTGAAAGGAGGGCAGACTACTACTACTGGGCAGGGAGCCTCCGAATAACCTGTACTTATTCTGCATTCTCCTTTTGGAATCGTCTTTGAACAAGAGCTGCTTTAGGGATAACAGAAAACAGACCTTTATCCAAGCACCTTTTTAAGAGCCTGGAAGGTACAAAAGAGGACACTGAAGTTTGTAACAAGCGGACTTACACAGAATCACTGGCAACATTAAATTCACCAATCGTTCGGATACCTCATTAATTGTCATCACTTAGTATTTTATCAGGAAGATTCTCTGAATCTTCATAATCACCCCCAACAAGGATGCACTCCCGAATCCTTCCCAAAAGCAGTGAGCAACACTGGAATTCTAACTGTAATAAGGACAAATCTGCTTAAGGAGCATTCATATAAAGGTGTGTTTATTAAGTGGTAATGGTAAAACTGCTATATACTTGAACCACACAGTCCCACTATCCAGTTCTACCTTCCATTCTCAAAATCAAAAGCCATTGATTTGGTTTCTTTAATTAAAAAAAATTCAACCTATTCATATATGAAGTGCCAGCAATGTACCACGGATGTAAGCTGGTTGGGTCTTTTAACCAAAGTCTCCAAGATGAACAATTTAAAACACCAGGAATGACCAGCAATGCTCTCCCGGGTACATGCTTAAGTGAAATGAAGGTGTGTTCTCACACACACCTGCACATGAATGGTCACAGGAGCACTTTTCATAATAGCCAGAGGGGAAATAACCCAAATAGCCATCACCTGATAACCAGATAAATATAATGATTACAATTCAATACTGTTTGTCGATAAAAGTGCATGATACTCTGATATATGATAAAACCTTGAAAACATTGTGCTAAGTTGAAGAAGCCGGTCGGAAAAGACTACGACATATTGCACGATTCCATTTATAGGAAATATCCAGACTAGGCAAAGCTACAGTAGATCAGGAGTTGCCAAGGGCTGGGGGTGGTGGGGAGGAGGTAGAATGGAGAGTGACCGCTAATGGCAATGGAGATTTCTTTTCTTTTTGGAGGGGGCCAATGTGTCCTAAAATTAGACTGTGGCAATGGCTGCACAACCCTGTGAATACACTGAAACACAGTGAATTGTAAACCTTACACGGGTGAATTGCATGTTAAGTGAATTATAACTCAATCGAGCTATTTTAAAAAGATAAAAACAGCAGCGCTGGTATTTATACTTGAAAGTCTCATTTTACATGCTAACTACAGAGTCTACAAATCTCATCACTTACCATGAGTGAATGTCTGTTGGCTGAAAGAAGACCGGTTCCATACCCTGAGCCCAGACCACCCATTGCTCCATTATGAGACGGTCCGATGATGCCATGCATGTCCCCATGACCACCAGGCATAGCTGTGGATGGGCCCACTGCATGATTCCGGAGAACGTGGATAGCATCATCCAGTCTTTCTAAACGATCTTCAATTCGGCTTTGCTGGTGGTTAAGAAATGATGTGAAATTTAGTTTGAAATGCATTCATAGGTTACAGAAGTAAAAGGTAAGTTGACACAAACTACACTTTGAATTTCTAAGTATGTTTCCAATATAGTTTATTTCCTTAAAATAATAAAAATAGTTTCCTTCCTAGAAAACTGGTGACAAATGTTAATATTATAATTATAATGTTATTTTTCATGAACAAAAACCATTAATTCTTCCAGGACATTCTAATGTACATATGTTAAACTATATTGCGTTAGCTTGAAATAATTTGGGCTGACTTTAGAAAAGAAAAACATCATTGAATTTAAGTAACATTTTTGACAGGCATTGGTTAAAGATTTAAAAAAAATTAATAATGGGACGGTGATTTATTTATAGTTTGCCAATTAAATTATCTTCTTCAAGGCAAGATTTCCTTGGTTTCCTCTCTGATATATGATACAGTGCTAAGTATCAAGTCAGGGACAGGTAAATGCATACAAACAGTAATTTCTTGAGTACTATCAATTTTCACTTGTGTTTCCTGCTTTCCATCTATTATCAGCAGATTGTGTGTATGTGTATCTCTCTCTCTCTTCCCCCCACAGAGAGAGAGAGAGAGAGAGAGAGAGAGAGAGAGAGAGAGAGAGAGAGAAGGGAATGGGGCCTCAAAATGATTACAGAAAAAATTACAATAATTCCGTCCATCAAAGTGGTATGAGATTTCAAGACTGAAGAATAACAAAGATTTGAATTAATGTTCACCAGGGGCTTCTGAGTGATTTCAAAGGCATTTCTATAGTATAGAAGTCACTCCCTTATACAACTGCATTACACAATTAAAAACCAACTGAACTTTTTTTTCACCCCAGCCATTAGGACCCAACTTTTCTGCAACTAGACAAGGTCTACGCTATAGTTTTTGGTGAAGAAGAGGGACATGTGGATGGGCCCTTGCTGTTTTCTCCTTCCAGTGTGATCAATAATGATATCAAGCAAACATCTGCACGGGACTCTCCGGTGTGCGCTTTAACATGTACCATCCCACTGGGTCCTCACTGACATGAGCAAGGCAAGCGGGAAAGACAGTACTATCCCTGCCAGACAGACATGCAAATGAGACACAAAGAAATTAAGTGAATTAATTAATCAGGGTCACATTGCCAGGAAATAGTAAAGTGAGGGCTGAAATCTAAGTCTTTTGACTTCAAATCTGATGCCTCTTTGTACTACATCATGCTACAATCCGCTTTGAGTTCCAACGGGCTATGCGAACAGATGTACTAGCTCTACTCTATGAGAAAAACAATTTCAAATTATTCTATACTGACAGGAAGAATGTGTGTCTAATACAGTTAGTCTATAGTACAGAGAATTCTGATTTGGTGGGCTTTGGTGTTAGGGGACCTCCCCTAAACTCCTAGCTCAGCTACTAATGTGACCTTGGAAAAGTTACTAACATCTTTGAGTCTACACTTCTTAATTTATGAAAATGAGAATGAATTTATATGCACTTCCAAGTGCAAATGTAAGCATGAAAAGAAATGATACATGTGCCTACCATCCCTTCTGGCTCACAGGTTCCTGGTGGAGAGAGCAGTGTGTGCTTGCGGACCCCCTCTGGAGTGGTGAGAATTCAGAGAACTGAAGCAGTAGTTTGCAACTACAAACCGAGCCTTTGCAGTTTTACAGTTGGACAAATCCCGGTTTTGATGGCTGGGTCCAAAGAACAAATGATGGAGGTCGCCGTTTAAAACGGCTATGGACCACCCGGATGCAGGCCGCAGACTCACTGGGCTGGGTAGAGAGGGTGTGCGTTGTCTGCCCTGTGGCTGCCTTTAGTGGCTAAAATGCACAGCTGGATGATTCATACCCACAGCGAGGAAGAGGACAACAACGGGGGAAATGCACCTTTGTATTTGAATTTTTAGATTTTCCTTGGTTTAAGTAGTAAGCCAGAAAAGAAGGAAGGAAGCCCCGAATAGCTGACAAGACATTAACTCAGATGGACAGACAAGCCTGTGCCTTCTTCCACGGTCCATCTCAAATTATGGGGGACAAAGGGGAAAAATGTGAAAAGACTGAAGAGTTCCTTGCTGCCACCTCTCCCGTTTGATTCATATATAGTCTGGACACAGCACAGAGCGCTGCGTATTTCCAGCCCCGTCATTGTGAGTTAAGAAAGCCTGGTGTGTCAGACACGGAATCATCATATACTTATAGTATTAATTAAATGGATGCAAATTTCCAGCTATCCCCTACTGGAAGAACAGAGATGTTATGGTATTACTAGATTTCTATGAGAACCAAAGTGAACAAGGAAATAGATTTCTTATTCCAAGGTCAAGAGAAGAACTCTAAACCTGTTATTCTGGAAAGTAGAGCAGAGATATACAGAATCTCCAAGTGTTGCAGCTATAACAGCTTAGCTGGAACTTCAGCAGTTCATAATAGAGAAGTTATGTCATTATCGACAGGGCCCTTTCCCCAAGAAGGGAAGGGGGCCATTGTCCTTCCAGGATTGTTAGCAGTATCTGAGTTTCAATCTACAAGCAGGAACAAACATAGTCTAAACTTGGAGAGTGAACTAGAGACAAAAATGGTCCGAAAATTGCTAGAGCAGAGATTAACAGATGAGACTTACCAAAGAGTGTAGGGGTCCTTCATAATTAGGAGATGATGAGGCCTGTCCTCCGTTTCTGGACCAAACAGCTGTGCCTGCTGATATTAAAATGGGAATTACGATGCAAGCTATATAATCTTGAAACTAATCTCATCGGCATGGTAAACAGTTCTTTTTCAGAAACGGCTACGTTCATTTCCATGTGGACAATAAGGTAAATACGTGTAAACTCCCCATACAAGAATTCTGGGGCCAGGAAAACATTTTAAATGCCTTTGTAAAACATGAAGACTTTACATAGACTCAGAATTATCTCAAGACTCCTCCTAAAAGGAGGAATTTTAGCTAGGGAAGCATTTCTTGGTAGAAAACCATCACTGCAAAGTCAAGGCACTTTTTTCAGAGTGCAGAGCGGGGCTTTCCTTACGTCTTCATGCAAGGCCAGTTTGTTAAACCAAAATTCTCTCACCAACGAGACACAGCTTTGCTACTTGTTATTAAAATGATGCTTGAGAAGGAATAAGCCTTCAGAAACTTTGTAAGGAAATAAGATTAGTTGGCAGCGATCCACAAAACCAGAAATTTAAAAACTCAATATAACCACGGTCATAAGTAGTTCTTCCGAAGAAAACAGTTTTTTTATGATTCACTAAACTTGCAGGTAAAGAAAGATTCCTGTTATAACAAATATTACATGTCTAATCTCCCACTTTTAAGTTTAAAATAATACAAACTCAGTATAGAAAATAAATAATTCAAGATTTCTCCCTGAAATCTCATGCTCCGACACAGTTACCACTTTAAATATTCATTCTTCCTGTCGTTTCTGGGTGTGCATGTGTGTGTATTTTTATGCTAAATAAAAATAGAATATTTTGTTCAATTACTTTCAGTGATGGAATCTGGACAGAGCTATCGGTGTGAAAATAGCAATCTGTCCCCATATTTACATCCTCATAAAGCTCTTCCTTGATAACGTGTGGTCTTGCTCAATGGACTACCAGGACCCCCAAAGTGGCTTGTCTCTGTGTCTTCCAGGGAGAGCACACTGCTCAGGTTTAGGTTATTTGGGGGAGTTTTCTGGAATGATTTCTGCATCATAATTTTCCACTCCCCTGATGAGCCTAAGGGTGGAGTGGCAGAGTGGTGAGCTCTGAATCTGTCTGAGCTCCCGTATTGTTACAGATGTAACCTCAGCAAGTCACGTACCCTTCCTGGGCCTTGTACACTTATCTGTGAAAGCAGAGTAGATTAAAACACTGTATTTTGCTGTGTATAAGGCACACCCACGTTTCTGTGTGTATTATACACTGGATTATTATACCCACTGTTATACCTGTGATATGTAATCATTATACCCATGTAAAATGCACATCCTTATTTTTCCCTCAAAAATTTGGGCAGAAAGTGTGCATTATACACAACAAAATATGGTAGTTGCTCTCAAGTTTTATTAGACTCCAGAATTTTTTTCCAAATTATAAAATAGACAAATCGGAATTGTTCTGCTTGACATGGGGAACTCGGAGCTCTCCCTGCTCAGCCCCTGTCCTGAGCCCCATTGGACCAGATGCTGCCTCCATCCTTCTCTGGTACCAGACATTGAAGTCTGTGATCGTTGTCCAGAGCCTAACAATATGGTACTGAACCTAAGAATTCCGAACTTTCCTTTTTGGTCATTGGGAATGTTTCACCGCTACTGCATTACATGTCATCTCTGTTTCTCCCCAGGTTCAAGTTTGTCTCTCTGGACATTGGACTTAAATGTCTAGCTACCCCTTTCTACTCTGTCAATGGAGGCTGGAAAGGCTGATATTAAATCCCACTTAAGCCATGGCCGTCACCTCAGACAGCTTTGCAGCCGTCTGAAACTTCCCGTTCTCTACCAGGGAAGCCAGGTTACAACGGGCCCCGTGAGTGCTGCACGAGGAGAGTAATATACCGCTGGAAGGGCCACGTTTAGGCAAGTGCCTCCACTGTAAATTACAGTTAAGGTCAGGTTTCAATCAGGTACAGATGTGATTTAGTTCTGCTTTAGAAGCCACCTGTCCTCTTTCTAAAGAGCAGAGACGAGCATCAGACAGGGCCCTCTGGAAGTATTTATAGTGGAAGGGCAATGAGCCTTTTAAATGGACCTCTGAGAAGTGAAATGCTTTACTAACATAATTTAAGAACTTATAATTGTATTATTTGAAGCCATAGGTCATATAATTGGTTATTTTTAAAGGCAAACACCCCCTTTTTCTCCACACACTGACTTCACAATTTATTTACAAGATTATAGTTTTTCCCAAACACCCCAATGACACAGCCTTCAAAGAGAAAATCTGGAAAGTCTAAAATGTCTGTTGGAAGTGATCCTTTTGAATAATCTATATTTGATGACTGTGTAATCACATTCATGGCTACATTCACTGCCTCTCCTCATCTGAGATGTCTTATTGGAGTATGTCATTCCCTTGAGTATCTTCTAGAGAGCCGGGGAAAGCTTAAGAAGTAAGTTTTCTGTATGTCCATGCATTTAAAAAACATCTAATCTTTAAGAAAAGTTTTGAGTGTGAATGGCTGTACCCTCACGTGGCAGTCTTTCTCTCCTACTCCCTTCTATTTGTCTGTTTGAAAATGTTGTTTTGGGCTTTAGGAGGGAGCACGTTTCCACCTCCTGGAGCAGGGAGTCTAACAGGACAACCACTCTCACTCGCTGGCAGGATGATGGCATGAGAGTCGGCACAGTACCTGAGAGAGAAGGAGGAGAGCCGACGGGAGTTGAAGGGTTTGATGAAAAGCTGTTGTTAGTGTGATCTGGAGAATAGATCTTAAAACAACGGGGAGAAAAGAAAACAAGCCCTCATTATTAGGAACAAATAATCAACAATTTTGTAAATTACAAAGTGTCAATGCAATTCATTTAAAAAGTACAAGTGATAAAATAATCACTTTAATTTTTCAAAATCAGAATTATTGAGGTCATGTAAGACAGTCAGAAAAGCAGTGGTCTAGAGGTCAGCAGACTGGAGTTCTAGTCCTCTCTTCCCATTTCCTCCAATGGCTGTGTGGCTGGCTGGGAGCAAGCCACAGAGATACACCGAAACTCCCTTTCCCTCCACAAAACACGTCAGACTGTCTCATCTCTAAGACTGTTGCCCAACTCCTTCACCATGATTAAGGCATCTGATTCCAAGACGTAAAATATTTAGATGAAATAAAACTTTTACTTGGTCAAAAATGCTGACATAAATCAAACATTTTATGCTCCTGATGGTAAGGGAAAAAAAACAACTGAAGAGATAAAATGTTAGGGCAACGAATGTCCACTCACATTTGCAAATAATCATGTTTAGCTTTTGCAGACAAAACCAAGTATACTCCCTCACAAAAATAAGGTGTGTCATTTGTCATCAGTGAACAGGCAGGGCATGGTCAAGTCTAGCCTCTTGGCAGTGGGCAGTCAAAGCAGAAAAGGGGAGTCCCTAGGAGCCAAATATGTGATAATTTCTCACGGACTTCAGCTACGGTCTTTTGTTTTTTTTAATGCCTTTTCCAAAGTGTGTTAGAATTGCCCCTTGCAAAGTCAGTCTTAGTGGGTCAATGAGTGCCCATATGACTTTAAAGAAAAATAAGAACTCAAGATAGAAAATCCATACCCCTAACGGCCCTGAGGATATCCATGAATCCATAACTGAGTAGCACTTAGCCCCACTGTGAGGAGACAAGATGGAAGGACCAGTCATGTACTGAAAGAAATTATGCAAGAAAGCTAGCGTTTCCAAAATCAAAGCTATCTGACATTCATTTTCTAAAATTCCAAATGTCCACATCTGATTAAAGTTCAGCCTTCTAATACAATGCCACATATGAAGTCCAAAGTCAATATTTCCTCACCGAAGCAAGTGCCTTCCCCAGAGCATCTCCAGTCTGGGAGCTGCCTGCTGCGCCGCTTCCTCTATTTGCTGCAGAAACAAAAGGCAGAGTATGAAAAACCAGGCAGTGAGGCGCCTGACAATTTTCTATTCCTGGTCCATTTACTCACGATTTAATTGCATTTTTAATGCTAATTATGACACATTAATCTTTAATTAGCATTAATTTGTTTGCTGAGGTAGATGTCAAATATATTCATGTTACATTTTCTACAGATAAAATATAAACCTGACACCTTGGTTGAAAGATAAAGTGTTTTAGTTGCTATCACCTTCCACTTCACTTAGAGTGGTTAGTGGGGAATGACAGTCCACTGCTAAAAAATGTACAGTACTTTCAGGTCTCTGAAGTTCTCACAGTTTGGCTTTTTAAAATATTTTAGATAGCCAATTAAATTCTCCTCATGCATAATTTACCCCTTTTAAATAAAAAACATGATACATCACAAAAGGGGTACTCCTTTGAGAGTTCCACAGTAAACAAAAATTTTTTAAAATCTTTAACAAATTTTTAAAAATCTAGCTTTCTAGGAGAGAAAACATTTTTAATATTTTAAGTAACATATTTAAGACAAACTTAAGAGAAGTTGAACTGTTATGCTGCTACAAGTCAGTATGGTCTCAAATCCTGGAGATAAAATCAGTTTACATAATCATGAAGCTGTATCTCCATCTTAAACACTGGTATTTTTATCTACAAAATAAATGAACAGAGAGTACTATTAGTAAAACGACATTGATTCTAGCATATAACTTGAAGCCAGCTCTACTTAGAAGGTAGGCTTGGAGGTAATTTGCCTGCGTAAACTGGTGCAGCCACTGTCCCTCTGAGGTCTTCAGTACCAACACAATGCCTACACATGATACGTTACATTTAGTAAGGCCTTGCCTTCAGCAAATACTTTTGCAAAGTATTGAATTAAAGCCCATTAAACTCCAGGGGAAGCTATTTTTCAATATTTCATGAAATAAGGGAAAGAACTCTTGAAGTCACTGATTAATCCAAGCAAAACTTTATTAAACAAATAATTTTTAAAAAAATCCGCAGTCCTATCCTTGACCCAAGAGAGCAGCCTTTCTGGCAAACATGTCCTCAACTTCCAGATCTGTGAAGTGGAGGAGAGGTCAGCTCTCCAGTGGTCAAATTGTCTGCTTCCCTGGGTTATAATTTCACTCTCTTGACCTCCCACAGCACAGTGAAATTATGCTTGCTATTTTTATATATTTGCATGTTGGGTATGTCAGTTAGATAATCTTTTGATGTGTATTTTATTGGGTTAACAAAACCCACACCTCTATGCATGTATTACTAAAACTGAAAGAATACTGGTATATGTTAAAAAAAAAACACAGTCACCTTCGGACATTCTTTTTCATATCACAAATTCACATTAAACATATATCATTATGAGTAGCTGACATTGTCCTAGAAGAAGTGAAGCTATAATCTGTAATTTTGAAATTTTAAATTAAAAGGCTTGTCTCTGTAGGTTATTAGACTAAGGATTATATAGAGAAGGGGATTCGTTCGTTGAAATGAGGTTCTGACTGCATACTGAGCTAGTAGAAGGAACTCACAGATATCAAGGGTATTAAAAATACTTAGTATAAGAGGTAAATGAAATTTTATCTGGTGTGAAAAGTATTAATTGCTGCATTAAGGAGGGTTTTCTTTGTTTTTTGAATAAAGACAGTTTAAAGAGAAAATAACAGAAAGCACTAACATTTCTTCAGCTTGTATTACCACAGTATTTTGGGGCAATTTTATATACAGATTTTTGGAGAAGTAACATTATTATATATACCTAAAAATTAGATTTATCAGTCAAAACAATTTGTGATTTCTGCATGATTAGAGAACAGATCTTCACGATATGTAAGTTCCCAGCCACAGTGGAAAAATTATATTATTTAAAAAAGAACTGAAACCCAGATAGGACAAGACAATTACAGATAAAATTTGCTACCATAATGTCTTTCAAAAGATTAATTCTTCCTTGGAACAACTTTAAAATGAAGATAAAAAGTGTTTAAAATTTTTTCATGGAACCAAAGAGACGGAGTTGAAAACCAGTATTTTAGAGAGATTAAAAAATTTATTGTATGTAGCATAAAAAAGCACACTTATAAGAGACAAGATATGATCATTATGATCACTTTCATGCTCGACTTTGTGTGAAGTGCCTGCTACATTGAGGGAGACATTAGGACTTAGGAAGTAGAATAAAAACTAGAATCAACTCCTTACCTCATGTTGTCATAAAAATGATTCAGAAGACTAAAATGTTACTCATGGAAGCCACTCTTAAAAACGGACTATTTTTTAACATGAAGCCATTCTACCTTGCAGCAGCTGGAGAGCCAAACCCAAGGGCTTAAATTTCAAAGGAGTTTACTGGGGCCAGTTTGCCCTTTCGCTTGGAATGCCTTTTGTTCTGTTCCAGGAAACGTCGGGGAAGACACATTTTCAAGAGTCCCTCAATATGTTAAGCTACATGGGTCCTTCTGTTAGAGTTCTCTTTTTATTTGTGTGACTGATATGTCAAAGGGCATAAATAATCAGAGAGTGAATACATTATTAATTCTCAAATATATAATTTCTCTTATATTGAGGAATGGGTCATGTTTAGCAAAACACACTTACAATTAAACTTGGTGTTCACCAAACCCACCTTTGTGGCTTCAGTGCAACGGGGCTTGCCTACCACTCTAGGCCTGGTTTTCCGTCAGCTCCTATTATTAGCAATTACCCAGTGCCCACGCCGCAGAAATAAAGATAAACACGATTGCCTGTACTTGGTAAAGACTGGATTGATTGCATTTCTTAAGTTATTTTAACTCTAATCAATTTCTCTTGCTCAAGAGAAAAAATAATCAGTCTCTAAGCAGGTTGTAAAATAAATATGAGTGGGAGATGAGCAGTGATTAAGAGGAGCTGTAATTTTGGAGGGGGATTCGATGCTGTCAGCCGCCCCCCCCCCAGCGTTGTTCAGATGGCTAGAGCCCAGGTGCTGTTGCTGGCTGGAGGGCGGAGTAGAAAGAAGGGGTTTGGTGGGTGGGGCTGCGTGGTGGACCGCCCTCAGACTCCAGCTCAGCTTTGGGAAATGGTAGTTCCTGTCAGAACACACCCTGATCAGAGCACCGTGGTGGGGGAACTCGAGGACCAGCTACGACACAGACTGTGGAAAACATGTTGCCCCTCGACTGCACACCCGTAACTTCAGGCTGGGAACGCCATCGAGATACAAAAGGAAAGAGAGGTGTAACTACGGTGTATTTGCCCGAAGGAAGATGACTGCTTTGACATTTTATTAAATATTATTAAACTACTAGAAGCAGCATAACAATGCCATGAGTTTGTCTACAAAGATGACGAAAGAAGGAGCCCTCTCCAGCGCTCCTGCTATGTATGCTTTTAGAGTTAACACTAAAATATAAGCTATAACGTATTAATCTTTAGCAGGAGGCATTTCTAGGAATTCAGGGGGAGAGCTGGGCCCCATGACCGTGCTCAGGAAATGGACTAGAAGATGTAAATCAAACCGGTCTATTGCTTTCCGTCAGTGGTCTTTGGAACGGCGATGCCGTAACTGCTGGATAAAGTGCACACCCTCTTCCGCTCTGCGCCTGTCCACTACCCAACTGCATCTGAAGGCTCGAGTTCTTGTAAAAGACCAAGTGAATCTCATGTGACTATTCTCATAATAAAATTACTGGGAAACCAAGTCCTCAAAGGGAAATGGACATGTTTCTGCCAGGAAAGCCACACACTCAAGTGCATCATGGTTACAAACAAGTCATTAGAAGTGAAAGCTGTAAACCGGACTAATTCATGAGCCAGATAGATATTCCAGGGTAATCTTTAGCATATGTTGTATTAAATGCATCTTGGTAGTCTGTTTCTCCAACACTGGTTTGAGGTAAAAACATGAGAAATGCCATGTATTAGACAGCAGGCCAGTTAGAGACTATGATAAACAACAGTAGTTTGTACAACCATTATGCTAGTTCTATGCTCTACTCCCTCTTAGGGGAAGGGAGGGATCTGGCCCCAAACCACAAGAGGACACGCCCTGGGAATGTACAGGAATGGTGTCTCCCCGTGGGGAACTGAGGCACTCTCCTCTCTGCAGAGTCCCAGGGGACCGTGCAAGGTAGGCACCCTCTGAACGCTTTCGACCAGGAAGGACTATGGCATACTGCAGGTAGGGAGGAAATATGTGTAAAACAAAAGGTATATGGCTAAATCTTCTACACTTCTATCCTCTATAGCTGGTGTCTAGCAACTTACTACCCTTCTTTTTCTGTATGCAAGGTTACTCATATGTAGAGACGTTGGACTACTGCTTCTGAGACACACTCAGCACTGTAATGTCGGAAAAGTCTTAGGAAGAAAGTTTGAAGGGCTCTGATAGTGGTAATCCTGAAGCCCTCAAACCTTAGCTTCTCTCCTTAGCTGGGTGCCACACCAGCTAAACTACTATGAATCCATGTGCGTCCCATGCACTATATTCATACAGCTCCAGGGGGCTTAAAAGATCCCTCTGATTCAGAAATGGCTAGTGTAATCTCCAGAGTTTGCTGGCAAGGCTTCAGAGAAAAGTAGTGCAAGTGTAATAAGTAAAATATTTCACTGTACAACTCTCTCAAAACTCCATGGATAAGTGTGTCAGTAAAAAAAAATCCTGCCATTAATATAATCTCAGTAAGCGTTACCCTTCTTCAGGGTTCCTCAAAAAATGATAATGGGAATTAAAGGGCAAAAAATCCAAGAAACAATGGTCATTGTTCCAAGCAAAATACAAGCAATCCCAGACCTCAGTGAGCATCTTCTGTCTTTGAGATGCAGAGACTAGGACCAGAGGCAAAGGAGCCTGGTCCGAGAGGCTACCCTCTGAGAGTTCTTGAGAGCATATCTCACTCCACACGTTATATTCTTTTCCCATGATCCGTTCAGGACAATTGCTGACCATCAGGAAGACACATTATAACGTGAAACTGAGAAATGGGACAATGATCTTTTGAACCGAAAAAGCAGCTTCCTAAGACATCAACATTGTTTATGAAAAGACTGCACTGCCTTGCAACTTTACACCAAGAAAACTTGAAAAATATGATGTCCATGTGTTAGCGCTTGAACCCCATTCTTACGGCATTAGTATTGCTTATAGCCATTTTCTCCAGAATCATGTGTGTAATCTTAAACATGTGTCAAGCTATGTGTTCCCTATTTACCAATTATTTAATTAGCTCTGTTTGTTCTTTGTGATATAGGCAATGTACTATTTCTTTATTTCCTGCATTTCAGAATGAGTGAGTATGTGCCAAATATTTTCAAGTCTACAGATGTATCCTATTAATTCATAGTGTTTGTTAGGGAAGTATTACTAACAGAAAAGAAATCTTCTCTTCTTCTTACACAAACATGCAGCCTGACTTCTATCTCACTCTGAAAATGAAGCCGAAGCCTAAGAGAATTAAAGTACGAAGAAACTCAAGCTGCTGGATACTGTACAGCACTAAAGCTTATTATCGTATCTAAATTTTCCTCTGCATTTTAATTGAAGGAATCAGAGGACATATTTTAAGGGAGAACATATTTTAAGGGAGGACATATTTTAGGGGAGTAATCCTAGAGTAATAACTGCATTTATGCAAGTTAATAAAGGTCTCTTCTTCCAAAAAGCTGAATTACCATGTCTACTACTTCCTAAAAAGACGATAAAGCCTTCTCGCCTTCTAGACTTTGACAAGTACACCCATGATTATGGAATACTTTGTGTAATAATGTTTTTCCTAAAAAAATTCCTTTTCTGGGTTCCAAAAACTCACAAATTTTCCTTTAAAAATGATAGCTTCCTTATCATTATCTAGACCCTCCCTCCACTTAACCAGGACCCTCCAGTCTGTAGCAAATCAAGTCCACCGTTAGCTTACAGCTGCACCCTGCTCAGGCCAACTGTAGCTGAGCAGAAATTCCTGTTCATCGATGAGCTAATGTTGAGCCAATCAGTGTAACTAAAGCAAATCTCATTCCCACTGATTTCACGGTTATGCTACCCACAGCCCATGGAGAACCACTATACCATCTCCTAATATCTCTTTCTTCCAAGTGTAGTAGTGCCTGTCTCTCCGGAAGACTGTTTTGCAAACTAATTAACAAAACTTTTTTTCTAACAGTGCCTAAGTATGTTTTCCTGAACTCGAGCTTTTGCTCCACCTTTACACCTTCCTAAAAAAGAAAATTAGTCAAACCACAAGTAGACAGGAAATCTGCCATGTAAGAGGATGAATGACCGGTCACCCTTCTTCGTAACTAGACCCCGTGACTGCAGAAAGGGGCTTTCCATTTGCCAAACCACACTGAAGTGAAATATGCTTTTCTCACTCTTTCAGTTCTGCACTTCTTTCTTCTTGTTTTTCAAATCTGCCAAAACTGCATTGATAGCTACAAAACTTCCCCCATGCGACCTCTGTCCACAGCCCTCCAAGGTCAAACTGATGCAACACATTTGTAGCAGCTTTGTTATAAAAAGCTACAAAAATGGAAACGCCTAAATTTGCTTCTTAATGAGACATGATAGCGAGGGGCTATGAGACAGGCCATCTCAAGTGTGAAATATAATATCAAATAAAACAGGGAGTGTATTATTTAGGCAGGATTATATTTGCAACATTTCAAAATACATTTTTATCAAAAACTCTCCCACATAAGTGATTCATACTACTTTCCCAAGTTCTACAAACCAGAGAAAATGATTCTGTCACATGTTCTTCTCCCTAAAACATATAGAGCGTTCTCATCAGTGACTCACTGAAGTCATCTTAAGGCCCAGCAAGGTATGGGTTTGAGCTAGAACCAAAGTGCTGGTGATCGGTGAGGTCTGAGGTTTTAACAGGACCCTGGAACATCAGGCTGACTGCTGAATGACAAGGATGGCTAACAAAGGGGGTGCAGTTCAGAATGGGGGTGCTTGCCTCCTCCCTAACTTGCACTCTTTCTTCCCTGGGCAGCTAGACACCCTGCCAGCTCTTCCTGTGCAGTAAGCGTGGTGAGGGCCTGCCTGGCCTAGGGAGAGGACTGCAATGGACAGCGGGAGATATGAGAGGAGGGGATGGCTTGGTTCTTTGGTGGCGGCATTCTGCTTGGGCCTTAACCTGTTTGGTAAATTTACTCGAGGAAAACAGCAAATAACTTCTGGCCCACGGATACCCAGCCATCTCCTATCCTGTGAGTGAATGGACACAACTTCTCCGCTGGAGGCCCCCACAGTGGGGCGAAGCTCACTGAGTTACGCCTGGTCCCTGTGAGTCTCACGCGAGCCAGTCTTCAGAAGACTGCGGCGCGTCGTGGCTATGAACTGATGGAGTTTGGGAAGTGGTCCACAGCTGCTGTTAAGAGCAGTCACGCCCTTTATCTCATTAGTCTTCAATGGTTTGTCTTCACAAAGTTCACTTCGCTTGCTGTTTGAGGTACAAGAAGCAAGGTGGTTTTCGTGTATTTAAACCCTCGTTCAGTCTAATTTCAATAGACAGAGTAGCCAAATTTGTTTCTTGTGGAAAAAAAATGTGATTACGGTCAAGCTAGTGACTACTTCCGTTTGGTTCACTGGCTTGCTCATTCAGGTATGGGACAAATACCTGTCGCCTGACTACTCACCCATCATGACGGGAAAGAGGTCATTCACTCTTAACCCTGACACTGACTATCAGCAGCAGAACTGCCATTTCCAAGGCTCACCCATTATGCTGTCGGTCCCGTTGGCAGGAGGCGTACAGGACGAGGTGCTGTAATGGTTGGTGCCGCTGCGGTGGAAAGTGGACATTGGAGGAAGACTGGAGTTGATGTCTGCTGAGGAGTGTGACGGGTAGCTCTGTAGCGAGAAGCAGATAAAGGAAGGCATTTTCAATCATGAAATACTGAGCAGGCTCGTTTTTCAGTGCTTCTTTCAGAACTCCTCATTCTGCGATAGAGAAAGCCCTTAGAATTTCAAAATATCCAAGAGTGCATCTTGCTCAGATCTGACAGCTTTCATTTTTCAAATAATAAAATAAAAAGACACATAGTTGGTTTGGGTTTGCATCAAATGGAGGGGAATATAGTGGCAACATAGGACACTGAGAAATGTTACAATCTCTAAATCTGAAAATTACTGCTTAAAAGCATGCCTGTGTCTTCAGCAGCATAACTGAGCACTGCTACTATTATTTCTTTTGTAAGGCCTATTGATGAAGAAAGGCAGATGCTATGATACAATGAGTAATACACCATCGTGGTCCACAGGGTTTACACTGCACTTCGTTCCGACCTTCTGGACACGAAACGGCAAAGAGTAACCAGTCTCGGCTCTTTTCCCTGCCAAATTGAATCATCTTTCTGAACTCCAGCAAGAACAACATGATAAGTGAAAAACTTAAAAAGTGCTAATGATTTGATGCAAGTGTGTCTCTGGAGTAGCGATATGTAAAGCCTTAACTCAATGACTATGCCGAATTAAGCCAGAACAAATGAACTGAGAACAACCAGTTGACTTCTTACTTTGTAGGTCCTCTCCGCTAGCAATCTACCATATCACTGACTGTGAAAGAAGATTGTCTTTACAGAATCATTTGGGTTAAGGCTTGGCTTTGAGTTTGATTATTGTACCAGTTGTCCAAATAAGCTGCTTTCCTTGGGGCATATCAGTGCCTGCAAGGTTAGCAAATTAGGTGCTAGCCCATCTGCTTGGAGATGAGATCACTAGGAGGGTCACAGTAATTTACAGAAAAACACTGAGCTATCTTTCCATTCAAGATACTTACTAGTTTAAAACGTTGCTGTAACAGACGTCTGAATGTATTATGGACATGTAAAGGAAAACATTTAAGCTAAAATAGACCTTTTCCTTATATGTGCTATATTAATGGGCTATGGTTCTTTGTTATATGATTACTGGATAGTCTGTTAATATCGCTCAATATAAAATTGAGATGGGAAATGATGCTCATAGGCAGAGGTACTTAAAGTCCAGGTGTCTTGGTATTTTCTTTTATTTTGAGGGGCTCATCTTACATTTTACCTCCTCCTTAATGATTCTTTACTACTTCCAGCTCTTCCAAGATCTTTTCCCTCTGCATCCCTAACGAACTTACATTCTGCACAGTGCCATTTAATAACTATGTGCTGCCTTTCATTGCTTTCTCTTTCAAATGCATCTCCATCTATACTGTAAACTCATTAAAGGGAGGGAAAAGGGCTTACACCTCTGCATCCTACAACTTCCTGCTGAGTGCTGAGCACATGATTGTCCTATACACTCGATGAAGAACTGGCTATCCGTTAGCATTTGAAAAAGAGTAGACTGAAATACTAGCTATCTGAGAGATAACTGAAAGGTCTAGAAAATGAAGCTATACTTCAGAGCCCGGTCTGCCACTGCCTTGCCTTTGAAAACTCTGCTTCTGCGCACTCAGAGCAGTCCGACTGAAGGGCCAGCTCCGGTGGAAAAGTCGACACGCTGCCCTTAAACCTCTCCAAGCTCCCGAGGATGCCTTTCAAATGTTTTAATTGCATGGACCTCTTTGTTTGAACGGACAAACAAAGGCCACCTGTTAAGCTCACTTCTAGTTGCTACGGACAGAAGGTTCCGAGTAGGCCGTGAAGTTTCTTCCAAAGAATGAGGGGCAAGGCCGCTCCACAGCCCAGCCCACGAGACCCTGAGCAAGCCGCAAAGCACCCAACTTAGAAGAGCTATTTCTTCTCGAGGGCTAAAGACTATAATAAAGTAGATAAAGAGAAACAGAATAAGGAAAAAAGAAAACTAAAGAAAAAGAGATGGTTTCAGTTCTGTTTCATGCTGAGTTTCTAAAGAATTGAGAAACTTTGTAAGTCAGTCCCAACTATGCAAAGATCAGAGGGAAAATTATGAAAACTATTTAAATAACTATTAATAACTACAGAATAAAACAGAAAAAAAAGATTATTGTATCAGTGAGAATTTTTTAATCCCTTAAACTTGGTATAAAATGGGCGGTGATTTGGGATTTGACAAGGGGCTACTACTGAGTTCTTAGACTAAAAAGTAAAGTTCTTTTCCACAGATTGTAATGGGGAAACCAATACAATTCACCTAAATCAGTTATTTTTTTAGAGACTCATAGAAAATAAGATGCTGGAAGCAATCAATGAGATTTATAACTAGATTATTTTACGAGGAAAACTACCTTGAAAGCTACTGTCACTCAAAGTTATAGTAAATACACCACAGAGACTATTAGTGATGTGTGAAAAATGTCTCCTTTAGAGTAGTCGGGGATCGAATATAAAAGTCCCTTCAGTCTTTCTTAGTCCAGCTATAAATACTGTCTGCCCTGTTCACTACCAAGCAGAAGGCGAAGTATGATGTAGTGTTATGGCCTTACATGCCCACTATTTATTTTTACCTATAACAGCCAAAGTTAGTGTATTTGGAATCTCTTTGGCAGAGTAAGTGTTGAAAATGTTCCCATTAGTGATGGCTTTATCCACCTATGGGTTGAGAACTAAAAGATCGGAAACAATAATAATTGGCAGCACATATCAAGAATAAAATTAGGCTTTAGGGTACAGCATGCTTTCATAACCTTGGCACTACTGATCTCCTGTGCCAGGTAATTCTTTGCTGGGGGAGGTTCTCCTGCACACTGCGGTCTTTTTACTGGCACCCCTGGCCTCTATACACAAGATTCCAGTCGCAACTACCCCCAATGCTTCCAAAAGTTCCCTGAGGGGCAAAATTATACCCAGTTGAGAATTACTGGAGTTAGGATTTACGTTACAGAAATAAATACCTAAATAAAAGACAACAGAACCTCCTCTGTATTAAAACTCCAGACTCCTCGGACCACGTCACCCTGCAGTGCAGAGACCGGGCCTGCACCATGCCAGACAGCGAGGACTCCGTCTGATTTTTACAGAGAACTCTGCCAAGTCGTTCCAAACCCAGATCTTCTACGCGGCCATGCCAGAGCTCAACCACAAACTACACTCTTCTGAATACACACTCATGAGATTGCAGCGACTGGCTGCAGGATTTTGTTGCAGAGGCTGAAACCGTAAAGGGAATTCGGAGAGTCGGAACTGGTGACTTGGCAGTTGTCACTGAAACATGCAGATTTTAAGTTTTACGATGACACATTCTCTTATAACATGGTATAAAGGGAAGCTGACAATGATGTTTCTAAAAGGTTTTACCATTAGAGAGAATATGAATTTGGCCATGTTACACCCAAAATAATACAAGGAAAGCTCTCTTCTTTTCCTCAAACTGTTTCTTTGTTCCATATGGCACTGGTCAAAAGCCACAGGTGAACATTATAAGGAACTACCATATTTTCAAGTGAAAGGACACTAATTGCCTAATATTACTCAAATTATTCCCAATCACCTGTCAGATCTTTAAATGTCACTTCAAAATATTTCCGAATGGTTCCTGAAATTACAATGATTACTTGATATGGTAATTCAACAGTTTCGCTATCAGTGAGAAAGTTCATTAGGATATACTGCCCGAGACCTAGTTCATTCAGCCTTTAAAAAAAATAAGACCCCCAGTCTCTAGGATCTGCTAAGTGATCATGTTAAGAGTGAGAACCCTGTTTTGTGATAGATACAAGGCAGTGCAGACGCAGCAGCTGATGCAACTTCCTGGGTCACTCCTTCCAAATGACCTTTCTTCTTGGTTGACAATATCGTTTTGGTTCAGCAAAACTTTTTCAAAATGTGTTGGTTTCTTTTATAAAGTGACAGTTTTGTACATTTGAGCATATTTTGAAGATACCTTCCTTGTGCAGTGAATATGGGATAAAAACCCACCTAAATGAAAATTCTAGAGCATGATAGGGAAAGAAACAAGAAATATAGAAGAGAAGAAAAATAAATGTCAGATAGACAACTCTTAAAAGGACTGGAATTCCAACATATTAGCATAGTGCCAAAGTCTCTTATGTGTAATCAAAACTGTCCTTGTGCACAGGACACATGTAGATTTGGTCATGAATTCCTTAGAGAACTGGAAGATGATGGAGGATAACACTGTTAGCCAAGAAGAGATTCTACTATCACAATAGTGGTATTTCTCTGAGCTTTCACTCTGACGCCTCCAAGTAGAAGGCGGGAGAAGAGGACATACGAAAGTAAATCATCCGCTATTGACTGCAAATGTGCTGAAATTAGAGATAGCTTGTGATTTATACACTCAAACTCATGAGATACACAGAAAGGCCAACTCCATCTTCAGCATTTGTCTCTCATTAATGGAGAGGTTAGCTGACCACCCGGTGTCTCTGTCAGTAGAACTAAATAAATAGGCACTTTCAAGGATTTCAGGAATCTTAAACTTCTGGGATGTTTTGGGTTGTTAGATTAGGATATAAGTCACCTTTTCTGTATCTCTAGTGGTTGAGCAAAAGAGAGGAAAGACCATGGAAATCTAGAAAGTGCTACATCCTATATCAGAACAGAGAAACGTAAATCTGGGTATTAGAAAAAAGGGGCACCTTAAAAGATGAAGAGAAATGATATAAATACCATTAATTATAAGAGGACTTGTCATACATACCCTTTTCCATTTGTTGGATTAGGTGTCCACACATTTTTAAAACTACGTTATTGCACAGGGAACGCAGTCCTATCTCATCTGCATCCTAGAACTAACTCATGACCTAAAAGTACTCTTTCCCCCATTTAATGACGGACTTAAATTTAAATGTGGCTTCTTGGCTATGGCTGTTTCTGAGGCTGGAAAAATATCAGGTGAGTTGGTTCCTCTGGGAGAAAGAGCAATACTACAGTGGATGAGTGCAGGTGATGGGCAGAGTGGAAACTTTAGTAAAAAAAAAAAAGGAAAAAGGGGTAACATTCTATAGCAGTTTTCAGCTGGAGTCGGAGTGAGGCAAAACAGAGCACCGGTAGGAGATCGGAGGGTGTGGAATTAAAGCTAAAACATGGACAACCTGGAATCTGCTCTCCACAGAAATCCCATGCTGTTACTGATGGGAGTGCGCAGAAACATGAACTCTTTCCTCCCGGCCTGGCACAGTAGGTCAAAGCTGTCCCCAGTGGCAGAAGCCGTTCAAGAGGAAATGGAAATGTGCATGTGTGATATATCACCTAGCCTCAAAGTCTACTGTTGGTCACTCTGCCCCCTGCAGTATAGCCTTCAAACTACAGATAGCCTAAACAAACAACCAAGCAAATAAATAAGGGACAGCCATTACTGAATTCTGCAACTCAAATATAGGGTGTATTTATGTCACAAAGGAAGCTGACATTGTGGTACAGAAAGCACAGCACAAAACACAATGAACAGAACAATGCCTCCGAAAGGACTTACAAAGGTGATCTGATTCAGTTACATCTTTGATCACAAAAGGATGCAGCTGTAAGAATAATGGGTATGGACCAATTTTGCATTCATTTACTGAGTCCTTGAGTACATGCACAGAAAGACAAGGATGGGATTTAACAACATAGCCGCTCCATCCCCATTACCATGTAAATCCGCCTTACCAAACGTTCGTGTGGATGCAGGCTACAGTAGCTGCTAGACTGTGGAATATGAGAAGAATTGCCCAACATTCCTCCGTAGCCAGGCTGATTCATCCCACTGGAGGAGCTCCAAGGGTCACTGCTGTGATGGCCATCTGTAAAGGACAAAGAAAACGGTGACTTTTCTGAGGCACTCAGCTTTGCCGTATAGAAAACGGTTTTTTCACGGACTCGAAGATAACTGTCTGTTGTGCATTCATCTTTGTGTTGGTTAGCTGGTTACGTCAGAAGACGGTCATCATTATTTTTACCCAAATGACTCTACACTGCCAAACAAACACAAATATTTAACATAGTGAAGTGTCCTTAGTAAAAACTCCACGGGAAAAGCAAACCAGAACACATTACTACATGGAATTATGTCAAGTCAGCAGGGGTACCTAATGTTAAAGGAAACATTTCTTAGAAGTACTCTCATCTTTTTTTTTTTTAATGAAAACTAACTAAAAGTTAAATTGTTCCTACAGTTTGGGGTGAAAATAAAATACTCGAGACATTACACAGTTGGCACATTTACAAGTTCAAAAACCAAGTATTGAAATAAGTAATAATTAAAAAGAACATATATTCAACAGATTGAATTTCAGTTTAGTAACAAGTGCAGTAGACAGAATTAAAGGTGAAATTACATTATGACATAGGGAAGAGGAGACCCAAATATACTCTGAGTTTGCTTCCTTTTTACATTTTTGGGTATGTAGTTCTATAGCTGTCTTAAGCCTTCAGCAGCAATTCAAAGAGTACACATATGTCATAAGGTAGAGGTTATGCTACAGTCAACTTTGAGAGTCTCTGGATTTTATACAATTATCCAGTAGTTTAAAAGAAGACTAAAATAATATGAAAATTTTATAAAATATCTTGTAATATCAAGTCAATCTTTTGTTAATACCATGTTAAAAACATTCCTGCAAATTCTTTTCATCCTCTGGGCCTGTTGGACTAGAAGTTACTATGAGAGACTGTTACTGTTTGCTTTAGGTTTCTCCAATGAAGGGGTGGGCGTGCGGGACAAGACCTACGTCACTGCCGGGTTCGTTCACTTTTCACCTTGTGTCAATAGCTCAACAAAAGTCATCAAGTGCCAGATTCGTAGCAGGCCGCCAGCTAGGTGTTAACTGTACGGCAGATATTATTTGAAAATAAGATTATTTTCACCATGCATTTTATTTAATAAAGAACGTTTGAAAATTTAGGCAATAGGCAAGTTAAATCTGATACTATGTTTCATATGGCTTTCCTTTCCCCCCCTGAGATTTTAAACTCAGGAGTTAGAATTTGGAAAACTGAACTAGTGTCAGGGCAGGGAGGAATAATCTATAGGTTTCTTAAAAACTGTGCAAGCAAAATCATGTTTATGATTTTGATAATTTAAGAGCTGTAACTAGAAGATGGAAATTAAAGTTAAAAATAAAGAGGCCGCACAGTAGTAGGTTGAAAACGCGCCTCTGGCAGTCTCTGAGTATCTTTCCCCTAAACTGCGGTTTCTTCAGGCCTGGCTTCCCGCGGCACCAGGCGCCCCGTGCTGGGGGTGCCGATGTGAAACGGGGCCAGGGTGCACTGCTTCGGGGTCATACTGTGAGCACCTAAAACTTTCAGAAAGTTATTGTTCATCTACTTTAGATTTAGTCCTGAGATTGAGGAGCTTTAGATGTCACCTTAACTTCAAATATAAAGTTCAAGACCACGAACATTACAAATAGATGGCAAATATGACAAATAAATTGAGAATATGTATCACTGAACTCCCAGGAGTCTCTTGAAACATTTTGACAACATGAGGCACTATATGGAAATACAGTTAGGAGTTGTTAGCACAGAACACTCAATTCAATGCAGACTTACAAAAATACATATTTTACATAAATTATGCTTTTCACAGTAAATTAATATTTATCATATCCCATGATCTTGGCAACACGTTGTTTTAAAATAATAGAAGTAGACATGTGCAAATTAGTTGTGCTCATCATAAATGTCAACTCAATTTTTTTTTTTGCATTTTTGGGTATTCATATGCAGAAAAGAAATTTTGTTCCCCATACTCTGCATGGTCTGTAGGGAGAAGAACCTACTGTTTTCATATACCTGATTCCTGTGCAGTGAGCACAATTTAAGTAAGCCACCTTCTTGAAATCAGGTAGAACAATCTATCCTTCTGTAAATTTTCTCAGTGAAAGTCTGCTTTGAGTGATGAGGCCTTGAGTTCCCAATGTCTATGAGCCCTGGCGGCACAGCGTCACTGACCGGTCCCAAAAGAGGGAGCTGATGCCGAAGCGGCTGCTGTTTACAGCTGAAGAGGAGAAGCCTTTTGTAGGGGCACAGAACACACCCAGGTGGCATGCCCTGGCGTGCTCCTTTGAGAGTCAGGTCACAAGGACAGGTCACAAGATAAAGGACCCCTGTGCACACGAGCTCCATTATATGTGGAACAAATTCTCTCTGTTCCTAAGGGACCCATTCGATTCAATTTTGTAGATTTTCCGTGGAATTTCACATGTGAGGTAATAACCTACAAGAGCTAACACTCTGAAGGGAAAGAAAATAAATCCATTTTAATCAGAATGATTTTGAGTGTGTCCACGGTAACCTAAGTGAGACACCAGGCTGCTCCGCTGGTGCCTGCTGCCCCACGAACGCCCCCCTTCCCATGACATGGCCCTTCCTAGAGCAGCATGAAGAAGGAAATCCGATGGCACTTTGCCAAGGGCACACTTGAACAGGGTTTTCACACCCAGGCAGAAAGGGTTCAAGTTCTCCATACAGGGGTTCTTGGTCAACTCCACGTCTAAATTTCAGAGTGCGAACTTGGTAAATGAGCATCACCATTATGACCGTAAGTGCCATGGACGCATCAGGGATGGAGCCTCAGCTGCATCCCGCAAACCCTCTGTTCTTCCAGCAGCTGCTGTCATTTCAACTATCTTGGTCTTTCTTCCAGCAGGAGAAAGGGGCTTCAGAGATCACCCCTCCACGTGCATCTAATCACATGTACTGGCCAGGTAGGAGAAGGGAAATATTCCATCTCCCATGAAGCTATAATTCTCTACATTCATCTGGGAAAAACTGAGTCTTTTCCCCTATGTCAGTTAGCATGGTGGGATAAAACTTTTGTTGTGTAATGAAATAATATTCCAGCCTTTGGATAGGTCACTTCATCTACCCAAATGACACTCTTGTTCTTACCTATAATAATAAGTGGCTAAAATTTTTATATAAAGTTATTCATAATGACAAGTTGCTCCCAGGTGGCTAAATCTAGGATGCTCAAAATACACACTGAGCCAAAACACTTTAAAACATATATACATGTTCTTCTTAGGGTGAGAAGATGCTGAAATCATCATGGAAGACTGTCCTCCAGGAAGCATTAGTTCTTGTAAAGCAAAGCAGTCTAATTTTAACTCATTATTGTTCAAGGGGCTTTCATTTTTAAAATATCTTAGTAAAACTTCAATTAACTAATTTATTTGTAATGAATGTACCCCTAAGAAGAGCATGATTTTCAACATTCTGTATTTGCCTAGCATTCTATTTCTTGTGTATCAGTTCAGCAGTCATTTGTCCCATATATGACATGGAAGGGCCCAGGAAGACTCTGGCCAGTGGATGTCCCATTAGGGCAGGTGACATCTTACCTTGCATGAAGAAGGAGCTAGGGAAAGTGCTGGCTGCTGGTTTCGAGGAAGGGTAGCCTGGTGAGTCCCTATTGTAGTCGGCAGTGCTTGCTGATGGAGCATAAACCTGAGGAAAGAGAGGCAGTTTAATTTTGCTGGCTGCATTGACTAAAGTATCTCAAGGTCCATTACTTTATCAGAAGCAGGCACAAAATGCTGAATTTCTACCATGTGCATTCTAAACCTGATGAAAGCCTAGAAATGCTGCTCCTTTCAGAAAAACACACAAACAAAAAAACCCTCACCAAAATGCTCATTATATTTTTGTGAATGGGAAACCAGGTGTGAGATTTCTAAGTCACAGGCAAGATTATTACGAACCATGTCTAGTTATAAATGTCATACAATACTGATAGGGTGGTCCTGGGATTTTAAACATCCTTAAAAAAAAACACAGATGGCACAAGAGCACACGGAAGGTAAAAACAAAGACGCGCATCAAGCCTCTCCTTTTCAAATTTTTCATTTGCAGTTGACATTCAATATTTTATTAGTTTTACGAGTACAGGATCGTGGTTAGACATTTATACAACTTACAAAGCGTCCCCTTTTACTCTGCCTTTCAATTAAAATTTCCAGTTTTGAGAGAGAGAGAAAACAAATGCACTACTCAATTCATAGAAAGTGACAAATACATCTTGGAATATCAGTGTCAGCTTTTTGCAGAGATGCCTGGGAAAGGCCACTGAAGCCCGGATCTACACAGACCACCAACAACCGATGTGTATATAAGAGGGGGGAGCGGCCCTCCTTCACAGTCCTTATTCTATCTGCGTGTGCGATAAACTGTGCCAAAATCCTAATTTACTTACATTTGTTTACTAATACTCATGAGACTTGGGGAAACGGGTCTTTATAAAAATAACCTGTGTTATTTCTTGTTTATATTTCCCTTAAAGATGACAGCATGCTGGAAAAGCATAAATTCATAAGGTATAGTTTAACTTTAATTGGTTTTCCCTTGCCTTTTTTTGCTAACTCTAATTTTTTTTAAAACCCCATTCTCTTTCGCTCCAGAAGTCCTCTGTCCAGATGGTCGGAGAGACTCAAACACTGTCATCCTCTTGATGAAAATGGATACCTTCCTGCCTCCATTTTGAAGCCGGCAGCGGCTCGCAGAATTGGCAGTGAGCCTGCAGTGATATTCACAGGTCACAGTAAAAGAAAGAGAAATTCACCAATAAAAAGGCAACGGCAGGGTTACCAGAAAAATAACTCCCATTTTTTTTACAGTGCACATCAAATAAACACCCTAAGAAAAATTATATAATTGCTCTCAGAACACCATGAATCACAAACTAAGCATTAATATGAGGGCTAGGATTTCACAAAGGATAGGTCCACAGAGACAGATGTGGAGAAATATGCATACACATACATACACCAAATAAATGCTACATGTGCCCCATGGTGGCCTTGAAAGTCGGGAGGTCCTGGAGACTGAACAAAACAAGAGACCCCAGAAAAACCCACGTGCACTGCAGAAAACAAGGATTTTTCCTAAGTCATGGAGGGAGATAAGCCCTACATCTCATGGGCTATATTTCATTTTATTTTTAAATGTTCTTCATATTTTAAATGCGCAAACATCTATTAGCTTCTATTTTCAAAGGGCTTACAATAAAGGAAAATATTTTTCAAGCGTCTTTAAGGAACAAAGACTAAAACTTAAGCCCTGATCCCCACATAAATCAATACTCTAAGTTCTGTGAAGCAAACCCCAGTATTTTCTTAAGAACTATACTACTAACAGTTTCTGAAATACTCCTAAGTATATTTGGAGAAGGTCTTGAGGATGGGTTAAAAAGATGAAAGAAAACATTACCATCTAGAACAGGGGAAACTGAAAATGAACTCATCTCATTCTAAGGACAGAATGAACATGATATGACTGTAATGTATCTATTGGCTATTAGCCTGACAGCTCTGTGGCCAGTCAGTGTTAACATAAGCTAAATGTACTATGTGTTATTGCCAAATTTCAGAAATAAATATATTTACTACAAAACTGAAAATAAACCCTGACTCATTATTAAGTCATTTAACTCAACGGAAATAAATCATTTTGGGATAATACTGTGTTTTTTGGACTATAAGATGCACCGGACCATAAGATTCACCTAGGTTTTAGAGGAAAACGGGGAAAAAAAACCACCCTGTGAGCCAGGTAAGCTACATTCAGACTAGAAGATGCACCCCAATTTCCTCCCAAACTGGGGGGAGGGGTGTGTCTTATAGTCTGAAAAATATAGTAGTTTAGTTTTAATTACATATTCTACTACATTATTCTTAAATATGTATATTATTATGTCAACCCCTTTTGATGGTTCCTACAAAGGCTACACCCCACCCCCAGCAATTTGGGTAGAATTATTTGATATTTCTTTTGTGAAATAAGGAGAAATCTTTGGTAATTCTGCGGGTGTACAAGGAAGTTACTTTGACTATGGATTACGATCAAGCTCAAAGATCTATGGGTAAGATCACTCACGCCAAATTCACAAATGCTGTCTGCATGAAAAAGAATACCTACAGCATTAAAACAGTTCTTAGGAAATCTTATGTTATCCCGTTTGTTTTTCTGGTGTCGCAGCCAAATGAAGACTCTTTAGACAAGATGGAAGTCTTTGTTAACAAGAAATGGACCATTGTTTCACAGCTTTTTAAAAAAGGCAACTTCTCCACGTTTTATATATTTTCTTCATATTATAATAATTTAAAGATCAGGTATAATGTCATTTATACTTCATTCTTGCCACTGCCAAAATATTTTTAAGGTAAGTGTTCTGTATATATATATGTTCATGTAAATAACCATCACATAAAACTATTATACTTTTAAAGTAGAAGAAAGCAAACAATTTATTTGTTCAACACTCCTGCCCCCACATTTTAACTGTAAGAAAATTCAATAAAGAAATGGTCAAAGCAACTGCTCAAGGTATACAACTTGACCAAGCTATACAATTATCAACTGCTCCTTCTTTTCCACTACTTAAATGTTACCTTCTTTAAAAATGGAGGTGTAGGCATAAGATGTTATTTATGAAAATAGAGTAAACATAATGTTCATCCTTCAGTTATCCTTTGTTTTAATCTTTAATAACCTAGATGACCAATGAGCTGGTTCATTATTTTTAGATCAGTCAATTATTTTGCCAATTTCTCAATCAAAAGACTTCAGAGCATAGGTTTCCATAAGGTATTTTAATAGAGATACCAAATTCAGTAAGGAAAAACTCATATCATTTAATTTTAATTATTACTATTCTAGATTAATAGAAAAACAACTTACACATTTGTTAAGTATGATAGGTTTTTATTTAACAAAGGATAACAAACATGCCAGATATCTTCAAATAGAATCATTCTTAACGACTAATACCAGAACATCAGTCCAGTGAAACTAAAATAAAAATCTCAAACTGTAGCTCAGGGCATTGAAGTGAGCCCACCAATGAAAGATGAGAAGGTAAAGGAAAACAAAAATCTACACTTAGTTTTTCTCTGGTAAGGCAGCTTCGATCAAGGTGACTTTGGCATTCTGATTCTTCCCATATGAGTAACTGAAGAAGTGAGAAATTTTTTTTTTGCAAAATTGGGACTGGAGAAACTTGGAAAAAGCTCACAGGTAACAGCTTTTTAGTGTATTATTTGTTTAATAAAAGCTTCATGGAAAACTAACAGCAAAGTAGCCAATATTCAAAGCAAACACCCGTCTTTTCTCTTACAATCTTGAATTTAAAACAAAACCATACATGCAAAAATTCTGAGTTTAGCAAAGCTCTCTAGATAACATCAAACCCTGAACTGATAAAAATAAGAAATCTTTTCATTTCATGTTTACTTTCTGTTGTAATTGGAGAAGTATTACTATTGTATTGTACATCAGTGCCCCATCCACTGGTCCCAATTATCTTCTGTGCAGTCATACAAGAAACAGTAACATGAGCATTCTTTTACCTAGAACCTCTGCCTACTGGAAAAGAAAACTAAGCAAAAAAAAAAAATTAAGGGATTAGAATGCATATTCTACTTTTTCCTCTTACTGTTTCCTACTTATCTGTCTTGGCTTACCAGTTTCACTTACATAGATTTAAAAAATAATAATAATTATGATTTGTTTAGGGTCTTCTGTAGAACATCTTTTGTTCTAAAGATCCACATATAGGGTGGGGCAAAGGTAGGTTTACAATTGTGAGTACCCAAAACACAGAGTTTATTTTGTCTTCTTATTTATTAATTATTGTATTATTCTTTCATAGGAACAACTGTAAATCTACTTTTGCCTCACCCCACATAGTATTTCTAATCTTAATGATCATACAAGATGGGTAACAGTAATACTACCATTACTATGTTACAGGGCCAAACTGGCCTGGATCAGACCACCAGCTCCACCATTCATTATCTAGAAAATGATGAGCTTGTTACCTTGACCCCTGTAGTTTTAAGGTTCCTACCTGTACAGTGGGGAATGACAGTAGCTGCTATGCAAATTTCTTGTAAGCACTGAATGATATAATGCATTTAGAGCAGCTAGAATAATAATTGGTACATATGAAGCATGCACAAAACCTCAGACAATAGTATTCTTATTTTGCTGTTATTGTTTTTATTATGTGGACACATGCGACTCCGTAAAGTTAAGCCACTTTTCCATGTTAAAAATTTAATAAGTGGTGCCCTGACTCGTGTGGCTCAGTTGGTGGGCATCATTCTGCAAAGCGAAAGGCTGCCAGTTCGATTCCCAGCAGGGCACATGCTTGGGTTGTGGGCCCAGTCCCCAGTGGGGGCACATACGAGAGGCAACTGACTGCTGTTTCTCTCTCACATCAATGTTTCTCTCCCTCTCTCCTTTCCTTCCTTCTCTTTAAAAATAAATAATTGAAAGCCTCAAAAAAAATTTGACAAGCGGTAAAGAAAGGATTTGAACAGGTTATCAAAGTCTATGTAGTTTCCATTGAAAAAACAATTCCTTGCTCTTAAAGGTAAAAAATAAAGGGTACTTATAATGATCAATACAAGGCTCTACTTGGCCAGTTTGTGGAGAAATATTCTTGAGTGGTCTCATAATTACCTTTTAAGAAATTAAAATGTGGTAAGACATGTGCAGAGTGAGACCAGTCCATGTTGAAGTGACTTGTGCCCTGAAGTGGAACGCTGACCTCCGCAGAGATCAAGTGAAGTGGCCACAGGTCTGCAGCATGAGCACTGTGAGTGGACGGGGTTGGGTGGTAGACTCGGACTCACACGGCGCACCTTTCACATTCCTTAAGGTTCCCACCCCTCTGCAGTTCTGTGAGTACCATCTGAACATGTCATTTCCAAAGAGAACCAGCTCAGAATAAGTAAAACACTGTGATCGAGACTTTCAGACCTTGTAGACAGTTGCTGTATACTCCATGATGAGTAGAAAACAGCAAAGCAGAGTTATGCCTCAGATTCCCAAGTGCTAGCAGAGCTTGCTTAGTAGCTCGGATCTTGGGAAATTTCACAAATATTCTACAGTGTGACAGTTAAATACTCACACACCAAGAGTTTCTAGTGTGCCCCTGAAGTCTGCAGACCCAGGCATATGCTTTGACACTTCTCAGCATCTAACAGGGATAAGTACTTGTAGGTAATCAGCTCACACTAGTCAGGCAACTACAAGATTGGACCCTCAACTCTTATAATATTGTTTGTAGGCCATGGGTCACAATGAGAAAAAAATGGCCTGGGGCAGTAACACTTCCACATTTAGACGGGATAAAGTGGACAACGTAATTGTTCCATGTGACGGAGTTAAAGGTACATCGCTGGCTGATCCACGGAGCGAGGGGAAGAGGTACTGACAAGAGACAGTCTCCAGGTAATGCAGAAACAGATTGGGCAGGGCAGTGGAATTACCCTGTTCTGGAGCCAGACCAACTCTTTTCAGATTCCAGCTCTCACCATTGGCTGTGAGGACCTAGAGTAATTTCTCTCGCAGAGCCTCAGTTTCCTTGGTTAAATGAGGTTGTTCTCATTGTGAGAACTAGAGTGAGGCACTGTTCAGCATAATTCCTAATTCTGTGGTCATCACTCAATAAATTATGTTATTATTTATTGCTTATAGCTATTTTTAACATGTCTGCAATGGTGCCGTCCAATGTGGTAGCCATTAGTATTGTGGTCATCTGATTTAAGCTTAATTAAAATTAAATAAGGTTAAATATTCAGTTCCTCCGTCACAGTAGCCACATTTCAAGCGCCCGATCACCACACATGGCCCCTGGACAGCACCGCCACAGAACCGTTCCGCCCTGGCAGAAAGTGCTATTGGAATGCTGGTCTACAGTCGGGCTCATCTGTGAAGAGCCTGACCAGGCCACGCATGTCACCCTCAGTTAGAGCAGCTACTGCAGCAACACCAGCTCGTTTAAGACTGGCTCTTAATGAGAGCCAGTAGCCTGTTATATTGCAAAAAGCAAGAACTCTTCTGGTGGACCTGAGGGAGAGGCAGATTTCTATGTACCCCTAGTACCTAGCATACAACTGGTGTTTAATGAATGTTTTGACATTATTGAATGGTAGGGTATTTAGATTTCAGTTTTGTTACTTTGTGAGGTCTTGCGCTATTACACTCTTTAGAGGCCTTGTATTATTACACATCTCTTTAAGTCCTTTTTATAACCATCTGCTGATTTTTTGCACATTGTCCCCAGTAGAACACTAGGGAAGAGTTCTATGACTCCAGGTTTCTGGATGTGCAGGAAACAAAGCAAGAAACCCTTTAACTGCAATTTTGCCCTTGGACTCTAATGCCTTTGGTTAGACATGGTGTAATCACCTTTTTTAGACAATGAAGGCTGAAGAGATTTTGAACTTTTTCTGATCTTGTGTTTTCACATTATTGGTAATTGGGTCTCTCCATTCTATTCTCTCTTCATTTTTATTACCTTTTCTTTGTAAATCTCTTTGTATCACTTCTTTACACTTGTTCCTTTCTCTTTACATGTAATTTTTCCACCTGCTTCCATTGTCTTGCCTCTTGGCATCATATATTTAAGCTCAAATGAGTTCAACCTCATTTTACAAATGAGCAAAAAGAAGAGGTTGAAGGACTTACCCAAGGGGCCTGGACAGAGCCCAGGGCTCCTCATTTCTGTTCAGTCCCCTGGACCCTCTCCTTTTTAAAGTCTTTTTTAACTTTATAACTTACATATTCTAATGAACAGTAAAGTGTCATGAGAGGTTAATACACAGATTCGGGTAACAGAGTTGAGTAAGTTATTACAAGGTTTGAAGGTAAGTGAATAATGCTCAAGGGGATATAATAGTAAGGCAATAAACAACCCAAGAGTGCAAAAAAACTAAATAACCAAAAGCAAACTACAGGAATAAAAATTATTCACTTGATATATTCTCTATATAATTACCAAGCCGAGGAATATTTACTAATGGAAAAAGATCCTACTTCATTTCCAAGTGATGGTTGAAGGCCAATTTGCATTATCACATAAATAGGAAATCTGTTTAGAGATAACACATAAATGTCTGCAGTATATTGACAGATAGATGGATATTTAATTATAAATGGAAAAATTTTGGCTGTCGAAATTGTGAAGCTTTTATTTCCTTTTAAATCAGTTGAAGCTTCCATAGAAATTAACTAAATAATTCTAAGCACCCTAAAATAACTCCCAGTAAGAAGGGTTTTACTCCTTCAGATATCTTTATTGGTAGTCTAAAGATTTTTTTTACAATTATCAGAAATGTGTAAGATGTACCATTCATATATATGATATTCATGTTTTATTTTTGCTGACAAGTAATGACCTGTCTTCAGTCTAACATATTGCATTGCAAAAATATATGAAAGAGAATCTATATAATCTCCATAAAAGAAATTCCTTGAATATATAATAAACGTAGAACATGTCATTTTGAACATACATCCATAATCCAAGCCACAAATATTGCATGTAATTTTTCTATCCTTCTAAATAGCAGATGAATTTTGATAATCTGTTCACAAGTAAATGAAATCTGAAGCTAAATCCAATAAATGAATTATAGCCAAAGTTTTATCCTTCTCAGCCACCAAATTTCCTTTTCTGTGTTAAGAAGTAGTAAAACTGTAAGAATTCCAATTCCCTTCTTTCTTTGTATCTTTATTGATCAAACTGTGTAAACAAAAGGTGTCCGAAAGAGCCAGAAGAAAGCACCAGGGAGGAGACGCAGGGACCTGAGGGACCCCACAGAAGAGGGTAAGCACGTGAGGATGGGCACACTGCGGCGGCCACGCCCCCTCCAGAGCTCCTACAGGCTCAGTGGTGATGCTGTAGCAAAGGGTGCAGGGCCCGTAGTTAGCTGTGGGCCTCCTGTGTGCAGAGTGCCGAAGGAGCTGCGAGACACCCGGCGTTCTCTATGGCCAGTTTACCTCGTTCTTTCTTTTATCCACATAGAGAGGCAAGGATACTCTTCTTATGGTTTTTTTTTTTTAATTTATCTAGCTGCAGTTTATTTTTCAAATCTCTAAATCAAATTTCAAACTCTAAAAACAATGAGTCTATGAAACCCTTGACACATACAGAAATTTACGAGGAAGAAAAATAATTCGGCTTTCATTAAAAAAAAACAACAACAACTAAGAATCACTAATAATGTGTAACACTATTACCATAATTTAAATATACATAGTGTGCCATTATTTTGGAAGTATTTTCAATGTGTTACCATTTGCGAACCTGAGGCGGAATAATGCCAGGATAGGTGGAATTAGGCTCACTCTGCTATGATATCACAGATACAGAACATTTGAGATTTTAAGTTGTTTTCACATATTATCCCACAGTACAAGAAGTTACCAATTAGAAACAAAGAAAAAAATAATTTATTATGGGTTCATAGCTTAACACTTTTCAGGACTGGAAAAGAACCTAGTCTCAATGTCTGCCAGCCCCAAACCCCTGTGACAGGCAGCATGACAAAATGATGACAATGAAAAAAACACTACCAGTTACTATATGCTAGACACTCTTCCAGCAAAACCGTGCATATAACCCCTTTGTCCTTACACTAGCCCTACGGTTGCATTATCACAGCAGTTCTACAGGGAAGGAATCTGAGGCACAGCGAAGTGAACTTGCTCCAAGTCATCCAGTACGAAAACTGTAATTCGAAATCATGTGGTGGGTCTTGTTTCAAAGTTTGAGCTTTAACCACTACTCTACCACATTATCTCCTGATACTTAAGGCTTCCTTTGAGGACATTCATGGACTCCTACCAGCCCCAGGTTTGTAGAATCCTGGGCCCCTCTGCTCCCTGGCCACTTAGCAGCCAAACGCCTGAGAATGCTGTTTTGGCAGAAGGGAGCACTAGGCGATCTCAATCAGGGAAGCACAGGGGACCTTCTTGTGTGCTGCTACAGGGAGGACCCTTCATGTGCCTTCCAGACGTGAAGTTGAGCGAGCATCCACAGGTACTAATACTCTTGTTCAACAGTACTAAAGACAGAGAGGTTAAATAATCTGTTCAGAGTTACACTGGGGTTTAGTGGTGAAACACAAGGACACAAAATTGATAAAAACCATGATGTTATTTAAAGCTTTCAAGTGAAGTGCGAATATAGTCCTCCCGTCTAATGTGTACTAACCTCTGGCTGCAAACACTTCTTTTTATTTTGACACCTGCATCTCTCTTGCTCTTGGCACTAGCTGAGCAGACACCGTATGTTTGCTATTACTTTCAATGTGGTATATCACAGGAATGTCCACTGCTAACGTTATGAGTACCTTGGCTCTGGCTGAGGATGCCATAAACTGGTCAAATTACACCTGGCTAAAGAACTCTTGAAATACTTACTTGCATAAAATTTGGTCCAGGTGAAACCTGACTTCTTCCTGGTTACATTCCTTTTATTACTTATTCACATGAGAACTGGCTTCATTACCAGGCTCAGGACTGGCACAGACAAGAGACTGCAGATCAACTCTTTAACATGTTCTGAACACCAAGTTGTTCCCAAGCTTTTATTTATTAAACAGTTATCAGAAATTAAGCCCTGGCTGGTGTGGCTCAGTTGATTGAGTGCTGGTCTGCAAACCAGAGGGTCTCTGGTTCAATTCCCAGTCAGGGCTCATGCCTGGGTTGCCCGCCAGGTCCCTAGTAAGGGACATGCAAGAGACAACTACACATTGATGTTTCTCTCCCTCTCTTTCTCCCTCCCTTCTCTTCTTTAAAAATAAATAAATAAAAATCTAAAAAATAAGAAATTAAAGGTAATATTAAAATATTATTGTTTCTGTTAATTACTTCTGGTTAAATAACACACAGATGTAATAAATTATTTACATGTCTACGTACAGTCGCATGTCAAATTCACGAGTGTCAAGTTTTCTAATGGATCATCTCCCATCTCAGCACTATCTTCGCCTCTTTGGCTAGCAATTGTTTGCTTTTTTTTTTAACATGACAACTAATGTGTAATAGGAAGTGCTGGAACACCGAAACAATGTTGGTTATACTCTCAATAAATAGCGTTGTGACTTCTGCAGGCATTGTGTCATTAATTAAATGAGGGCAGTGCATCTTTCAGGTGACAACAAATTCTAAGAAGTTACAATAAAGACAGAAATTAATTTTACATTGATTCCAATGTTGATTATCACGGTTTCTTCTATATTCTAGTCAATGACTAAGAAGGCCGGGTGAGAAGAGTCAATCAAAGAAATAATAAGGGTTTAAAAAGTAGGATAAAGATGTGCAGGTGTGCTGTGCACTGTGCGTGTGTGTGGTCCCTGGTGCAGCCCAAGCTCGGGTCGTTCTAAGTGCACGCATGCACGCATGAATGGCCCCCTCAGACATGAGATGCATGTCAAACTAACAATAACATCATAAGAGAGAAAGAGAAACACTCATCGTTTCTGAGAAAACAGATTTTAGTGCATTTCACTTCTCGGTGTGTTTTAAGGCTAAGCTTTCTTTAGAGGCTTTGACGATTACCTATGATGCTCCATATTTAAGAGTTCTAAGAGTATCATTCCCCTCCCTTTTCTCTTTGGATCCAAGTCCATAGGTTGATGCCTGAAGTCTAGTGCTGACATCCTTCCCTGGATGTTAACAGGTGTGTCTCCGGCAACACTGGAACAAATCACTGCAGATCTTAGTTAATGTCCATTACTCTCAGGGGCAGTAGCCTGTATCCCTGGAAAAAACTCCATGGCCACAAACCCACTTTCAGCATATCTCCAGTGGTCCCTCATCTTGGGAAATGCTGTTAGAGTTTGTTAGCAGTTAGTACACTTCCGTGCAATGAAATCTCAGATCTCTTCTCAAGAATTAATTCTGACGAACGAGAGAGGGAAACAGAAAAAGGGGAAAGGTACGGAGAGAGCCTTCCAAGACGGGAAAGCAGCACCACAAAAATCATGCTGATTACTCTCGAGTCTGACTTTGTGCAACCCTAAATGTGCCATTCCTAGCCCTCCAATCCTGAGTGTCTTTAGTGCTGTGTCTGGGTACGATCATCACAGACGGCCAGGAAGCCACTGTTCCTACGTACACATTCCTTCCTGGGAAGCAAGCTCAAGGAGAAAGAAAGAAGTGTGGGACAAAAGATGACACGCCTTCAGGAACAGAGACCCCAGCAAGAATGCAAAGACAGGGAGACCGAGACTCTAACAGATACTGGAAAGACAAGAGGAACACTCAAAGGAACAACTTGCAAAAGGGAATATATACTTTTCTAGATACCTTCTTTGGCCTTGAACTTAATTGGATAAAAGGAAATTTGGTGAAATTCTCTGACTAATCATTGTAGGAATTCCTATCTGCACAGTATTTTACATTAGAAAACCTTCAGCACCCATTACCTTATTTAACAATCACTTTGAGAAAGATCATCTAACCACAGGATCAGCCGTCTCACCACCTGATACATCACAGAAAGAAGCTGAGGAGGGTAAGCACCTTCCCTCCCCAGGAATCACATGACTCCAGGAGGGCAGAAATGGGTCAGCACCTAGGTCTTTTCTCCAAATCCCAGGTCAGAGTTGTTAGCCCCTGATCAGAATAGAATATCCTTCCAAACCACCTACAGTCTAAGGAATCTGGTGATCAAATTTTCGTATTAGTAAGTACTACCTGCTAGCGCCAAGCACAGCTACAGATGACCCTACACTGCACTTTTTGAAGCACCGCCCTGAACTCCGGGTGCTCAAACAGATGCCGTCCTCTTCTGCTTAGCATGAGGGTTGTGATGAACACCGCGTTTCCAATCTGGTGAAGTTCTCAACAGGAACCACTGCCATGGTGCACTGTAACATTGCCCATCCTCCCTTTACAAAGCCAGACAAGGTACAAATTATCTTTTTTGTGTCAAAACATATGGCCCTAACTGCTTTCAACTAAAAACAAAAGCATGGAGAAATAATTACCAAATGTATGACTCTGTGGCACAGATTGAAGTGAAAAAAAAAGCATGCAAATTGTCAACATCTATGCCCAGTCAGCCACCACTCCATTATCCATGCAAATACCTGCCCCTCCCCTATGTCCAGGGCAAACTTTTAGGTAAAAGCCGCCAGCAATGTTGCACTGAGTAAACTTATGGCAGAGCTTCTAGCTAGCACAAGGTCAGGTGCTTTGGTACATTTAAAAAAAATTAAGAGGCCAGAATTTTCATTAGGAGCCAGTTGAGAGATTTTAGATGTGTACCAGGCAACTAGAAAATGTACGGAAGTAATGTTCTATATGTTTATGCAAAAGAAATAACCCATTAGTGCAGAGTTATTTAAGGAACCCTGAAAGGAGGTGAGGAGAGAACGAAGGGCAATGGCAGCCTAACAAAAGTAGCTCACAAGAAATACCTCCTACCTTCAGATGCATTAAAAATGAAATTACTCTGACTTTCTCTAATATGTAAAGTTCAAGTATTTTTTCACTTGATCTATTTTTTCTTAATTTTAAAGACATACAGTTTAAAAATCTGCTGACTACACCTCAGATATTGTTCTGGAAAAACAAGTGTATAAATAAGTACAAACAACAATAATTTCTTTAACAATAGAAATTACACTATGAATGCCCTATTGACTTTCTTCCCAAGAAATGAAATCTTTGATAACTAAGTTACTTTGTTCAATAATTTTAAATGTTTAAAACAGAAACATAAAATCCAGATGATTGCTTAACATTATGATAAGGGAAGTGGTTTAAACTCTCGATGTTGATTAAATTAATGAGAAAATGTTTTTACAGGATGAGGAATACAGCATTTTACACAATAAAAGGTTCAGAATTGATATACATCCTTTCTTTTCCTTGATAAATTAGTATCTACTTAGAACTGAAGAGGAATATACAGATAGGTTAAAAAGAAGCAAGAGATATTTCCTTCTTTTTTTTTTTTTCCTGGTGGAGAAACATCTATTAAATACAGGGTGGGGCAAAAGTAGGTCTACAGTCTGACAGGTGTAGCTCAGGCGATTGGGTGTCATCTGCAAACCTGAAGGCTGCAGGTTCGATTCCCAGCTAGGGCACATGCCTAAATTATGGGCCAGGTCCCCAGATGGGGGCATGCGGGAGGCAACCGATTGATGTTTCTCTCACATTGATGTTTCTCTCCCTCTCTTTATCCCTCACTTCCCCTCTGTCTAAAAATAAAATCTTTTTTAAAAAAGTAGGTATCCAGTTGTGCGTACGTGAAACAGAGTTTATTCTTGTATTTTATTTATTAATTATTGCATCACAAGTATAAGCCTACTTTTCCCCATCCAGTTCTTTGCTTACACAATTAGGACACATTAGGTCCTCTACCTGGAGCACGTTAACCTCTAGATAGATGTGGACTTCTCTCCTAACCCTCGATAGACACATATGTGCATAACGTGTGTGTGCACACATGTGTATGAAAGTGCATGTTTGTGCACATGACAAAATTAAAGGTGTATAAAACACAGCAGCAGGAAAGGGCAGGAGCTGCTGGCATGGGGTTTCCTTTAGGGGTGATGAAAATGTGTTGGAACGAGACAGACACGGTAGTTGCTCGACATTGTGAATGCACCAATCCACTGAATCGTTCCCTTTAAAAAGGAGTACTTTACATAATGTGAATTCCATCTCAATTAAAACAAAACAAAACACTGTAGCAGGCGCATAATTTACGTGTTGCCCTTCCCCCCAAATATTAGTGAGGACCCATCTGTAGGACAATGGTATTGCAGCAGCGGAGAGGCCGACAATAGGCCGTGTTTCTCAGGCAGTAAGCCCTGCCACCAGCTGCCAGAGGGAACATGCAGGTAAATGATATAGCCCTTATTAGGGAGGCGGCTGCCCTGCCTCTGAAATAACAACCGCCCTCATCAAAGTCACTCATGGTCTCTCTGCTGGCAAATTCGATGTTCTTCATTCTACCAAGTAAATGAACTTATGATTCCCCCCCATTGTCAAAATGGTCGAAAGTGACCCTGCCTCACTGTCTCTACAGAGCAAAAGCCTGTGTTTCAAGTTTTTGACTCTATCACTAATTACGTTGGTCATTTAACATCTTGCAATTTTATGATATTCCCTTGGAAAATATAGATTGTAACTTCTACTGCTACATAGAAATTCGCTGCAAATGAAACCAGACTATGCACTGAGAAAACACTCTGAAGAAGTATGGACCTCAAGGTACTTAATTTGTATGGCACGTTCTGCACCTTAGTTATAATTAAAATATATTTTTGATGGTGAGGAATCCGTTTTCTTTCACGGAAAACTTGTGGGCAACCTATTTAGCTCTTTTCTCTAACAATTACAAATAGCTATTTGTACTAGTGGTAAAATATAGTCAGGGTTATGGATCAAAAAATTTTTTTGGAAAAGAAAGAGCTTGAAAAGTTTTAATTGAACATACTTAATATTCTAAACTTCCCCAGCCCTATACTTTCAAAATCTGTAATATTTATGAGTTACTGAAGTCTTATTTCCTATAAAATGCTATGGGCTCCTAAGAGTCAAAGGGTGTGACTTAGAGCACATTCAATGGGGACTGTCTTCCCCAGAGCAGGAACCCCCCAATATTAAACAAACAAGGGGAACAGATAAAGGAAAAGAGGACCAATCCTTCCCTTCACTCGTAAAATCTACACAGCAGGTTTTTATAGTACTGCAGCACCTTACGGAACTACACATTAGGTATCTTTGTTGAGAGAAATAACCTCAGAATCATAAATGACTTCTTCGAGGTACCGCCGATGCCGGTGAAGCTCTGGCTGCTACCAGGAAAAAGATGTCACATGGAGCTAACACAGACGTAAAGATACTGTGCTGTAACTCCACAGAGGTCCAGCACTGGGTGTGCAAAACCTCTCAAGGAACTCATCCGTATAGAATCCATGAGTATTTCTGACTTGCTGTATTTGTGACGTCTGTTCCTTAGTTTCTGTGTCCAGATTTTAAAAATAAAGATTGTCTGAATTTATGACAGTCTGTGACTTTAATTTTTCCAAAAAGATGGGGAAATTGAAACAGAAGTCACAAGCAGGTTAAGACCACACAGCACCCTTCTCGCTGTTTTCTACTACTTCCATTTGATGGGAACTCAAAACCAGATCAGACTGTGATAAGGAGGCCCAACAGAGAAAACAAAACTTAAGCTGCGCCCACCACGTAAAAAACCAAAAACCAAAAAAAAACCCTTTTCATCTGTCTTAATTTCTTCTTTTCTTTCACAGGGATGTTCAGGTCCCACTTATGTGACTGGTCTGCACAGCTCATTTTGCCCTTTGCATGTCTCCTAACTTGTGTGGCTGTCTTCTGTTTTATATTTATGGTCTCCTTTCCCAAATATGTTCCAATCCCCTGGGGTGTGTGTATGTCTCATTCTTTCCATCACTCTCTCTGTCTGGTAGATAAGATGCTTGATGCTCGTTTTCCAGTGATGATGATAATGATGACAGCGGTGATGGAAAAGCACGTTGCCATGCCCTTTCTCCACTTCTGTACTTTCCTTCCACACCCACTACTCCAGTGAAACTGCTCAAGAGCTCCTGGCTACTGCAGCCAAATATCACTTTTATCTCTCAGTAACATCTGACACTGTTGACTATTTCCTCCTTCTAGTCAGATCTTCTTTCCTTGGCTTCTGTGACTATGTCTTCCTGATGTTCTTCCTATCCCTCTGGACGTTTAAATTCAATTATCTCTTGGGTATACCCATTTGAAAGGCTCCTCATTACAGTCATGATAAAATCTAAACTCCTCAATTGGGTGCACAGGCGCTTTCTGATGTAGGCACTGCTTAATCTTTTTAGTCCCAACTCTTACTATTATCCTGATGCACTGTGATCTCTAGCCATTCCGAAATACTTCTGGATAATAACATATGCCATTCTCTCTCTCGGATCCAGTTACCACCCTTGCATGTTTTCTGCTTAGGTTCCATCATTCTTGGACCTCATGTACTCTAGGCCAAGTGTGGGATAGGAAACCTCCTTTGCCCACTGTTAGTAGTTGTATTCCACCACGGGTGCTTTGTCGGACTAATTGGAGCTGTCTACTTCATGTCTGTCTTGTTCAGAGCTATATCCCAGCACCTGACTCACCATAAACATTCAAGCTTCTGATTACTATTTAAGGATTCAGGAAAAGTACATTAAAATGCTTTTCAAACAACCATAACAACTCTTCCCTAAACAGGAAAGGTGAAATCTACAGCTTCTCTACAACTTCAAATGGATCATCTCAAGTAACAGTGTTTGTCCAAAGAACAGATCTAGGATTCTGTCCAAGTGCACCTCAATGACATACATTCAGTGGGACAAGCCTGAAGCTCTGCTTTTGGTCCCTAAATTCCCCTGGGTTCTGCTCCTGTACTTAAAGCCAGACGCGCAGAATGAGGTACCGGGAGAAACGACTGGAGGGCTCTAAGCACCCTGTGGTTGGCCCAGGATTTAGAATCCCGAATGTTAGCTGTCTCGGGTGCCACGTGGGAAAGGGAAAGCAAACTGCCACTGCCCCCATGAGACGCCCAAGGAAGGTACCTTTCATTTTCCTGAGGTTTTTCACGTGGGGTGGCTTACACTTTGATGTAACAGTCAGCACCAACTCCAGGACCAATTTCTCCACAACGCTGGTTTCCTCTGCTGCACACACACCCCATCAAAGAGGCCCTGCCAACCTGACTGCTCCTCAGGTGACATGATCTGTAGGGTTTTCTAAGAGAGTCTGACGTGAACCAGCTGGGTGAGAAAATGCTAAGAGCTGCATTTCCTTGAAACGTGATGCTATTTTTGAGCTTCTAATTGAAAAAAATTTAAACTGCAAGTAATTAAGTATGGAGGAGCACACCAAGGATGGCTGGTGTTCAGGCACACAGTAAACTGATCTGCCATTGAACTGGGAGGCTAATATTAGGCCTGGGTAAGCCAAGCCAGGCTTTGTGTTTGTTCAATGTCTCATACTATTTTTCAAATGGCATGAGCTCAGCAAAACCCAAAACACATTTTCTCAGCACTTCTCTGTATTTTTCAGCCCATATGTATTTCGAGGAGTTTAATTCATATGTTTCTGATTTATTTACATGCAAGTCATCAGAATGTTGTTTTGTAGGAACTATTTGATGTCCAGGAAGCCTGTTGAGCCTTTCCTTTGAGGTTTTTTTTTTTTTCTCCCCTTAGGATCAGGAAGCCATGATTTGCAAATAGTTAAAAAAAAAAAAAAAAGGAAAGAAATAAAGCTCATCAGAACCCCCAATATTTTTTCCTCAAAGGTTCACATTTTGTTCAAAAGGTAGATGGCATACAGTCGGAGCGTGATTCGACAGTTGGCAGACTGCGTTTTCCTGTTCCTAATTGACATTGCCCTGCTTGATGTTAGTAATGTCTTCCTTGTGGACATAAAAGTGCATATTTGCAGTGTATGAACAAGAACAGATCCTAAAGAGAGGCGATGAGCTCTTCAAAGATTAAGTGAATGGACTCTGTAACGTGGTATCTAGGGACTGGGGGAGGGGGCTGCTTAGCATCCAGAGAGGAAAGGAGTTCTCACCTTTCCAGGAGAGCACTAAGAAAACCAGCGCAGCTTTTCATCCCACTAGAAATTTCACAGGTATTCTCTTTCCTTAATTTCTAAAAGTACCTTTGATTCAAGTGTGATCTGGTAGTTGTTTGCATACATTTTTTAAAAACCCCACCACAATATAATTTGATAAACATTTCTCCACTTGTGAGTAACTGCAAACTAAAAAAAAAAAAAAAAAAAAAAAAAAAAAGCTGGTGATTTTTAGGGCTCCCAAGCACAGAGTTGGTTGGAGGATCCCTACATTCAGACTTTTGACAAAGCCAGTTTTCTTTTTCTTTAAAGAGGATTAAGACACCATATATTAGGCACATGCAGGAGGACTTTTTTCTTTTAGCGTCGTTGGTGTCTGTATAAATTTGATCATTTTAAAAGGTCCCATAGAGTGTCATAATGCTTTAGGAAGACCCAATCAGACTTTAACAGTAGAGGACTTTTTTTTTCAAAAGTTGTATATACAAGAAAGTCTCCTCCTCTGCAAGCTTTCTAAATTTCAGTCCAAAACCCAAATGAATGCTTGGCCAAAAGCACGGAGCTAGTGTCTAACACTATGTGGCTCTGTAGTGCGTGTCTAAAATATAAACCCACATTGCCCACCACTCTTTGTCCTGTGTTGTGGGGACAACTTAGAAATGCTGGTTAACCTGAACAGGAACTGAAAGATCTCTACCTACACCACCTTTCAAAACTGAGAGACCTGTCCCCTAAAACTCTTTTCCATTTTCCCATTTCAAAACCAGAATGGCATCCGTGCTGAAATGATTCAAAAAGTCTTCTCAAATCAAATTTCTCTCCAGCACAGCTGTCGTTAAGTGACCCAGCATGTTCTAAGACAGGCTAACAGCCCGTACACTACTTTGCTATGAGTTCCCAATACTATATATTTCAGTAGAGCAATATATACTTTTTAAAAGTCACCAAATTGGACTCCTCAATACATGACTCTTCGAAAGCAGCTAATATGGCATGGCAGCAAATAGAAATGTTGTCTTAAGCTTCAAACTGAAGGATGATTTAAGGTTATAACATGTCCATTAAATATCAGTCAAATAACTAAATAGCCACTATTAATCGATGTTACTAAAGCAAATCAATTAATCACTGCTATGAATTCAAACAGCTCAGAGGACAAAATTTTATTATATTGTAGGAAGATAACCAAAGAGCAAAATAAAATCATTACCAAGATTGTTTTAAAAAAACAAACAACCGTTTAGCAAACTAATCTGCATATTATGAGGAGACAACTTGGGCAAAGAAAAAAAGTTGCCCCGGGCAAGTATGTTAAGCCGGAGTCAATTACCATTGTAAAAATATGGTCCGTTTTCTCTCCAGAGTCTACCAAGCAGAGATAACTGCAATTCAAGTTTTTAGTTTTCACTACCTTTCAATAGAATGATGAAGAAGTTGTCAAGTATTATGCTTAGGTTTTAATAGCTGGCCTTCAGAACGAATAATTCATCTCACATTTAAAAAGCCTTTTTAGGGAACGTATTTTTGTTTTCTGGTCCTGGTTTGTTGATCTTCAGTTTAAAAGAAGGAAGATGTTAATAGAAACATTCACTCATGAGATACCACATTATCTTTTGAAACTACATAAATTCCTAATTATGAGGAATATTTTGAAACGCAATAGCTGAAATGAAAAAGTCAGCCTCATGGGCTACCCATCTGCAGAACAGATTACAAGACATGTGAATTTGAGAGCATTATAGAAAAATGTTAACTTGGAAAGAAAACATTTTCATGGGTAGCATTAAAACTGTCTGTAATGTTCTTTCCCCCCTTCCCCTCTCTGTCCCCCAATACTAGACCTTCTCTTGGCAGACTCCCAGATGCCATCCCTGCTGAGCAGCAGTAATGAAGAGTCTCTCCCTGGGTACCCCCCACTGCCACAAACTCAGTAAGGGAAGTCACTGTGTTTGGGAGAGATGGGTCTCCAAAGTCTCCCTGCCGAAGCACACTGACATACACGACACACTTCACACTTGCCTTTCCACTGCGTGGCCTGAGATGTGCAGGCAGACAGACCCTCAAAGAACTCCTGCCCCCTGCAGCATAGGCTGACACAAACCCAAAGAGGTGTCCTAGAAGAAACACGCACACACAACTCTATTAATCCCTATCGCTGCCATTTTTCAGCATCATTTCAATGTTTAACAACCTGAACTAATAGCCATTTGAAAACATGTCCCAAGCTTCTGGAGGGAACCCAGTCCCCGCATTGGTTTTTTAACTTTAGTATAATTCCGATCATCTTGATGAACTGACCTGCTCTGAGATTTTAACAGAAGGGTGGACAATTTTTTTGTTTGTTTTAATTGAAGGTCCTTAATGTGGGCCACATGTTTCTGGCGGTGATTTGGAAGTACGGAGGAGGCAGGGGCAGGGAATGCAAAGTGGTAGGGATTTGGGAAGGGGGGTGGGGAGGAATGGGGAAGGGCTGGATGATGAAAAGACCAGTTCCACAAGTGAAGCACATTAGCAACCCAGAGTGGAAAGGGCCGGAAGGAAAACCCACCCACCTCACCCCTGCGTTCATTCTATCAACCTGCAATTGCTGCAATCAAAACCATATGTCGGTTCTTCCAGATCTTTCTCACAGGACAAACATGCAGAGGGCCTCAGGCCTGGCGTTGCCATCAAATGGTAATTGATACCATATGAGTCACAAAATAGAAAAGCACATGCAAACAGCAACCTCTCTCACTGCACCCCCATCACCCCATCCCCTCTGGGCCCCTTGAGAGGGATGAAATTGCAGGTCTTGCCGGGCCGCTAAGTGCACTGTGCACCATGAAAAACAAGTGTATGTGGCTCCAGTAACCACCTGTAAATCAGAGAGAAAGGAGGGTCCACCAGCCAAGAGCTAGTCCCAGAGAACAGACAAAGGCGAAAGGTCACTCCGGGTTAATACAAGGTCATCGATCATGGGGAAAAATGAGCACAGGTGTGAAGCAGATCACAGGCCTGCAAGCAGAGAACGGCCTCCCGGTCCCACAGCACATCCGGCCTGGAGAGAGCTCAGTCCCGCTAAGCCACATCTGTCTTCCTTTCCTCCTGCAAGTGCGATAGTGGGAAAGTGGAAACCACTCCCAATTACAAGGCAATTAGAAGAAAAGGGACTCCACTCCCATATCTGCCGGCCTGCTTTTTTGAAGCTCTTTTTGCATCCCATTGTTCTCACAGAAGAAAAAAAAATCAAGAAAACCCGCTGAGCTGGAGGTCCTGGCAACTGCGGGCTGAATGAATGTGAGGCAGTAGGTGAAATCCGTCTCTTATTTCCACCGACACTGACAGAACTACAAGTAGCACACGGCTCTCGCCTCTGCATGTATATATTTTCTTATTAACTCGATCGGGCAGAAATTTGCAGAGATTTGTTTGGATTTAGAAGTCACAACAGAATGTCAGTTTTACAAACCAAGGCTCATTCTGTGGTGAAATGTACAGCTCTGGACCCAACCATTCACCGCACACAGCTAGCTATTTGTTCCAATTCCTCTAGCAGCCGCTTCTGAACAAACAGCTAACTTATTCTAAACACACGCACTGCGTCTAATTTTTCTGCCTTCTGCCTATTCTATTATATGTGATATTTTAGTCTTATAGATCTTATAAAGTTTAAATATTTTCCAGATGGGACCAGGGAGTACAGAACCCTGTAAACATTAAGTTATAAAAAGGACCAACTAAATACTTAAAACAGAAGAGGAAGATGATATAACCTTCTTTTGCAGGCAGTGACCTTGTGAGCTAACACTGCAAGCTGTATACAGGGGGACACATACCGACAATTTTGCTTCTCCCAGATTCTCAAGAACTGACTGATCCATCTTCATTTAGGTCCTGACTATTTATATCTCTTCTAATTAAAACATTTCCCCCCAAAAGATGATTTAAGCTCAATTTAAAATTCAGTACATCTCAATGCTAAGAAAGAAAACTATGGTCATAAGCAAATGAACATTCCATTGTCCCAGAGGGAAAATAAATAAGGTCTATCAATTCCATCCCTTTGCCTAGACTCTCAGAAGTTGTCTTTCTAAAAGTGTAGCCACAAAAGCCCTGAACAAGTGGCATTTTCTGAGGCTCCCCAGCCTAGAGGCAACCCAGGAACATTCATAATGACACTCAGCACCGATCCAAGAGCAAAAGAAGTGAATAAATGAAGGGGTAAAGTAACAAGGGCAGCAAATGAAAATGAAAGTTTCTGGTGGATGGCAGGGGAAGAAAGAAGGAGGGCAAAGCACATGGCAGCACGCAAGCCAAAGCAGCGCAGTGGAGCTCGAAAGGGGTCAGAGCAGGCAGGCTTGGGACAACCACTTTGGGAGACTCTGACCTTACCTCTGCTTTCCCTTCGTGGTCCAGTCAACATAACCCTGTATCTGAGCATCTGCATTGTTTAAATTTCATCCTGTGGTGTTGTTTGCTGATTGGTCAGACATGGCTGACAGCATCAGAACTGCAATCTGACAGACAAGGAGCAAGCAGGACCACAGCACAGAATTCATAATAGGAGGGAGAGAGGGAACTTCATGCTGGATATATGAAACTCAGCCCCACAGATGTCTGCAGCACGGCCAGGGGCTCGCCTAGGGGTGGGAGGGCCTAGGATGAGACTAGGAGGAGGGCATGGAAAAGGGGAGGTGGGATAATCCCAGCCACCCAAATGACCATGCACGAGGGTTCCCCCTGGACGGCACTGCATCTGGACCACGTTTAACAGCTGCCCTCTTGCCACTCCCAGATCCTGTAACCTCTGGGAAGAGAGGACGCTTCTCTTCCTGCACTTCTTCTTGACAGAATAAAAGTGGTGGTATTTCCGGTTTGGGATAATGTAGTTGTCCTCTCATTTATTTAGTTTTCAAATTTTTTGACATTTTTCCAGAGGATACAGAAGCAACTAAAGAGAGGCTAGTTGACAAAAGCATCCGATCCTGACTTCTGCTATGGAAAATCCCACTTCATGGAATTCTTTAACTATTTGACAGCAGTAAAAGAAAACAGGCGAGAAAAAGACAAAGGTTGGAGGTGTTTGGGAATGGTAAGGGACACTACTGGAGAAATAATGGAACAGAGAGAAAAAGGATGAAAACAGCTTGAAAATGCAAAAAGAGAGAGGTAACGCCACTACTGAGTTAGGTCTTCATTCTGACCCAAGTGCCTATTTCTGTCGTGGCCAGCAGAAGCCACTGCAAAAACAGTGGCTGGCCATGCGGGCCTCCCTCTACTCTCCCCACCTTGCTCTCAGTGTTCACACACACAGCCCTGGCCCGAGCCTACTGGCCAACAGACACAATGGAATTTCCCTGCTGTAAACGTAGACCCCCTTTCCCTCATGAACACTTACACGTAGGGTTCTCACCTCCAATGACGGATCAATTTGCACACTTGCCTTCATGTCCCCACTACCCAGAATCACGACCGCAGAATTTTAAAATCCAAGCAGAATCCTTAATGCTCAGTAAGGAACACTATTTGCAAATTTCCTCTTTCCCAGCATTATCTGGTAGCAGAATTTTGGGGAAAGTATCAGGCATTTACTATTAATTACAGAACAACAACAGAAAAGAGATATATGGTAAAGTGAGGATAACAGAGTAAGAAAGAAATGATGAATAAAAGGACAGGACATCAAGGATAAAATAAGGTCCTGAGAGGTCAGGTTATTATAACTAACCAGTTAAATAAACACAAAAAGGTATAAGATGCTTTGGCTGAAGGGAAGGAAAAGGTTAACACAACATGGAAATCAAGACTTAATAAAAATTAATTCTTGAAAAACACCATCACTGATCTAACAACAATTTATAATAATAAAATGTCAGGACAGGGTACAATAAATCCATCTGGCTCAGAAAAAATAACAATTCCACCATGATCTTTACCCCCCCCAAAAAAAAGAAAAGAAAGAAAAATCTCCTTTCCTCCCTTCATTTGAGAACATCAGTTATACAGAACTCATTTTTGAAATAAAGCTAGAAAGACACACCACCGAAATCTGAACAAGCATGGTGATTTGCATAGAGTTTTATATGAAAATGAGAGCAACAAAGCAGGAAGAGAGATGAATGTAAGTCACACTGGATGGCTGATGTGCACGGAGGAAGTTCTGGGCAGGAGAAGCCCCCGGATAAAGGAGTGCCCAGAGGGCCTGGATTTCATTCAAAGAAAAAAATGTGATACGAATGAAACACACGAGACAAGTGCACACAGATAACGGAACAATAGGAGACGGGACTAAGAACACAACCCTGAGACCTGAGGGTTAAGAGTTACAAAGATAACATAAGAGATCCAACAGAAGTTGGGAAAACAGAATACTACTCGTCAAAAGCATAAAGGAAAGTACCTTAGGATTTGTAGAATTATTAATACAATTTTGCTACAGGTATACCACTTAAGATACGATAATAGGCTGTGAAGACTATATGAAGACAATTTTATGCGATTTTAAACCCACTTTGTAAGTTTAAAAAATTTCCTTAATTTCCAGGATCTGTTTGCAATTGCATAAGACAATAAAAATATTATACAAGGGCCTTAATTTTTACACTATTCCTTGGGCAAAATGAACCCAGGAAGTGCAAATGATACTTCTGTGGCACTTGTTATTATCCATGACATCCAAGGGACCTGCTCTCTTAAAGGAGTATTCACCCAAGTGCCTTGCCCAGACCAAAGGGTACCTTTTGATCTTCATGCATAACGCTAATGCTACCCCGGAATCCAGGCACTAGATCCATCACAGATCAGCTAGGAAAATGTCATTTGAGAAGACAGCATTTCTAGCATCAGTCTTGAGGCTCTGAGCAGCCATTCATGCTCCTGGCCTGGTTTTTAAATCAGCAGAGAATCAAGTTGGTTTCACTGATAAACCAATAATTGCATATTTTGTGGGCAAGTCCTCAGCTCTACAGAGCAGGAAGGGAAGCCGGGGTGACAGTAGTTTCAGGTGCTGGGATGCAATAAAAACAAGGAGGAAAGAAAATGTTTGCTTTTTATGTCAACTGAGATGTCAGCACCCATTAATAAATCTATCTGCTAAATCTACCCTTATTCATGTGGGACATCACCAATTTAAAGTAAAATGAATTATCTTTAATTAAATGGAATTGTCGTCTTCCTCCCGCTATCATCCCCAATTATTACATTCTAATCAGCCCTTCAGGGAGAAGGCAGGCGAGAATGCTGAAAGGCACATTGACTAAAACCAATTTCTCTTTCTGTCAAGTGATAAAATTTTTATTTTAATTATTGTTTATAACTATAATTTTGGGACACAAGTAATAAAAACTACAAAAATTCTCTCATTTATGGGGGGAATGCTACATGGTCAGTTCCAAAATTTCCTTTTTTAACTCTCTGTGGAAATTTCAGAATTCAGAGAAGCCATTACAGACTAAAATTATTTATTTAAGCCTAATCTATTACTAATCTATTACTTTCATTTCCAGCACAAAAGTGCCAGTTTTAATTAATACTTGAAAATATACAGCACTAACTGAATGCCAGCTCTGGTATTTTTAGGTTGTTAGGCTTTCAACAACTGAGATTGTTGAATAGTCTCAATTTATGCTTCCCCAAGAAAGGCATATATAGACTTTAAATATTGAGACATGTAACTATATAAAAGGAAGAGACTGATCTACTCCCAAATACAGGGTGGGGCAAAGTAGGTTTACAATTGTGAGTACGTGCAACAGCTTACTGTTCCATTATTATTTATTAATTCTTGTATTATTTTTTATGAGCAACTGTAAACCTACTTTTGGTTCACTCTGTATTAACTGATTGTCTCTGTCCCAGTTTCTGGCTCCCCCACATCCTTCTTTTCTTTCTTCTAATGGTACCGAACTTATAAGCGAAGCAATGTGTTTTAACCCAGTGGTCTATATGGAAGATACTCCGTCACAGTTCTCACATTGCTGCAACAGTGTCCTGCAAAACCATGGTGAAATCAACAAGTAAATTAAGTAATACCTCCCCACCACCCCAAAGGCACAGAGGTGAAACACATTCCCAAGAGCAATAAAGAATGAATTGAGAGGTAACTGGGTTGAATCTCTGCATGCATGTTGTAATGGTGCCTGCCCCATCCTCCTGCCAACCACCAGCATGCTTTTTGTTTGCTTGTTTGTTTCATTTTTTTTATTACTACTGTGAACTTTGTGAGGGCAGGGAGTTTTCTTTTTGCCTTCTATATAACAACAAAATTAACCACTGAAATTGGGAAATTTATCTTTCTGTTTAGAATAAATAGGTGGGGGTATTGACTGTTTTCTGACTATGTAGTGTTACTTTTAAAAATGCACTTTTTTTCAGGGTGTAGTACTGTTTTCACTTAGCATGCCTTTGAATCGCCGCCTACAGAAGTAAAAAAAAGAAACCACAGCTATACAAGCCTGCTGACTTTCTTATAAAAGAACCAGTTTTAAACTTGTTTATACTACTGATTCCAAATGAATTCAAGATGGTGGCTAGTTAAAGAAAGAGAACTCATGCCAGGGAGTTTGATCAAAGAACTTCAATTCAGCAATGTTCAGTTTTAATTGACCACTAATTAAGCTACATTAGTCCAAGAAAGGTCTGTATCACTTTGAGTAATAAAGAAAAGAATTAATTTAACCCTGTGTCAGTCAGCTTTAGTAAGTTCATCTGAAAGCAACTTCTCAAACGACAAGCATGAAAGAGGTGTCTAGTGTTAAATGCCAAAAGTGGGCTACAGAATTTAGAGACGACTAGAGACTCCGTTTTCAAGTGCGTTCGTTACATCGCCCGTGATGTCACCTTGCAGGTATAATTATCTTCATTCCAGATACAAAGATGTCAGCTTTACTCCCTGGGGTGTAAAGGGTTGCTTTAAAATTGGATTCAAAACATGGCATCATACCAGCCACAGTTTTAACTTCCTTGTATTCTAGACAAAAATAGAGTGGATTTGCAAAATCATGAGAATTTTCAAAGGCTTGGAACTCTCCTTCTGGGAAAAGTGAGTTGAAGACGGGGGAATGCACGGCGGCAATGCCACCACCAAACAAGCTCATTATAATTAGGGACGATTACAAGTCCAGGTATCAAAATAGTTTAGTTCTAAAAATCTATCTGCCTACTTTTTTCTCTCCCCATACACTGCCCAGCAAAAAAACATTATGCCAACAATTCTGATAAGAAATTTTAGGAAGGAACAAAGTCATAAAACAGCAAAACCCAATTTCAGGATTTAACATCAAAATGCAAGGCTGAGGAATCCACCGCTTTTAGAAGTTAGTGTCTATGACTTTTACAGACCTTCACCTTAACTCAGAGGTGGATTCCCTATTGAACATTCCTGATGGCACATGTCAAGAAGTAAAGTAAGTTTAGATTTTTAAAGTAAACCCAATGTCAATGGTATACTGGCTTCTACTTCACAGTAACAGCCTCAACCTCCAATGCCTATGTGAACATCACTGAATCTGATAGCCTGGAATGACACTGGGCCAACACTCTTTAGAAGGGATATCTCTGTGGCCTCAACACACATTATGTTTTGTCTTAATGATTTTTGGCAACCAACCACTGCATTTTCTACAATAGAATTTAATGAATAACATTTTTTTTACATTCTGCCAGTACTCATTAAAATGCACTTGTTTGTGAAATGCAATAGCTAGCTATATGAAACCAAAATATTAATGCAAATTGGCATTTCTAAGTTTAAAGCAGTATTTGCATAACAGGAACTAAACATGGTACAAGCTAAAAGAGTACACAGAACACAAATGCCTCTTAACGCCATAATTATTACCCAGAGAAATGATGCTCTGCGTGTACCATTAGGAGCCCAAGGAGAAAGCACCTGCCAGGACTGTAGTAGGCTCCTTGCGCTCCCAATAGGCTGGGGAAAATCCTGCCATCATCGTCCCCAGGAAACTAGTATAGGTTCACAGCAAAAATACACTCATTCCCTATGCTGAACCGTCTCCTAGAGGGGGCCAATTCATCCACTGCCATCCACAGTCATAACTGAAAAATAACTGCTACAATTTTGAGTGTACACATTTGAATTCAAATGGTCATCAGTACCATCGATATTCACCAGGCACAGATCTACAACTTAATGATACAAAGAATAAAAAGACACATATTTTTATCCATTTATTAATTCTACCAATGATGTCCTACCAGGCTCCTTTGATAAGAGGAACCTTAAGAAACATGACATTAAAAACTGTTTCCATATTTATTGATTCATTCAACAAATATTATGTGAACACCATTCAACAAATATTATAGGCACAATTATTGTGCTAACCTTTGAGGGGAAGATAGAGAGCAAACTTTGTCTTCTAAATGCTTATAAGCTTGTTGGAAGATGTGAAAATTTCAAAGTAATGCAATAAGGTTACAGACTAAATAAACATTAAAAAGATGCACAGACTTTTTCATTTATTTTGAAGATACTTGGATTATATGAGTAAATAATTATTTTTCTTTTAATGAAATACTACTTTTTACTAGGACAGCCAGAGCCAAGGCATGAGCTCTCTGAATTCTGCTCAGCTCTTAGGGAGCATTCTGCTTGGGGACCGGCCTAAATTCGGGCATCAGTGTGCGCGTGTGCTCGGGGACCGGCCTAAAGGCAGGTATCGGTGTGCGCATGTGTGGTGGGTTGTGAACCACTCAGCTTTCTCGGTTGCCCACCATATGCTGACAAGTGTGTAAAGATGCACCGAGACATGTTCCATCTCACGGCGGACCTCAGTGGCTGATTCAGATGAAAATGACTCAGGGTCTCCACTGTGGACAAAGGACTATAAATCCTTTGAAAAGTTTGTCAAAGTCAAGCTTTCTTTCAATTTAATAAAAAATGGGTGGACACAGATGAGATAAGCATTCATTGAAATGCCAGAGAGCGTTAAAATATCAATTCTTCCTTCAGGTGTCTGCTTACTATAAAGCTGTAAAAAGTCAGCAATATATTGAGTGCACAGCAGAAGTGACTCTAGTTCTGTTTTATTCCATAAGGCCTTGCGCCACTGACTGAACCTCGCAATGCTCCCCTTTCCCAGACCAGCCCTATCCAACAGAACAAGGATGCGAATGTAAGTGTATCTGTGCTGTCCAATAAAGTAACCACTAACCACATGTGACTCCTGTGCACACAGTGTGACTGAGGAACCAGATTTTTAAAATGTTATTTTCATTAATGTATATCGATGGGACCAGACACATGTGGCTGCTGACACCCCCACTGGAACACACAGCCCAAGACTGTGAAGTGGGACAGCTACGTGTGGGCCGCCTAGCTCACTGGGGTGCCGCATGAATTAAATTAGAAGGTGTTTGAGAATAACTGAGGCTTGAAAATATATTTCATCGAATACTGATTATTACTACAATAAAATATTAACTGCGACATTTATTTTAGTTATAAGTCACTTTCCTAATAATTAAAGTTGCAGTAAGAATGGTTTCAAGCTCTGTAAATGTCCGACAAACTCCACACACACAAGCTTCTTGCAGCACATCCCAAAACAACGCGCAACCAAATTATTGCTCTAAACTCATTCAGAGTATGGCAGTGGGGCGTATGGAATACAAGAGAGCTCCTGAGAGTCTAACACGGGTAATCAATGACTGATCGAAACCGAAACAAGGTCAATGCTTCCTCAAAGGGCTTTGACTTAAAGTCAATTTGCAATGAAAAAATATTACCATCTCCCATATAAAGAAATACTCAAATCAATGAAATTATCATAAAATAGTAACCTTTATTACTTGCCTGGCACACACACAAACACAATTTTTATTTTTAGTTGCTCACTTTAAGTACAGATAGCCCTGTCCTATCCAATGTGAAAGACAAAAATAAGTCTAAGGGACTCTTCTAATATGGCTTCAGTTGTGAGGGGCACAGTTTCAACCCCAAGGCATCCATGTGATTTTACTGGAACTGTGTTGAACCAGGCTGGTCAGGGGAACAGGAGGATGCTGTACAGACTTGGACGATATTTGTGGGACGGAGTTGAAATATCATAGCCCATGGGCTGAATGGTAAATGGAAGCATATCTGTACCCTGAAGACGGACTGAAAATCTGTGCCCCGCGGCCATCTCTAATCTGATCAGACCCTGTAGAACCTTGTAGGGCTGAGGAGGAAATTGAAGAGTGTACTAGTTATTGTCAGACTTGACGGCTCTCTTCAAACCTTGGCATTAAAGAAATTAAGTGTGCTTCTGGGTTCCACAAGTTGGCAGGTGTAAGACTCTGCCACCAGATACCGCCACCTTCCTCCACAGCGGTGCTGGGGAAGACCGCCGAGGTTTCAAAATCACTTCCAAATCACTGCCAGGAATTCTCCACCATCGATGGGAATGCAACAGAGGCAGGAAGACGGCCCCCCAGTTGTGGTGGAGACAGAAGCTGCATGATTGGGGGAGCGGGAAAGAGTCTTTCACGTCGGTTTTAATCTTGAATCTTCCCTTAGTGTGGAGGATAGATTTAATGAGGATGCAAACAATGTCCTCAATGTCAAAAGGACTTAAATGCAATTAATAAGTTTCTTTATGCTAATTTATTTCCTTTTCCCCTCTTTATGTCCTAGAGAAAAAAATTAATGTTAATAAACTTTTAGAATGATTCTGAGAAACCAACAGTTACAGTGGGAGAGAGTTCAAGATATTTTGAAAGGTAAGATATAAATATATATTTAGAGTATGGAGAAATGTACATTACTGACTCAACATATTCTAACAGCTGCTTTAAAGCCATTCCAATCGGTTCACAAATAATGCACTACACTTACAGTGCTTCAAATAAAATCTCACATTTTCACGATAAATGGTGGAAATACCTGGACAATACTACCAAGTTCTATACCTAGAGAGGTAGGTGGGGGAGGGAGAGAAAAAAATTGTTATCGGATGGAAAGCAAAGCAAAGGAGAGGAAGCTGCTCTCACTCACAAGGCAGTTCCGGGATCGCTCACTGAGGTCCAGATGTACTTCTGAAGCAGAACTTCTCAACCTCAGCACCAGCGAGGGGTGAAATGTGCACTGCGCACTGCAGGGTGCGCGTCTCTGGCCTCACCTACTAGACGCCAGAGGCCAGCTCTCACCCGGCTCCTGCAGTGGTGACAATCAAAGATTTTCCAGGCATTGCAGTTCTACCCCCTGGCGGGGGAGGAGGGGGCACCACTGTTCTAAGGTTATAATTAGAGTATGCCAGAGACAAATATTCACTTTGATTTCTGGAATCTTCACACTAACAATGACCATCTCTACGGGTATCTTCCTTCTGCCAAACAAGAAAATACCCATTTATACTCACGATCTCTTAGTATATGACATTCTGACCGTGTGATCTCGTGGTGCATATCAGTCCTAGCTTATAACTTGGATATCGGTAATCTATGTTCATTCTGGAACTTGGAACTCTATGATTATGTGATGGAAAATGTTTACTATTTTCAACTTTACTATTTTCATTCTAAACTATATGCAATAATCAAGATAATACATTGTATGTAAATTGTTGATGAGTAAATAAGTTTGGAGTAGTAAATAATTAGCATTATCTATTACTGCCTGGTTATGTAATCTATTCATCTATCCACCCACCCATCCATACTTTCTCCAATCCAGCTATACATTTATCATCATAAAATCTGTCATGCTTTCACTTCTGATTGAGTTACACATGTAAAAAGCCTAGGACCAGCCAAAGAGTTTAATCTACATAGCTCCCTATTGGCAATGCATCTGTGAAGGCACTACTATCTATAAATAATTCCACATCGGGCCAGCTGTGTATTTCATACACTACGTCATCAAACTATCTCAATATTTAAATGTGACTACGTTTTGTTACATTGATTATATTGCTAGATAGGTAATATATTGCCACATTCAAGATTCCAACACTGATTATCTTGAGAAGGTCAACATCAAAATAGATCAACCTAATGCAGGAAGTACCATCTAACTCGAAAGCAGGTTAGAGTTAAATGGATCGGAAAAGTGAACATTAAAAATGTATTAGAGATTCCAAAAACAAATGCTAGCCTAAAACTACTTAGGCATAATTTGTTTCACATTTTTCATCTATTTTTCTTTTTTTCATCATCTAAAAATGATGGAGGAAAAGAGCCATAAAACCAAAACTTCCTCCGCAAAGAACACTTTAGTATGGTTTTTGCATTTCTCAATGTCCTATCTGAGAGGTAAAAAAGTTTAGAGGTTAGGCTATCACAGTGATTCATATAAGTCATCTTCCTTGGGGTTCACTAAGTAAACTGAACCCTAAAGGTTTTATTAGCAAAACTGACACTATAAAGTTGGGCCCAGAGGGGTTCCTATTACATGAATTCTTTACAAGGTGAAGGCATGTAGCAGTCATGCACCCATTTCCAGCAGTTTGGGCTCACTCCCTGGAAGCATCCAAGAGGTTTGCTGCACTTTGCAACCTCTGGGAAGCAGGGTTACCAGCTTCACATCAACACATCTAGTTTTACAGTTACCTTATTTACGGTTTTAATATGGCACAGGTCTTTTTCTCAGGTGTTAATAGGAAAATCAATTTTAAGTCCTAACAGCTGTGATCATTTTAAATATCACAGCTGTCATAAGTTGAAAATAACCAATTTGAGCATACACATTTCTGCTGCAAATGTAACAAAATGAAAATATGATAGAATTTTATCTTTTACTCCCTCTGAAGCTGAATGTCTAATACAATAGTACAGTAATAACTTATTTGCTTTAAAATAAAATCATGCTCCCATTTCTTTGTTGACCCAGTCAACAGATGGCTTGTAAGAACAGAAAAGAACATCATTTTAAAGATACACTCCTTTGGAACTAACCATGGAACATGTTTCATTATGGAAATAGTATTAACTCTGGAAAGACAGAGTTAAATAGTTGATATCAAAATTGAGAGTCATTTATGTAAACATTTTGCTGTGAAGCCAGGGGGGAGATTAAGTGGGATCCATGCTACATATTAAGTGTTATTAAAGTCTAGGAATTTCAATTATTATACAGGACAAAATTTAAACTAGTATGAATAGTGTTAAGTAGCATCCTCCAGGAAGTAATGGCATTTTAACCACTTCTTTGCAATCTCAATGTATCCGTTTGATGGGATAAAATAAAGATACTTTTCTCCCCCTCTCAACCCAAATCTATTGTCATTACAGCTTGAAGAATTTAACATTCTTAAAGAATCTTTAAAAGAAAGGCAAAAAGGTACAGGGCATTACTTATTCCACTGACCGCAGAAAGTTTAGGTTTCTCTGTGTGAAACTAATTGTGGACAATGAACACCCAAGAAATTCTAGAAGTATCTTAAATAATCACTGCCACCTATGTGTCAGGAGGAAACAGGGCTCAACTGTTAGAAAAATGATATTGCATGATTAAGACAAGGAGGAAATAAAGAAAAAAGCACAATTTCAAATCAAAGCATTGGCAATGTTACATAACATATATTATTTTAAAAATGTATTTGAAGTCTACCACCTCCTGGCCCATATATAACCAGAAATTAAAAGTCTACAGTATTTTCATCCCAGATCTGCATTCCTATCTAAATTAACTTGATACGCCCTTCTTCTTCCCTTATTTTTTTTCTCTTACAGATTCAAAGGGTAGAAATGAAAGTTGATGCTGTTTGTTCTTAAACAACTTCTACTGAAAAGCTGACACCCCCATTCTGCTCTGGAAGGCTTGGGAAGCAGGTACAGGAGAACTCTCCCCTCCCCTATTATTTGCATATTAATTTCAAAGCTGTGTGAAAAACCCTGTAGTCTTTTAATCATATCAACACACAAAAAGGCACTACGAAGTGAAACTACACTTGTTAAACATTTATCCCAGCCCCCACCCCACACAAAGGAAGCCTAAGAAAACAGCATCCACCCTGCTCCTGTATGCTGAGCCTCCACTTCTGAATTGGAATAACAGGTGCAGAAATAATAATGCGCTGGGCAATCAACTTTTTTCCTCTGATTTGTCAGTTTAGCTTAATAATGCCATTAGGAATGTAAACATTTCTGCAATTTATATTTAAAAGTCAATAAAATAATGGGGTACAGAATTTATCCTTTTTAATTTTTTAAGTAATACATTTGATTATTTTAATCACGTCAGTACTTAACTGGATGGGGTTTAAATATGCATGAAACATCAATTTAATTTGTTTTATTCGTTAGAAAAGCTATTGAGTAATACAGCATTATTCTCCTTAGAAAAAAGAGTGCACACATTCTGGGGGAAAGGGAATATAGACACTTCCACTCTTTGCTTCCTTTCTTGGGAATGAAATTCCAGTGCCTTCTGAATAGCTTTCATTATCAGCCTTCCCAAATGGGAACCAAAGAGGTGAGGACGCAAGACACACTCACTAGAGGGATAACAAAAACAAGGAGTGTTTCCATACCTTGGATCAACTTTACTGGGGGCTACAGTAATAGGACTGTGGTTGGGAAATGCATCAACTATTTTTAAAATGGCGTGAGAGTTTTTCCCAACATAGCATTCCCACGTGAACAGGATCATTGCTGGCGCAGTCATTCAGTACTCTATAATTCTCACCCTCAGGTTTGTGGAGGTGAAAAAGCCAAGGCAAGTGTTAGTCTCCACTCTGAACATCCCCTATTCATTTTCAGGTCAGCTACAATGGAGCAGCTGGAATTCAACTCTGCCCACTCTGTCCCACCAATTACCTCAACGTGCCCTCTCTTGAGGAGTATAATTTGGTCTCTAGGAAAGCACAGCCCTCTAGGCCTCTGGAGGATGCCTGCATTTTTTTTGGCGGAGTATAAAATTAAACCAACATCTACATTATTCCCACCCCTGATTTCTCAGGTATTTTAAAGCCCTCTTTATCCCAATTTGGGAGTGGACTGCCTTTAAAACAGTACATGCTCCCAAATAAAGTATCCCTTTTAAGTCACTGAATAAAATGCCCTGATTAGCATGTACAGATTTCTTTCAGAAATAAGGAAGAAGAATTTGAAGAAAACTAGGTATAGACTTGAAGCAGCATGGAATTTAAAGACAAAAATGTCAGAAATGTGAATTTTTTAAATTCCATTCAGAATATGCTATTATGACATAAATACATCTATTAATGAAAGGTTGTACTATAGTCATGAATCTTTGTATTACAAAAAGAAAAGTCTCCCAAAGTTTGAGATTTTAAGCACTAAACCAGTAACTTCAACCGTAAGAATTATTCTTCATAAGGATATATTGGTTCTGCTTACTAAAATACAATCTATATGCCTAGGATGATAAGATACTATGCCAAACGGTTTATCATCGATTCTAAGATGTTAAGAGCCCTCCAGTGAGGGAACTTCCCTGAAAATTGCATGCAAAACTTTTTTGCAGATCACTTCCTACTTCCAAGTGTCGTTACTTTATAGAAACATGTCTTTCAGGTTTGTCATTATTCATCTGTGTTTCCTAGTATACAGCTAAGTGCTTTTTTTTAAAGGGATTCTGATGATTTCCTGAGTAGATTATAAATATTTCATGAATACACAGAGCTCCAAATCTTTTTTGTTGTAATCAACACTGTTTACCACAATAACTTTATCCTATGTCATCTTACAAATATGTATAAAGTAGTAAGGGCTAATTTAAACCCAACCCAATTTAGACCTAAGTATATACAAACTCAGAAAGACTTAAATCTAAAAGCACCTTTAAATTATATTGACTGTGAAAAATGAGCTTTTCCATAAGTTGAATAATATTGGAGAAAAGTGGGAAAAAACTTGGTAACCTTTTGTGTGTCTGTCGTGAAATTCTCAGTTGCTAGAGATGTGTGTTTAAGTTTGATATGCAGAGCAAGAATGTCTCCACTGCATTGTATTCCTAAGATAAAGGTGAAATCTGAATTCTAACAACTTTTAAAATTGTCACAATCATATCTGAAATCCATGTATTTTCACTGAATTAGAAACGAAAGATTTTTTAATGAATCTCCTGAGGCACATTGCTGACCACACGTATGATCTGCGTGCTGACGACAAGGGAGTAACACTAAGGCAATTTTTCCCTCAGTGGCATCACAGTGACAGAAGTTTCACGTTAGCCTGGAACCACACTCATACGGCATTCATGGTAATGAAATACGACAGTGTCTAAAATCCAACTCTGATAACGGCTATTTAAAAATAAGTTAGAAAGAAGAAATCACTAATTCTCAAGCCTCTCTGGTGGCACTGAAATTTTAGTGAGAACAAAACAAAAACAAACAGGGAGTGTAATGCAAACCACATTTATAGTGGCACAGGAAACAAACAATTCTTCAGCACAATTTCCTGTAGATCATTTGGAAAGGTATTTAAAGACTGCACCAGCCATTAGCTCTTTTTTTCCTGGCCACTTTTCTCCCCAACCCTCTTTCCCATGTTCCAAAGTCCTTCTTCCTAATTCTTCTTGAAACAATGCCATCGCCCAGCGCTGTAAGGATGTTGATCAATTATCGACCCTGCATTCAAACCATTCAGACATACCAGGACTTAGGGATTAAATAAAATTAACCAAATATGTAACCGATCCCTATTTTCTTCCTAAGAAATTAGCCCTAGAGAAATGTTCAAACTGGCCTCTGTGAATTTCATGCAGGGATTTTGGAAATTTAATCAGAGGCTGGAGAGCAGGATGCAGCCCCGATATCAAGATTAAGCATCTGGTGAATTTCTGCCAGCTTTAACCTAAAGAACAAAATCAATATAGTTTTGTTTTAAGCAATCAAGCACGGGGGGGGGGGGAATAAAATGTTCACTGTTATTTTAAAATGAGTACATTAAACTGCTGCATATTCCAGTAACACCAAAAAGTAAGCTCACTTCAGTCAAGTTTTTTCCTGGATATGATTTGTTTTCTTGAGTCAGTGGGGAATTGAAAAATTATGTTAGTTTGTGACCTAAGGAAATTTTTGTCTGTTATAGCAGCAGTAATTTTAAAAAGTAATGTATTTATACCAGCTACGTTCATTTATAATCATGGTTCTAAAATTAGTAAGTATACGAAATAGCTTTAAAAACACTACATGCAATTTGCATAGTTGATACACTATTGAAAACTCAAGAACCCATGGGTGCCTGCATGAGGCTTCCTGAACCAACTGTGAGATTTACAAGGAATATATTGGAAAATATGATTACTGGTATTATTTAAATATTAGACTTTTTAATGTTAGCACTTCTCGTGGTATATGGGGAAAAAAAGGCTGGACACTTCATATCCTAATTTTTAGCTTTAAAAATTTAGGTGGCTAACTAAAATTGTCACTTATTCGTAGGAAAACTTTCTTTTAAGGAAGCACCCCCAAGTGAGAGATTTTGATAGTAAAATGTTTCTACTTTTTTTCATCTTAAGCAGGAATCATGAACATATTTTATTTATTTTTTGACCCCCAGTATCAGAAATAATCAACGTCCATTTCCATCTCTAAACTTTCTGGAGATGAAAAGCTGCATAATATGACCAACAGAATATAAACATGGAAGGCTCATTACCATTTACTTTCTGAGATTTGATGACTTGACAAATAACTATTTCAAAACAACTAGTTTGGAACATGGCTTGAAGCTTGTTAGTATAAAGCAAAAAGAGCAATTACAATAATTACAGGTTTCTCTATACGGTTTAACACACGCACACACTGGCGAGAGCTGATGATGTGATCTTCAATTACCATTAGGGGGAAATTTCGCCACTTTTGTTTTCAATTTCATTTGCCATCATTTTATTTTTGTGGAATTGCTTTATTTTTAGATGTGTGAACTTTGATGAAATAATTACTTACTAAAATTCTTATTCAATAAATACGAAGATGTAGGCAGGTACAAAAATCAAAATTCAGAGCTACAACTATACTTACAGTGGGCCAGGTAATGTCGGATGCTGTCTATAGCCTGAATGAGGACAGGCGCAGCGGCACAGTGGATAGAAGTTTTCACTCCTAACACTTAGAAGAAACTGTGCTGATCCGCTTTGCAAAAAAACCCTCTCTCCCGTAGTTAAGAAGCAATGCTTTTGAATTTTTTATTTATCCGAGAATGGGATTCATTTGTATTTAAACCTCTAATCCTTAGAGAAAAGAAAATCGCAAAATCTATTTGCTCAACTTCATTACACTCTCACCTGAGAGAAAAGCTGATTTTTAAAAATACATTCTGATTTATATTCAGTATTTAATCTTTGACAGCTCTAGTGCAATGATTTTTGTAGGTTTTGGCTTCATGAAGTCCACACTTCAGGAAAGGCCCAGTATTTCACAGAAAGAAATCAATTTGTTGTGGGATATGGTCATGTAAATAAACACTTCATAACTTGAGGTAATAGAACATTCACATTTTCCTTTGTCATAAAATATCACTTATTACCCTATTTCTCTTGCTAGGGAGTTAGAGGAAAAACTGATTTTACAAACCCTATAGCTGCCAGTTCAAAAGGAAGAAATCATAACTGTTGTAATGCTTAATTATATTCTTCCCATAACCTGAAATCTCAGTGTTTTGAAATGATTTTACATTTTTCTTCTTTTGTTTATTGAGAAAACCTGCTTCCTCTGGCCTCAGTGCAGAGAGTTCAAACTGAATTTAAACAAGTAATTGACTTGTCACTGGGGAAAAAAAAGGCGGAATTCAGTGCTGTGTTGTCTTCAGAGGAAAGCTTGTGTAACAAATAGCTGATCACACTTAACTCCAACAATGTAGGTTAAAACACACACTGGTTATAAGCGCACATACACACGGAAATGCACAGATGCGCAAACCCAACACGACAAGCGAAACCCCCAAAATGTGAAGTCTTCGATAGGCATTTTGAACAATTAACGCATGGCACACACAATCTCCACAAGATGTCTGGCACCCAATCAAAGCCGCTGAATGCAGAATTAGAGCCAGTACAATACACACTGTAGAATAAACAAAAATCTGCTTCTCCAGTGTGTGGATAAAGGCATTTTAAAAAATGGTATAGAATTGGCCCCATCCAAGGAACACATACAACTGGACTTTGCTGTCTGTTTCAGAAAGCTAAAATAAAGAACTGGGGAGCATCCGTGGTTTGAAAAGCTTTCTGCTCGCATTCCAAAGGGCTATTTTTTCTAACTATAATGTATGTACAATTTGCCTCTTTCTAGTGTTTGAATCAATAGAGATACACATCACCAGATTTGTTTTTAATAAACGCCTTAAAACAGTTCCTATAAATACATTTCCTGTGACAGAGCGATCTTGATTTTATGAGTACCATCCTCTCAAAAAAAAATCTAACAACCAAAATATTTGGCAACTGAGAGGGCATATTAGTGATATGATGTCATATTCAGCTTTTTCTTATGGTAGAGGCAACTGGCATGCTGTGGGAATGAAACAGATATTTTAAAAAATTCCTTTTGGCTAAAAGGGAGTTAAAATGTCCAAAACTTAAACTAAATTTCCTAAGTTCAGATATTTAAGATGAAAAATCAACAATTAACATAGAAAAATCACATCACTGATAATTCCTAAAGATAAAAACCATGGAATCTTATATTCATTGTAATTCTCTTATAATGCACAAGGGTCTTACAATCTTTATGTCTATTTCAATTGCTTCTGAAATACTTTTTCTTACTATCATAGCATCATTCACAAAATTTTCTTTAAAAATGCTTTAAAATTAAAGGTACTGACTGTCTCTGTTTTGAATGGAATGTCAAGATATAGGCAAAAGTCTTAAGAAGTGTGAGTAACCACCAATTGCAAATTAGGCACTTGTTTTTTAAAAAAAGTTATGTAATCCTAATATTTATCTTTACAAACTTAACCAGTTCATTTGGTTAGCTCACAACATAAGGCATTTATTTTAAAATTATATTTCCCTTACCACACTTAACTAGTCTTCTAATTACATACTATGTTCTCCTTTTTGAAAAAACATAAAAACAGGACAGTTTTATGAACTTTTGATGATCTACTGGCACTTTTCAAAATAAAAGTCAATGTTCTTACTTCAGCAGTTGTCCATTCATAAAATTGGTTTCTTGAATTATTAGTCTTCCTAAACTACACTATACCTCCACACACCCGTGTGCATTCCAGTCCACACTGAGAAGTAACCGTTGCGCATACCTCAGCACGTGTACACACGCCTGCCTCTACCACCACATACACGTTTAATTCGTTTGCGCCAATCGCTGCAGCTGAGCTGGGCCTTCTCGTAAGCTATCATCGGTCCCTTTTGGCCCAACTATCACACCCTGATTAAGATCAATCCAAATGGAAGTTCAAAGTACACAAAGAGAGTAGTTTCTAAATGGTTGCTTTTTGCTTTTCCCCCATTCTTCTTTCCTCTTTTAAAATAATAAATTTTGCTCCTCCATCACCCAACAACTCTTCCGGAGAGCCCCACGTCCCGATTTCAAAATATTGAAATCCTTTTCCTTCAGAGGGCCCAGCCGAAGGAAAAAAAATAAACCTCCAGATGGCGAGTATAAACCTTCTGCTGGGGTTATGCACAAAACACCAGACACATTTTTTTTCTTAAATAAAGCGTTTCTGTT